>NC_143582.1:121880617-122492214 GCF_048544385.1 Mastigoproctus giganteus
AAATGAAGTTTAACATTGATGAATGTAAAGTACTACATATGGGAAGCAGTAATCCCAGAGTAACGTATGAACTCTGTGGTACCACACTGACAGTGGTAGAGAATGAAAAGGACCTGGGGATAATTGTGCAGGCAGATGTGAAGGTTTTCTGAGCAGTGCGGACGGTCTGCAAGAGTAGCTCATGGTGTCTTGTCAATAGTATACAGGAATTTTTCTAGTAGGGTAAGGAGGTGATTATCCCCTTGTATAAGGCAATGGTCAGACCACACCTTGAGTACTGTATACAGGTCTGGAGGACTCATTTCAAGAAGGATGTAGAGCTGTTGGAACAAGTACAGAGAAGTGCAACAAGATTAGTGAACAGAACAAAGGGTTGCTCTTATGAAGAAAGGCTTAAGTTTTGCAAATTACAGTGTCTGGAGACTAGGTGCCTGCGAGGTGATCTGATTGAGGTGTATAAAGCCTTGAATGGTTTGAGCATGCTCAGTGCGGATGGGATTCTTCCTCTTGCTCAGAATAATCACCTGAGAGGGCATAAATTCAAATTGAGGAAAGAGAGTTGTAGGATAGATGTGCAGAAGTTTGCCTTTAGCCAGTGGGTGGTTGATTGTTGGAACAAATCTGTCGTAAAAGTTGATAGCTTAAATAGATTCAAGGCAGAACTTGACAAACATTTGAAGCGAGGGGATGGGTGAATTAAGGGTGGGTTTTTTTTTTTTTTTTTTGGCTGATGCTATATAAGCTTGCTTTCTTGCATCATGTGCCCTTGCTAATGGTAAGTTCTGCAGCAAGAAGTGTACTTGACTTTCTTCTATCTCTAAGAGATGTTATCCTAAGATATTGTCCATCACTTCTGGCCATTTTTTTGGTCTTCGACTCCGAATTTTATCTTCCACCTTGCCAACTTCTTTGTATTTCTTCAAAATAAGTTGTATGGCACATCTATAAACTCCTGTTTGATGGGAAATTTCATTCTAAGAATTTCCTTGCTGGTGCAAAATAACTATATTATACCTTGTAGCCACTGTTACTTATGATTTACCCATTACTTGTGATTTTTTTGTATGAAGTTCTTTTTAGGTTTTTTAGATATTCCTGTCAAAAAATAGAGAAATGCACACATTATATTTTACAGCATGAATTATATTGATTATCAATATTTTTCAATATTTTACCTATAATAGACTATCAACTCGTTATTTTAGCAATAATAGACTATCAGATCACTTTCCTTCAGTATTCGGTAACCAGAAACAACAGCTACTGGCACATTTTATTGCCTGAATTGCTATTGGGCAACTTTACTGCTTCCTCAAGATACTGTGCTTATTCACCTATTATTTTACATTAATTTAAACATAAACAAACAGAATTATCATATTTTTAATGACCCTAACATTTCTCATATGTCATATCTTTCAAGTTTCAGAAGGTGCTTAAGACTTTTTACACAGTACTATATATATATATATATATATATATATATATATACAGGCATACCTCGATTAACGAATAGGATGCGTTCCACGAAATTACTTCGTTAAGCGAAACTTCGTTTTCAGAGGTAAAAATACTATGGCCAGAATAGGGATACGTTCCTACGTAAAGAAAATGAAAAGCTTTTTTTCGAACAAAGAAAAGTTTTATTAAATAAACAGTCAACTTACATACAAAGTGAAATCACATTTTAAAATATGAGGTTAAAGTTGATTGTTTATGCTTTTTTTCTCTTTCATTTAACAATTGCCTATACGGAGTTATTGCATTTAACACTGATCGCTTAACTATAACACTTCTTCCTAAATCGGGATCATTTTCACTAAAAAAATTTAAAACGTTTTCAATGTCATTTAAGCACCTTTTTAAATCTTTGGTTGTTAACACTTTTTCGGCAGGAACTTCTTTAACTTCGCCTTCATTATCTTTGTCTTCGTTGCTAACAAGGTTTTCTAAATCTTCCACTGAAAAACCATCATCTTCTGCATTCAATAAATTTCTAACATCCTCTTCATCGACATTTTCGAAACCTATTGATTGAGCCATCTGGATAACTTCATTTCTAATTTCTTGGATGTTATTTTCTTCTTCTAGTACAACTTCTGGCCATATTTTGCGCCAAACTCCATTTAAGCATTTCTTAGTGACTTCTTTCCAAGAACTATCAATGTTTTCAATTGCGTTTTTAATGGTGTAGTTTTTCCAAAAAGTTTTAACTGTCATTTCCACTTTATCCTCTAGTTCAGTTAAATTGCTTAAAGTTCGACGCAGATAATAAGCTTTAAATGATGCTATTACTCCCTGATCCAATGGTTGAATCAGGGAAGTTGTGTTTGCTGGAAGAAACACAACTTTGACAGGAATGCATGTGTCCAACGTGTTAAGATCAGTAGGATGTCCCGGAGCATTGTCTAACAATAAAAGAGCTTTTTCTTCAAAGTTGTTTTTTTTACAATACCGTTTTACTCCAGGACAAAAGTGGTTAACAAACCAATCAGTAAATAACTCCTTGGTAACCCACGCTTTTCTATTTGCTTTCCATATTACAGGTAAATTAATTTTTATGTTACCTTTTAACGCCCTCGGATTTTCTGAATGGTAAACTAATAGCAATTTTAATTTATAATCACCAGAGGCATTTGATCCAAAGAGTAACGTTAAACGGTCTTTGGCTGCTTTAAATCCAGCAGCTGATTTTTCTTCAATAGAAATGAAGCTTTTTGTTGGTAGCCGTTTCCAGAACAAACCGCTTTCGTCAACATTGAACACCAAATTTGGTGGAAAATTTTCACGTTCAATTATTTCCTTTAGTTTTTCTGGAAACTTATTTGCAGCTTCAACATCTGCACTTGCAGCTTCTCCTGTTAATTTTACACTATGAATCCTGGCCCGTTTTTTAAATTTCTCGAACCAACCACGAGAAGCCCCAAAGGTTTCCGTAATTTCTTCAGTTTGTTTAGATTTCAGGTGATTAAACAAAAATAATGCTTTTTCTTGAATCACCATTTGACTTAAAGGCATATGACGTTGTGACATATCATCTATCCACAAACTTAACATTTTCTCCATTTTTTCTAAAATTGGATTCCTTAAGCGAGTTAATTTTGCCGCTGTAACATCTGTACAATTCTGAGCAGACTGTTTTATTTTTTCTGATTGACTTAGTATGGTTGTTAAAGTTGATTGCGCTAATCCTCAAGAATGTGCCACATCGGATTTTCTTTCGCCGCTTTTAACACGTCGTATGATATTTAGTTTAGTTTCCAAAGAAATTGCTTTTCTTTTCTTTGATTCTGACATTTTAATTAACTAAAACAAAAATATTTCTATTAAAATTTACAAAATCTACGTTATGTAATGCTATAAAGAACCTACGTCGATTATTGCAATGCGCCACACTGAAACGTCAATCATGTAAACAACAACTAAATTACGCGATTGACACGCAAAACTGTTATAACAGACATGCCCGCAGCTCGGGAGCACTCGGGAATACGTAACGAGTCGCCGTCAGTCACCAATCGGATGATTGTCGGGCGTTGGCCTTAAATTGGAATATTTTTTATGTTAAATGGGGCTTGAAATTGCGGACTTCGTTATATCGAGGCTTCGTTATCAGAGGTAACGTTAACCGAGGTATGCCTGTATATATATTTGATATCTATAGAATATTTTCTGTGTTGATTCTGAAATTTCACAATTTCATGTTTTTTTTTTTTTTTATATATATTTTTATAGTATTTATATAATATGGTTAACTTATAATTTGAATTAAAGCATTAACCTGTGTAGATAATCCCATTTTATAAAACTATCATAATGTTATTTTCAGTGCTTTAATGTCTTAAAAATAAACTGCACTTCAACAGAGGTATTTCATAAAATATAAAGTTTTCTCAGGAAACAAAAAAAAAAACAAACCGATATTGTGATTGAGTAAATGAAAACAGAAAGGAACTATGTGATGTAAAAGGTGATAAAAATTATTTTTATCACCTTTTATTATTTAATTATTTTTAAAACAAGAATTTTGTTTCCTTACTTATGTCAGGGATGTTGGAATTTTTTTTTTTTTTTTTTGTTCAGAAATTACAAAAATAATGGGCAAATGCAAGAGCTGTGCTTTAAAATTAAACAAAAAACTTCAAAAGTTTGAAAATAGTGCATCCATTAAATCTCTAAAGAACCATTATAATGTTGGTGATCAAACCATACGCGACATTTTAAAAAATAAAGGGAAGCTATTCGATTTAAAATCGGCATCGTATTGGACACACGAGTAGTATGTATTAAAAGTTTTTTTTTTTTTTTTCTGTGTTTAACTGAATCAGCAGATACCGAATCAGCGGATGCAGGGGCACAACTGTATACAGTATTTCTTCGATCGTAAGATGCACCTTATTTTCAGTACCAATGGAAAAAAAAAACTTTGACTGATTCCAAAAAAATAAATAAATAAATAAAATAAAATAAAATGCTAAAATATATCTAACAAATATTTTTATTATAATAGAATTCAATTTACCAACAACAAATAGTATTTATCAATAGGTATGTTATTCATCACTTCCTTCTGAATCTTCTGAGCCGTCAATATCTGCATCTGAATCAGTATCAGAGTCTACCTCACATTGAGTCTGATTCTTCTGAGCCATCGTTATCTTCATTATCCCATAATATATCATCTTCTGAGCCATCGAGAAAGTTGGTGATGCAACATTTTTTAAATGAGTGCTGCACTATTCTTTCTGGGATTAGCTTCCAAGCTGTTGATACCCATTCTGCCAATTTTGATGCCGGCGCTTTCTTAATTTTTCCAGAAGGTTATCAGTCAAAAACCAGGATTCATATTCCATTCTCATGGAATCCTTAAATGGTTTGTTGACTGAAATATTGAGTGGTTGCAGTTGGCTAGTTATGCCACCAGGAATCACAACCAAGTCACCACGTTTTTTCACAATTTTATTTTTGACCTGTTCAGACAAATGTCCACAAAATGAATCAAGTACTAGCATGCTAGGTGGATTACGAAGACTTCCAGGACATCTGTTCCACACAATATTTAACCAGTCTTCCATAAGCTCTGCCGACATCCATCCATCTTTAGGGAAAACTTCATTCTTCGGTATGGTTTTTCGATTTAAAATTAAATATGGTGGCAACTTTCAACCATCAGTGGTGATGCATAGCATCACAGTGATACACTGCTTTTCATAGCCTGTTCTTATAATCTTAATACGCTGCTTCATATTGAACAATTAGACTTTACACCAGCCAGTATTCAAATAAACAAATTTCAATCCTGCAACTAAAACACTTTATTTACAATAAATAAAATACAAGCGTATGAAGTGAAATAAAAAAAAATATATAGTAGTCTAAAACTGATATTTAATTTACAATAAAATAAAAATATATATATAAAATAAAATATGATGATAAAAGCGATAAAAACAGTTAATAAAATACCGTAACAACTGTAGCTTTCAGAGACAGCGGTCTCCTTTCTCAACAGCATATTTCTGCTGTGTGGCACATCTTTAAATAGCAGATCCACGGCACTCGTCACATGGTTCCTCAGGAATATGGCTGGAATTTCCCATTTATGCACCGGAACTGGAAGTGGCTCGGGAGCACGCTAGCTGAAACCGTACATCTCACCCAAGAACAACTGTTTCAAAGAGAGGATGTAAGCATACACCCTTGTCTGTATTAATGGAATTGCTAGCTGCCCCAATACGTAAACTCTCAAGCCATTTACGGTCCCAGAACCCCTGTGCATGATCCATGATGACAGCATCCTCCGGGGAGATTTGATGTTGCTTCTCCCAGAAGTGTTCTGCCACGGCAGACTTCCCATAGTTTGCGGACTTTATTGCATTCGTATGCTCCCCCAGACGGTCTTTCAGTTGTCGTCCCATCTCACCTACATAACACACCCCACAATCCGGGCATTTAATTTCATATACCACCCCACTGTTGGCTTCTTTCGTTATGGGGTCTTTGACACAAGATATCACTGCGTACAACCTCTGTCCCGGGAGTTGCACACAGCGTATCTGGCACCCCCGAATTATTCGTGCAGTGTGGTCTGAAAGGCCGGATAGTAGGAAATGTATGCAGTGCTCACAGGGGCGAACGGTTCAGTACGGGTGGACTCTGTTCCATTAATAATTCCGTCCAACACCCTCTGGGGGTAGCCGCATTTCTTGAGGTCTGCTGTGACACGAATAATTTCGTTATCTCTGTCCTCGGAGGTGCTACAGTGTATAATGAGTATAATAGTATAATGAGGTATAATGAGTATATTGACCTTGGCACATGGGCTTTCTATACACCTTGGTCTTGAGCCTACAACCATCCCTAATAACCAACGTGTCAAGGAATGGTAGGGTTCCCTCTGCTTCCACCTCCGAAGTAAATTTAATAAAAGGGGAGAAGCTATTTAAGGATGTGCCACACAGCAGAAATATACTGTTGAGAAAGGAGACCGCTGTCTCTGAAAGCTACAGTTGTTACGGTATTTTATTAACTGTTTTTATCGCTTTTATCATATTTTATTTTATATATATATTTTTATTTTATTGTAAATTAAATCACATCAGTTTTAGACTACTATATATTTTATTTTATTTCATTTCATTTCATTTTATACGCTTGTATTTTATTTTATTGTAAATAAAGTGTTTTAGTTGCAGGATTGAAATTTGTTTATTTGAATACCGGCTGGCGTAAAGTCTAATTGTTCAATATGAATTGTCCCAACCTTGTAGGCCTATTTGGAGATATCCTTAATAGCTATGGCCACTCTGTAGTGTGGCGCATCCGCAATTTGAGAGATAAGCATGATGGAGGCCAAACAGAAACAGCATTTAAGATTTGCTTACAGATGTAAAGCACATGGCCTAGTTCCATATGGGTTCCGCATAAAGATGCCTTTTGATGATGATCGTTTAATTAGAGCTATCAATTGGTTCCAAAAAAAAGGATTTTGTGTATCTGGATCCACAAACTACATGATGATCTAAGGATTACCAGAAGACAAATTGGTTTGGCTCTAGAATGTTAATAATATATCTCCTGTACATCGATCATTGGTAGTGAAATTAGTCTTGGAGAAAACAACTAAGGTTTCAGATGTGTATAAACAGAGGCAAATCAGCAAATTTAATAGATTATTAGAGAAGACAGTGATTACACATGACCATGTTAATACTAATTTTATCTCAGTAGAAAGCGGCTAACTAAGGAACAGGAGGGGGTTTTAAGCTTGGGTACCAAGTTTGCTCTGATGCCCAACAAACCTCCCATCGCGGAAATAGCCATGGGCATCAAGAGAGCCATTTATAACTTACCAGCGATCCAGGCTGATGAAGTACGCATTAGAACTGCAGCTATCCTGAGCCAGGCCAAGTTGGCCCCCTCCAACCTTAGTACTAGTCAAAAAAGGGCTTTGAGGGAACTTAAACAAGATGACGAAATCATAGTCTTACCTGCGGACAAGGGTAGAGCTACAGTTATTTTGGACAAGGAGCAATATTTTAATAAAGCTTTGGAATTATTGCAAGATACCACTATGTATAAAGTCGTCCATAGAAATCCGTTGGTTAGTTTGGAGCGACAAGTGAATAACCTTATACAACGTTGGAACAAGTCAGGATGGATATCCAAGGAGGTATATTGATCATTACATGCTGCTGGATGCTGCCTACCCAGATTCTACGGGCTCCCCAAGATACATAAAGTGGGCGTACCACTCAGGCCAATTGTGTCATTTGTAAATAGTCCCACGTATGCTCTATCAAGGTACCTTGCCAAGTTGATCACACCCATAGTAGGACTTTCCAACTTTGTTATCAAGAATAGCAAAGAGTTTGTGGATTTTATAAAAGGACAGATATACGAGAAGACGAAATTATGATTTCTTTCGATGTTACATCATTGTTCACTTGTATCTCTATTAAATTTGGAGTCCAATGTGTTAGAATGGCATTAGAAAAGGATGTTGTGTTAGAATGGCATTAGAAAAGGATGTTATGTTTTAAGTACTAGGTCTCCTCTTAGTGTTAACGATATTTGTGAGGGTGTGGAGTTTTGTTTATCCGGTACCACCATGGTTTTCCAAGATGTCATGTATTAGTAGGTCCATGGCACAACCATGGGTTCCCCCATTAGTGCCATAGTGGCTAACTTAGCTATGGAAGAGTTTGAAGTTAGAATTTTTGAGGGTTTAGAATTTCCTATGCATAAATGGAAAAGATTTGTTGATGACACATTCACCATTATACAAAAGGGGAGGGAGGATCAGATACTTGATGTACTTAATAGCTTCTCCCCTTTTATTGAATTTACTTCGGAGGTGGAAGCAGAGTGAACCCTACCATTCCTTGACGTGTGGGTTATTAGGGATGGTTGTAGGCTCAAGACCAAGGTGTTTAGAAAGCCCATGTGCCGAGGTCAATATACTCATTATACCTTGGCACAAGCCAGCCAACACAAGGGTAGTGTTGTCAAGGCTTTAGTAGATAGGGTGTGGTCCCACTGTAGCACCTCCGAGGACAGAGATAACGAAATTATTCATGTCACGGCAGACCTCAAGAAATGCGGCTACCCCCAGAGGGTGTTGGACAGAATTGTTAGAGGAGCGGAGTCCACCAGTACTGAGACGTTCGTCCCTGTGAGCACTGCATACATTCCCTACTATCCGGGCCTTTCAGACCACATTGCACGAATAATTCGGGGGTGCCAGATACGCTGTGTGCAACTCCCGGGACAGAGGTTGTACACAGTTGATATCTTGTGTCAAAGACCCCATAACGAAAGAAGCCAACAGTGGGGTGGTATACGAAATTAAATGCCCGGATTGTGGGGTGTGTTATGTAGGTGAGACGGGACGACGACTGAAAGACCGTCTGGGGGAGCATACGAATGCAATAAAGTTCGCAAACTATGGGAAGTCTGCCATGGCAGAACACTTCTGGGAGAAGCAACATCAAATCTCCCCAGAGGATGCTGTCATCACGGATCATGCACAGGGATTCTGGGACCGTAAATGTCTCGAGAGTTTACGGGCAGCTAGCAATTCTATTAATAGAGACAAGGGTGTACGCTTACGTACTCTTTGAAACCATTGTTCTTGGGCGAGATTAACGGTTTCAGCTAGCGCGCTCCTGAGCCATTTCCGGTTCCGGTGCATAAATGGGAAATTCCAGCCATATTCCTGAGGAACCATGTGACGAGTGCCATGGATCTGCTATTTAAGGATGTGCCACACAGCAGAAATATGCTGTTGAGAAAGGAGACCGCTGTCTCCGAAAGCTACAGTTGTTACGGTATTTTATTAACTGTTTTTATCGCTTTTATCATCATATTTTATTTTATATATTTTTTTTTATTTTATTGTAAATTAAATCACATCAGTTTTAGACTACTACATATTTTATTTTATTTCATTTCATTTCATTTTATACACTTGTATTTTATTTTATTGTAAATAAAGTGTTTTAATTGCAAGATTGAAATTTGTTTATTTGAATACCGTCTGGCATAAAGTCTAATTGTTCAATATGAATTGTCCCAGCCTTGTAGGCCTATTTGAAGATAATGCTGCTTCATAGCCTGTGCTTATAATCTTATAATCTTTTTTGCATACCAAGAGGTGCTTCAAAACACTTGGAATGAAATTGGCTACTGTCTTGACATTGTAGATGCTACCAAACGTACCCATGTGGTAGTTTTCTAAAGTATGGTTGTGTGATAAGAAATTCTCTGAGTTTCTTTATAAGTGCAGCAAACCTTCTTATAATATCTATTACAATAAAATATTAATTGAGCTTCATAATCAGGTGAATAATTTATAGACACCCTGTATATGCACCAAAAATATATCTCCTTTTTTATATTAAAACTTAATAAAATGGTTCTTATGCTTTTTATTACTATTATCAACACTTTGGGGTTTTTTTTTTTTTTTTTTTGCACTCATTTTTAAATTCACTGATGTCTGAAAGTCAATTTAATAAGGGTATGAATATATATTATCCAAAATATTGAATTACCCACACTTTAAGTGCCTGAAAGTAGAGATTGCCTCGTAATTCTAAGGTATTTCTGTAATATTCTTTGACTTAGTTATGATATTTTTTTTTTTTTTTTTTTTGCTTAACTCTGCTGTGTAATATAAGAAAAATCCTCTTTAAACAGTGGTTCTGGATTTCACCTTGTAATTTGAAAAGACTTCAAGGTCTACTAGCTACACCACATTTTATGATGATGTGCATTTCATGTATCTTTTTCTTGTCCAGTTGGGATGTTGGAATGTGTTTTGTGAAAAAAATCATTTTAGGTAAGCAGTAAATGGTATTTCTTTTTGTAAGATGCTTATGAAATCTTTGTTCAACTTGAATAACTTTAGATAAACATGACAGAAAAGCAAACCTTAAATATCATATAAAATCATATCACATAGTTTTAACATGGCAGTACAGTTCTCTTGTTTGAGCTTTAATATTGACCCAATCATTTGTGAGACTTCCTTAGATCTGCCTTTGTGGGTTGTTAAAAATATAACATGATTGCTGTTCAGCTATTGTTTGAATTGAGTCTGTGACCTGTCCCAAAGGCCAACCACAGCTGGCCTTTGGGAAGGAGTTGGCAGCATGTGGGCCACATGCTGCCAACTTCTTCACATTGTGTGGCTTGCAGCCATATTAGTATGAGTCCCTAAGTTTAAAACTAATGCACCAAAAAATATAGTTAATATGATTCAACAGTATAAAAAATTGTTTCTGAAGTGTTACGAGATATTGTAAATTTACACAAGAAATATTTGTTTAAGTAAATGAATGCTACATGGAATCAGGGTGTGATTGAGCCAGTTTGTGCAAACAGTTTGTTAAAAATCGGCAAAATTGGAAATATTGTCCTTTGTGAAATTGAGTTAAAATTTACATTCTTGCATGCTATTGTTTCACAGCAAGCTTTCTATTTTTATGTCTGTAAATTAATCCATGGAAGATTGGTGACTATTGCCTTTTCCCAAGGCCATACTTTTTCGTAGCAGCAATAAACTCCATGTACAAGGTGATTCGAGAGGAATAGTAAATATTTTGGGAGGATCGATTATTCTGAGTAAAAAAGTTCATTTTAACATGTATCCAATTTTCAATGGATACCGATATACAGCTGTTTGAAACTGGCATGCACAAAGCCATTATGAGAGGTACAGTCGATTCCGGTTATTTGGGACACATTGGGACTAGTGCCTTTTGGCCCCACTAAGCGGCTGCCCCAATTATTCTAAGTTTCGCGTAAATAGAGTAGAATTTTTTTCAGCCTGGACTATACTTGTTAACAGGAGAGACTGCTTCTACAGGGATGGGATACACTTAAATAGAAAGGGTGCAAGAATATTTGCTGATGCTATCGAGGCAGTGATAGGTGGGTCAGAAAACTGCTAGCTTGGGTGGATACAAAGACTAATAGATTAACAGTAGCCACTGGCAGAGGCGAAAGTGATTCTTGCACTGCTTCTATTGGAATGAGCAGAAGCCTGAAAAACAAGATGCAGGATATTTCAGAGACTGCTGGGAGTCATTGCGGTACAAGTAAACACATGGGTTGTGTTAGGGTAGCTAAGAATAGAAACAGGTGCATGTATACTTGCATGTACACCAATGCTAGGAGTTTGGTATATAAATTTGATGAATTTGAGGTATTGCTCAAAGCATCAAAGGCGGATACTGTTAGGATATCAGAGACATGGTGTCACACAGATATAAGGAATGCAGAACTGGAATTTGGGGAGTACAACGGCTACAGAAAGGATAGACAGGATAGGAAGGGAGGAAGGGTTATGCTATTAGTTAAGAAACACACAAAATCCAAGGAAGTGAAGCCAGTCAACATCACTGGACAGTGCAGTGTCGAGTCAGTTTGGTGTGACATAACCATTGGAGATCAAAATTGAGAGTAGGAGTGTGCTATAGGCCTAATGACTCTGATGAGTATAATAAGAAACTGTACAGGGAAATAGAGTGGGCCAGTACATCAGAGAGTCTTATAATGGGGGA
The DNA here is from genome assembly GCF_048544385.1 of Mastigoproctus giganteus. NCBI lineage: Eukaryota > Metazoa > Arthropoda > Arachnida > Uropygi > Thelyphonidae > Mastigoproctus > Mastigoproctus giganteus. The sequence continues at coordinate 121,892,686 of NC_143582.1, forward strand.
TTTTAATTTCCCAGATATTGACTGGAATTTGTGGGTTGGTCACTTACACACTAGCAAGGCTTTTGTGGATTTATTGGATGATTGTTTTCTATATCAGCATGTTCGGGAGGCAACTAGAGGGAGTAATACTCTTGATTTGATTATCAGTAGTGATTCTTCATGCATTAAGAATCTGCAGATAAATGAACCACTAGGTGGCAGTGATCACAGTGTGCTGAAGTGGGATTTACTCAAAGAGGTAACTACCATCAGGGGTAAAGGGAACGGTTATTGCTTTTGTAAAGGCGACTATGGTCTGAGACAGTATTTAAATTCTATACAGTGGGACCAACTGAAGATCTTACCAACAGCAAATTCAAAATGGGAAGCATTCAAGGAACTTACCTTGGAAGCTACTAGGCTTTACATACTAAGAAATATTGTTCAAGGTTTAGGCCTAAATGGATGTCAGATGAACTAATGAGACATATGACAGAGAAGAAAAATGCATGGGATACATATAAATTAACACGTGACACAGAAGCCTATGATAGATCCAGGTTGATCTGTAACCAAGTTACAAAGGAGGTTAGGCAGGCAAAGGCAGATTACGAGAAATCGTTGGCAAGGGATGCAAAGAAAAACAGCAAAGAGTTCTTTACTTATGTAAACTCTAGAAGGAAGGGGATGAATCAGATTGGTCCATTTGATATCGATGGGTCAACTGTTGATGATCCTGCTCAGGTAGCTAACAAACTAAATGAATATTTTGCATCGACATTCATACATGAGGAGTTGTTCAGCGAGGGGAATGCCAGAGGTGTATTCAACTCTGGCAGTAAGCTAAAGAATCTTGTAATAACTGAGAGTAAAGTGGAGGAGAAATTGTTGAAGGTAAACACAAGAAAGGCACCTGGGGTGGATGTGATCTATCCAGTTATATTAAAGGAGGCAGCAAAGGAAGTAAGCAAACCCTTAGCCATAATTATGAGAGCTTCCTTGGACTCAGGTGAGGTACTCACAGACTGGAGATGTGCAAATGTGACCCCAATTCACAAAGGAGGATCAAAGGCCGACACAAGTAATTATAGACCTGTTAGTTTAACTTCTGTTCCAGGAAAATTAATGGAAGCACTGGTTAAAGAAGCACTGCAAGGATCATCTGGACAAGACTTCGGTTATAGCTTGGACACAGCATGGTTTTGTTAAGGGGAAGTCTTGCCTGACCAATTTGATTGGAAACTATGATGCAGTCACAAAAGAACTGGATGCAGGGAATAACTTTGATATTATATACTTGGATCTTAGAAAGGCTTTTGATACTGTTGCACATGGAAGACTGCTGCACAAATTGGAGCAGTGTGGCATTGAGGCAAATTGCTGCTATGTTTAAAGGGGAGGTTGAGGGTGAGAAGACAGAGAGTGGTAATCAATGGACACTGCTCATCGTGGACTAATGTTATTAGTGGAGTCCCTCAGGGTTCAGTGTTGGGTACATTACTGTTTTCTGTATTTATAAATGATATTCATGATGGTATATCAAGCTTAATGTCCAAGTTTGCAGACGATACAAAGGTTGGCAGGGTTGTCAAGGAAGCTTCTGACACTATGCTGCTGCAACAGGATCTGGAAAGGTTGAGCAGATGGGCTGAGAGGTGGTAAATGAAGTTTAACATTGACAAATGTAAAGTACTACATATGGGAAACAGTAACCCCAGAGCAATGTATCAACTCTGTGTTACTACACTGACAGTGGTAGAGAATGAAAAGGACCTGGGGATAATTGTGCAGGCAGATATGAAGTTCTCTGAGCAGTGCAGACAGGCTGGAAGAGTAGCTCATGGTGTCTTGTCAATGATATACAGGAATTTTTCTAGCAGGGATAAGTAGGTGATTATTCCCTTGTATAAGGCAATTGTCAGGCCACACCTTGAGTACTGTATACAGGTCTGGAGGCCTCATTTCAAGAAGGATGTAGAGCTGCTGGAACAAGTACAGAGAAGGACAACAAGATTAGTGAACAGAACAAAGGGTTGCTCTTATGAAGAAAGCCTTAAGTTTTGCAAATTACAGTGTCTGGAGACTAGGTGCCTGCGAGGTGATCTGATAGAGGTGTATAAAGCCTTGAATGGTTTGAGCATGCTCAATGCTGATGGGATTCTTCCTCTTGCTCAGAATAATCACCTGAGAGGGCATAAATTCAAATTGAGGAAAGACAGATGTAGGATAGACATGTGGAAATTTGCCTTTAGCCAGCGGGTAGTTGGTTGATGGAACAGACTTCCATCCCTTGTCGTGGAAGTTGATAGCCTAAATAAATTTAAGGCTCAGATGGACAGGTATTTCGAACGAATGGAGGGGTGAAGTGGAAGTCGTTTTTTTTTTTTTTACTGATGCTGCATAAGCTTGCTTTCTTGCATCATATGCCTCTACTAATGCTAAATAGTTAAAAATACAATGCCCCCCCTTTACAATTGGTTCCCTGTACAATCAAATCACATTACGATGGAGTCACCACAGTAAAGTACTGTTCACTATACGATGTGTAATAAATGCCGGTCATTGTGATCCCGTTTGTGAACTGGATTTTAATTCAATTAAACAGCGATTCTAATTAGCGAAAATAGGAGGAATATTATCCACAGGCTATAAAAGTAAAGATATATTATGTACAAATTTACCCTTTATTATATGGGGTGCCTCCGTAGCCAGGTGCGAAGGAGCAGTAGTGCGTATCACATGCTTCTTGATTAGACCGGGGTTCGAGCCCGTCACCACAAAATGCGGAAGATGCGGAAAGGTCAGGGAATGACCACCGCATATCCCGGAGCAATATGGCCTTAGTTGCTAATGCTCCTAAAAACCAAAAAACAACAACAACCCTTTATTACCTTACCAATTAAAAAATTAAATGATACGTGATAATCGGAAAATTAATATGTACTGTAATATGTACATACTGACTAAACTAGTCTATATTTCTGTTCACTGTCATTTGTGGGTGGGGGTTAAATACGCGTAGAAATTCTTCGTGTGCTAATAGTAGGAGTACTTTCTACCGACTGAAGAATGTGTTCTGTTCCATCCATATTTTGTTCATTTGCACGTTCATAAGAAATATGAGTGCTGGGAGCTGTACCAGTCTCATGCAGTTTGGTGTAAACACTGGTAAACACTCTTGAATTTGGTATTCTGCAGTTAGGAAACTGTCAATGGTATTCTCTACAAGCAGCAGCAGTAGTACTTCTGCCACAACAACCTTAGATTGACACCATATCACATATTCAGCATGTGTGAAGATGTGTGGCATTCTTAACAACACTTCTAATACCAAATAGTGTCAGGTTATAACTGTTTTTTGGTCACATCTGATTCGGGGAGCTGTGCGCACCAGTTTCAAGCAAGCAGATGTATTTCCCTATCCATTGAGAATTGTACACGCATGTTTATATGAACTTTTTTACTCACAATAATCGATACTATAACCTCCCAAAATATTTACTGTTCCTCCTGAATCACCCTGTATATTCCCCGAGTGAACAGAAATCATGGGATACCTACCTAGTAATGGATAGGCCCATCTTTCGCCCGGATAAAGGCAGTCACACAGCAAGGCATTGAGTCTACTAGTTCGTGAAAGCGTTCCACAGGTATTTCCATCCATACTTGCTGCACCGCTGTCCATAATTTTGTCGTGTTCGTGAGTGGAAGATCCAAAGCTCGAATGGATCTTTTCACTGCATCCCAAAGATGCTCCTCGGGGTTTATGTCTGATGAACGGGGAAGCCATTCCATGGTGGTAAAATTTGCAGAATGCTCTTCGAACCATGTTCTAGACACAATGGCTCTGTGGGAAGGCACATTGTCCTGATGGAAGAGTCCATTGCCCTGTCGGTGCATGATGACCATGAAGGGATGCAGGTGGTCTGCAAGGATGGACATGTAACTTGAACTGTTCAGAGATGCATCTAGATGTACCAGAGGTCCCAAAGTGTGCCAGTTGAACATGCCCCAGACTATTACTGACTCTACCTGCCTTAACAGTTCCTTGTTAACATGATGGGTGCATAGCTTTGTGCAGTTTCTGCTAGGCACACACCCTTCTGTCCACTCAAAATAACTGGAAACTAGCTCATCAGAACAGGAGACCCATCTCCAAGATCCAGTGCCGATGTTCTTTCGCCCTATTGAGGCATAGAGTCCTGTATCGTGGTGTTAGAAATGGGATTCTGGTGGATCAGTGGCTCCCATAACCTATTGTGGCTAATGATCACCTGATGATCTTGGTGGAGACATTTCTGGCACCTCCCTTGTTAAATTCGGCAGTGATTTGTGTCACTGTCACTCTCCGGTTGGCTGAAACAATGTAAGACAGACGTTGACGGCAACGTTCATCCACCACCTTTCACTACCCACAGTGTTGTAGATGATGAGTTGTTATTCAACCCCAGAGGCTCACATCTGATGAGTATGGGCTTGGCACACCTAGGGTCCTAAGCTGGATATTATCATTCTTCTCTTTCTTGGTGAGTCCCTTCTTCTCTCTCTCTCTCTCTCTCACACACATCCAGAATTTTTTTAGAATAATGTTCCAGAAATGGCAATGGCATATTCCCGATGCACTCTTGATACTGTCGAATGGAGATAGGGCATTTTCTTTTCAAAGTCAGTTAACTCGTGATGTTTATCTATACTGGCATTGAATTACTGTCTACGTGAATGCAGCAAACCAGTGTACCTATATACCCGCCAACTGGTGGGTTCATCACTAACGAGAGGGGTGACAGCATCACATTGCCCAGGAATCAAGTATCCCATGAATTCTGTCCTTTCGGTGTATATACTCCATTGCACAGTACAGTACCATTCAGCTAGCAAAGCACTACAAATGTAAAATATCACAAATGGCAAGAGCAGAAGCCACCCTAAAAAATAGCTTTCATGATGTTTTTAGAAGCTTATTGAAATTCTTATCTCATTAATGTATTTTTCCAGATCAACAATGCATGAGCATTGTAAAAATAAAGTATGCTCATATGGCATCAGTCATTAAATTGTAAAGAGGGATTAAAATGGAATGCTCATTATTAAAATATCTTATTTTTTCTCAAGTGTGCACGTGACAAATAATGATGCATGTGAAAAACTAGTATGCCAGTCCAGTCCATTCTGAGTCCTGACTGTAAATTATTCTGACCTAATTGGTTGTCCAGGAGTAGAAACAGAACATTTATTATTATTATCTTTTGCTCCTTTTTGTGGGATTTTTTCTGCCCCGTGCCAGGTACTGGTACTAAGTGCATGGAGTGGTTGGCACTCCAGTTATTATTATTACTGTTGGTTGAGAAACTCTCTTACTACCCTACAGGCTTGAGAATTGCAGCTTTCTGGAGTTTAATGTAAGTGTTCTCTGGGAGGGCTATTGCTGCTAAGTTCTTATGGAGGCTCTTTGGCACCATGCCAGAAGTTGACAGAGTGATCAGGATGGTCATTACTTGTTCCATATGCCACATTTCTTTGACTTCCTGTCTTAGGTCTGTGTACCTTCTGATCTTTTCACTCATAGGTCTCCTGGAGGTTGCTGGTGTTGAGCACCACTATGTCAGTTAGGTAGGTAGTCCTTTCCTTCTTGTCAATGACAGTTTTCTCTGCTCTGTTAGACAGGATCGTCTTTTCCATTATTATGATACAGTGTCAGTATACTTTGTGACTAGGAGTCTCTAGTATGGACTTTGATGTATTGGTATTTTGTTACAAGCTTCTGATGTATTATCCTGGCCACCTTGTATTATCCTGTGGTGATGGCCTGCTTTGTTCCTGGTGTTGATTACCTGCTCTTGGATGGTAAGCATGAATCCTTCAGTCTCGGAGAAGAGCTTCCCATTCATGATCCGTGTGTTGGAAACCATCTTATTTATGTAGTCTTAAAAGAGATCATTGTAATGCCCGCCATGGAGTGCCTTTGTCACATGTCTTTCTGTCTGTTTCTTCTGTTTGTGCGAATGGGGTCTCCTTGTTGAGGTGTTGAATGTTGTGGGCTGTTTGTCTATACTTTCTTATGGCTTGGTAGTGGTGCTGTGTTTTCCTGGAAGTAATCTCATAGTATCTTAATTGCCTTCCCTTGTTCACTGAGACCTGTCAGTCCTCTCCCTTCTTTCTAGGTTATGGTCAGTCTCTTGATGGCCAACTTTAGGTGGTGTTGTGATGGCTCTTTGTTGTCATTATCTTGGTTGTCCCATAATCTCCTCCAGCTTGGCGTTGGTCCGGTCTATGATACTGAAGGAGTATGTTAGTAATGGGACTGCAGAAGTATTTATGGCTGTGACCATGTTCTTGCCATTCATCTTTGATTTTAGCAGGCTTCTTGGTCTCTGATGTTATTTCTCAGTCAGGCAGGCTTTGATCTTGTGTACTAACTGGTGAGCCTGCATCACCGCCAGATACTTGTCGGTGTCTTCCTCTGGCATGATTTCAATCTCTTCACCGAGCTTCATCTAGTAGTTTCATTTGACTGGATGTCCTTAATAAAATCCATGGCTTGGGTCTTGCATTTGTCTACTCCAAATTGCATCCTGATCAGTGTTGAACACTTCGGTGATCCAGAGAAGCTGTTGGAGTTTATTCTTGGTTGTGGCAGAGAGTTTGATTTCATCCACGTACATCAGTTGAGAGAGAGAGAGAGAGAGAGAGAGAGAGAGAGAGAGAGAGAGAGAGAGTATGTGTGATCAGGTTCTTCCTCCTTTTTTTTAGGATATTTCTTTTATTGAGCAAGGTGGACAGTGAGTTGAGTGCTAGGACAGAACCATAGTGGGCTCAGGGCATCTCCCTGGAAGCTTCCTCTTCTGTTGGGGATTGGCCTGGTTTTGATATTCTCTTTTATTAGTGTTTAATTCCTTTTCAGTGGGACTAACTGATGACAATCGACTGCAAATTCTAAATTCAAAGGATTCAGGCTCTATTTCACCATGGTTACTTCTAGGAAGTGTCAGTTTTGGATTGTCTTTGTATATCTTCAGTGTTTCTCTGTCAGCCCGCTATGGGGTATGGAGTTGAAGACCTTATGGTAGTTAATGTAGGCCATGTACAAGTTGCAGTGGTTCTTGTAGGCTTGTTCCATAACTGCAGTGTCAATTGTTAATTGCTCCTTGCATCAACCTTTGCTCATCTGCTTACATCCCTTCTGCTGCTCAGCTATGATCTGGCTCTACAAGTGGTCTGGTATCTGACCACTGTCTGACATTGTGGGGAAACAGATTATTGGTCTGTACTTTGCTGGTTTTGTGGTCTCTTTGTTCTTAGCTTTCAGGTGTGTGATTCCTTGAGTCAGACTGGGATTGTGTCAAGGTACCTTGCCTTGGTGAACTGCTCTGCTATCTGCCTATGTGTGCAGCTGAACTTCTTGATTGACTGTTGTACTTCCTCCCAAATCTCCCATTCTGTCATTTCTTGTACGTCCTTGTTTTTCTTCTGTTCTACATCTATCTTGGGGGCTTGCAGTTATAGGTAACATCTGTGTATCACAGGTTGCCCCAGAACTTTTTAAGTGCCATCTGGTTGGGGAGGGAGGTCCATTGCCTTCCTTCTCCTGTTTTCTTGTAGAAGGCTCTCTGGTTTCATCAAATATCCAAATATATGTTTTCCCCTGTATCAGGAAAGTCTCTTTCTGAGTGCCAGGAGGGTCTACTTGTCAAGGTATTCTCTGATTTCACTAGCCAACACTATTTTTACTTCCAAGAATTTAAATGCTGTTTTTAACCAATTTTTATGCGTATATTTCAAAAGTTGCCATGATGGTTTCACATCATGTCACACCATGATAGTTTCACATCACATTATATTTTACCAAAATATGCAAAAATTGTAAAATTTGGTAAAATATGCAAAATTCTAGCCAGTAATATATGACGTACTGATTTATTTTAACAGATATAAGCTAGTTCTCTTAATTTTAGTAATCGATTCTGGCCTCGGTTTTCTTGTGGTAAACATCTTCTACCTATGGTTCTTAGGTTCAAATTCCAATGCAGAAAATTTACAATTTTAAGATAGCACACTTAGTGTTTTTGGTGAGGATTTTTGTAGGCTGTGCCAAGGTTTTCCAAGTATTAACTGATCATGACATGTTCTCAGGGTTGTAAATCTATCCTCCAAACATAAACAGCCCCTCAAGAGTAGGAGGGTGCGGCCTCAACCCTTGTAGTAGCTGTAAAATATTTCCAGCTCTACCTGCCGATGCACAAATATTTTTCCTTTCAGTGTTTTCACACGAGTAGAACTAGTAAGTTGCCACGTCTGTTTACTGTGCAGTGATAAAAATTTAATTTGTGTTGTTTTTACACAAATGAGCCAAAACATTATGACCAGCGAGTCGTTATGCAAATCAAAGCAACTGAAGGTGAACTTCGGTGCGTGCACAGGTCGAGACACAGAATAAAAAACACCTGATACTGAGCTCTATATATATATATAACAGCCCTCTGAACACCTCTAAAGGAGTTATCAGTGAATGGGACTTACTAAATGTGTCTGAAGAAGAGATAATTCAAGAGCTTAGCGAACAAAAAGTGACTCGTGCATGGAGAATTATGACAAAAAAAGATGGCAACCTACTACCAACCAGGTCCATTATTTTGACATTCAGTACTCCAAATCTCCCATCTTCTGTAAAAGCAGGTTACTTAAACTGCAAGATTCGACATTACATCCTTTATCCCATTCGCTGCTTTAAGTGCCAGAAGTACGGCCATTCTCAGAGCATTTTGAAGCAATGCTGTGTGCTCTATTTGCGGCTCCAAGGAGACTGTACAGCTTCCACTTCCACTTGCCCAAACTGTAAAGGAAGCCATCCTGCATTTTCTAAAGTGTGTGACCTTTGGAAAACAGGTAAAAAAAATCCAGAAGTATAAAGTGGAGCATAAAGTCACATACCTTAAAGCAAGAAAGCAAATAATGCTAACCCTGCCTGGCCGATCATATGCATCGGTCACCAAAAACAGCTGCTCAGCTGTAACCCAAACAGATGTCTCCATAGGACCGAATATTTCCTTTTCCATCTGGGCCAAAACTGTGCTAACTTAAAATAAGAAAACTACAGTCAATGAAACCAGTAACACTCCGCTCAGTATCCCAACTGATGCTATCTCAACCTTGCATGAAACAACAAAATCAGCTACTATTGAAAACCAGAAGAAAGTAAAACCACGCATTAGCAACACTAAAATGGAGGTTCAGTCAGAGGATGAAGACACAGTACTAGAGTTACATGCCAATGATACCATGGATACAGGATGCCCAACCTTTCCCAGAAATGAAAAATCAAAACTAAGCAGACAGAAACCTTATCAGAAAAAACAGTCAGATCAATGTTCCTCAAATAAATCCAACAAATTAATAAATTCCTTCAGTGGAACTGTAGACGATTATGCAGTAATATAGATGACTTGAATGATTTATTCATACAAACTAAGGCAATAGGTGTATGTTTACAGGAAACCTTTTTGTTACCACAAGTTTCTCTGAAAATTAAAAATTATACTATGTTTAGGCAAGACAGGTATTCTGACACTCCTGCGCGTGTGTGGGGTGGCTGTTCTTATCAAAACTACCATACCATCAAGACATCTCCAACTACAAACCTCCTTAGAAATTGTAGTGGTTCGGATAGCAATGGGAATATTGTTAACCCTTGCATCCATTTATATCCCATCGAATTATCCTTGCTCCCAGACTGAACTTGACAATCTTATCACAAAACTGCCACCTCCAATCTGTTTACTCAGTGATTTCAACAGTCACCGTCCATTGTGGGAATCTTCCACCATGGACAGGAGAGGCCAATTAATAGAAATATTCCTGGATAACCATAACCTGACTCTGTTGAATTCTGGCTCTCCAACTATCTACAGGTACTACATCAGCCATAGACTTATCCATATGTTCAGCATCTCTTTTTCCAAGCATGGAATGGTTAGTGCTAAGTGATCCATTCCACAGTGACCATTTTCCTATCATCAGTTCAATTCAAACACAGACAGTGTCATGTCCTAAAGGCCATACTTCTTGGAATTTTCATAAAGCAGACTGGAAAAACTATTCAACTTGTGTTCTACTTGACCTATATGTACAACAAAAACACATTGATCACGTAACTGATCACATTACAAGCCATATATTATCTGCAGTAGAAATTTCCATTCCAAAATCTGATCAACGCAAGCGTGTACACCAAAAGCAGTGGTGGAATGTAGAATGCTCCAAAGCGAAACAAAAAAAAACCGTGCCTGGAACCAGTTTCGCAAATTTCCAACTACAAAGCAAGACAACTTTGTCTTGCTTTGGCTCCTAGTTTTTTGTACATAATTAGTTGGCGGTAGTTGGAAATTTGCGAAACTGGTTTTGCTGCCTTCCTAATTAGGAAGGCAGCAAAACATGACTCCTAGATTAAATTCGCCTCAACTATTAACAAAAATACTGACAGTCAAACCATTTGGAAAAAAATTCAAGCTCTTAATGGGAAATTCCTACCACTGCAATCTCCGATAATACAATGCAATGGGCAGGAATTTAATTCCAAATGATCCTACTGACATTGAAATGCTTTAGCAGAATCTTTTTATAACATTTCTGCCTCTTCCTCTTATGTGGTCTCCTTTCAATGCACTAAAACTGATGCAGAACATCATAAATTTAATTTCTCAACTAAACTTTCACTTCTGTATAACCAGCTGTTTACTCAATCTGAGCTGAAAGAATCTCCGAACAGCACAGCAGGACCAGACAGCATTCACTACGGTTTGTTTGTTTGTTTGTTTGTTATATCGTTTTTAGGAGCATTAGCAACTAAGGCCATATTGCTCCGGGATATGCGTTGGTCATTCCCTGACCTTTCCGCATCCTCTGTATTTGGTGGTGACGGGCTCGAACCCCGGTCTAATCAAGAAGCGTGTGCTACGCACTGCTGCTCCTTCCCACCTGGCTACGGAGGCGCCTTCACTACGGTATGCTGAAGCATCTGTGTGAAGCCGATCTCTACATACTATTACTCTTTTGCAACCGGATCTTCTCTTTAGGAGGCATCAAAGGAAGTAAGCAAACCCTTAGCCATAATTATGAGAGCTTCCTTGGACTCATGGGAGGTCCCCATGGACTGGAGGTGGTGTGCAAATGTATCACCAATTCATAAAGGCAGTTCAAAAGGCAAGACAAGTAACTATAGACCTGTTAGTTGAACAGTGCAGACGGTCTGCCAGAGCTGATCATAGTCTTGTCAATGATATATAGGAATTTTGCTGGCAGGGACAAGGAGGTGATTATCCCGTTGTACAAGGCAATGGTCAGGTCACACCTCGAGTACTGTGTACAGCTCTGTAGGGTTATTTTAGGAAGGATGTAGCATTGCTAGAACAAGTACAGAGAAGGGCAACAAGATTGGTAAAGGGAACAAACAGGTGCTCTTATCAAGAAAGGCTTAATTTCTGTAAATTACAGCCCCTGGAGAGTAGTCACCTGCGAGGTGATCTGATTGAGGTGTATAAGGTCTTGAATGGGTTGAGCTGATGGTATTCTTCCTCTTGCTCAGATTAAGAACCTGAGGGGGCACAGATTCAAATTGAGGAAAGACAGTTGTAGAATAAATGTGCGGAAATTTGCCTTTAGCCAGCGGATAGTTGATTGGTGGAACAGACTCCACCAATCAACTTTTGTTGTGGAAGTTGATAGCCTAATTAAATTTAAGCTGGACGGGCATTTGGAACAAATGGAAGGGTGAAATGGGAGGTTTTTTTTTTTTTTTTTTTTGGCTGATGCTGCATAAACTTGCTTCCTTGCATCGTATGCCTCTACTAATGCTAAAATACAAATCCTCTGTCATGGCATCATTCCTATATTTGGGCTATTCCAAAACCAGGCAAATTCCTTTTCTAGTTCAGAATTACAGACCAATATCATTGACAAGCTGTTTGGGCAAAATCTTTGAAAGGATGGTGCATAAGAGGCTCACCTGGATTCTAGACTCAGAAAATCTCCTTTCTGATCACCAATATGGCTTCCGCAAAAACATGTCCAACCTAGATTTACTTGTAAAAATTGAATCCAACATTCATAATGCCTTCGTCGGGAGACAATATCTAGTGATGGTCAACCTGGATATTCATAAAGCATTTGACACCACGTGGCGTCATGGTGTTATTAAAGATATGCATCAGTTGGGGCTGAGAGGCCATCTCCCTTTAATAATTCGGAACTTTTTAAAATTGCATACATTTCAAGTCCGATATAAAAACATGCTGTCAACATCTCACATTTAAGAAGAGGGTGTCCCACAGGGTTCCATATTGAGTCCAACCATATTTACAATTAGGGTCAACAATATTTTGGAAAAAACTTCCAAAAACGATTGAAGTATACATGTATGCTGATGATCTCACCATATTCTGCCAATCGCAAAGTATGAATACTATCGAAAGACAGCTACAAATTGCTTTAATGAGAATTCAATCCTGGACCTTACGCAATTGATATCATCTTGCTGAACAGAAATCCACTACCACTCATTTCTGCAAACTTCGGTCACTTCATCCTGATCCAGAGCTAAAGATAAATAACGTACCAGTTCCTCATGCTCACACTGTCCGTTTCCTTGGCCTGATACTAGACAGGAAACTGAACTTTCAAGCACATGTGGCCTATCTTCGAACTATCTGCTTGAAGAAATTAAACATCCTCGATGTGTGTCATCCATATCATGGGGTGCTGATCGTCATACCCTTATCTGTCTTTATAGAGCTCTCATCAGGTCTCGCTTGGACTATGGCTCTCCAGTATGTGATTCTGTGAGGAAAAGTACTTCAGAATGATTAAACACCATCCTGCACAGTGCTTTGAGAGTCGCTCTAGGGGCTTTCAGAACCTCCCCAGTTCAGAGCCCTTACATCGAAGCCCATGAACCCCCCCTTACATCTTTGCAGAAAAACATTACTTCTGATTTATGCCGCAAAAATCCACAGTCTTCCCTCTCACCCTTGTTGGAGATGTCTGTACAATACTGAATGCAAGTCATTTTACAACAGTAAACCTAATGAAAACCGACCCGCTCCACTTAGATTTAAGGAACTGACTCAATCATGGAATATAGGAATCGGTAATATATTTCAGGACACAACACCACCAGATCCACCCTGGACAAATATCTATGCAATATATGATGACTACTTTCAACAGTGGGGAAAGAACACCCTGTCTCTTTCAATATTGCACAGTTACATGCAACTTGCACTCTTTCTAATTCAAACGCATGTGAAATCTATACAGATGGATCAAAAACTGAGACCCAAGTGGGTGCTGCAACAATCTTTCCGTCATTCAGCACTTCTGTCTCATTGCCAGTAGAATACAGTATCTTCACTGCTGAGCTCTATGCTATAAACTTAGCTCTGGATCACATTACTGAACATCTAATTCCGTCTGCTTTAATATACACTGACTCACTCAGTGCTGTCTCTGCCATAAATACTAATACCAACTCCTCTCACCCTATAACCTACAAATCCATTCTAAATTAATTGTGTGTAATAAGTCAAACCAAACTGTGACATTCTGCTGGATTTCAGGGCATTCTGGGATAGCAGGAAATGAAAAAGCAGATCTTGCAGCCAAACAACCAGATACTTCTATTTTACAGAATTGTCAAGTTCCATATACCGATTTCAAACCCATCATCTGTAAAGCATGTTACAATAGCTGGTCAATAATCTGGAGTGGTTATCCAAGAAAAAAACTTTACTGAATAAAACCAGAACCAAAGCTATGGCTCTCCAGCTTCCGGAAAAGCAGACGAGAAGAAACAATTTTAGAAAGGCTAAGGATTGGACATACGCACCTCACTCACCTATATTTATTAACCAATGACAGCACTCCCCAATGTACATCATGTCAAGTACAACTGACCATTTGCCATTTGTTAGTGGACTGTACCCACTTTCAAAACACCCGCTTAAAGACCTTTAAATCAATTGCTAATACACATAAAACAATAAATGTATTGCAGATACTTGGAGATGATCCTAATAAAGAACTGCTTACTTTCCTAAATCGTATAGGAATATATCATAAAATATAGTTATATGAATGAAGCTGATATTTCATATTCGCCATCAGAACGACACAATATGGCCCTGGCAGCCTATGTGTCGTTAAATTCGACAACAACACCCACCTGCTAAAAATGGGGCTGCGTAGCCGCAGACCGTTCCGAGTGCCCATGCTGACCACAGTTCACCGGCGACAGTGGGATGCGAGCATCGAAACTGGACCTTGAGTGATTGGAAGAAGGTCATCTGGTCCGATGAATCATTTATCCTGTTGCACCACGTGGACAGCCGGGTACGTGTGCATCATTTACCTGGGGAACTGATGGCACCTGAATGCACCCTGGGATGAAAACAAGCCTGTGGCGGTGGTGTCATTCTTTGGGCGATGTTCTGCAGAGATACCTTGGGTCCAGTCATCCATGTGCTAGGCACTCTGACATCTACCACCTACCTAAACATCATTGCTGACCAGTTACACCGTTTCATGGCAACCGTCTTCCCCTCTGGAGGTGCTGTCTTTCAACAGGATAATGCACCAGGCCACACTGCCCGGATTGTTTGAGACTGGTTCGCGGAACATGAGGAAGACTTCCAGGTATTGCCCTGGCCTTCCAAATTCCCCAGACATCAATCCCATCACGCATCTGTATTTTGTGTTGGAACAGCAACTCCTATCTGCGGCATCTCAACCACAGACCTTACAGGAGTTAAAGGATCTGCTGGTTACGTGTTGGTACCAGATACCAGAAGACACATTTAGAAATCTAGTAGCGGCCATGCCTCGCCGGGTACGAGCTGTTTTGGCTGCATGTGGAGGATCAACATCATATTAGGGAGATGTTCATAATGTTTTGGCTCATTGGTGTATATTGTAGTGTTCAAAACTGAATTTATGTTTTCAAAAATTCATTTAGTGCTACAATGAATAAGCAGACACATAGGAAGTGTATCTATCATCCAGACAATTTTTGTTGTTTGTGGACAGTTAACCCCATAGACTCAAAGGAAAAATATCTGACATTACAAAACTTTTGTATTCTTTTTATTTTGGATGAGGAGCCCAAGACAAACCTTGGGCTCCTCACAAGTGTTGTATTACCTGTGTGACAAACCTTAGGAAGTGGTTACATGGTTACATTCAAAGCATTACATTTTGCAGTCCCTGTGGTTTGGCGAGAACCATTTAACCACATTAATGATTGCTACTTCTGCATGAAAAATATATCTGGTATGTCTAAAAAAAGCAATTGCACTAAAATATATTTCAATATGCCTTCTGCAATTCGGCCCATTCCACACAGTGACATTTGCCAGTACCAGTGCCATCCCCCCCAAAAAAAAAAAAAAAACTTGGGATAACAATAGTGGGGAAGATAATAGTGATCAAGTTCAAGTTGAGGATTCCCCAGAAGCCACCACTTCAGATGTTTGCTATCATCCAGTAAGTTCAGATAGTGAGGTACATTTAATGAAACAAGATGAGTTGAATGGTTTTGTTCGAGACTTAAATTTGCCAAAGAAACAAGCTGAACTGTTAGGTTCTAGTTTACAGCAGTGGAATATACTCACACCTGAAACCAAAATTTCAGTGTTTCGAAAAAGACATGAAAAGTTTTTGAAATATTTTGCTACAGAGGACAGTATTTTGCAAAGACATTATTGGACATGAATGTCCAATAATAAAAGCAGTTTTACTTCATAAGGCAACGAATTTCCATCAGTTCCCAGTGTTTCATTCAGTTGGACTTAAAGAAAGTCATGAAAGCATGTTTAAGGTTCTACGTGTTATAAAATACCAGGATTTTGGTTATTAGTTTGCTTGTTGGTGTGTAGGGGGGGTTCAAAAATAGTGTTGTTTTTTGGTGGCTCTTGATGTCATCTTCAATGGTATTAGCTCTGTTTGCCAGTATACTTACTGATACCATTTATTTATTTAAAATGTGTGTCATTTCCCATTCCAAAAATATTGTTGTTGTTTTTATTATGGTTGGAACATATGCAGTGATCTTAAGGTTATTAGTTTGCTTGTTGGTTTGTGGAGGGGGGGTTCAAAAATATTGATGTCTTTTGTGTTTGTGGGACAGCTGTGCAACAGAAAAACATTACATTGGGGAAAGTGGGCCCATTGTTGCACAACATTGTAATTGTTCATATCAAGACAATATAATGTAAAATATATTCCTTTAGTGCAATCAGTGAAGGTTCTTCTTCCACCCCTTCACATCAAACTTGGATTGATGAAAAATTTTGTGAAGGGACTAGATAAAGAAGGTAACAGATTTGCATACTTCAGAAGTGTGTTTCCCAATTTAACATATACCAAAGTTAAGGAAGGAATTTTCATAGGACCCCAAATTATGAAACTCCTGAAAGACGCATTTGAAATCCAGTTAAAGGAGATTGAATTGCCAGCTTGGCGATCATTTAAGGTGGTAGTGCATTGTTTTTTAGGTAATAGGAAAGAAGAAAACTATGAAATGTTGGTCTAATTTACTCGAGTGCTACAAAAACATAGGCTTTCAAATGTCGTTGAAAATTCATTTTCTTCATTCCCATCTCAGATTCTCCCTGAAAAATCTGGGAGATGTTGAGTAAAGAACAAGTGGAGTGGTTTCATCAAGATATTTCCACGATGGAAAAGCAGTACCAAGGTCTCTGGGATCCTGTAATAATGGGAGATTACTGCTGATTTCTTGTGAAGGAGAGTAAGCAGGAATACAAGTGAAAATTCCTTAGTAGCAAACATTTTTAAGGACAATTACAGGTATACAGATTATATATTATTTAAATTTAACTATTTCACAATGATTTATGTTATTTTTTCCAAAGTTAAATGAGTTATAGAGAACAAATAACATTTTTTTTTATGCTTGTATTACAAACTTGGATTATACATATAGATCCCTTTATTTTAACATTAAACGCTGGTTCATCTTTTGATTTAACCCCGGGGACTCACATCTGGTGAGTATGGGCTTGGCACACCCAGGGTCCTGAGCTGGATATCATCATTCTTCTCTTTCTTGGTGATTCCCTTCTACTTTTGACTCTCTCTCTCTCTCTCTCTCTCTCTCTCTCTCTCTCTCTCTCTCTCTCTCTCTCTCTCTCTCTCTCTCACAGGGTTACTCGGGAACTTTTTTTTTTTTCCTGGTGCAGCATAAGCCTCAGGCTTCCTTGCATCATATGGATATTAATAATAAAAAAATAATTAATGTATATGTGATAGAGACTTTTTATGGTGATTTTCAGAATCAGTGCATTTATTTCCTCCAGAATCACATATTTTCGTTGTGATTCTGGAGGAAAAATATGACAAAGAATATTTTTTGTTGGCTAGTGTTATAAGTCTCGTGTGTGTGTGTGTTGTGAATGTCTTCTTTCTTGAGGTTGGTCTTCCCTTTTCCGATCAGCTTCTTACTTCTGTTAACTCATTAACACTGAGTCATTTTGGCCTATCTTAACTCTTATTCTATCTTCTGTTGTGACCTTCTTTCCCAGGCTGGTGGTTCAATGTCTTTGCCTTTTTTTTTTTTTTTTTTCTCTGCTGCTTTCTCTTCTGTTCATTCTGGTGGCTGCTAGAGCAGCACAGTAAATGGCTGTGTGGATAGTGTCTAGTGCTACTTCCTTGTTATTTTTGAGGTAATGTTGTGGTGGTCTGTGACTTGTCACAGGATTCTGTTGGGTCTGTGTGGGATCCATTCTCTCAAATTCTGCTAGGGCTTTCTTCAACTTGTGTTTTGGATATCGCGACCTTATCTGTTTCTGCTTTGTCTCTTCTGGGTAGTCGTTCTTGTAATTGCTGTTCCTTCTCCAGTTTTCTGGTTTGGTTCTGTCTGTATTCATTGTTCTTTGTAGATGGTCACTCATATCCTACTTGATTTTTTTCCGAGATTGTCGGGTTCTTTCCTGTTCGGTGATATGAACAGTTTCTCTACTGTTGTCCATGGGAGATAGTTATTGTTATGCTAATTTCACAACACAAGGGCAACTATGGCCAATATGTGTCTGTCAGAGTCAATGGGAGATAGTGGAGAAAGTATAACTTTTTAGTCAGATTCCTCTGCCTAAGGCCTGAACACGAGTGACTTTATCCTGCACCACATTCAATGCAATATGTTCAATATTTCTACTTCTCTTCTTCATCCAGGTATGGAGGTAGACCTGTTTAGCTTTGTCTTTTGCATCCAGTGGTGAGTGTTAGTTAGTGAGAATGACACTAAATTGTCACTTTCTACCTCAACCAACCTTGCATTGGTAGGTCCAAAGAAGTGAATTTTGCAATTTCTTATCTAGTAGATCAGGATGTTCATCTACTTCCTTGTAGTGTTTACATAAGTAAAGAAGTCTACTTTTTTTTTGCATTCTTTTACAGTGATTTCTCATAATCTGCCTTTGTGATGATTGCAGATTAGCATATAACTAGTGTAAAATTCTGATTAACTGATAATTATCGGGTAATACAGTTGGTGGAGACCTCCCCTAAGTCCAAGGATGCTCTCGTAATTATGAGAGCATCTTTGGACTTAGGGGAGGTCTCCACCGACTGAATAGGTGCAAATGTGTCCCCAATTCACAAAAGGAGATCTGAGGGTGACATGAATAATTATAGACGTGTTAGTTTAACTTCTGTTCTGAGGAAAATAATGGAGTCGCTGTTTAAAAGAAGTTTTTCAGGATCATCTAGATAAGACCGCAGTAATAATTTAGACACAGTGTGTGTTTGTTAAGGGGAAGTCTTGTCTAACTAAATTGATTAGATATTATGATGTGGTCACAAAGGAACTGAATGCCAAAAATAATTTTGATATCATATACTTGGATTTCAGGAAAGGTTTTGATTCTGTTGCACATAGAAGACTACTGTTCAGATTGAAGCAGTATGGCATTAAAGGCAAGTTGCTACAATGGATAAAAGGATGGTTAAGTGGGAGAAGACAGAGTGGTAATCGATGGACACTGCTCTTCGTGGACTAATGTTATTAGCAGAGTTCTGTGTTGTGCCCATTGCTGTTTTCTATATTTATCAATGATAGTATATCAGGCTTAATATCCAAATTTGCAGATGGTACGAATGTTGGCAGGGTTGTTAATTACATTAATGACAGTATGCTTCTGCAACAGGATCTAGAAAAGTTGAGAAGATTGACTGAGAAGTGGCAACTGAAGTTTAACATTGACAAATGCAAAGTATTGCATATGGGTAGCAGTAACTGCAGTGAAACATACCAACTGTGTGGCACTACACTCAGGGTGGTAGAGAATGAAAGTGACCTGGGGGTAATTGTGCAGTCGGATATGAAGTTTTCTGAGCAGTGCAGACACGCTGAAAGAGCAGCTCATGGGGTCTTCTCAGTGATACACAGGAATTTTGCTAGCAGGGATAAAGAGGTGATTATACCCTTGTATAAGGCAATGGTCTGGCCACACCTTGAGTGCTGCATACAGGTCTTTAGGCCTAATTTTAGGAAGGATGTATGGCTACTGGAATGAGTACAGAGAAGGGTAATGAAATTGGTCAGGGGAACAAAGTTCTGCAAATTGTAGCCTCTGGAGATTAGGCACCTGCAAAGACGATTGAGGAAAGATGCTTATAGAATAGATGTGTGGAAATTTTCCTTTAGCCAGATAAGAGTTGATTGCTGGAACAAACTTCCATCTATTGTTGCGGAAGTTGGCGTCATAAATGAATTCAAGACAGAACTAGACAAACTTTGAGAGGAAAGGTGAAAATTTTTTTTTTTTTTTTTTTTTTTTGGCTGATGCTGTATAAGCTTGCTTTCTTGCATCATATGCCTGTGCTAATCCTAAACACTTTTTTTCCTATCTATAATGAAAACGTACAGGCTATACAAGTTACAAGTACAGTAAACTGTAAAATCTGGTACATTTTACGAAAAAAAAAAAAAAATCAGCATTTTATAATATGGTCTTATTAAAAAAAAAAACAATCCAGCATTTAATGATTGAATTTTTTTTAAAAGAATCATTGCCAAAAAGTGGTGTCTTTCTTTATAAGATGCTTGTAGGTCTATCTTATTGTTTAATCTGTTTTTGCAGCTAACAGCAACAGAACAAACTTGCCTTTGTAATGAGCTGATATTGTATTGAACAAATATCAAATAATAGAAAGGTTAGATACCAATATGATAGCCTGTTTTAGGTTTAACTTGTCACTCATTGATACAGGTGGTCTCTAGTGATAGCACCAAAACCAAATAGTTGTGAAGAACTTGTTCGCTGTGAACTGTCATGCAGTGTACAAAATAAGTTTTTCAAGTGGTAATATAGATAAAGCTATATGTTAAGAGTAGTAGTAGTAGTGGCATGTGATGCAAGAAAGCAAGTGTATGAGCTTATGCAGCATCAGCCAAAAAAAAAAAAATTACAAAACAATTCCTTCTAAATGTTTGTCCAGTTCCTCCTTAAATTTATTTAAGTATCAACTTCCACAACGACACATGGAAGTTTGTTCCAGCAATTAACCACCCACTGGCTAAAGGCAAACTTTCGCACATAATACTACTGCAGCTTGTTACAAAAGCAAGTTTGTTACGGTGAGAATCAAGACCATTGCAATATCTGTGCAGTTTAAATCCTGCTGACCACAAAAATGGATGAAAGGATAAGATAGTCATTGTAAATATTTACAAATATAAATAAGTTCAGTCATTTGTGCTCAGTATTTATTCTAAAACTGCTCAACCACTAGTTATACTTATTGAAAATCTGGGAAGATTTTGAAATCTGCCACCTCTCAATCAAAGGTGTTTCCAAGCAGGAGCATACCAAGGCTGGCTGCAGCTCTGGTGCCAGCCCTAATTTGTCACCCCGATATATATATATATAAAATGTGTGTGTATATACACACACACACACACACACACACACACCAATGAGCCAAAACATTATGACCACCTACCTAATATGACGGTCCTCCACTATGCATGGGTAATGCACACACATCATTTCTACTACCAAGGTAGTTTTAATGCATTGTTGATTATATCTCATATTGTGAATACCTTCACAATGAGTTGCCATGGTATTACACTATTTTGAATAAATAATGTTTTACCTATGGAAAAGACTACTGTTACTTATTCTCGGCAGATACCACCACCCAGACATCACCGTTTCGAAGCTTATTGCTTCTCATAGATGGGTAAGCAGATACCCTATTGTTGCAATAGTGACAACCCAATTATGAAGTATAACTTCCTAACAGAGTTGTTCAAAAAATAATTTTGATATCATATACTTGGATTTCTGGAAAGCTTTTGACACTGTTGCACGTGGAAGACGATTGTATAAATTCTAGCAGTATAGTATTAAAGGTAAGGTGCTACAATGGATAAAAGGGTGGTTGAGTGGGAGAAGACAGAGTGGTAATCAATGGATGCTACTCTTCGCGGACTAATGTTATTAGTGGAGCCCCCAGGGTTTGGTGTTGGGACCACCGTTGTTTTGTATATTTATCAGTGATATTGATGAAGGCATATCAGACTTAATGTCGAAGTTTGCAGATGATACAAAGGTTGGCAGAGTGTTAATGACAGTAATGGCAGTGTTCAACTGCAACAGGATCTAGAAAATTTGAGCAGATGGGCTGAGAAGAAGAGCCTGAAGTTTAACATTGACAAATATAAAGTACTGCATATGGGTAGAGGTAACCCCCAGAGAAATGTACCAACTGTGTTGTACTACACTTAGGGTGGTAGAAAATGAAAAGGACCTGGGTGTAATTGTGCAGTCAGATGTGAAGTTTTCTGAGCAGTGCAGACAGGCTGCCAGAGCAGATCATGGGGTATTATCAATGATATATAGGAATTTTGTTAGTAGGGAAATGGCGGTGATTATCTATTGGTATAAGGCAATGGTCAGGCCACGCCTTGAGTACTGCATACAGGTCTAGAGGCCTCATTTTAGGAAGGATGTAGAGTTGCTTGAATGTGTACAGAGAAGCAGCTGGAGACTAGGCACCTGCGAGGTGATCTGATTGAGGTGTATAAGGCGTTGAATGGGTTGAGCATGCTGAATTCTTCTGCTTGCTCGGATTATGAACCTGAGGGGGCATAAATTTAAATTGAGGAAAGACAGTTGTAGAATAGATGTACGGAAATTGGCCTTTAGCCAGCGGGTGGTTAACTGCTGGAACAAACTCCTGTCTGTCATCATGAAAGTTGATAGGTAAAATAAATTCAAGGAGAAACTGGGCAAACTTTTAGAGGGAATGGATGTGTGAAGTGTTTTTTTTTTTTTTTTGGCTGATCCTACATAAGCTCACACATTTGTTTTATTGCATCACATGCCTCTGTTACTACTGCTACTACTATTTATTCGAGGTAGTGCAATACCATGGCAACTCGTTGTGAAGGTATTCACAATATGAGATATAATCAAACGATGCAATAAAACTACCTTTGCTAGTAGAAATGATAATGTGTGCATTACCCATGCAAAGTTGATTGATTGATTTGTTGAGTTTTATTGGCGCATCAGCAACTTAGGCTATAATGTGCCAACCTCCCAATGCAAAGTAAAATCCTTCATACTCTAAGGCATTTAGCCAATAAATGTCTTTTAGATTAAAACACCCACACCATCACTCATCTCTCGTATTGTGGAGCTATACTTCATAACTGGGTTGTCACTATTGCAACAACAAGGTATCAGCCCATCCACCAATGAGAATGCAATAACCTTCGAAATGGTGCCATCTGAGTGGTGGTATCCACTGAGAATAAGTAACATTAGTCTTCTCCATAGGTGAAGCGTTACTTATTCAATACCATGGCAACTCGTGAAGGTATTCACAATATGAGATATAATCAAATGCATTAAAACTAAATTGGTAGTAGAAATGATGTTTGGGCATTGCCCATGCAGAAGTAAATTCCTCCTTACTCTTGGGCATTTAGCCAAGAAATGTCTTTTAGAACTACTCACTTTATACAAATTTCAGATCCATTCTATCATGGAATATTGTTTTTACATCTAGGATCTTGTCCCCAAAGCTCTTTCCTAGCTTCTAGACTCCATTCAAAAGAGGGCAGTCGTGTTAATTAATGACTTATCTCTTACAAAGTCCCCCCACGAAGTCTCATAGACATTCAGTTTCTGCCACCTGCTTTGTTCTATAGATACTTTCATGGGCACTGTTCTTCTGGATTGGCATCTGTAATTTCTCCAGTTGCTTCCAAACATGCTGCCACCAACCAACATCCATTCACTGTCCATATGCAAACTTGCAGAACCAATTCTTCCTCTTCTTCATTTATCGCTCTTACTTCTGTTTTCTGGAACAACCTTTCTTCTTGTGTATTTTCTGAAAATTACAATCTACATCTAATCTACAACTTCAAGTCTAATGTCAACAAATATCTTCTGTATTTCAACTTCCTTCAATAAAAAATTATAAGGAGCCACATCACATTGCGATAATTAGTAGGCTATAAAAAATAATTATACCACTCTGTGCTTGTGAAGATTGACACCAATTTTTGGAAGTTTATAATACAGATTGTAAAGATATATATTTTTCTTTAAAATATTGTTACAAGCTCAGACATTCAGTGAAGATGTTATAGTGGTAAAAAACTATTCTTTATTAATAGCATGACTTTCTCTTATTGTATCTAGTATCATATGCATTGGAAATTATCTCTTTGGCATAAGTTATTCAAATCTATAATTTAGTTTAGAAAGGGAAGATTTGCCTCATGATGTCTTGTAGAACACTTCAGTGCTGATACTCTACGTGATTGAATAATTATACATGGATTCCACTCCCTCATAGACAAGATCAGTAGGCACCTCTGTAGCCAGGTGGGCAGGAGCAGCAGTGCGTATCACATGCTTCTTGATTAGACTGGGGTTCGAGCCCATGACCACCAAATACGGAGGATGCGGAAAGGTCAGGGAATGACCACCGCATATCCCCAGAGCAATATGACCTTAGTTGCTAATGCTCTTAAAAACCAAATAACAAACAAACAAACAAGATCAGTGACCCAATGGACCCCGGAATCAGAGACCCTAAGCCCGACCCCAAAATACATCAAATCACCGTCCCAATCTTTGAGTGAGAGAATACAATACATTGGTATTTCAAAAACAATTTAAATGATTTGAGACCAAATAAATACATAAAGAATCCATACTTTTAATACTTTAAAAACTAATATTAAAACATAAAAAAATTAAGAATCCCCTAAAATATTAAGAGACTAAAGAATACTTCCCTGAAGCAGACGGGGCTTTTCGACCAGGGTCACGATCACAGGAAAGTGAAACCACGGGTATTGCGGGGGAATTTTATAGTGTGGAGATTAGTTGCGATCCTGGCATATGCATGTGAAGGACCATGAATCTGAGACGGGGTAGGGGCAACGTACACTGACTGAATTTTGATGTAATTTAATTTCAAGTGTCTCTGAAATTAATAGTTTGGTGTAATCATTTTGTTTCAGTATTTTTGGATTCTAGTGTGAAGCTTAATCTTGCATGGATATTATTTAAGTTTTGTAGGATGTCCTGTATGTTCCCCGCATCTGTGATGCAGAGCATATCATCCAGATATCTACCATAATAGGTGATTCGCAGAAGAAAGGGAGTTAAATGTAGTGTTTCAATATTGGTAAGGTATATTTCCGCAAGTAAGCCACTTAGATTTAATCCCATGGGTAGGCCATAAAACTGTTTGAAGACTTTACCTAGGAAGGCGATCTTGCATGGATATTATTTAAGTTTTGTAGGATGTCCTGTATGTTCCCCGCATCTGTGATGCAGAGCATATCATCCAGATATCTACCATAATAGGTGATTCGCAGAAGAAAGGGAGTTAAATGTAGTGTTTCAATATTGGTAAGGTATATTTCCGCAAGTAAGCCACTTAGATTTAATCCCATGGGTAGGCCATAAAACTGTTTGAAGACTTTACCTAGGAAGGCGATAAAATTGACTTCGGTCAAAAGTTTTATCAGGTCAGATATAGCAGTAATCGGGAGTTTTGTATGGTTAATTGGTAAAGGGTCTTTGTTTAGCATGTCCCAGATGATGTCCAGGGTGTATGCGACGTTCACGTTGGTATATAAAGTGGTGACATCTAGGGAAAATAGGTTGTCTTTATTGTTAAGTGTTTATCTTTTAGGATGTTAAATAGCGAATCGTAGATTTTTTCGATTCGCTGTTTCTCTACAATTCGCTGGTTAGAAGTAAAGTAATTGGCATTAGCAGTGGCATATGATGCAACAAAACAAGCTTCTTCGATCTTCTCTTCTGAGTCTTCCTCGATCAAGGTTGCAGTGAGCCAGTGTTAGGCAAAAGGAATAGGGTTTTCCAAAATTCTCCTTCAGTCAAGTCTGTAGCAAGCTAATCTTGGGTAAGGGGAGTAGGGTAAACAATTGTCACCCTTGTGAGCTTTTCAAGGTTTTCGGCCCATGCAACACACTAATCATCCAGTAAACACATACTTCTGCAGACCAAAAACATATGGATATGAGCAACAGGCACCAGTGCCATTAAATAATAATATTAATTTTAATTTTAATTGCTTTTGGGAGTAGCACAATTGGGATTAGTCATCCTTCCATGTCATGTGAAAAGAGACTGGGTTAAAATCCTGTCAGTGACAAAAGAAACTTTTATGGTATTTTTTTTCTGTACTCTCACTAAGTTCAATGGGGAAAAGCAGCACATTTTTTTTCTGCCAGACATTTAGGTTTTTCATCTAGCAAACAGGCAACCCAACCAGAGAATATACACAATATACTATGGGTATGTTGAGCCCCTTACTTAGATACCACCAAAACTGAATCCCCCCCAAAATAAAATAATATCCTTCTGTTTAAAATAATATCCTTAAAGCAATGGTACAATGTTTTCCATTTTCTTTTTAATTTACCTGACTTATAATATGATAACATTTTATTTGGCACCTGACAGATGCCACATGGTAGAATATTTTTGTTTTCATAATTACTGAGAATGCACAAACAGTTCATCCAGCTATTGTTGGTTAAATAATTACAGGTACTCTAACTATACCAATGACCTTTTATAATTTGGCTTTTTTATTGTGTATTGTCAATTATTCTGAAAACATCCCTTCTTGCAGGAGGTATTTTATTTATTATGATTATTAGTACTGACAAATGATGCAAAGAAGCAAGTTTACACAGTGTCAACAAAAAAAAAAAAAAAAAAAATACTGCCCACCTCATCTGTCCATCCTATCTAACAATATGCCCAATTCCTCCCCAAGTTTATGGCCTTAGCTGCCAATGTGCCATTAAAAACAAATCAATCAACCTCAGCAAGTCCACTCAAACTACTAACCACTTTCACAACGCTAGACAGTAGTTTGTTCCAATCATTAATTACTCTCTTGCTGGAAATAGCATTTGACCCAGCTCAAATATATATGGCGCCTCCGTTGGCAGGAGCAGCAATGCGTAGCACACGCTTCTTGATTAGACCGGGGTTCGAGCCTGTGACCACCAAATATGGAGGATGTGGAAAGATCAAGGAATGACCACCGCATATCCCCGGAGCAATATGGTCTTAGTTGCTAATGCTCCTAAAAACCAAATAACAAACAAACAACAACAACACAGCTCAAATATGAATGTTCTAATTGAAAATTTTAGTGTTCCTGGATTTTGGTTTTGTATCCCAAATGAATCAATTTTTCTACACTAAATGTTCTTCATTTACCTTTAACACCAACTTCATAGAATGCAGTGTTGCAAGTGATGATGGGGAAGCTGAAAGCACAGAATTAGATGTAGGTGTGTTAGAGACTGAAGATACATTTTTTTTTTTTTTTTTTTTTTGGAGGTTCACACATTCAATAGCTCTTGTTTGCTTAACATGTCTGTGATTTGCATCATCTTCATCAAGTAAAGGGATAATCTGGATCATCAGATCTGGTGTCATTTAATGATAGCGATGAAGCCACTTCTATGATATATTAATACTCAAAATCAGACTGAAGTTGAGCTAGGATCCAAAGAATATCCTCTGAGTTATTGAACCTTACCTGGTACATCACTGGAGAAGCTCTCAAAATATCTTCCCAATAGGCTTTTTTTAAAGGAAAAGTAAAAATATGAACAAGGAATAGTTATTTAGTTATGAATGAGATTTTACACACCTTGGTAACAATAAAAAAAAATTATATGCCCTATAATGTCATGCCCAGGTAGCAATATGTAAAATTTACTTACCCTTTTGCTTTCACTTTATATTAACAAATTAATACGCATTTAACCCCTGCCACCCATCACATCTCATGACTGACTAACCATAGAAGGAATAAATTTGGGGGAAGGGGTAAGATTTATGCATGCTACCAACCTCTGTTAACATAAATCAGTATATTGGTGGTCACTAATCAGATGGAAGATTTCAAGTTACTTTGAGTTATTAGCTGGTGGATTTCTCCGTTGCTTTAGAAAGACTAGATGTAAGTGTAATGATACAGTAACTGTAAGGGAAGGATTTGTCATCCTTTTGGGAACTATTTGACTGTGATAAAATTTCCACATGTAAGGAAAAACACTATTGGAATAAGAAAGTGACCCATTCCTCCAAATTTATTCCTTCTTGACTAGCAAAAAACAGGTGTAAAGTCAATAGCACAGGTCTTGAGAACAGGAGAAAAGCAATCAATACATGAAGCTTTCTTGACAATGTGATTGTTCAGAATTCTTTTACCATCCTTCTGTCAGAAGGCCAAGACCATAAGTGCATTGAGTGGAATGCATAGGGTATGGTGGGAGATGATTTACCAAGATCATGAGTACAAGATTTAGAAGAAAAGCAGGATGCTTGTAAGTTAGCTTTATCTTTCACTGAGAATGCAATAGAATCATCTGTTTGTAACAGAGAGGGGAATATACATGGATAAAAGTTGCAGTGAGTAGTTTTGGCAAGAGACCAGAGCGCTCAACTACCATTTGACCAAGAAGCAAGTTTACGACATTTAGCCCATCTTCAAAATCAACTTTGGGTTGATTTCGAACTGTTTTGAACAGACTAAGATTAGTTAACTTGCTTCTTATCCAAGTAGTAGTTGAATTGCCTCATTAAAACAGTTGCAAGGTTTAATGCAGGTGCAAAATGAGGCTGAGAGAGAGTCCATTATCAAGCTGTGATCTTATTTTAAATATTCTTAGCATGTTTATTGAAAAACAAGGGATTAGAACAGAGGTGTCAAACACATGGTCACATGCAGCCCACAACACTCCCGAGTACAGCCCGAATCAGATTTGTAAAGTAACATTCAAATGGAAATAGTTGAAATACAATGTAACACAGTGCTAAAAGAGAAGTGCAGTGAAGTTGGTGTTCTTGACTTTTATTCTTACTTGCCAAGACATTTTGTTGAAATGCGCATGTTTTCTGTGAGAATCTTAGCTATGTTTGGTAGTACATGCCTTTGTGAGCAGTTATTTTCACTTCTGAAGACAATTAAAACTTCACATAGGGTAAGATTGACAAGTGAGCACTTATCATCTGTAGTGAAAACTGCATTATCACAAAAGCTTATATTTGATGTTGATAAAATAGTTCCTCGCAAAAGATGCCAAGTTTCTAGTAAACAATATTAAATTAATTTTGAATCTTTTTGTTGTGATATCTTTTGTAATGATTTTGAATGTTTTTAATATCTATTCAATATTAAAACAGAAAATTATATAAAGTGTAATTAGGCCTACAATTTCTTTGGCTACGGTAAAGAAATCCAACACAAGAACCACGGGAAACTTCTGAATACTTTTCAGGCAAACTTGTTTCCCGCTGCCGCAGTTTCTCCCTACATTCTCGGTAAACAGATGGTGCGTGTTATTGGTACTGGCAGTACAAGTAGATAACAATGTATTGATTAGTTTATTCTCATTATTAAAAGCAGATTATTGGAGTTCATGAGTGTAATGCCTTTGCAGCTGAAATTTACTTACGGGTACACCCTCCAGACTGTGTCAGTCTTAGGAAATTACTTCTACAGACAGTGCGTGTTATTGGTAGTGGCAGTAGAAGTTGTTTTCCTATGAGTTTAAAACAGTGGGAAGGGGGATAAACACCCTAAGACTGAGGCAGTCTAGAGGGTGTACTAAGTAAATTTCAGCCCACTCATTAACTCCAATAATCTGCTTTTAATAATGAGAAAAAACTAATCAATACATTGTTATCAACTTCTACTGCCACTACTGATAACATGCACCATCTGTTTACCAAGAATGCAGGGAGAAACTGCGGTAGTGGGAAACGAGTTTGCCCTGTAAAGGTTAGAGAATGTCAATTATCCGAACTAATTGGGACCAAGGTGGTTCAGTTAATCAAATAGTTCAGATAATCATACATACATACATACATACATACATACATACAAACATACACAAGAATAACCAGTTTATATGAAACAAGGTGTAATTAGGCCTACAATTAAATTATTGTATGCACGGTTATTACTATATTTTGAAATGTGAAGTACACGCAACCCCCATATAACACAGTTTTGCTCTAACACAATTGATAAATTTTGGCAATCTTCACACAACACAGTACTTATATAACATGGTTTTGCTCTAACAAGGTTAGAGAATTTCGGTAAACTTTGCATAATAGGGTATTTTTGAGCTTTTGTGCGGAAAACTCTGCTGTTATGTTGGATGTAATTTTTCAATGTTTTCACTCTTTTTGAATATCTGCTGTTGACTCACTAGTCAAAAAAAAATTATTGAGAAATCCCTGTATTTTATTTTGTTGGGAAATTCCGTGTTATGTTCTGTGCTATTGAACTTGTACTTGTTGAACTTGTGGAAAAATCTAGATTTCAAAGTTTTATTATTATTGGATCACACACCAGGCCATCCAAAAGATTTAAGTCACCCAAACATTGAAGTTGTGTTCCTACTGCCACAGTATATCAGGTTAATACAACTTCTTTCATTCAGCTGTGAGATCAAGCATTATATTCACCTTTAAAACTCATTCCATCTGAAAATCGTTACAATGGATTTTGAAAAAAATTATTCCGAATCTATTGAAGCAATGGAGGCACGGAAACATTTCTCAATTTTGAACTGTATCAGAATCATAGCTTTATCGCTGAAAGAAGTAAAACTGCTAATGTTAAATGCATGTGGAAAAATGTATGGTCAGAGTCAGTTCATTCAGGAAATATGGTTGAACTGGCAGAAAACGGAATCGGTGCGATAGTAAAACTTGTAATGTCAGTAGGAGGGGAAGGTTTTGATGATATGACTACTGAAGCCTTCTTGGGTAGCACAGTTGATAGAATCGCCCTCCTCCCCACATCAGCTGGAAAATATCCGAGTTTAAATCCCGAAAACTGAGGTTTTTCGTCCAGCAAAACAGAAAATCGACCTCAGGACAATACACAATTTATAGACAATATACATGAAGTAACATGGCCTTAGTCGCCAACGCTCCTAAAAAAAAAATAAAAAAAGATATGATTACTGAAGATGTTCAAGAACTACTGGTAGAAAAAGAGGCTGGCAAAGCAGATTTGGTGGAAATGGCATTGGGGGTAAAGCCAAATCAATTCATAGGATGATAGAGTAGATGAAAATTCTAAACTTCCAAATTTTACACTAAAAAGCATATGAGAAGGCATAAAGTTAGCCGAGCTATTAGAATCTTATTTTTTGAATGAAAGCAGCCCAAAGTTCAAAAGGGAGCTTCAAAAATGCTTAGTTCCGTACGATAAAATTCTCAAAGATTTATCAAGCAAAAGCAAAGAAACCTAGATTACTGATCTTTTAATTTTGTTAACAAAACTAACAAAATTTTACAGGAACCTAATAACCATGCTATACAAGGGTTACCTGTATTATAAAAAATAAATGATTTAGGAAATGGTTTGTAAATAATAGCCTAATTGTTTTTCATGGTTTCAACTATAAATCACACTTTTTTTACATCAACAGAAATAAACAAATGCAAGTAATTGCACACAAATAAGCATATAATGAATCTTGGGAAGGTTTATTTTTTTAAAATATGTAATCTTGAATTTTTTTTTTAACCATCCGAGATTGTCTTTTTTTTCGCGCCGAGGTCTCTCATCCTCTCTAATAGCAGTGTCTCCGTAGAACTGCATTCACACTGTTGCTTGCACCATGCCATTTCAGTTTCTAGTGCAGTGAAAGTCCTCTATGTGAGTAGGCCCCGCTTCCTCTTTATTTTTAAAATCACCTTGGTTAAAGTCAGCTTATTCTTCGTCCTGGACTAATGCAACAATTTCTTCTTCGGTTAAAGTATAATCACCAGGATCATCGGCATCATTGTTTAACCATGCCTCTGCATCATTTTGCCTACACTGGGAAAACCTGGGAATCCCTTGAAATAAAGTTACAATCTCACCTGCATCTTCATTCAAATCTTGCACATGTGTGACCATCTCTTCGGCAGCACCCCAAAGTTTATGCCATGCCTCTCATATTTCCCTCCGACTATATGTTTCCAAGATATGCTAATATGTAGCAACGATCCTTAATGTTGCGCTTCTTTGAAAACTCAGCCACGCTTTTTTCATCTCCCTCTGGTAGCAGCAAGCGATGCAAGACTTGTTTTTTGTACATCTTTTTTAGTTTTTTTATAACACCTTGATCCATTGGCTGCAGCAGTGCTGTAACATTTGGCTGTAAAACCTGACATTAAAGTTCTCGTCAATTGAATTCAGATTTTCAAGAGGGTGAGATTGGTGCATTATCGATAATAAGCAAAGCTTTACCCTCATTTAAGCATTTTTCTGTGCTTTATATTGTTCTGGTAGGCAAGTTACACCTTTAAAGCATCTTGGATTCTTGCATTTTCCAATCACCAACATTGGTAAAACATGCCGTCCACTTGCATTTGCACACACCATAACTGTAACTGTAACTGTAGACAGAAAAATCTTTTAAACCAGGAGCAGCCATTTTGCATCATGATGCAAGTGATTTAAGAGAGATTGACTTCCAATTAAGATCACTTTCATCTGCATTATACATGTCATCCTTGGAAAAACTTTCTTCCTCCATGGCAGAGGAAGAAAGTTTTCAGAAAAGACTTTTCAAGCTTTTTAACTCCTGTATTTATAAGATTTTTAACTCCTGTAATGACAAATTAGGACTGTTTCTTGCTATTCTGCATATATCTTTGAATAAATAACTGGAAACAAATGCATTAAGTGGCAGGAGTAATATTTCAGCATAACAACCAGTGCACTAAAAGTAAATGGTGTAATTTTTTTTTTTTTTTTTTTTTTGGTGACAGTGGTTTGGATAATCGACATTCTGCTGTACATATAAATTTTGAAACCCAATGCGTTTTCAAGTAAAGTCAATATGCGGCCCACACTGATCCTCATAAGGTTTAGTGGCCCCTGTTCCTATTTGAATTTTGACACCTATGGATTAGGTGAAAAATGAGGTTGTAGGATGGAATACAGAAAAAAAAAAAAAAAAAAACAGGATTATTTTGTCTATTAGTAATTGCAAAAACTTCAGCACAAACCATCTGTTTCCATGTAATACTGAAAACTGAAGGCAGCTGGAGTTGTGAACATTAAAATCACCTGGGAAAAATTACCCTTACTCTTGGGAAAGTTAGACTGGAGATGGTCAAGTTTCAAAGAAAGGAAGTCAAAGAGTTCTGAGTGATTAGTGGAGTAGGGAAAATGATAGAGGCAACAGATGAATTTGACAGAATGGGTTAAAAGAAATTTTAAGCCAGAGGAGATCAGAAAGAGGAGATTCCAAATTACAAATTATGTATCAGAGCATACATATGCATAAGCACTACCTTTGAATTCAAAGGAATCATAAAAAGAATATTACGAGTTTACCTTTTACCTCTTTCTTTTCTTCATTTCCATTATAAATTAACGATTATTATTCGTTAAAGTCATTATTCTGCTTGTTTTCCTTTTTATTTAATATTTATATCATGTATCAATAAACCACAATCTGTAATTATCTTTAATCTGTAAAAGCCACTAACTAAAATAGGGAAACCAGCTGAATTAAATTAATATTATTTCGTAAACATGGCATAAAAATATCAGTGATTATAAGATAACAGTTTTCTCCACTCGTAACTCTGTTAGGCAGAAAAATCTGACTAAGAGCCTAAGTTGTGGCGATTTCCGTTGGTAAAAGTCCATGGGTCAGGGAAAGCAGCTGGCTGATAAACAACAAAGAGAGAGAGAGATAAACCATTTGCTGATAGCTTAGGCATGAATGAAATTCCATTTACAAGCATTTCACAAGTATATCGGCAGGTTGTGCCAAATATGGAAATGTGCAGCATGCTGGTTGTGGTGGTCAAATGTTTTTGACATGAAATCCGCATTCTAGTGGCCTATGAGAAGTCAAGTTTATGTAAACTTTGGAGGAACTTCTCCCTTTAAAAATAGGACCCAGGAGCGAAGAGAGGGGAAGGAGAGTGAGGGAGGTTGAGAGGTGTCGTCGGTGCAGTTTTGGACCGCAGTGTACAAATGTACACTGCATGTCATGACAGTATTTCTTTGTGGTGTAGTGCCCGTGTCGTTGCCGAGGGAGAAAGCTACCACCCAGCTCGTCTGAATGAAGTCACTCGGGAGAGACCGAAGAGAGGAATGGGGTAAGTTAGAAGTCCTTTTCATACGAGCGAAAGCATATGGTTTTGAAGGATGTGATAGCTGAATAGAAAATATGCACGTTAATTCTTACCCATAAGGAACGATGGTCTTCCTCCTAAAAATATATATTTCTTCTTAATATTTTATGTCTGGTATCTCTTGTGTTTCTTAGTATTTGTGTAACTTAATAGAAATGGCAAATGAATTGATGTTTTCAATAAGAATTTGCTAATGAATCGAATGTTTCTATGTACTTGAATGAATTAATGATGAGGGTTACTCAGAGCAGGCCTGAGGCATGGGCGACTAGGGCCCCGCGCTCGCACAATACAAAATGGTTAATGGATTAATTATTATAAATTATATGGTTTTGCACAAAATCCACAAGAAATGAAAGAATTGTTCTTGTTTGATGTGGCGGTCTCTGATTGGTCGATATTTTGGCTATGTGGTAATTGCTAATTACCACATAGCCGACACACAAGAATAGACCAATGCCCTGATTGGTCTATACTTGTCATGCATCAGCTCAGCTGATGGTGTCTTT
Organism: Mastigoproctus giganteus; assembly: GCF_048544385.1. NCBI lineage: Eukaryota > Metazoa > Arthropoda > Arachnida > Uropygi > Thelyphonidae > Mastigoproctus > Mastigoproctus giganteus. The sequence goes on from NC_143582.1 coordinate 121,926,932, forward strand.
TGAAGAATATTGTGTCTTAAGCGACTCCAAAGTGGCTTAAGTTTTTGCTCTTGGTTTACTAAATACCTGTCTTTGGTTATTTATTCATATCCTAGTGGATCTGAAAAAAAAAAAAAAAACTGGCATAGAAGTAAGACGCATCTAAATTGCAAAATTGAATATTGAAATTTGTTACTCTATCAAATTTGGAAACACCAAGCAATGACGAAAAGCTCAGTGTCAAGACTATGCCAACAACGGCAATGGTAACAGTTACTAGTGAAGAAGAAATAGGAGATCAAGAAATAAAAGAATGCACGAAAGAAGAAGAAATAGGAGATCAAGAAATAAAAGAACACACGGGAGGAGAAGAAATAGGAGGTCAAGAAATAAAAGAACACAATGAAGCAGAAGCAAAAATGAAGCTTTTGAAGCCAATTCCGGTGTTGGTGTTGATGAAAATTTTGCTATTCAAGATACAGCAACTTGGCCAAAATATATAATATCCAACCAAATGAGAACATTAATAATTAAAAAAGGACCAGTTCAAATAAAATCTGATAATTTTCCACAAAATAGCAATGTAAGATGCATTTCCAAGTATTATACAAAGCAGTTACCAAATGGTAAAATTCAACAACAACAACATCAAGTTTGGGCAGCATATGGTGTTTTGCCTGTAAACTCTTTTCCTATTCGGAAATCACTTTTTGTAGCAAAGGATTTATGATTGGTCTCACCTAAATCCAAGAATTCCAGAACATGAACGGTCACCAGTTCATCGCAAATGTATGAATAGTTTAATCAAAAGGGAACTAAATTTAATTAAGGGAACATCACTAGATGCAAGAAGTGAAGAAATTGCCAGGATTATTGGAGGAATTATCTACTTGGCAAAGCACAATTTAGCATTAAGAGGAACAAGTGACAAACTTTTCAACCCCAGTAATGGACATTTCCTTGGAACTAATTTCCAAATTTGATCCAGTTTTATAAAAACCACATAAATAATTACATAGAAAGACAAAGCACTGGTTGCAAAAATAATATTACATATTTTTCCCATAGAATACACAACAAATTAATTGAGCTAATTGGTTCAAAAATAAAGCTAACTATTGTAGACATTATAAACTCATCTAAATACTATTCTGTTTTACTTGACTGTACTCCAGACATAAGTCAATAAGAACAGTTATCAGTTGTATTCAGGTTTGTGTATATCAAAGATGCTAAAGTTGAGATTCGTGAAAATTGTATTAAAAGAATTATGCCTAATTGTCGAGGACAAAAATATGATAATGGGTCAAACATGAAAAGTATCAATAAAAGAGTTCAGGCGCAGTTTTTGAAGGAAAACCCTAAAGCAATATACAGCCAGGCCTCGCATAACACGAGTTCGATTAACGTGATTTTCAGTTAACGCTATTTGAAAAAATTATACCACTTTTCCCTTTACACGATGCAAATTTCCAGTTAATGCAATCTTTTTTTTTTTTTTTTTTTTTGAAATAGTTGAAAAAGATTTGAATTGTGCGTTAAGCTTACCGCTAGTTATACAGGCAATAAACAAATGTTTGCCTGCTGCCTGCCTCGGTGTGTTCCATCAACCATCGGAAGAAGACTTGTTACTTGTTTGTCTCCTGCTAATAAAGTCAATGCACACTTGCATAAAAATTCAAATTTTTAAATGAGCCAGATGAAAATGTTACCCGCGAAGGAGATAACGATAAAAGAATTATATGAAATCTTTTGTATCGCATAAAACCTCAAACAAAAGGTTTGAGGTTCTCTGCGATATTTATTTCGCCAGGGCCCAGAGAAGATTGTTCTCGGCTATCGGAAATTGATTGATGAAAAGAGAAAGTCAACACTGTTCAAATATTTCTGCAACAGTCATTTCTTCATTGTGTATTTTATGTCAGAGGTTCCCAAACTTTCTCGGTTCACGGCACCCTTGAATGTCTCAGTAATTTTTTCAAGGTGCACCCAGACCAAAAGAAATACCTAACAGTTCCGTTTATTAGTTAGGTCCAAACAACTTAATAAGAAATGCTGAAACTGTGAACTACCTCGAGCTAGTAGTTCGTGCAGTGTCCGACAGATGTCGAGTATCCCTGTGTTTCCCTCGAAAATTTAAAATATTCCGCGGCACACAGTTTGGGAACCGCTGTTTTATGCAATAAACATTTAATTCCATAATTATTTTCATTATCTTTTACATTGTATATGGTTAAAAAGTTATTTAAAAGGTATTTTTAAAATTCTTTATGGACATTCCAGAAGGTCAAGGACCAGTTATAATTTTTCCTATTGATTATTATATTCGATTAACGTGTTTCCATTTTGCGCGATGCGCTTGCGGGACGAATTAATCGCGTTAATCGAGGCCAGCCTGTATACTCCCTCAGCATATCACAACATAAACCTTGTTTTGGGTGATATTGCCAAATCTTCCGAACTTGGAATAAAATGTTTCAAGACAATACAATGAATATATACTTTATTTTCATCATCGACATCTTGTTGGGATCTATTGAAAAAATACATAATGCAGTATACACCAAAACCTTTGTCAGACACTAGATGGGAGTGTCGTATGAATAGTGTTAAAAGCTTTAACACTATGAATAGTGTTAAAGCTATACGGCTTCAACTGGTAGAATTTTTTTCAGCATTGAATGAAATTCAAGAAAAAGTTTCTGATGATGATCTAAAAATAGAAACCAGGAGCATTGAGAAACATATGCATGAATTTATTTTAAGTCTCTTGTAATTTGGTATGAATTATTCACAAAAGTTAATTTCGTTAGTAAATTGTTGCGAAGTTCAGCAATGCATATAGATATAGCAGCGAGCATTTGGAAGAGTTAATTAATTTCTTTCAAAAGTATAGGGAAAATGGACACTTGTCTTGTTTAGCAACAGCTAGACTATTATGTGAGAAACTAAACATTGATATCTCCTTCAAGGAGTGGCGTGTTGGTCGAAAAATAATATTTTTTGATTATGAAGGTAGAGATCTAACCCCAAGGGCTCACATCTGGTGAGTATGGGCTTGGTACATCCAGGATCCTGAGCTGGATATCATCATTCTTCTCTTTCTTAGTGATTCCCTTCTACTTTCTGACTCCTCTCTCTCTCTCTCTCTCTCTCTCTCTCTCTCTCAAACTCAGGGTAACTCAGAAATTTTTTTTTTTGGCTGGTACAGCAAAAGCCTCAGGCTTGCTTGCACCATGTGACTAATAATAATAATAATAATCCCATTTTGAACCCAGAAAAAATTTACAAAATCAATTTCTTTTCATTAATTGTTGATGCTGCCCAGTATTGTTTGAAAAACATTTTAAATTGTATAAAGAACAAGAAATTATCTTTGGTTTTTTTGTACGGTCTCAGTAAATTGCGAGTCATGCCTGAAGCTGACCTAAAACAACTAGAAAATTTTTGTTCAATATTTCATACAGATGTCGACAAAATTGATTTTTATGAGGAAATTAAAATGTTTAGAAGCATTGTACCCATCAATTTCACATGTCTTGAAGTACTGCAGTACATAACTCCAAGAATTTAATGGAGTTGTACCCTAATATTATAATAGCTTAAAGGATAATATTAACAAGTCCCATGACAGTAGCTTCAAGTGAAAGATCGTTTTCAAAATTAAAACTAATGAATAACTACCTGAGATTGTCACTCTGTCAAGAAAGGCTTACTTCATTATCATTAATATCAATTGAGCATGAATTGGCAGATAAAATAAATTACGATGATATAGTGAGTGATTTTGCGGCAAAAAGAGCCATGAAAATGTATATGTGATTTTATTTATTTCCTTTTTTTGTGCAATAATATGTGATAAATAAATACAGGGTGATCACAAATGAATGATAGTCACGTGACAACAAATTATCCACAATGTTATTAAAACTATATTCTGTTTTCCTAAAGTTTATCATTCAACCTTGACTGTACATTACATCGTTTACAATTTTGGTAACTGAGTATATTTAGAAGGGTTCTTTTATTTATTTCTGTAACAATTATCAGTCATTTTTATGACTATAATTCTGAATTAATAATGGATTTATATCAAGTTAGAGGCACATGTCATATTTCTATGAAGCGGCACACTTCAATAATTTTTGATAACCCTCTAGTTATTTATGTAAATAGAGTTAAAAGTGGTGTATTATTTCACGAATTCATATGAGTTAATAAAACACTTTTTACTTGAGTTGCATATAATATTTTTTCTACGCCCGCAATTAAAACAATTTGAAAGAAATATTTGACATTTGTAGTGGCATGGCATAATCTAATGAAAACTGTATAATTTGAATTCTACCATTTGATATTGCTATTTCCCAAAGTTGAAGATTATTGGTTAAAAATGACTCATAACCATGGTAATCAGTGCGTAAGAGTGAAATAATAACATGTAATGGACTTTTATCGCACTCTTCCTTATTTTTTTTAACTGTTGGAAAAGCCACTACTTTAAACATGCATGTGAATGAAATATAAGGTACTGTTTATCTCGGGTGTAGAAAAAAACTAATTTATTGATATTTTTGGATAATTATTTGTTTGGATCATTACTGATTTGTTTTTCTTTATTTATTTTTGATTTTGTAATTTGTAATGGAAACGGATGTGATATTTCTAGTCAATTGTTTATTATTTATTAATATATTAAATATTGATCATAATATCACATTATTTTCTTATATTCTTCCTATATGAAATAAATATGTAATAAGTATGAAATTTTGAAACATTGGTTAATCCCCCCCCCCCCCTTTATAGTCCGAACTTCCTAGACTGTTTGTCTCACCTTGCACAGGGCCCTGCAAAGTTTGCAGCCAGCCCTGGGGCTACTTATGAGTAACTGCTATAATATGGGCTCAAGCGAGTGACCATTATAATTAATTACTATGTTGTCTTATTTCCGTAGATGTCCTATATGTTAAATTAAAATGCTAATGGTTTTAATCTGTTAAATCTTCTTGAATGGAAAGTGTGATGTATGACTGTTTCTTAATCTATTATAATAAATGTTATGTTTGAAATAAGATCTCAATCTCTCTCTCTCTCTCTCTCTCTCTCTCTCTCTCTCTGCCTGCCAAAAACTCATTCACCCAGGAAACAACAGAATTAGTTTAAGAGATAATAAATAAGGAGTGCCAAGTGATAGTGTCCAAGCGATTTTCTTAAGTGATATATATATATATATATATAGTGATCTTTCTCAGTTATTTCATTCTGCTTTCTTTCCAGTGCTTTTCTCATCCTCATTTCTTTGTAAGTGGTGCTGTACTTAACAGATCCTAAGTAAGAACCCAGAAAGGAAAATCACCTTTCTTTTCCTAGTTTATTTATTAATTTTTGCACTAACAAAGTGGCCGGAAACCTGGGAGGAAAAGCTCTCACTCCCAGGGCTAAAAGGAGCAACAATAGACTGTGATGCATGTCCACCACTAGAGCCAACAGGCTCTCGACATACTGAGACCCGCAGAATGGAAGATGATCTGAATCTTCCAAAAAGAATGAAAAAGGACTCTAACAAATCAGAACCACCAGCTTTTCTGATTATACATTCCTTATTGACTCAGCCGCTAAGCAGACTCTCTGCCTTTGTCATCCTGAGATGTCTCGAGAATGCAGCAGGTACACCAAAAAGGGTGAAAAGGCTCCAATCAGGAGATCTTTTAATTGAAACCACTCAAGCAAGGCATTCAGAATTATTACTAAAAATGTCATCTATAAGTGGAATCCCAATCAAAGTCTCACCGCATAACACCTTGAACTCCTCAAAAGGAGTAATAAGTGAGTGGGATTTATTTGAACGTGACCGAAGAGGAGATAGTCATGGAATTACTAGAATAGAAAGTAACTCAAGCAAGAAGAATTATGATACGGAAGGATGACAAACTTGTTCCAACACGTAATATTATATTGACCTTTAGTACACCAAATTTGCCGACCTCAGTTAAAGCAGGCTACCTAAACTGCCGTATCCGACCATACATTCCAAACCCTTTAAGATGTTTCAAGTGCCAAAAGTTTGGTCACTCCCAGACAACATGCAGAGGCGAAACTACTTGTTCTAACTGCAGGTCAAAAAACCATTCACAAATAGAGTGTACTACAAAGGCTCTGGAATGTCCAAATTGCAAGAATGACCATCCAGCATACTCAAAATCATGTTACCTCTGGAAAATAGATAAAAAGAATACAAAAGTATAAGATCGAAAATAAGGTCACATATCAAGAAGCAACAAAGCAAATAAAGTCAACTGTCCCAAAAAGCACATATCAATTCCGCCCAATACATCCATTGCAGAATGGGCACGATCTGTGCTATCAACACCTCAACCTACCACCAGACCTGCTCTAGTTGATGAAATAAGCAATACCCCTATCACAGTTCTGCCTAAAATCAGATCATGAAATAAAATATCAAATAAATCACGAAGGCAACAAGCCACTGAATTACAAAAGACAAACTCAAATAGAATGGACTCTGAAAATATAGCTACACACGATGAAACAGTCCTTGATCTTCATGCAGAAGATGATATGGAGACTGGATTTTCACCAGGCCAAACTGATGACGTAGAAGAGATTACAGATCCCGGACGTCCCAATTTTCCTAGAAAAGATAAAACGAAATATGACCGTTAAAAACAAACCACTCACAAGAAACAGACAGACCCACCTTCCCTCCTCAAACCCCGATAATGTAGAACATTGTAGAGGTTTACACAGCAATACCGATGACATCTATGATTTAATCTTCCGATATGGTCCTGTAGCCGTTTGCATACAAGAGACTAATCTAACTCCACAAGTAATTCCATCAATCAAAAATTTTACATTTTACAGAAAAGATAGAAACTCTTCATTATCTACATGTGGAGGCATCGCGATTCTAGTTGACTGTAAATTACCTTCTAGAAACATTCCGCTTCAGACCCATTTAAGCTGTTGCTGTAGGTATATCATTTGGGCAAATTTTAACTCTAGTATCTCTGTACCTTCCACCTAACAAGATGTGCACGTTCAAAGAACTAAAAGACCTCATAAGACAAATACCACCACCTTTTTGTATCTTTGGTGACTTCAATGCGCATCATCCATTGTGGGGATCAGACCACATGGACAATAGAGGACACTTGATCGAGACGATACTAGACCAACTGAATCTAACATTACTGAACACTGGTGAAAATACTTATACTCACCTTCCCATTGGATCTATGTCAGCAATTGATTTAACTCTCTATTCCCCCATATTGTATCCCAGTATAGAATGGACAGTTTTAAACAACCCACACAATAGTAATCACTTCCCAATCATATGCAGAATCCAAATGCTTCAAACACCATACCTTGATAATCGCTCAAAATGGAAATCAATTAATCAGACTTCAACCCATTAATGATATCACAGAGCATGTTACCAGGTAAATACTGACCATAGCCTCAGAAACAATACCTCAAGCCTCCACATGTAAACACAAAAACCTTAAACACTGGTGCAATGAAGCTTGTACCAATGCCAAAAAGGAAAAAAATAAAGCCCGGAACCTGTTCCGGAAGTTCCCAACTACCAACAATCTAATTCAATATAAAAGGCTCAAATCAAAAGCCAAAAAAAAAAAAAGGAATCATGGATACAGTTTGCCTCCACTATTACAAAGGATACTAGTAGGCATACGACTACTAGTATCCTTGGAAAATATGGAAAAAGATTCGGCAATTAAATGGGAAATATCCACCTTTTCTTTCTCCCATCTTAATCAAAAATGGACAGGAAATATCTTCTTCCGAAGAAATAGCTAACACCCTTGCAGAGACTTTCTACCAAACATCTGCCACTTCAGTATATGGCAACTACTTTCTTAAAATCAAAGCTTCAGCTGAAAGGTACAAAATAAAATTCCATACTACCCAATATATTGCTTATAATCAACCATTTAACCTATTTGGGCTGCAAACAGCATTAAATAGATCACCAAACAGTGCAGCTGGAGCTGATGGCATATATTATGTAATGCTGTTAACTATTACTATTAACGTTCTATAATCGAATTTTCCTTGAAGATACATATCCATCTTCCTGGCATCACTCCATCATTTTAGCCTTTCCCAAACCAGGAAAAGATCATTCACTTCCAGAAAATTACCAACCTATCTTTCTAACCAGCTGCCTAAGTAAAATCCTAGAAAGAATGATACACAGATGGCTTACCTGTGTTCTTGAAACTAAAGCACTGATGAACAACAATCAGTTTGCTTTCCGACAAAACAGAACCACTTTGGATCTAATGGTGAAAGCTGAGACTAACATCCGTAATGCTTATGTCAAAAATGAACATCTTGTAATGGTAAGTCTTGATATAGAAAAGGCTTTCGACACTACCTTGAGGTATGGCATATTAAGAGAACTTCGTTCCATAGGATTGTGAGGGCAGTTACCAGAATTCATTAGAAATTTTCTTCAACACAGAACCTTTCAGGTCTGCTATCAATCGGCGCCTCCGTAGCCAGGTGGGCAGGAGCAGCAGTGCATAGCACACACTTCTTGATTAGACCGGGGTTCGAGCCCGTGAGCCACCAAATATGGAAGATGCGGAAATGTCAGGGAATGACCACCGCATATCCCCGGAGCAATATGGCCTTAGTTGCTAATGCTCCTAAAAACCAAATGACAAGCAAGCCGCTATCAATCTGTACTTTCTCGGTCCTACACTCAAGAAGAAGGTGTCTCACAAGGTTCAGTACTGAGCTCTACCCTTTTTTCACTTAAACTGAACACCATAACACAACATCCCCAATACTGTAGAACTATATATGTATGCTGACGATCTTACTATATCTTGCCGTTCACAAAATATTCATACCATTGAAAGACAGCTGCAACTCCATAAATAAGTTGGAGACATGGGCACTGCAGAATGGATATCGTTTATCAGAACAAAAAAAAAATTGCAGTTCACTTCTGCAAAAAACGTAAACTACACTCAGATTTAAAAACCGTTTTATCCCTCTCACCAGTAATCTTCTTTTCCTATGCTTAATATTGGACACCAAACTTAACTTTGTTCCACATATCACATACCTCTGAACTGTTTGTCTAAAGAAACTTAATATACTTAGGTCCATTTCTGCCAATGACATGGGGATCTGATAGATACACTCTATTACATTTGTATCGGGCTATTATCAGGTCTTGTTTAGACTATGGTGCTATTGTATATGTTCAGCTAGGAAAAATGCATTAATCAGACTTAATACCATCCAACACAGTGCCCTTTGTACTGCTTTGGGCGCATTTAGAACATTCGCTGTTCAGAGTCTGTATGTAGAGGCACACGAACCTCCACTTCACCTTATAAGGAAAATGCTGCTTCTAAATTATGCAGCTAAAATTCAAAGCCTTCCAGTCCATCCTGTTCAACCATTGCTTTCCAACCCTGAATGGACAGCGTTCTATAACAGTAAACCCACTGAAAATAGACCAACTGGCATTAGACTAAAAGATTTGCTTCACACCTGGAATATTGATTTTGATAACATACTTCAAGTGAGCGATGTTCCTGATCCAGCCTGGTCTGTAAATCTCCCTCACTGTGATATCCACTTTCAGCAATGGGGAAAGAAATTCCTGGCAGATGAAAATATCAAACAACTACATAAAGAACATGCCCTCAACAATATACAAAGCTGCCAAATATAATCATTTGCTGTTTAAACCATGTACAAAGTAGGAATCATTCAGTGAAATTCTGGATTCCAGGGCATTCTGGTATCTTAGGCAATGATAGAGCAGATCAGGCTCGAGTCCATGACCACCAAATATGTAGGATGCGAAAAGGTCAGGGAATGACCACCGCATATCCCTGAGAAATATGACCTTAGTTGCTAATGCTAAAAACCAAATAACAAACAAACAGCAAATCAGGCAGCCAAAAAAACCACACAGTACAACACCAGCAAATTACCAAGTACCATATAGAGACTATTTGAAGCATATAAAAAAAGGTCTGTACATTTCAGTGGACAGAAATATGGAAGTCACAAAGTAATAACAAATTGCTCCAAATCATAGAAGAACCAGCATTATGGATTTCCAGCTTCAGACAAAATAGACAGGAAGAAGTTGTACTAGCAAGACTAAGGATAGGACATACGCACCTAACCCATATGTTTCTACTCATGGGGGATGACCCACCTCGATGCACGCATTGCACACTACCGCTTACAGTCAAGCATATATTTTAGATTGTCTTCACTATTCCCATTTCAGAAAAGTACTTTCCACTCTCAATCACAACTGCAAGAACCGTTATCGCTTACCCACGTGATTGGAAATAGTGCTAACTTAGTTACACTATATATTTCTGAAGCAAATACATATACAGTCCATTGCAGTTATTTAGGACACATCGGGACTAGTGCATTTTGGCCCGATTAAACTTCTGCCCCAATTATCTGAAGTTTCACATAAATAGTTAAAAATACAATGTACCCCCCTTCCTTTACAATTAGTTCAATGTACAATCAAATCACGTTACGACGAACTCACCATAGTAAAGTACTGTTCACTATATGATGTGTAGTAAGCACTGGTCACGCTTGTGAATTGAATTTTAATTCTATTAAACAGCGATTCTAATTAGAGAAAATATGAGGAATATTTATTATTCGCAGGCTATAAAAGTAAAGATATATTAAGCACAAATTTACCCTTTATTACCTTACTAATTAAAAAATTAAATGATACGTGATAATTGAAATAATTAATACGTACTGTAATATGTACATACGAATTAGTTGACATTTCTGTTCACTGACATTTGTGGGTGGGGGGTGGGGGTTAAAATTTAAAACAGTAAAAAGATAAGTAATCAATAACAAAGAACACGGCACACACAAATTGCAAATAACACGATATGCGCAAGTGAGAATGGAGTAACAAGTTACAAAGCTTTAAAAATCCCTGGATTAATTTTTTAATATGATTGAAGATTAATTTTTTTTATATGATTGAAGATTTCATGGAAGTGTAAACTCATTTCACCATAATAACCCACAGAATTCCAGCTGTCGGTATTATCGCAAATTCAGTAAGATCGAGTTTACTGTCCTTTTATGATAGATTTCACTAACAGAAAAGCCCAATAAACAGGTGACTGCTAATTGTTTTTATTGTTTTATGGTTGTGACCTCCAGAATTTCAACCGAACCATGTGGTACCGTCGGAGACAATCGTAGGGTAATCTCCAGTGCTGCAGTCTCCTGCCCCGATTAACCGGTGGCCCAAATAACCGGAATCCACTATATATGAATTCCTCTGATGCCAAAATGGAACAAATTATATTACTTTAGGATAATAATATAAGACCTGGCACATTTTGGCCTTAGCTGCTCTTGTGCCCTTAAACACCAATACCAATAAATAAGGGTTATTGCAACACCACTAATCTAGAACCAGGATTTGTTGGTGTCAGCAATATGGCAACAAGATTATACACTAGCTGATCAAGATGCTTATTAGAGAATCTGGAATATCTACCAGCTGGCTTGCAAAAACTATTTTATAGCTATACCATTGAATTGTAAGTATTATTGGTTCTCACTGTAATGCTTATCATAACCTGAAAAGTTATCACCCATACTACATGATTGGGTTGCCGCAGTTTTGCTCTTTAGACTAAACATGAGTTTCACTACTTCAGGCCTCCAGTAAGCAAAGTGTTGGTATTGCATTGGATGATGACATGGAGGGGCAACAGCTAGAGGCGAAGGTGTGGATGTCACACCACTTCTGCTTACATTGTTTCATATTTGGGTGATCACCCACAGTATGTGAAGCAGTGTTTCAGGCCTTGCATTTCATGAGGTCATACCTTACTGGATATGACTCCCAGTAACCTCTGCTTGTACCATCATGAAGGTGCAAGCAGAGAATTGATTTGTTGCAGAACAACTAAACTTTACCAAGATTCAATCTACTTGATTTTTTTAAAACCTCTTACCTGGCAGTTAATTTACGGTTACTGTATCTATTTTTCTGAATATTTCCTAAAAGTGTAACCTCTATGTTGAATAAAAATATAAAGGTCATTTGGTTAAAACATGTTTGATGCATCACATTTTTCAGCAGGCACAGGAAAATGAATAAATATACATTTCTACTAGTTCATAAGAAGACCTGCTTTCTTTTCATTTGCTCTCAGTTATTATGTAAGTTTTTTTTGTATATGTCAAATGAATGGCGTATCCCAAATGGATTGGAGTGCACTGATTAAATTATTAACTGCAATAAAATAAGACCCACAAGAAATCCATTTTCATCAACAATCTAAATGTTTCCTGTGCATCAGAAACATATTGTTGTGGCAAAATGAGTCATCCAGCCTTTGTTTTGCCACAACAATAACATTAGTGCAGAACATATATGCTGCATATTTTGGATTGACTTTAACTGACCAAATTTTAAAGTTGTTCCTTCCCCATAAATTGTGCTGTACATGTGTCGAATGTTTGCAAATGCAGAAATTGGTAAAAAGAAAGCTTTGACATTCCCATGGTGTAGAAGGAACCTTGGGATTACAGTAATGACTTCCGCTTTTGTTCTATGAATGTTACAGGTTGTAATTAAAGGAACAAGCAATGTATTGTATACTCCAACAATATTACATTACTTCAGCTGTAATGCCAGTACCCCATGGACACTACCAGTACTACCTCCACTGGGTTTACCCCAAATCTGACATTTGTGATCTAGACAATGGTATAAACTATTGTAACAAAGAATTTCACGTTTTTTGAACCACAGCTGTTTACACAAAGTGACAATCTCATGAGAGCTTTAAATCTATCCAAACATTCTGTAGAGCTTTTAGGGTTAACACTGAAATCCAAGAATCTTCTGGCCTCAGGAATAGACTTTTCATGGTATAGACATTGTTAAAAAGGATTTGGGATTTGTTCCACATTTTTCCAAAGAAGGCTCAATGATATATTGCAACAACATTCCTGCAGTTATGAACTTTTTTTGGAATTTTCTACCAACAGAGTGAAGACTATTTATTGACTCATCGAAGTAATGCCTCAAGTTCTCCTTCATAATGGAAAAAAGTACACATCCATTCCTATAGCTCATTCATCATACTTAAAAGAAAACTATGAAAATGTCAAGCTTCTTTTGAAAAAAAAAAAAATGTCACCACAAGCATTTTGGGTGGCTAGGTGTGCAGATTTTAAAGTTGGTCTGCTGTGTGAGTGAGACAGACAAGCAAAAGTGAACACTGGGAAAGAATAATATGGTAACCAAGACAATCTTGGTTACTAAATCAAAGCTGACATCAGGTGCAGAGAACATTCAAGACAAGCCACTAGTAGATCAAAACAAAGTACCATTATTACCTCCTCTGGATATAAAATAAAGCTAGGTTTAAGGCCATACCCTGAACAAAGAAGGAAAATTGTTTCAAGTATGTCTGCACTAAATTTCCACTGCTTACATTTACAAATTCAAAGCATGAATTTTTGTTGGACCTCAAATATGCAAGCCATTGCTACACTGTATTTGAATAATCTATGAACAAAACCTTCTACTCTTTCTAAAGTAATGGAGAAATCAATTAACCTCCAACTCTTAAACTACCTAGAAACCTTCCATCTGATCAATGATCACCAGTATGAATTCCGTCAGTGTCGATCACTGATTCCATCAGTGGTGATATTCTGGCCTATGTTACTCATTTATGGACAAATTCAATGGAAAAGTTCGGCGAAACATAAGCAGTTGCTCTTGACATCTCAAAGGCTTTCGATCATGTTTGGCATAAAGGTCTTCTAAACAAGCTTCCATCTTATGATGTGCCAATTGTTTTTTTATAATTGGTTATCCAGTTTTCTCTCGGATCGCTCACTGAGGACGATGGTAGATGGCTCTTTGTCTTCTAACTTCTCTGCTAATGCTGGTGGCCCCCAAGGTTCGGTTCTTTCCTCCACTCTTTTCCTCTTGTATATTAATGACATTCTTCCATTGACTGGAAATCCTATCCATTGTTTTGCCGATGATAGCACATTGCATTCCAATTTCCATTTTGAGAAACCTTGCCTTGCTCAATCAGCTTAAACTTCTCGAATATCTGCTACCAATTCCTTAAATGCCGATCTGTAGTGGGGAAAAGACAACTTAGTTGATTTCAATCCTTCCTAAAATTCAGTCTTGTCTTATATCTTGCAAAAAGGATTTTTCTGCTCCTATGCTCATCTTTGGTGACACTCCAATTTCTAGGCAAAATGATATATCTCTTTTGAGGATTACCCTGACTTCTTAGCACAAGCAAATTACAAATATTACTTCCTCTGCATCTTAAAAACTTGGTTTTATCTTTCTCTGTTAGCGTTACTTTTCGTCCAAACAGCTGTTCACTCTGTACAAATCGCAAATCTGCCCTACCATGGAATATTGTTCCCACATCTGGGGCAGTGCCCCCAAAACCTCTCTCAGGCTTCTAGATTCCATTCAGAAGAGGGCAGTTAGGTTAATTAATGACTCATCTCTAACAGAGTCTCTGCACTCGCTGTCTCATAGATGTACTGTTTCTGCTGCATGCCTTTTCTACAGATACTTCCATGGGCACTATTCTTCTGAATTGGCTTCTATAATTCCCACTCTCTCTCTTTCAAAATAGTTCAAACACGTGCCACCACTAGCCAAAATCCATTTACTGTCCAACTTCAAACTCACAGAACCAACTTTTCATCTTCCTTGTTTATTCATTCCGCTGCCGTTTTCTGGAACAACCTTCCTTCTTACGTATTTCCTGAAAATTACAGTCTACAGAAGTTCAGGTCTAATGTCAACAAATATCTTCTTGCGTCTTTTCAACCTCCATCCCAAGCACGGTACTAAGTACTATAGGTTTTAATACCTCTTGTGTTTGGGGTTTTCATAAAAAAAAGGGGGGGGGATGCTTGGACTGTCTTTAAAAATGTAATACAGAAGTTTTTGGGAAACAATAAATTACAGGTTATGAGAGAATTGTAAGTAACATGTGGGAAAAATTTCAAAAACTAGGCTGCAATTTGAATGTTACTCTCATCTCAACTTTTTCCAAGAAGATTTAGGTAGATTAAGTGAAGAGTAGGGGGAAAGATTTCTTAAGAATATAAAAGAAATGGACAGAAGCTATCAAGGGGATAGAATGTTAATATGATGATGTCCTGTAAATGCTAAAAAGAGGAACAGTCATCAAACTAGCTGCATGATGAAAGTCATAAAGGGGTATGTTTAACCAGTCTAGTGTATAATAAGTCCAGTTTGCAGCCGTCTGTCCTTGTCAGGAGGATGCAGCCTTTAATATTTCTGTTTTTATATATATTTTATCACCTTACTTTATAACCATTGTAAAATCTGTAAAAATACAAAATAAACAGAAACTCCTGCACTGATATAGTAGTAGTGGCAAATGATGCAAGAAAGCAAGCTTATATATTGTCAGGGGAAAAAAAAAAAAAAAAACACTACACACGTCTCTCATCCACTTCTACAGCAACAGATGGAATACCATTCCTACAATCAACCACCTGCTGGCTGAAGGCAAACTTCAGCCAGCAAGTAAGTTATTTTTTCTATTCAATTAATGAAGCAATTTCAAATAGTTTAGGTAGGATATTTGGTCATCTTAAAGTTTAATTCAACTATTTTTTACCAAATTAAATTATATTATTAGTTCATTTCAGAGGAGAAATAAAACTAAAAGCTATCTGAGTAATGAAAGTGAATATCACCATTTATCTTCAGGACACTATTTCATTATAATTACAAGAATGCATAAAATAAAAATTTTGCATGCTAATTTTACAATCAGAATTTTGCAGCATTATATGTATATACTTATATGTATATATATATATATATTATTAGGTGGGTGTCTCCCTTTCTTCTCAACTTTCTTAATAATGTATTGTGGATGTATGGTTTCTTTGGATATCAGGAACTTTGAAAGCCAACAAGAAAAGAAAAGAAATGCAAATTTGGTAAAAGATCACTGAAATAACTTAATTTGTACCTTTTGTCTAATTAAAATAATAAAAATATGTAATTTAATTAAGAGGATTAAAGTATAAAAGAAGTTAAGATGATAGAATAAGTTATTGGTATCAAAAGGTTATTTTTTTTCCCCCTTTTATTTTGTCTTGACACTCTGAACAGAGTGAAGATTCTTATTCTTTGTTTAATTTTGGAACTTTTAAGATATCTGGAAGTATAGTTTTCATCATACTTTTTGTTTGTTTTTTAAATTAGTATTAGCAATGGAAAATGATGCAAGAAAGCAAGCTTAGACAACATCAGCAAAAAAAAAAAATCCCATACACTTGTCCATCTCATCTAACAGCTTGAATCATTAAAGCACTTTAATGATTTTTTTGCCAAATATTTAAGCAGTATTGAAAAGCATCAGCTAACATATTTTAGCCAATGACATATTTTTGGGAAACATGTTGATTTATGTAACCTTGTGTGCATTCAAATTTTAAGGAATTAAAAATGAAAATACCATATGATAAGAAACAAAATATTATTTCAATGCAAAAATTAAGTAATATCGCAATAATACATATGCAATACAATAATACAATCGCCTTGGGGTTTTGCAAATTTGGAGACTCAAGAATGTTGGGTGGGTGTTGGACAATACTATTACTAAACCTGAGTTTGATTTGCATAATCTTAATTACTACAAGATTACATTTTGGTACGAATGTTAGTAGTATATTGTAAGGAAGTCCAACTTGCATCAACAACAACAACAACAAAAAAAAAAAAAAAAAAAAGTGCTTTGTTCATGTAGAAGCTTAAGTAGTCACCCTCAACTTAAATCACAGTTGTACTCTATGAATATTTTTAGGCAATTTAACTTCTTCTCTTAAGTTCTGCGTATTCTTAATTTCCACTATACTATCAGAAGATATAGTAAAATGGTTCCATAATAAAACAGATAATAAAATTTCAAATTGTTACCAAGTCAGTATGGGCATGCTTTGGCCAATCTTACTAAGTGTGTTACCCTTAGTAAGATTGACCTCATAAATTGCATATATAGCAGAATTGTACCCTCTCTGTCAGTAATTTTGTGTTTGATAGATCAACATATACCATAGGTCTTCCTTACTTCCATCTGTATTGCATGACAAAATTCATTCTGCCTGGATTGTAACATCCAATCCTTATTTTACAATTGCCATTTAGTAACATTTTGTCTTTTATTGTACCATATTCAAGTGAGTCAGTTTCACACAAGGGTTGCAAGTTCTTTTCCTGCCAAAAATTCTGGATTTTCTTCCATCACAAACAAAAATATATCATTAATTGAATACAGTAAACATTCGATTTAACAGACTAATTGAAATTGATGAAAGTCCATTAAATCAAATGTAATCTGGGGGGGGGACATTTTTTATTGTTCTTGATGTAAAAAAAAAGCTTTAATACAATATACAGTACTGTAAAATATAAAATTATTAAATTATAATAAAGAATATGTAATATTTACTCACCTTTTTGACAGTGTAGTTGAAGAGTATTTTGCAGTGACCATAGTGGTAGTAGTGCAGTTGTCACTATTCAGTATCTGAAGGTAGAGGTGAAAGATTCATCTGAAATGTTCAGAAATGGAGGCACTGGTGTCATCTGTTTGCTTGTAGATGGTTGAGATGTACAAGCAGTTGGAGGTGAAATAGGAGCAGCAGTCAGTGAAGTTTGCTTAAAGAAAGCATCCAGCTTCAGTTGTTTGTCACTCTGATGTTGTTTCTTAATAATGATCGCCCTGAACTGCCAAAAATGTTCATAGTAAGTGACAATTTCAGGGTCAGAAGATGTCCCTATGTAGTGGATGGCAATGTCCATGAGATTTCTCATTTCAGACAGCGTAGACCATGCTGGTGTAATTTTCTCTTCCTCAATGTCTTCTTCTTCAGTGGGGGACTTGGTAGCCAGGATCACCTTCATCATTTTCAAGCCATTTCAGAACATCATCTTCAGTTGTTTCCCAGTTTGCCAGCATTTACAAGGGTGTGTGCCGAAAGTCATTTGCCTCAAATTCCAAATCTAGTTCAATATTGTACAACAACTTCTTTTAACCATTTGCCAAAGTCGAAGTCTTCATCTCCTTCCAAGCAGCTGCAAAGTTAAAGAGCGCAGATTTAATGTTGTTGTAGATTCTGAAGTATCCTGGCTCCTCTTATGTCTTCTGCATCTTCTTCATCCTCCAACACAACCATTACTTCTTCCAAAAAGTTCTTATACAGCCTCTTGCAGGCTGCAATTATTCCCTGGTCCATTGGCTGAATAACTTGAATAGCCATCCTTACTAACTTCTTAGCACTAGGATGAGCAGAGGCATTGTCAAGAAGCAACAATGCCTTTACATTATTGGGGGAAACTTTCAGAACATCTGTCTGGAAGCACCTTACATCAGAGACAAAGTGGTTGAAGAACTAGTCAGAAAAAATCTCTGAAGTAAACCACACATTCTTTGAGCTGGTGTAAATAACAGGAACTGATTCATAATGTCTTTAAGAGTGCATGGTTTTTTGATTTCCCTACCACCATGGGCTTCAGGCAAGCCATCAGCACTTGCACAGAGTAAGGCAGAAATTCGCTCCTTACTTAACTTGTGACCAGGAGTGCTGTGTTCATGTTTGTAGGCTAGCATATTTTTCAGGAACAGCACGAGAGAACATGCCAGTTTCATCGGCATTGTAAACCTGTGATAAAATAAGGCCCTCAGATTTAATAAGTTCATTTATAAATTTTCTAAATGGCTCAACTTGTGAAGTGTCTGCACTTAAAGATTCGCCACAGGTTTTCTTGTTCACAATGCGATGCCTTTTTCTAAAATGCCACAGCCACCCATCACTTGCCTTAACATTAAGTCCCATATGTTTTCCAAGAGTTTAACATGCAGATTTCAACTCAAAACTTTGAACATTAACACCACTAGATCTCTATTAAACATACCACTTATACACTGCTTCTAAGTTTTTATCTTGCACAACTTTCATGTGTTTTCTACTCCCCTCTGTTGAACCACATTTAGAGCTATCAACACTATATTTTAAAGAAAAATGTTGCAATTTGGCCTTTGATTTACGGATATCGGAAACAGTTTGTTTTTTTATGCCATAAATTTCACAAACACATGCTACTGAGACACCTTGTTCTAATTTCTCAATTAGATCTAATTTCTGTGCCACATTTAAGTTATGGCACATTTTGGCCTATGCTGCTCATGTGCCCTTAAACAGCCATACCAATACCAGTACATTTTTTTTTAAGTTCACATGCTTTCTTTTAACTCCTCTATCACTTGATGATATCCATTTTAAATTGTAAGGATTGCAAAATTATTTAATAAATAAAGTCACAATTCAGAAACCATAGAAACACTGTATACAACCTGACCGCACGATAGCTTGATGCAGACTGAGACCAAAGCGAGTCGGTAGACCTGCAGTTTAGTGTCCCGAGTCACATTCAGCTCGCAAGTCACCACTTGCACTTATCTGGTAAAACAGCTATTTGAACACATTTTCAGAAAGAATAAAAAACAATTTCCTGAATTTGATTATAAAAATAAAAGTAGAAATTTTCTAAATGGCTCAGCTTGTCTTTAATTACCTATAATTACCTATTTATGTTATCAAAACAATAATGTAAACAGGTAGTTATTATTAATTTTTAATTAATAATACTAAAGTTTTATATAACCTAAAAAAAAATTAATATGGTCTACATTGCTGTGTTATTATTTGTCCGATCTGTTAAATCCGAAATCCATTATATCGGGGTCTGTTAAATCGAGGGTTTACTATATTGCAATTTAGACACTATATGCTGAACCTTGTAGATATAGACACTTTGGTGATAAAACAACAGTAACCATGATATTGAGTTATTTGTGACGATCAGTGAGAGTAACCATGTCATTTGTGACGATCAGTGAGAGTAACCATGTCATTTGTGAAGATCAGTGAGAATCCCTGCTTCATTCATTAGTTATATCAGCTGGACTATGTAGTGGTCCTATGTAACCTGTTCATTTCTTCTTGATATTTACCTCTACACTGAGTGGCCACTTCATTAGTTACCAACACTTTTCATGTAATGGAGTACTGCTTAAATAACTAGGTGGGCAGGAGCAGCAGTGCGTAGCACACGCTTCTTGATTAGACCGGGGTTCAAGCCCGTGCCCACCAAATACGGAGGATGTGGAAAAGTCAGGGAATGACCACCGCATATCCCTGGAGCAATATGGCCTTAGTTGCTAATGCTCCTAAAAAAAAAAAAAAAAAAAACTGCTTAAATAACATTGCATGTTTATGCCATTTAGTATAAATCAGATAGGCAGTAAGTAATCTATGTATGCAATTCAGTGTTGAGAATGGACAAGAGCAAACAAACTAGATGATTGTGGATCTGTTTTTAAGAGTTCATTCCATTTCATCCCATAGTCAATTGGATTGAGTCATGACTGCATGCCCACTGCAGCAGGGCAAATTCTGCAGCATTCCTGAACAAGTTCTGTACCTTTCTGGTCTTGTGATATGGCTTGTTGTCTGCATGTTTGAAGAACCCATTCACAGATGGATAACTAGCCAGGCAGTGATCTTCTTGGATGGAAACAATTTCCAGATAATCTGCAGCATTCAAATGTTGTTCCACTGTTATCAAGTGCACTATGAAATGTGCACTTGATAACAGTTTTCATAGTGCACACCCAATGTGCACTATGAAAACACTCCCCACAGTGTATCTCAAGTGGTGGCACTCATTGACATCTGGTAGGATGGATCTGTGAACTTATGCTGTTTTTGCTAAATTGTAGACCTCTCATTCCCATGTCCTTGGAGCCAGTTCTGTGCATTTCAGGCCTTCTGATGTGGCATTTTATCCTGTTTGAAAAACCCATTCAAAGATGGTTCTCCCATCAGCCTGAAGCAGTATGTACTGGGATTCATCAGACTGGCCAGTGCCTTCCCAATCCTCCACTATTCACAGTGGTGGCCCAAATTCACAGTAAATTTTTTTTTTTTTTTTTTTGTTGACAGAAGTGGAACCTGGTTCAGTTTTGCTGTGATATGTGACAAAAATATGACATACATGTGAATACCGAAATCAGTGCCAGTCTTAGCAAATGTGGGGCCTGATTGGAGCATGCTGGTGGGCCCCTTGAAAAATTCAATATTAACCCCTCAATATTTTGAAATAATGAAAAACTAAAACTATTAATAAGTCTTTATTGTTTTTTATATTACAATTTATTAACAATTGACCAGACATTTTGATAATATAAGCAAAACTAATCAGAAGGATATTTTTCTTGCCCTTTTATTGGCAAAATCTTTCAAAACTTTCTCAAAATTTAAATTCCTTGCTGCTTCTCTTTCAGTGGATAAAATTGCAAGGCTGTTGAGTCTCTCTTGAAGTGTTGCCGTTCTCCGATATGTTTTAATTAACTTTAATCGGGAAAAGCCCCTTTCCCCTGACGCTGCAGTCACTGGAATCATTAAAAATATTCTTTGCGATATGAATAAATTTGGAAATCCAATGACTCTTTCATTAGTTGCTAGAAATTGTAAAATATTTAAAGGATATATTACGATTTTGGGAGAGTTTCAGTGCTTCCATTTCCTCCACTAGCATATGACCATCAATATCTGCCACCTTCAGAGACTTGACCAAATCGTTGCCCTCAATGATTTTCGCATCTGAAAGTGTGTTTTTTTAACTTGTTCTTTGGAATTAGTAGAAATTTACCCAAGAAACCAAAAAGATTATTATGTAATTTCAATATCACTTAATATGGCTGTCAGCATGCATTTACAATATTTACAAAAACATTTAAATAATCACCATTTAATTTGCAGTCAGTTCTTATATTTAGCATTTTTGAGCTATTGATCACAAAAGTTTCAAAGAAAGGAAGTCGAAGAGTTCTGAGTGATTAGTGCAAATTCATATTGTAATATCTTTCTCTGATCTGTAAATGATCCAGCAACAAATTTTCAATAAAAAAAAAAAAATTACTGACAACAGAATAATAAAATTACAAATCGTTCTGTCAAATTGGAACAAAATGCAAAGAATAATAAAAAACAAACTTATTTTTAGGCCACCCAAATAATTACATTCATCTGCCATGCTGTGTGTTTTATGTCTGTTCATTGCATATGTTCTATGGTCGATTTGTTTGTTTTGCTGGACGAAAAACTTTGCTATCTATGCCTGAGACTGACTAACTCAGCCACAGAGCAAAAAGGCCCACTAAAGTTCCTTGCGTCATTGACAGGATTCGAACCCTTGCCTTTTCCACCGATACCAACGATACCAATGTGCTACCCACACAGAAAGAATAGTAAAAATAATAATAAAATCTACAACAATGAGTAAAATATATTATTACAAACTATACAATGTTTGACAATCGCCAACGTCGTGGACATTCATAATTTGTGAATGGTCCATCATGTAAACTTATGAAAACTGGAATAATAAATTCATTTACATGGAATAATAATCACTTATTACAGAATCACTACAAAGTTGACATTGCATTGAACACAAAGCAAATCGCATAGTTCTCTATTCATTGTTCACTGCGCACAAAAAAAAAAAAAAAAGTGCAGGCAAGAAAAATAGTTTGGAATTCATATTTTTCCTTTCTCTGATCTGTAAAAGATACTTTGACAAATTTTCAATAAAAAAATTTTACTGACACCAGAGTAATAAAATTACAAATCGTTCTGTCTATTTGTAACAAAATGCAAAGAATAGTAAATGAATCTATACCAATGAGTGATATATATTAGTATAAAAACAGGACAAAGTTTGATGATTGCCGACGTCATGTATCATTCATAATTTGTGAATAAAAACTGGAGTAATAAGTTTATTTACATCTTCAGCCTTTCTATCACAGGTTAGAAAAAAATGGTGGTAATGAGTAAATTTTTTCGTGTTCTAAGAAACTTAAAAATATAGAATCACAGAATGGTACATGATGCTTGACAAGAGCTATGGAACTTTCTTTCTCTGCCATTAAAGCAAATGAAAATCTCTGTGATTGGCTGAATTTTTTTGTTTCGATTCCCACTCTCGTTTCTCCTTCAAGTAACTTTGCAACAAATTTTCCCATCACAAATAAAAACAGAACAGATGCATATAAAAGCATTATAAAATGTATTATTCGTGGCCAGCGACAAAGTCCAAGACTGTATAGAAACAAAGCAATAGATAAGGGTAGAATGTTGTAAAAATGGCAAATGAACCTTTAAAATTTAACGAAACTTCATGCTTTGGAGTAACTGAAGTAGTCGCCTTACTCTGCCTGGTCATTGCTTATTCCGCTCTCTGAACACCACGAGATAATTATAGGAAGGGTTGCTCACAATGCACTTTGATCCATACACGTGGATCAAAGGATCCGCGATTCAGATGTGCCTCTTGTTAGCATAGTAATAACTCATTCCTAATCCTTGTATTTTTTCATTTCAGATTAACAAAAAAAAAAAAAAAAAAAAGAAGAAAGCCAAATCTAGTCGAAAGGCACTAAAACGACAACACTGGCCAGCCATAGCTAGACAGTTTGGGTATTGACAAATGACAAATTTGTGTATTGTAAAATAAAACAGTTTACCCTCTGACAACAATCAGAGTAATAGGAACACACACAAAAAATGCAAATTCACCAACACTAAAATAAAATCAGACTGTGATGTACATATGTTTATATTTGACACTGGCTTTGCTGAAAATTTCACGGCTATCTTTTATTTACTAATATTTCTATAAGCTTGGCATCAGTCTAAACAGTACTTGTGCGGCCAGTTGCCGGGTTTATAAGAATATGTTATGTTTAATTTTAAAAAATTGCTCGTTTATTAACCTGATTTGCGTCCTATTGAAATTCGCTAATTGTCTTGAGAAATTACGGTCTTCCAAATTTGAAAGGGCCCCTTTCAATCTTGGTGCCAATGCAGCTGCATTGGCATAGTTATGCCACTGGGGTTGTGTCGCTTTCCAGCTCAAACTCAATAAATAAAATGAAGAATAAAATACCGTAGTTGTCGGCTTATAAGACACTATGGTGTGGAAGACTAACCTTAATTTTGGAACGGTAATTTTAAGGAAAAAAAAAACTTTTGAAAAAATTTATTGTTGATACAATGGAAATTTAAAATTCAATAAAAATAAAACCCAAAAGCCAATAAAGAAAGGTATAGGATTATTACTATTATTATTTTAGTATTATTCAACTTCAGATTCATTACTGACTTGACCATCATTATCCTCAACATCATCATCATTCCTCTTCACTAATATCATTGTCACTCTCATACAATAAATGATCTTCAGTGCCATACATTGTATTACTTATACCACATTTTTTTAAAGGACTTGACCATAATTTCGGTCTTAATGTCATGCCATGACTTCAGCATTCATTCACACACTTGTACTATTGATGGAAATTCATCCTTCCCATAGGCATCATATCATGGTTCCCCCTCTATCATCTCTTTATTCCATTGCTCCTGCATGTTATTCTTGAATGGCTTATTGATGCTGACATCTAATGGCTGTAACTGGGATGTTGAGCCACCCAGAATTACTGCCAATTCTGTTTTCATCATTTCTGCCAGTTTGATGTTTTCAGTCCTAAGTGCTCTAAACTGATCCCATGCAAGCAGTGCATTTTTACGTAGTAGTCCACCAGGACGTGTGGACCAAAATTTTACAATCCAATCTTTGATATATATATTCTTCATCCATCCATCCCTCCCTGCGGTTATACGAGTATGTGAATTCCGTTTCATAGTTTATCTTTCGGTAAAGTTTTATTTTAAAAAATTAACATTGGTGGAAGTTTGGTTCCATCAACACAAGTTAAAACTGCGGTGCAGACATTCTCTGGGCTATTCTAGTCTTTGTGCGTAAACTTAACCTGTTTCTTTTCATGAAACACCAAGATTCAGTTCCTATAAAGTGGTGTATCCCAATATCAGCTGCTCATTGCCTTGCTTCTACTATTATTATTTTAGTACTCACCACAATACCCGTGTCTCTAAGTTCCATTATCCACGTATGAAAATTAATTACTTTTGATATTTCAAGAGATGTGTAAAACCTAGCCTTGAGATAATCAGCCCTAGATAATGGCCAAAATTTCCACATCTTTATAAATTATACAGACGTTGCTTTTCACACGTTATTAATTTGAAAAAAAGATAATAAAAAATAAAAACTATTTTTCTCTGCATCCTTTGTACTCATTGATAAAATGCTAATCGTATGTCCTAAACATATCTATAAAAAGTTACTGTTTCGGGTTTCATAGGAGCCCCATGCAATTTAAATACTTTTTAAAATCAATTCTTTAACAAAACTTTAAAAAAAAAACTTTTTTCTTTTATTTTTTTCTCTGCATTTATCTCTTTTTTTTTTTTTTTTTTTTTTCATCTATACTTTTTACGTTTTTCATCCAATTTTAATTTTTCTGCTGCGCACAGGACCCCAAGAGTGCAGGCCCCAGTTTGGTCCAATCAGCCTAAGGCTGACCCTCACTGAAATGCCTCTTTGGTTACCACTGTTGTACTGGGTCATTATTTTATTGGCTGTATCCTTATGTTCCATACCATACATAAGTCTTCAGTCTCCATTGAACTCTTACCAACCACAAGATTACCCTTGTGTGGACGTGATACACTTCAAGTACAAAACCTGAGAAAGGTAGCTGTTTCCAATATACAGGTATTTCAGGTTGGCACGGTATTTGCCCTCTGCTGTTGAATCATAACCAAACTGAAAAGGTTCCCCTTTGGCTGTGATTCAACAGCCTTGCCAGAATTGTAGAACTGGTTCCAGCAACATGTAATCAATTCAATTGAATTTAGATTGAAAACATGCCACAGACCGTTTGGCAAAGGGCACAAAGTAGCAAGAGTGCTATGCTTGGGAGAGAACCAAAGCTAGCGATTCTGCAACATATCACAGCCTAAAAAATTGTTCAAATTGTGAAATGTATGCAGATCTTTCAGGAACAGGACATGATTTAGGCAGCAGCATACTGGCAATAGTATCATTAACAACCCTGCCGACCTCCATATCGTCTACAAACTTGGATGTTAAGCCTGATATACCATCATCACTATCGTTAATAAATACAGAAAACAACAGGACCCAACACTGAACCCTGGGGGACTCCACTAATAACATTAGTCCACAAAGAGCAGTGTCCATTGATTACCACTCTATCTTCTCCCACTCAACCATTCCTTTATCCATAGCAACAATTTGCCTCCAATTAGCATTAGCATTAGTAGAGGCATTTGATGCAAGAAAGCAAGCTTATGCAGCATCAGCCAAAAAAAAACCCACTTCCACTTCACCCCTCTGTTCGTTCAAAATACCTGTCCAGCTGAGCCTTAAACTTATATAGGCTATCAACCTCCACTACAAGGGATGGAAGTCTGTTCCACCAACCAACCACCCACTGGCTAAAGGCAAATTTCCGCACGTCTATCCTACATCTGTCTTTCCTCAATTTGAATTTATGCCCTCTCAGGTGATTTTTCTGAGCTAGAGGAAGGGTCCCATCACCATTGAGCATGCTCAAACCATTCAAGGCTTTATACACCTCTATCAGATCACCTCGCTGGTGCCTAGTCTCCAGACACTGTAATTTGAAAAACTTAAGCCCTTCTTCGTAAGAGCAACCCTTTGTTCCATTCACTAATCTTGTTGCCCTTCTCCAGACCTGTATACAGTACTCTAGGTGTGGCCTGACCATTGCCTTATACAAGGGAATAATCACTTCCTTATCCCTGCTGGAAAAATTCCTGTATATCATTGACAATACTCCATGAGCTACTCTTGCAGCCCGTCTGCACTGCTCAGAGAACTTCATATCTGCCTGCACAACCACTCCCAAGTCCCTTTCATTCTCTACCACTGTCAGTGTAGTACCACAGAGTTGATACGTTGCTCTGGGGTTGCTGTTTCCCATGTGTAGCACTTTACATTTGTCAATGTTAAACTTCATTTGCCACCTCTCAGCCCATCTGCTCAACCTTTCCAGATCCTGTTGCAGTAGCATAGTGTCAGTAGTGTCCTTGACAACCCTGCCAACCTTTGTATCGTCTGCAAACTTGGACATTAAGCTTGATATACCATCTCAATATCATTTATAAATACAGAAAACAATAATGGACCCAACACTGAGCCCTGAGGGACTCCGCTAATAACATTAGTCCACGATGAGCAGTGTCCATTGATTACCACTCTCTGTCTTCTCCCCCTCAACCACCCCTTTATCCATAGTAGCAATTTGCCTTCAATGTCACACTGCTGCAATTTGTGTAGCAGTCTTCCATGTGCAACAGTATCAAAAGCCTTTCTAAGATCCAAGTATATAATATCAAAGCTATTCCCTGCATCCAGTTCTTTTGTGACTGCATCATAGTATCCAATCAAATTGGTCAGACAAGACTTCCCCTTAACAAAACCATGCTGTGTCCGAGCTATAACTGAAGTCTTGTCTAAATGATCCTGCAGTGCTTCTTTAACCAATGCCATACAGCTCCAATTTGTAAGCAGTCTTCCATGTGCAACACTATCAAAAGCCTTTCTGAGGTCCAAATATATGATATCAAAATTATTCTTTGCATCCAGTTCCTTTGTGACCACATCATAGTATCCAGTCAATGCTGTGTCCATGCTATACCTGAAGTCTTGTCTAGATGATCCTGCATTGCTTCTTTAACCAGTGCCTCCATTAATTTCCCTGGAACAGAAGTTAAACTAACAGATGTATAATTACTTGTCGCCCTTTGATCCTCCTTTATGAATTGCAGTCATATTTGTGCATCTCCAGTCCATGGGTACCTCCCCTGAGCCAAGGAAGCTCCCATAATTATGACTAAGGGTTTGCTTACTTCCTCTGCTGCCTCCTTTAATATAACTGGATAGATCCCATCCACCACAGGTGCCTTTCTTATGTTTATCTTCAACAATTTCTCCTCCACTTTGCTCTCAGTTATTAAAAAATCAACTAGCTCACTGCCAGAGTTCAATTCACCTCTAGCATTCCCCTCCCTGAATAACTCCTCATGTGTGAATGTAGATGCAAAATACTCATTTAGTTTGTTAGCTACCTGAGCAGGATCATCAACAGTTGACCATTGATATCAAGTGAACCAATCTGATTCATAAGTAACGAAACTCTGCTGTTTTTGTTTGCATCCTTTGCAAAAGATTTCTTATAAGCTGCCATTGGCTGACGAACTTCCTTTTGTGACTTGGTTACAGACCAGCTTATATCTATCATAGGCTAGGCTTCTGTGTCACCTGTTAATTTATGTATATCCCGTGCATTTTTTTCTCTTCTACATGTCTCATTAATTCATCTGACATCCATTTAAGCCTAAACCTTGAACAATATTTCTTACTTAGTGTGAAAAGCCTAGTAGCTTCCAAAGTTAATTCTTTGAATGCTTCCCATTTTGAATTTGCTGTTGGTAACATCATCAGTTGGCCCCACCATATAGAATTTAAGTACTGTCTCAGACCACCATAGTCACCTTTATAAAACAAAAGTCCTTCCCTTTAATCCTTAGGGTAGTTACCTCTTTGAGTAAATCCCACTTCAGTATGCTGTGATCACTGCCACCTAGTGGTTCCTTTATTTGCAGATACTTAATGCATGGAGAATCACTACTGATAATCAGATCAAAAGTATTACTCTCTCTAGTTGTCTCCCGAACATGCTGCTGTAGAAACAATCATCCAATAAACCCACGAAAGACCTGCTTGTGTGCGAGTGACCAACCCACAAATTCCACTCATTATCTTTGAAATTAAAATCTTCCATTATAAGATACTAATTTACTGACCCAATCTATTTCTCTCTACACTTGTTTATTATACTCATCAGTCATTAGGCCTATAACACACTCCTACTCCCAATTTTGACTTTCCCAGTGCTAATGTCATACCAAACTGACTTGACACTGCACTGTCCAGCCATGTCGATTGGATGTACTTCCTTGGATTTTGTGTTTCTTAACTAATAGCTTAACCCAGTGGCGGCGCTTATTTCGCTCGTGACCCCCTTTATTAAACAAAAAATTGATGTGAACCCTCAATGTAAACCCCGAGGGAGGATGACAAGATTTTTAGAGAAGAAAAATGCATTTTATAAATTATGTACTAGAAAATTTTATTTAAGTACTGAGAAAGGAATAAAAAAATTTGTTTCCTTTTTTAATTTACACATGATAATTTAATTTTTTTATTGAATACAGCAAAAACAACAAATTAAATTCTTATGCTTCAATTAAGATTACAAAACAAAACAATTAATGAGAAGGATGAGCCTGGATAACCGATGATATTTGGATGCAATATTTGAAAATGCTAATCTCATGTCATCGTCTGTATCAGGTCTGGAACACTGTTTTGTTTTTATAGCTGTTAATTTTGAGAAACGAAGGTCACATAAATATGTAGACCCAAAAGTTATCTTTGTATCGCCATTTTCGATAATTTTGGATACTCATCTCGAAGAAAAAGCCAAAATTTTTCACAAGTAGTCTTGAAACAAGCATGTCAGACGCTTCATTAAGACGACAGGTCGATGAGATCTTCCTTTTTGCTCAATGGTAATTTCGGGACATGAAGAAATTTCAAACGTAAAGGGATCACGAATCCAATACAACTTTTTTTTCTGGAGATACATTGAATTGTTTGGAAAAATTCCTAATTAGCATTGTTAGGTGGGTGGCAATGACATCCCTAAATTGTAAAATGTCAATATTATTACTATTAACAAAATCAGAAAAACATAGGAACATTTCAGTATTATTTCGCTCAAATTCATTTTTTCAAAGGTTAAGTTTATTTTTCAAAGCTTCTGAGTACTAATATACATATTTGTTCCCTGTCCTTGTTCGGGCTTAAATTAAACTCACTATGTTTTTCAAATATATCAACAAGGTAGCTAAGATTTCCAAGCCATTTTTTTAATTGGAAACAATTGAGCAAGGTTCTGATCTGTATTTGATAAAAACAATGAAACTTCATGTTTGAGGCCAAAAAGACGTCGCAACAATTTACCACTGGGCAACCACCTCACTTTCGTTAAAAAAAGAAAAATTTCATAAGCGGATCCCATTTCATTACAAAGTATAGCGAAAAGTGCTATTTAAGCTTCTACTTTCAATAAAGTTAGTCAAACGTACTGCATCTTTCAAAACTTCGTGCAAATCAGTTTGCATTTCCTTGGCTTCTAATATTTCCCTATGTATAATGCAATGATTAAAAACGATATTTGGAGCAATTCCTTTACTTTGCCTTTTAAACCTTTATTTTCTCCTGTTAATGCACCCATCAGTAAAAATCACAACACCGTTGTTCCACGTTAGATTATTTGTTTGAAAGAAATTATAACATTAAAAATCTGCTGGCCCATCGTTCTTCCTTCCAAAGCTTTGGAAAATAGAAAATTCTCCAAAATATCTTCCTCGTAGCAGTATCCAACATATACAATAAGTTGAGCAAGGTTTGAAATATCTGGATTCATCTAATTGTATTGCAAAAATTGGACTTTCTCTCTCAGTCGATTTAATAAATTGAATTTTATGTTGTCCGATGACTGTAAGATGCCTCAAAACTGTCTCTCTGGACAGAGGAATGGTTTTTAAATCATTGCTGTATTTTTCTCCATGCATTATTGAAATAATTTTTATTGCAGCAAGGAGAATGCACTGAATTACGAAGCAGAATGAAGCTTGCGTGCAACCAGAGCCGTCGAAACACGGTAAGCCTGGTAAGCAAGGCATAGGGACACCAACGTCTGGGGGTGCTGAAATTCAAAATTTTTATTATAATATTTAATAAAAGTATCTCAAGGGCACCAAATACATTTCTGTCTTGGGGTGCCAAAAACCCTAGCGCCGCGCCTGTGTGCAACACACTTGCTATGTATATTTACTGCTCCCGCACATTCGCACCTCTGACTTTCAGGCAATACAGTACAGGCAATTTGAGAATTTGTCCTGTGGGAAGCATGAATTAACAGCTAAAGGAATTACCATAAGGGATTAATTGAGTAGAAGTATCAATACATACAAAGACGCACTAGTCAGCTACTTTTTGTGTGTCCATATCCAGTCAACAAATTAAGGCGCGGTGGGCAGTAGGGTTCATTCGTATCCGAGACTTAGTTCAAATAGCAAGGTCTCTACACCTACAGTATTGAAAAGGTAATTTTAACAACAGGTTTTTAGCTTTTATGTACACAAAAATAAATTTATTTAAAAATTTCCGTGACCCCCAGATGGGCTGCGCCCACAGTTTCCGCACCACTGGCTTAACCCTCCTCCCTTCCTGTCCTGTCTATCCTTTCTGTACACATTGTACTCCCCAAATTCCAGTTCTTCATTCCTTATATGTGTGACACCACGTCTGTGATATCCCAACAATATCTTTCTTTGATGTTTTGACCAACAACTCAAATTCGTCAAAATTATTTAACAAACTCCTAGCATTGGTGTACATGCAAGTATATATACACCTGTTCCTATTCTTAGCTACCCTAACAGCCCATGTATTTATTTGTTTCGCAATTACTCCCAGCAGCCTGGAATCCCCAGCACCTTGCTTTCCAGGCTGTTGCTCGTTCCAATAGAAGCAGTGCAAGAATCACTTTCACCTCTACCAGCGGCTGCTGTTAATCTATTAGTCTGTGTATCTCCCCCCCCCCCAAATAGCAGTATTTCGATCCACCTAACACTGCCTCGATAACGTCAGCAAATATTCTTGCACCCTTTCTATTTAAGCGTATCCCATTCCTGTAGAACCAGTCTCTCCTTTCGATATAAGATCACAAGAGGCAATGAGTGGATTACACTGGGAATGGCAGTAGGGGTTTCACTAAAATCGCCATTACAAAAGTTGGAAGCAAAATAGAATGCTAGTAAGATAGCTTTAGTTGACGTGGCAATAGAACAATCAGGTTTTAACAAAAGTGGGAGTAGAGATGAGCAAATATTGCCAATAACTCTGGCAAGAGAGATTGGAATGAGCTCTGGCAAGAAACCGGAATGATTGACTACCGTTTGGACAAGAAGCATACTTTCTACTCTTAGCCTGTTCAAAATCTAGTCTGGATTGATTAACAACCCCGGGGGCTCACATCTAGTGAGTATGGGCTTGGCAAACCCAGGGTCCTGAGCTGGATATCATCATTCTTCTCTTTCTTGGTGATTCCTTTCTACTTCTCTCTCTCTCTCTCTCTCTCTCTCTCTCTCTCTCTCTCTCTCTCTCTCTCAGGGGGTAACTTGGGAATTTTTTTTTTTTGGCTGGTACAGCATAAGCCTCAGGCTTCCTTGTACCATATGGCCATTAATAATAATAATAATAATAATAATAATAACTGCTTTACAATTGTTATGAGCTTTGGTGTAAACAGAAAATAAACCTGGAGATTTCGATGTTAACACATTGCTGTATGCAACATTAACTTTGAACAGCCTTATCACATTTATTGGTGAACCAAAGTTTAGATGTATCTCTCCCCCACAAGCTAGCAGTTTTGCGACCCACCTAACTGCCTCGATAGCCTCAGCAAATATTCTTACAACCTTTCTATTTAAGTGTATCCCATCCCTGTAGAAGCAGTCTCTCCTGATAACAAGCACAGACCAGGCTAAGAAAAATTCTATCCCTTGAGCCTTGTCATCTCTCCAAGGCCGAATTGATCAACAAAGCTGTAATCATATATTCCCTCGTATCAACTCTGGGCAGAATTGCAGCACTCTCAAATTCAACCCTAACTCACTGCTTTTCTTCAACATTGACCTGTACTTGTTAACTAATCCTGGCGGCCTCCTACTCTTAATATGATTAGTGCTAACATGTACAACAGTATCACCTTTTGTGCCCTTAAGAGATAATATATGCTCATCAACCTTTCCCCCTTGCAAACATACCCTGATGTTATAGGCCTAATGACTCTGATGAGTACAACGAACAGTTGTGCAGAGAAATAGAATGGGCCAGAAAATCAGAATGTCTACTAAGGGGGATTTTAACTTTCCAGATATTGACTGGAACTTGTGGATTGGTCACTCGCACACTAGCAACACCTCTGTGGGTTTATTGGAGGATTGTTTTCTATAACAACATGTTTCAGGGGCAACCAAAGGAGGTAATACTCTTGATCTGATTAGCAGCAGTGATGACTCATCCATTAGGAATTTGCAGATAAAGGAAACACTAGGTGACAGTGATCACAGTCTACTGATGAGGGATTTACTTAAAGATGCAACTACCATCAAGGGTAAAAGGAAGGGTTTTTGTAAAGGTGAATACAGTGTTCTCGGGCAGTTTTTAAATTCTGTACAGTGGGACAACTGATGATGTTAAAAACTGTGAATTCTAAATGGGAAGCCTTCAAGGAATTAATCTTGGAGGATGGTAGGCTTTTCATTTCAACTAAGAAATACTGTTCAAGATTCACACCTAAATGGATATCAGATGAACTAATGAGGCTCGTAGCAGAAAAGAAAAATGCATGGGAAGCATGTAAATTATCAGGTGACACAAGCCTATAGCAGATATAAACTAGTCTGTAATCAAGTTACAAAGGAGGTTAGGCAAGCAAAGGCTGATTTCGAAAAATCCTTGGCAAAGGATGCAAAGAAAAACAACAAAGAGTTCTTTACTTATGTAATCTACAAGGAAAGAGACAAATCAGATTGGTCCACTTGATGTTGGTTGTTCGACTGTTAGTGATACTGCTCGCATAGCTGACAAAGTGAATGAGTATTTTTCATCTACATTCAAACATGAGGAATTCTGTAGTGAAGGGAAGGACAGAAGTTTATTAAACTCTAACAGGGGGCTGGATGATTTTGCAATAACAGAGAGCAAAGTGGAGGAGAAATTGTTGAAGTTAAACATAAAAAAGTCACCTAGGGGCAGATGGAATCTATCCAGTTTTATTGAAGGAGGCAGTGCGGGAAGTAAGAAGAAACAGACATAATTATGAGAGAATTCTTAGATTCAGGAGAAGTCCTCATGAACTGGAGATGTGCAAATGTATCCCCAATTCACAAAGCCAACAGGGGAAAACAAGACTGCAGTAATAGTTCAGACACGTATGGTTTTGTTAATTGGAAGTCTTGTCAGAACAATATGATTGGATACTATGATGTACTCAAAAAGGAACTGGATGCAAAAATAATTTTGATATCATATACTTGGATTTCAGAAAAGCTTGTGATACTGTTGCACGTGGAAGACTGCTGTACAGATTGGAGCATTATGGCATGAAGGGTAGGTTGCTGCAATGGATAAAGGATGGGAGGCGGCAGAGAGTGGTAATAAATGGACACTGCTCTACGTCGACTAAGGTTATTAATGGAGTCTTCTAGGGTTCGGTGCTCAGCACATTGTTGTTTTGTGTATTTATTAATGATATCGATGAAGGTATATCAGGCTTAATGTCCACGTTTGTAGATGATACAAAGGTTGGCCGGGTTGTTAATGATAGTAAAGGCAGTATGCTACTGCAACAGGATCTAGAAAAGTTAGGTAGATAGGCTGAGAAGTGGCAACTGAAGTTTAATTTTGACAAATGCAAAGTACTGCATATGGCTAGCAGTAACCCAAGAGAAATATACTATCTCTGTAGTACTACACTCAGGGAGGTGGAGAATGAAAAATACCTGGGGATAATTGTGCAGTCGGATATGAAGTTCTCTGACAGTGCAGACTGGCTGCTAGAACAGGTAATGGAGTTTTGTCAATGATATATAGGAATATTGCTAGCAGATACAATGAGGAGATTACACCTTTTTATAAGGCAGTGGTCAGGGCACATCTTGAGTACTGCTTTGATTGAGTTTTATTGGCGCATCAGCAACTATGGCTATAATGCGCTGAGTACTGCGTACAGGTCTTGAGGCCTCATTTTAGGAATTATGTAGAGTTGCTAGAGGGAGTACAAAGAAAGGCAACGAGATTGGCGAGAAGAACAAATGGCTTCTCTTAGCAGGAGAGGCTTAAATTCTGTAAAGTTGCAGCATCTGGAGACTAGCCACGTGTGAGGTGATCTGATTGAAGTGAACAAGGCCTTGAACGGTTTGAGCAGGCTCGATGCCGATGGGACACTTCTGCTTGTTCAGATTAAGAACCAGAGGTGGCATAGATTCAAATTAATGAAAGACAGTTGTAGAATAGATGTGCGGAAATTTGTCATTAGCCAGCAGGTGTGCGGAAATTTGCCATTAGGATTGCTGCAACAGACTTCCATCTGTTGTTGTGGAAGTTGATAGCCTTAAATAAATTTAATGCTGAACTAGACAAACATTGGGAGTGACAGGATGGGTGAAATGGGAATGTTTTTTTTTATTTATTATTTTTAAAATTTTTTTTGGTGATTCTCTATAAGCTTGCTTTCTTCCATCATATGCCCAAACTAATGCTAATGCGGTATAACAACAAAAGAAAAAAAAAAAAATACAGATACTTTAATTGATAAATGAAACAGTAAGACATTGCCACCATTAAATGCGGTAATAATAAAGTACAGCAGACTCCCGATTTACCGGTATTGGATTAACCGAGACACTTCAAGATACCAAATTAAAAAAAAAAAAAAAAAAAAACAGTCGTAAATAATCGACTAGAACCGGCATTATAAGTCGCATTGGGAGATTAGTGTACGTATTATCTTGCAACCCCCTGCTCACCTACTGCTCAAAACAAAAAAAAAAGAGGGACCAAATGTTTAGTTTAATTTAGTGCGCCACGTCAATTGTATTCCGTCGCACCACAAAAGGACAGATTTTGTTTCATTATTTATGTCAGGGATGTCAGATTTTTTTTGTTTTGTTTGTTTATAAATTGCAGAAATTATAGGCAAACGCGACAGTTGTGCCTTCAAATTAAACAAAAACTTGAAATTATTCAAAGGTTTGTGTTCCGAAGTCGTTTCTGTTATAGTGTAGTGTTTGCCGGACACCATACTACTTTGGGCAAACCCCAAACACTAATATTAGATCCAGAAGGACTTGGATTAACATGGAAGTCTAGTGGTTTCTTTTAGGACAAACCTCGATTTCTAGGCCTTACTCGGATTGACATCGAGAATAAGCGGCAACATCGGAGATTGCGTTGTGTCTACACTTTGGGCTCCTTTCTAGATAATTGGGCTCCAAAGCGCCGCATAACTATGCATCAAAAGCCTTTCTAAGATTCAAATATATAATATCAAAGTTATAACCAGTGCCTCCATTAATTTTCCTGTAACAGATGTTGAACTCATAGGTCTATAATTACTTGTGTCAGCCTTTGATCCTCCTTTGTGAATTGGTGGTCACATTTGCACATCTCCAGTCTATGGGTACCTCCCCTGAGTCCAAGGAAGCTCTCATAATAATGGCTACGGGTTTGCTTACTTCCTTTGCTGCCTCCTTTAATATAATTGGATAGATCCCATCCACCCCAGGTCCCTTTCTTGTGTTTATCTTCAACAATTTCTCCTCCACTTTACTCTCAGCTATTACAAGATTATCTAGCTTAATGCCAGAGTTGAATACACATCTGGAATTCCCCTCACTGAATAACTCCTCATGTGTGAACGTCAACGCAAAATATTCATTTAGTTTGTTAGCTACCTGAGTAGGATCAACAGTTGAACCATCGATATCAAGTGGACCAATCTGATTTATCTCCTTCCTTCTAGATTTTACATAAATGAAGGAGTCTTTGCTGTTTTTCTTTGCATCCTTTGCGAAAGATTTCTCGTAATCTGCCTTCGCCTGCCTGACCTTCTTTGTAACTTGGTTACAGATCAGCAAGTATCTGTCATAGACTTCTGTGTCACATGCTAATTTATATGTATCCCATGCATTTTTCTTCTCTGCCATATGTCTCATTGGTTCATCTGACATCCATTTCGGCCTAAACCTTGAACAATATTTCTTAGTTGGTATGTAACGTATAGTAGCTTCCAAGATAAGTTCTTTGAATGCTTTCCATTTTGAATTTGCTGTTGGTAACATCAGTTGGTCGCACTGTATAGAATTTAAATACTGTCTCAGACCATTGTAGTCGCATTTATGAAAGCAAGAAACCTTCCCTTTACCCCTGATGGTAGTTACCTCTTTGAGTAAATCCCACTTCAGCACACTGTGATCACTGCCACCTAGTGGTTCCTTTATTTGCAGATTCTTAATGCATGAAGAATACCTGCTGATAATCAGATGAAGCGTATTACTCCCTCTAGTTGCCTCCCGAACATGCTGATGTAGAAACCAAAATCCACAAAAGCCTTGCTAGTGTGTGAGTGACCAACCCACAAATTCCAGTCAATATCTGGGAAATTAAAATTCCCCATTATAAGACTCTCTGATTTACTGGCCCACTCTATTTCCCTGTACAGTTTCTTATTATACTCATCAGAGTCGTTAGGCCTATAGCACACTCCTACTCTCAATTTTGATCTCGCAATGCTTATGTCACACCAAACTGACTCGACACTGCACTGTCCAGCAAAGTCGACTGGCTTCACTTCCTTGGATTTTATGTGTTTCTTAACTAATAGCATAACCCCTCCTCCCTTCCTATCCTTTCTGTGCACATTGTACTCCCCAAATTCTAGTTCTGCCTTACTTAAACCTGTGTGACACCACGTCTCTGATATACCAACAATATCCGCATTTGATGCGTTGAGCAATACCTCAAATTCATCAAATTTATTTACCAAACTCCTAGCATTGGTGTACACGCAAGTATACATGCACCTGTTCTTTTTCTTAGCAACCCTAACACAACCCATGTGTTTACTTGTACTCCAATGACTCCCAGCAGTCTCTGAAATATCCTACATCTCATTTTCCAGGCTGCTGCTCATTCCAATAGAAGCAGTGCAAGAATCACTTTCACCTCTACCAGTGGCTATTGTTAATCTATTAGTCCTTTTATCCCCCCCCCCCCCAATCTAGCAGATTTCCGACCCACCTAACACTGCCTCGATAGCATCAGCAAACATTCTTGCACCATTTCTATTTAAGTGTATTCCATCCCTGTAGAAGCAGTCTCTCCTGTTAACAAGTACAGACTATTCTGAAAAAAATTCTACCCCTTGAGCCTTGCACAATCTTTTCAGGGCCGAATTGATCGACAGGGCTTTCATCATATACTCCCTCCTATCGTGTCTGGGCAGAATTGCAGACAATTTCAAATTCAACCCTAATTCACGGCTTTTTTTTCAACAGTGACCTCTACTTGTTAAGTAATTCCGCCGGTCTCCTACTCTTAATATCATTAGTGCCAACGTGTACAACAATTTCGCCCATTGTGCCCTTAAATGATGATATCTGTCCTAAAAGTCATCAACCTTTGTCCCTGGCAGACATACCCTGGTCCTGTTCCACTTATCCTTTTTAGAAAGCATGTTTCACGTTTCCCTGACAATAGAGTCACCAGCAACTACTAGTTCCTTTGGGACCAGCGCATTCTGCTTTGGGGGTTGCCACTCTGTTGCGTGATGCCCAAGTGCAAGCTCTGGCGTTGGTGTGGGCAGCTGAGAGCTTGATGGACCCCTCACTTTTAATCCTTCGAGGGCATCCACCCTGTCCTTCAAGCTCTCATATAAGCGCATAACAACGCTAAGTTGTCGCCTGATTTCCTTACACTCCTTGCTTCGCGCACATACAAAGACTTCCCCCAAATCAGTATCATGTCCCGTACCTGACTGTCCACAAACATCAAGCAAATAGTGCATTTTAAAAGGCTGTGATTCAGAGGGCAACTGCCACCCCTCAGTTCTCCCCTGAGCCACAGCACTCCCATTAGCTTGAGCCTTTTGCTTTGCTGCTCTGGTCTGAGTCATGATTTCGATTTAATTTCAATTTCAGTGCAAAATTAAAACCCTAAACTTGTATCCCAACACAGTTATAACACTATATTTATGTTTCAGTATCGAGTGTTATCTAGGAAATCCCTTTATATAACTTCCGTATCAAGTTAAGTAATAATTATTTATTTTTGCTAGTTATTTATGTTACGTAATCTAAGTCGTTATATGTATATAGTTAAAAGTTATGTATATAC
Organism: Mastigoproctus giganteus; assembly: GCF_048544385.1. NCBI lineage: Eukaryota > Metazoa > Arthropoda > Arachnida > Uropygi > Thelyphonidae > Mastigoproctus > Mastigoproctus giganteus. Next base: position 121,966,125 of record NC_143582.1, read on the forward strand.
AATTTAATTGACAATGAAGTTCAAGAAGATTAATAGATTTACTGATTAATTGACAAATTATATTATGTACTATACTATACGAACTAGATAGCATAATATATTATGCTATCTAGTTCGAGATATTTTGTATTGCGTAACAATGGCGGCAAGTTACGAACGGTAAATCTACGGACACTTAAGTATCGATTAACTTCGAAATCTCGCTGTCTCAATTGAGAATAAACTAAGGATCCTGATATAGGGAAGAAAAGAACAACATTAAAGCTTAGTGACAAACTTGATATCATCCAAACTATTACATGAGGAATATAGTCACCCGGAATGTTAATTCATTTCCCCATGTGTATTATGTCTGTAAATCTGTGGTCGATTTGCCTTTTTTTGCTGGAAAAAAACCCCAAGTTTCTAGTGGGGGGGAAAGTTTTCTCTTAACACCTGAGACCCACTAACAACCATGGAGTGAAAAAAAAAGCCGCTAAAAGTTCCTCTCATCATAGACAGGTTCGATCCCGGGTCTTTTCTACCCAGAGGAGGGGGTAAGACGCTTACTGTGCTACCGCGCAGACTAAACTTGATAGAATAAAGAAAATAGAACAGGGCGTAAGCAGGAGTGTATTAATGGCAGAATATAAGATTGGATTGTCAACATGTTTATGTTTTTGTTGTGCAGTTAATAAAATTGCACCCTTAATCTTTTTTTTTTTCTGATTTGGCCTCATTATTTTTGTATTAAATACAATAAAAATAAAACTCAAAATAACGGCACCTTGAATCCCAGAAGATGCCGTTATTTCGAAAGCCTGCTGTAGATCGTAATTTTGGGAATGATGTAGGACTGTAGATCGTAATTTTCGGAATGATGTAGATTAATGAGGTGCACAGAAGGGGTAGTGTTATGAAGGAAAACCTGAGTACAGAAACATCGCAGAAGTTAGAAACTATTTCGCTTGCTAGGAGATCTGGATTATATAGTTCGAATGCAATGATAAAACAATATGCTAATACCGTACTTCTGCTTTGTCGGACGACTCAGAGAATGGGACATAAATTTGAATGTGAAAACGGTGCATGCAGGATAAAAATGAAAAATTTTGCTAACAGCCAGAGTCAATCGTAGACAAATTTGCTTCCGACTTTAGAACCAGCTACTGGGAAAAATCTTTAAGAAGAATTAGTAAAATTATTACAATCTGTTTTTTTTTTTTTTTTTGGCCAAATCCGTAGAAACTTGTTTATTCTGATCGTTTAGCACTACTATTTCTTAAATTAACTTTGCTCTATATACACCACTCGTGTTCATCAAGAATGCTTCAAGGACGTAAAATTTTAAAGGTTGGAAAGGCCCAGCAGTTCCAATGCAACATGTTTGCTTTTGCTATTTGGTTTTTAGGAGCATTAGAAACTAAGGCCATATTGCTCCGGGGATATTCGGTGGACATTCCCTGACCTTTCCGCATCCTCCGTATTTGGTGGTCACGGGCTCGAACCCCGATCTAATCAAGAAGCGTGTGCTATACACTGCTGCTCCTGCCCATCTGACTACGGAGGCGCCCCTATGCCACATCACTTATGTGAAAAAAAAAAAACAACATATATGTGCAACTCATAATATGCTCATATATGTAATATGTCCTCAAATTGTGTGTACTCTGATCGTTTTGTCTCTTCTGCTAGACTAAAGACGTTAGTTTGGGAAAGAAATCCTTATTTACTATTTGGCTAAGCCGGACTAACTGACTACGGAATGCAAAAAAGCTCCTTGCGTCATTGAGGGGATTGGAACTCGCCTTCTGGGTGAAGTGGAACCATGAATGCTGTTGGAACAAGAGGGCCACATCGCTAGCAGAGTTGGTCCTTATTGAGAAAGAGCTGAAGACTATATTCTTCTGCAATCTACCTTTGTTTAAAAGTCTACCAGACGGTGTATTGCATAATGGTGTTATTTTCTGGGACAGTGAGTTTTTATAGAGCAGTGGGTATATACAGAATGGTTATAAAGTCCTTTTCCACTTTAAAAAAATTAGTAGCTCTAAAACTACAAGTCACATATAAAAACCTTCTCTTGTGTTTAATCGGTACGTGCCGATTTCTTTTTTTTTTTTTTTCATTTATAAAAAAATGCAGAATTCGTTAGAAAACAGAATTATTCTGGGATTGGAGAATTCGAGTATTTGATTATTGTGTTCTTCTTTTTCCTTAAGGTGCTGACGTAGCCGAGTCAGCCGGGAGAATGCACAAACACACTTGCTTTAATTGACCGGGATTGAGCTCGTGGGACTGCTATATAGCAGACATATGACGCAAGAAAGCAAACTTATACAGCATCAGCCAAAAAAAAAAAAAAAAAAACCCTTCGCATTTTCCTCATCCATTCACTCCAAATGTTTGTGTAGTTCTGCCTTGCATTTGTTTAAGCTGTCAACTTCAACAACGACTGATGTAGTTCGTTCCGGCAAATAATCAACTGCTGGCTAAAGACAAATTTCCGCACATCTATTCTACAACTGCCTTTCCTCAACTTGAATTTATGTCCCCTCAGGTGATTAATATGGGCAAGAGGAAGAGTCCCATAAGCATTCAGCTTGCTCAAATCATTCAACTTATACACCTCAATCAGATCACCTCGCAGGTGCCTAGTTTCCAGACACTATAATTTACAGAATTTAAGCCTTTCTTCGTAAGTGCAACGTTTTGTTCCATTCAGAAATCTCGTTGTCCTTCTCTGTACTTTTTCCGGCAGATCTACATCCTTTCTAAAATGAGGCCTCCAGGCCTGTATACAGTACTCAAGGTGTGGCGTGACCATTGTCTTATACAAGAGGATAATCACTTCCTTATCTCTGCTAGAACAAGTCCTGTATATCATTGACAGGACACCATGAGATACTCTTGCAGCCTGTCTGCAATGCTCAGAAAACTTCATATTTGACTGCAAAATTACCACCATGTCTTTTTCATTCTCTACCACCCTGGGTGTAGTACCACACAGTTGATACGTTACATTTGTCAATATTAAGCTTCAGTTGCCACCTCTCAGCCCATCTGCGGAACTTTTCTAGATCCTGTTGCAGTAGCGTCCTGTCATTTACAACCCTGCCAACCTTCATATCGTCAGCAAACTTGGACATCATGCCCGATAAACTTTGTCAATATCATTAATAAATATAGAAAAGAACAATGGACCCCAAGCGAATCCTGGGGAACACCACTAATAACATTAGTCCAGGAAGAGCAGTGTTCATTGATTTCCATTCTCTATCTTCTCCCGCTCAACCATCTTTTTAACCCTAGTAGCAATTTGCCGTTAATGCCATACTATTGGAATTTGTACAGTAGTCTTCCATGTGAAACAGTATCAGAAACTTTCCTAAAATCCAAGCGTATAAATTTTTGTTGTGCCTCCAGTTTCTTTGTGACCACTTCATATTATCTAATCAAATTAGCCAGAGAAGACCTCCCCTTAACAGATCTCGGCTGTGTCTGAACTGTAAAAGCTGTTTTGTTTAGATTTTCCTGCAAGGTTTCTTTAACCAGTAATCTATGGTAACATTTGCACATCTTCAGTTCATTGGGACTTCCCGAGTCCAAGGAAGCTCTAATAATTATGGCTAAGGGTTTGCTTAGTTCTCCTTTAATATAATTGGATTGATCCCATTCATTCAGTTTATTTTAAATGACCAAGCCTGAAGCTTGTGTTACTGCTGTATAAGCTGCTGTTTCTTGTAATCTCATACTGTCTTGTGTATTTCTCTGAAATGTGGTAGTATAAAGAGAAAACATATTTATTTGTAGTTCCGCGGGTACCACAGTAGATATAATTACTGTTCTCCGTGGTGATTCAACGAAGTTTCATGTGCTTTTTTTTAGAACGTGCATGATTTAGCCGATCTCAGGATAGAGTTGTATGGTTTTATAACCTGGCAGCTTGGCTTTTTAGTCAAGTGCACAGAGAAATAGACCATAGAATATTCTTAATTTATAGATCCACTCTTTTTATTATTCATGCTATCGCTGATGAAATGTTATGCACTACGTACATTAATTGACTGGTTTAAGTGTATCCAAGGAAGATTGATACCCGATGTGAATTCAATGATGGTGTCTTGGTTTTATTTATACTTGTTGGAGTTGTTCAATTTGATCAACTGCACCCAACCTGAGCATCATCTGTGGTTTTCCCAAGCTTAATTCAAATTGGTTAACTTAAAAGTTATTGGTTTACGGATAATTAAATTTGCATTGTCGTTTTCAAATAGTGCATCAGAATCCGGGTATAAATGAAGCACTGCAGGGTGAGGTTGTTCTGATCCGACATAAAGATGGTCTTTTGGCAGAAACAAGACCTACCAGAACTATGAGCAGCCTAGTGCATATCAATAGAAGATACTCCATACTATGATACTACCTGGTAGTATAAAGAAGGGCAACAAGATTAGTGAATGGAACAAAGGGTTACTCTTACGAAGAAAGGCTTAAGTTTTGCAAATTACAGTGTCTGGAGACTAAGCACCGGCCAGGTGATCTGATAGAGGTGTATAAAGCTTTGAATGGTTTGAGCATGCTCAATGCTGATGGGATCCTTCCTCTTGTTCAGAATGATAACTTGAGAGGGCATAAATTCAAATTGAGGAAAGACAGATGTAGGATAGATGTGCGGAAATTTGCCTTTAGCCAGCGGGTAGTTGATTGGTGGAACAGACTTCCATCCCTTGTTGTGGAAGTTGATAGCCTAAATAAATTTAAGGCTGAGCTGGACAGCTATTTAGAACGAAAAGAGGGGTGAAATGGGAGTGTTTTTTTTTTTTTTTTTTTTGGCTGATGTTGCATAAGCTTGCTTTCTTGCAACATATGCCTCTACTAATGCTAATGCTAATATCTTCAGCAGCTTGTGTGGTGTACTCGAGACGTTTGTGCGTCTCTTATATTTATTGCCGGTTTGCTGGATAAAACTTAATCCTAATGTCTTGTTGGGGAACCTTGCTAATCTTGTCTGTTGCTGAGAAACCGAGACGGTGTGATAAAACCCCATAACAGTCCCTTGCTTATTTGGTGTGTTTTAATCCTGGTCTTCCCCACCTGGTGTGGGGAGTTCTTGCTTATATGCAGTATATTATCCGCTAGTGCCTTTCCTGAAATGTGGTTTGCAGATCTGTACGCAGACTTCCAAATGTTTGATAATCGATATTTTTTTTGGAATAATCATCTTTGCCCCTGTTAAGGTTCTTGTATATAATCGAGATAGCCATCTTAATGAATAACCAGCTAGAAAAACTTAGTTTTTGGTAACCAGAATACTTCACAGAGCAGCTTTTATAAATACAATATTACCCTAAACTACTGTACTTCAGTATTGTTGTCTATTGTGTTGACAAACAGAAGAGACTGCTCTTCCTTTGTGAAGAGTATTTCATTTTCTCCTTGAAGAAAACTGTTTTCTTCTATTTTCATTGGCCACATTTTGTCAATATTCACTTATTTTAAGTGTTCACTTATTTAAGTGTGGACTCTGCAAAGAGCGTATTAGAACGAGGGTTAGAATTTTTTTGTGTTGGCTATGGCGGCTTCTACTCATTCAAAAAAGCGAGTTTGTTATTATTATGATGGTGAGTGTTTATTTTGTGTTTTTTTGAGTGTGTGGGGAGAATAAATAAAAACGTACGTGATGTTATTGAGTTATAAAGAAAAAAAAATATATATTGAAGATGAAATTTTTTCTTTAATTGCATTTGGCATTGTTTTGGGTTGTTCTTTTACTAGGTATCAACATTTTGATTTATTGTAAAAGCTGTTTATATTTCTATATATGGGAAATGAACTATGGATTGCATATTGATATAATCCACAAACTTTTTCGTACAAATCTGCTTGCGATAAATAGGTGGAAATAGAAACCTTTATAGTGCCGGTTTTAAGTATAAGTTCAGTAGCAATTCCTTTTAAATCAGTAAATCTGAATCTTTTGCGTGGTTTGTAATGTATTTTAGGGCTTCTTCAGGCCCTTTGGTCGAAATTAATCCAATTGCTGGATTAGCAGTGTTTTTACACTGCCAATCCTGCAATTATGGTATTCGAAAATGCATTATCGAATATGCTGAATTTAAATGAAAAAAAAAAAAAAAAAAATTGTTACCTAATTTTAAGCATCTGAACAAATGCATTATGAATTTGAGGTGTGTGTGTAGGTTAATATATATAGGTTAAGTAAGGCAAACACACACATGTTACATATATAAAAAAAAAAAACCAAGAAAGATATGTAAAGGAAGTAGTAGAATTTATAAATCTCTGTGAAAACTGTATGAACAAATGTGGAACCCATAACAAAATGCCACAAGCAAAGTTGCAAACGCTGGTTACGCTGGAATATATATATAATTAAAAAAAAAAAAAAAAAAAAGTAGTAGTAGTAGTAGTACCACCAGAGAAGTAAAAACCATAAAGATACATAGTAAGAGAACAGAGGTGTAGTGTCTGTTAAATCAGGTATCCAAAAAAAAAAAAAAAAAAAAAAAATAGGCCAAAGCCAAAAATGATTTAGAATCAAAAGTAAAAAATATACCCGTATTTTTAACTTTGTGTACAAATGTGTGCATATGTTTTTTTTTTTTCTCTTATGATATATAAAAAAAGATACACACATTTGCAGTAAACTGTAAAATGTGTCACTTTGCAATTCAGAATTATTTAATATGGAACATTTTCTGAAAATATAGTAAGGAAATATGCCGGTTACCTAATTTTAAGCATCTGAACCTATCTCAGTGATGATCAATATACGATACCACTGTGCTAGCCGCGCAGACTTATTCTCTCTATCTTGTGAACCCTTCTGATTGTGTGATTGTCCCAGAGTATAAACAGAAATTTTATTTAATCTGTTTTGCAACTGTCCTCAGTTCGAATTTATACCACTTCATGTGTGTAGTCTGTGAAAGAGGAAGAATCCCATTAGCATTCAGTTTGCTCAAACCATTCAAAGCCTTAAACATTTCAATCAGATCAGGTGCCTAGTCTTCAGATGAAGTGAAGCCTTTCTTGGTAAGAGCACCCTTTGTTACACTCGCCAATCTCATTGCCCTTCTCTGTACTCCCTGCAGCAGCTCCACTGCCTCAATAGCATCAGTAAGTATTCTTGAACCCTTTCTATTTAAGTGTATCCCAACTGTATAGAAGCAGTCTCTCTTGTTAACAAGCACAGACCACAGTGAGAAAAATTGTACACCATGGGCCTCACAATCTCTCCAGGGCTGAATTGATTCATGAGGCCCTCATCATATACCCTATTGCTTTTCAGCGAATTGCAGACATTTTCAAATTTAACCCTAACTTGTGATTTTTTTTTTCAGCAGTGTCCTGTATTTGTTAAGTAAGTCTGCAGATCTCCTGCTGTTAATGTCATTAGTGCCAATGTGTACAAAAAAATCACCTATTCGTGCCCTTAAAAGATGATATATGCCCTGGAGCATCATCATCAACTTTTGCCCCTGACAGATATTCCACCAATTTTTTTTCCACAATCTGTTTTCTTGACAATAGTCACACCACCTAGTTCCTGTTGGACCAGCACATTCTGTATTGGGGTTGCTACTGTGTTGCCTGATGATCAAGCTCTGGCATTGATGGTTCTCCCAGTTTAAATCCTCGAGGGCATCCACCCTGTTTCTTCAGACTCTCATAAAGGACCATAACAATGCCGAGTTGGCACATCGATCTTTACATCGAGCACATGCAATGACATTCTTCTTGGCAATATCCTGTCCCATTTTAGATACCTCTGCAAACATCAGACAATCAGTACATTTCATAAGCCCCCCCCCCCCAAGTTCTTTGAACCATGGCATTCCCACTACCTTGAGCCCTTTGCTTTGCTGTTCTGGTCTGAGCATGTTTTCTGCTCAATTTCAGTATAATTCAAAATACTACACTAAACTTATCTACCTAATTCAGTAAATTATATTATGCATCAGTTAGCTATAAAATTTACATTATTAAATATATCAAGTTTATAGTATATGTATTTTGTATAATCCTGTCAAGTTTAAGTTATATGTATGATGCTATACCGTTATGTTTGTAAGTTCTGAGTACTTATAATAGATAATAAATTTTTCTAATTAAAGCCTACTTGCATGATTTGAACATTCAAGCTACCTATTTGCCAAAATTAAAAATTAAATAATTAAATTCTAAATAACAAACAAGTTTATTAGCTAAAACAAAAAAATATGTGCCAACCTTTGTGATTGGTGCCTACAAGCTACTTGTTTACTACAATTAAAAACCTATTATGTACTATTATGTATTTCCACTATTATGTACTAGTTATTAAAAATACTGTTAAAAAAGTAGCTCATGAAATCCTAGGCAAAAAGAAGAGCCAAGGACCAAAAAAGACCTGGATTACAGAGAAAGTAAGAGCTGCTGTAGAGGAAAAGAAACTTGCATATCAGAAATGGCTGGGTGATAGGAATGATGCATATAGGAACGTTTATGTTGAAAAAAAAGAAAAGAGCCAATATGTTGGTAGTAGAAGCGAAAAATGAAGAATGGGAAAGGAAATGCGCAACTATTAATATAGCAAATTGGGCTTCAAGCAATCAGCGGAATTGTGGAAGGTCCTTAAAGACTTGAGAAAACAGAATAAACACAATGCTGGTTTGCAATTAATACCTTTGAAAGACTGGACTGAGTACTATGAAGGACTTTTAAAAGACCGGGAAGAGTTCAAAACGACGGAGGATTTTGGTGTAGAAGACTTGGACTTAAAAGTTTCTGTTAGGGAAGTGGAACTCCTGCTAAAGGAAGGAAGGAATGGCAAATCACCTGGACCTGGAGGAGTTTACATGGAACTTCTGAAATATGGAGGAAGAGGAGTGGCTGTTCTGATACAAAAACTGTTAAATAGTATACTGAGAGGAGAAGAAATACCGAAAGAAATAACAGGATATATTACATCAATTTATAAGAAGGGCGATCGGAAAAGCTGTTCAAATTACAGAGGAATATGCATCCTGAACCTGCTGTTAAAGATCCTTGGAAAATGGATCAGGAACCATTTAGAAGCCTGAATCGAGGTATCAGAAGAACAAAGTGGTTTTTCAGCTGGGAGGTCATGTATAGATCATATCTCAACAGTACGACAGATCCTTGAAAAATGCCAATCAAAAGGAAAAAAAATCGTTATGATTTTCATTGACCTTGAAAAGGCATATGACAGTGTTCCAATAAAAACTCTTATGGGAAGCACTGAAAGAGGCAAATATTGATGGACAACTGATTAACATTAAGGCAATTTACAGGAATAATAGATGCAGAATTAAAGTGGGATCAGCTTTGTCACCTGAATTCCACACTTCAAAAGGCTTATTACAAGGTTTTTGCATGTCACCAACGCTTTTCAAAATTTATATCGACATCTGCCTAAGATCCTGGTCAAAAAAATGTAATAAAATGGGATTGTCGATTAATAAGAACACCTATATTCACCATTTACTTTTGCAGATGATCAGGTGGTGATAGCACAAGACTTAGAAGATGCAAAGTATGCATGTCGTCAATTGTTTGAGGAATATAAACAATGGGGTCTAAAAATCAATTTTAGCAAGACTGAAATGTTGTCTTCATGGCCAGGACACGTTCTAAATATTGCAGGTTTTAAAATCAAACAAGTCGATAAATTCAAATATTTGGGATCAATCTTACAAAGTGATGGATCATCCCAAGCAGAGATCAATAAGAGATACAGATGGCAGAAAGGCTATCGGCATAAACTCTGTTCTGTGGAGTAAAAATATCCTAAATAAAACAAAGAAACTTATATTTCAAACGATTGTACAAAGTCTTCTATTGTATGGAGCGGAAAACAAATTGCTCTCCACAGAAATGGATTTTTGGAGACGCTCAGCAGGAACTTTTAGAAGAGACAGAAAATGGAATGAAGACATAAGGGGAAAAAATGGAAGTGAAAAAGACTATTATTGACACCATCAAAGAAAAGCGTCTAACATGGTATGGACATGTAAAACGGATGCAAGAAAACAGATATCCAAAGGCTATCCTGGAATGGATACCTCCTGGAAGAAGGAGAAGAGGAAGACCTAGGAGGACATGGATGGATGGAGTACGGGAGTGCATGACAGCCCGAGGCTTAACCGACCAAGATACCTTGAACCGCACTTTATGGCAGGAAAAAATTCCTAACAAGAAATAACTTGTAGGCTGAGGAAACCCATTGTAAATGGAAACACCCCCTCTTGAAAAAAAAAAATGTACTAGTTACACTATACAGCCACTCCCTGATTAACATAAGGGTTGCAGAACGCTATGCAAGTCAAATTTTATGTAAGTCGGAATTTCCCTAAATAAGCATTTAGTGAAATTCTGCAACTATGTGCATTGAATTTGATAAAGCAACTATGTGCGTTGAATTTAATAGAAGCAAAAAAGGAATGTTCGATCAATGTGTAAAAAGAATTATTAAATTTTTTTATCTCATGCGCAGGAAAAATTATAAAAAGAGAGAGGAGACAGGCATAACGTCAGCAAGTTTTACTTTTCGAGTATTGTTGCCAGAATTAACTCTCCAGCTGTGATAGGCACGCCACTGCGGAAATTGAGGTCTGGAGATTTAAAGGGTTTTTTTCCAACACATCACAAAATTTCTCTGCTGCTGCAGAATCGGCACTGGCGACTTCACCACATACTTTAATGTTTTGCAAACCAGCGTGATGCTTGAACCTATTAAACCCCCATTGCTTGCCATGAACTTGTCTTGGGGTTTGCCGTACTTATCGTTATCTTCATAAATACTTCTTGCTTGAATGGCTGTTAGATTCAAGGGCACTTGCTTCTGGATCTGATTTTCCATCCATATTATTAATAGCTTTTCCATCTTCGATATAGCACCTGAACACTGTTTTGTGATCACTGTTGAGGCGGACTGGCCCTGTGTGAAATACATTGATCCTTCAACATGTTCTTTTATACGCACACTGTCTCTTAAAATAGTATTCGCTGTTGAAGCAGCGAGACAATAGACAAACAGATTCCATGCAATAGACAAACTTTGTCTTGCTTAGTACTTTTTAATTAATCATCTTAATTTCTAAATCAATTTTGTTTCGTTTCCTGGCATTTGCATTTTCCGTTGGTCCCTTTCCCTTCATCATTGTAATACATAAAATAGGAATGAAGAGAAGTTTCTGAAAATTTGTTTTTTTTATGATTGAAGATTTCAGTGAAGGAGAACTCATTTCACCATAATACCATAACCTAAAAACCCACGGAATTCCAGTTATCAGGATTATCGCAAATGCAATAAGATCGAGTTTACTACTTGTTTATAATAGATTGAGCTAACAGAAAAGTCCAATAAGCAGAAAAGTGCTAATTTCTTTTTTTTTTTTTGGTTGTGACTTCCAGAAACATGCTTTAGAAAAATGACGTTTAGAATTGATTCTTATAATGGGAACATATGATAACAATGAAAGTGTAGTGCAATTTCTAGTATAAAAATTACATTTTAGAGAGATAAATAGCTTAGTTATATAGCGAAATTTTCAACTTCCGAGGTCTTGGAATGAATTACCAAAAAAAAGAAAAAAAAAACGTGTTATTGGGTTCACATTATGATATTTTCATAATACCTCCATTTATTCCTATGGAATGCAAAACATGTTTCCACGATTTTTTAAAGTTTGCACCGGTCGGCAAAAGCTTACGTAAAGTCGAATTTCTGTAAGTCAAGTATTAAGTAAGTTGGGTAGTTCTTGTACTATATTTATGCCAAATGACTGTTAACAAAAGCTCTATGAATATTAATGTCGTACCTTATATTCTATGTGATAAGTTTAAGTTATTAAAATGTATGCATTGCTATAAATTGCAGTTTATAAGGCCTCTTTTAATACTGATTACACTGCTGCAAAACTACGTAGAAACCTCCATCCCTTATATCAGTACTGAAACAATGGCAGCAAAATCTGAATGTTCATATCAATACAACACAATGATGGCAGAAGTCAACTGTGGTTTGCCAAGTAAAGAACAAATGTATCAAATTAAACAGGGAATTACAAGTAAATACTACACTACTAATTTTAACACTCTCTCTCTCTCTCTCTCTCTGGTGCAGCCTAAGCCTCAGGCTTCCTTGCACCATGTAGCTAATAATAATAAGGCCTACAGATTGACCTTCACTGCCGGTTTTTTTTCTCTCTGATGTACCATCTGTGATTACCAAATTATGATGTCCCCATTTATAATGGACTATGCTGCATATTTCATAGTATAAAATGTCAAACAGCTTTGGATTCTAGAGCAGTGGTTATTTGCATCTGGTCATGCAAATCAAAGTGCTGAAGTAGCAATTATGACACAGTAAAGATATAACAGAGTTTCAAAAGGGCATGATTGTGGGAGCTTGTGAATCGGGTGCTTCCATATCGGAAACAGCATTTCTTGTTGATTGCTCACAGTCCACTGCAGTTAAGATGTACAAACAATTGTATCAAATGGATGTAACCACTTCTTGATGAGAGTACTGTAAAGGATTACACAATGTGGATGTTTGTAGTGAGCGAGGGGTTCGGCCCACTGTATGGTCGCTGCAGGTCAGTTCACGATGCAATACGATATGGGGGAATACAAGAACAGTATCCCAAATGATGATGCTTTGCACACTCAGATGTATGGTTTTCCACTGGCAGCTCTTAGGAGACCAAGTGGAACTTGATTGTCACATTTTTTCCTGGACAGAAATGAGATCTTCCAGGATGATAATGTGCCATGTTATCAGACCCGCACTGTTCACAAATGGTTTGAGGAAAACAGAAGATATAACCCAAATAGGAATATACACATAAACTAAACAAGCTACAGCTTAGGGCCTCACATTACAAGGGGACTCGCTCCATCTTAAAAAAATCCTTTTTTTTTTTTTAATATTGTCATAGGTGAACTGTAAGAGAGAATGGCCACATACATGTCATAGCTTAGGGCCACAAGTTTAAATCCGGCTCTGAACTCATCTTGATTGGCCTCCAGATTTGCTTGACTTCGATCCAGTTGAAAACCTATGGGATGTGTTGGAATGGGAAGTGAGGCATATGGATACTCAACAATCATCTATTCCAGCATTTCCCAAACTAGTGTTCCGCAAAAAATCGTAATTAATAATTAAAAAAAAAAATACAAATAAAATAAGTTTTGCATATTTGTAGCATACACCACTTTTGTATCATTATAATTTTTAACATAATTTTTTTTCAGCCATTAATATACTGGCACAGATTAATAATCAGATGGACCGCGGAACACTTTTGGCAGGCTTTTGCATAGAAGTTTGCATAGCAATGTAGTGATCTAATATCAGTGCCCTTGGTTCGTTATTAATAAACTTAACATTTCTCCTAACAAGACTAATCTTCTTTACCTTAAGGGCAACCTTAACATTTTCAGTCCTCCGACTGTTAACCTTTTTGGTCATTCTTTCTCTCCATGGTTGACTCATAAATTTTTGGGTATTATTCTAGATCATAAGTGAAACTTCCAGAAACATATCGTGCACCTTCATGATAAAATAGCCAAGTATACATCTATTCTTGTCCACCTTTCTTATCAATCCTGGGGTATTAATCATCGTACCCTTCTTCTTTTGTACAAAGTGGTGTTTGTTCCGATTTATACCTATGGTGCTGGCCCCTGGTTTTGGTACACTAAGAAGATTGCCATCCAAGAGAAACTGTACTCTATCCAAAGATGTATGCTCTTAATGATGAGTTGTACTTGTCGCACTGTCTCGACAGCTTCACTCCAGGTTTTAAACAGTTGCCTACCTCTGGACCTCCAAATCGCTTATCGAGGATTTTGCTATTACCTTAGACATGCCAGTTAATATCCACTGCATTAGTAGAGATATATGATGAAAGAAAGCAAGCTTATGCAGCATCTGCCAAAAAAACCCCTCCTATTTCGCCCCTCCATTGTTCCAAACGCTTGTCCAGCTCAGCCTTAAATTTATTTAGGCTATCAACTTCCACAACAAAAGATCGAAGTCTGTTCCACCAATCAACCACCTGCTGGCTAAAGGCAAATTTCTGCAAATCTATTCTACAACTATCTTTCCTCACTTTGAATCTATGCCCCCTCAGGTTCTTAATCTGAGCAAGAGGAAGAATCCCATCAGCATTCAGCTTGCTCAACCCATTCAAAGCCTTATACACCTCAATCAGATCACCTAGCAAGTGCCTACTCTCCAGACACTGCAATTTGCAGAACTTAAGCCTTTCTTGGTAAGAGCACCCCTTTGTTCTCCTCACCAATCTTGTTGCCCTTCTTTGTACTTGTTTTAGCAACTCTACATCCTTCTAAAATGAGGTCTCCAGACCTGTACACAGTACTCTAGGTGTGGCCTGATCATCTTAATCCACTTGTGATCCTAAAACCGAAAAAACTCGTTGCTGGAACGACATTGTTCAACTATGGCAAGATCGGTGGTGTTCTTCCAAAGGTATGGTCACAAGAAAGTTCATTGAAAAGGCCTCTGGAGTCGGGAACTCTGTAATTCATCTGTAATGCTACTAAAGAACGCTGACTTAAATCTGTAAAACGTCTTTATTATGATAAAATAAAATATATGCGTACTGATTGTATAACTATATGTTAAAATATTAAATCAAAATAAAATAAATGTGTAACAAGAATTCAATTCTATAAAATATATAAAATTAAAACCACTAATACAGGAGCTTTTGCCAGCAGCGGCCGCCTTCATCAGCTATAGTGGTTGCAGGATGACCTACAATCTGTATGTACACACCTCAACAGGTCTGCGACATGAACTATGGCATCTGCGCACAGTTCACTTCTTGTTCATTGGAACCAGAAAATGGACGGGCCACCGTAAACTGTTCGTCTCTTCTTGGGATAAGGGCTTCAAAGAGTGGATGAATGCGACAGCCCTTATTCCTGTTAAGACTGTAGCGCTTGGACAAACATATTCTTAAACTCTCCAGCCATTTCCTGTTACAAAATTGAGCCAGAGAAGATCGAAAAGAGGGGATTCCAAATTATCAAGTCTCTGACAGGGAATATCGGAACGGACATATGCACAAGTACTACCTTTGAGGTGAAAGGAATCATACAGCGAATAATTTGGGCAACTGAGATGAGCAGTAGTTGAATCAACTGATAACTGAGATTCTGTCAGAAAAAGTATATGGGGTTTGGCAGACTGCAAGTGGAAATGGACATCGTTGAGATTAGAATTCAAACCACGTATATTTGTAAATGAATTAGGAAGTGTTTGGGAGGTTTAGATCTTTTCGCAGATAAGCTTACTCTATTAGTTTGACAATTCATGGTGTATTCAATAGTAACAAAAAATGGGTGGGACATACTGTATGAAGTAATGAAATTTTTGGATATGGCGTACACGTGGGAAGAATATACCCAGATCCTTGACATAACATTGCCTCGACAATGCCCCCCACATACACACTAATTGGACTCCCTCCAGTCACTATCTTGCAGAGTAGAGGTAGCAAGATTATACACTAGCTGATCCGGAAGCCTCCTAGAGAGTTACCAATAGGTTTGGTCCGGTGTACTAACTAGCGGCCGGCCTGCGAACACTGTTTTAGAGCTGTACCCTCGTAATGTAAGGAAGATTGGATCTCGCCACGATGTTCATCATAACCTCAAAAGTCATCAATCATACTGCATGATGGAAGAGTTGACCGGAACATAGCTCTGGAGACTTAACATGGGTTCTACCACTTCAAGCCAAGGTGGTGGTATTGTACCGGTTGATGAGTCGTCTACCACCTATTACTGCCTGGTAACACAGAGGGGTGGCATTCCTCCATGTGGTGTGGGTGCCACACCTCGACCCCTGCTTATGTTGGTTCACACCTGGGTGGTCACCCATTGTGTACTTGTGCATGGAGGTTATACCCAGTATTACTAACAGTCCCACCCTCGTGAAGGTGCAAGCAGAGGATTTGGCTGACACAGACTGTCTGGATTTCGCCGAAATTGTGTCCACTTGACTTTGAGTGTCACCCGAATATCAGTTCCATCAGTGTTTTAGACTCCCAGGTACCATGTACAGCTTGTCTGGCATATATGAGAGAATGTCTGTGACAACCTCAAGGACCAGTATAATGTGGCTAATTTAAAAACAGTTCTTTTAGGAATTTTCTGTAAATATAATCATATTATTAATTGTAACATCACTGTTTGGAACAACTTGATCACTCTGTGTCTTTAATAACTTTGATGGTTTTCAGGTGTATCAACAGATCAAGGGTGCTCCCATGGGTAACCCTTCTTCTTGTATTCTTGCAAATTTGTTTTTACTGGTCTGAAATTTCTCTTCCTAAAAGTATCCTGTTATTAGCATTAGTAGAGGCATATGATGCAAGACAGCAAGCTTATATAGCATCAGCCAAAAAAAGAACTTCCCTTTTCACCCATCCATTCAGTCCAAATTTTTGTCTAGTTCTGCCTTGAACTTATTTAAGTTGTTGACCTCCACTACAACAGTTGGAAGTTTGTTCCAACTATCAACCACCTGCTGGCTAAGGCAAATAGGGGGGAAATGCCTTAGCTTTCAACTGATACCATTGTTGTCATTCCTCTGTGTTGATATTCTAGCTGCATTTACAAGCCGGCTGGCAGGCCTGATGCTCTTGGTTTTATTTTAGTGTTCCCTTTACTTAGTGGGCTGCCTTTCAGGGCTAATGGACTCCATTGTCCAGATAGTGCACTTATTTGTTGGCGGTGTAAACTCGCCATGTCACAGGGACGTCAAGGGCCATTGTGGCTTTTCATGAAGTGCCCACCACAACCTGCCATCCCTGCCTATTGATGACTGTTGTGTAATCAATTATCCAAACTTTATTAAGGATTTTGGCTATTTGTATCCTCACGAACTTACTCTAAAAAAAAAAAAACTGTTTCTTCTGCCTTGAACTTATTTAAGTTGTTGACCTCCACTACAACAGTTGGAAGTTTGTTCCAACTATCAACCACCTGCTGGCTAAGGCAAATAGGGGGGAAATGCCTTAGCTTTCAACTGATACCATTGTTGTCATTCCTCTGTGTTGATATTCTAGCTGCATTTACAAGCCGGCTGGCAGGCCTGATGCTCTTGGTTTTATTTTAGTGTTCCCTTTACTTAGTGGGCTGCCTTTCAGGGCTAATGGACTCCATTGTCCAGATAGTGCACTTATTTGTTGGCGGTGTAAACTCGCCATGTCACAGGGACGTCAAGGGCCATTGTGGCTTTTCATGAAGTGCCCACCACAACCTGCTATCCCTGCCTATTGATGACTGTTGTGTAATCAATTATCCAAACTTTATTAAGGATTTTGGCTATTTGTATCCTCACGAACTTACTCTAAAAAAAAAAAACTGTTTCCTGTAATAACACTGCTAATTATTTGGACCTTAACATTAGTATTATTATTGATCATATTTGAGTTGATCTTCACAATTAAAGAGACTCTTTCAACTTTGAAGGTTTTAATTTTTCTCATTGGTTTTCCAGTATATCTAATTGTCCACTCCAATGTCATTATTTTCCAGTGTGTTAGAATTGTTACCATATGTAATAACAGTATTACTATTTCCAACCATAAAACATTTTTTTATAAACTTATTGGAAATATTTTTCTTTATCTTATTTAAATGATCATTTTCATAAGCTCAATATAATTAACTATAAAATTTTTTTTTTCAAAATCCATTAACTTCAAATTTCTTGTTAATTATTATTATTTTTTTTTGTGGTTTGCATTGAGTATCTGTGATTTTTCACACACTTTTGGCTTTGGCATTACTGCCATGCGCATGTCTAAATTGCCCAATTTTTTGGCTTAATTTGTAACTTGACACTTCAATTGTGTTTATTGGTGTCAAGTTACAATTTATTTCAAAACTTTTTTCAGATACGTAACATTTCCACATTTTGCCCTACGCTATATATTTGTTCCATATTATATCTGCTTATATCTTACTTTATCACCTTATTTTGCATTATTTACTCTAAGCTTTGTGCATTTTATATAGCATGCATTTAATAGTTTGACTACATTTAGTATGATGGCTCTCTGTGATGTATGCATTTTTTTCTAGTTTCTAGTTATTTCTAGTTTAAAAAAAAATTATCTCTAGGTGCTGCTGTCATATAACTTTATATTTGTATCTCATTTGGTGTGCATTATTTAGTTATGATTTTGTTTTTTCTTGTGTACAGTTGTGTTGCCACCTGTTCCTCACGTCTATCTACAATGTAAGTTACTTTTTCCATTCTTTTACATTCTAAGTGGGAAGCCTTGAGGGATGTAATCTTGGAGGCTACTAGACTTTTCATACCAACTAAGAAATACTGTTCAAGGTTCAGGCCTAAATGGATATCGGATGAATTAATGAGGCTCGTGGCAGAGAAGAAAAATGCACGGGATGCATATAAATTATCAGGTGACACAGAAGCCTACGACAGATATAAGCTAGTCTGTAATAAAGTCACAAAGGAGGTTAGGCTGGCGAAGGCAGATTATGAGAAATCTTTGGCAAAGGACGTAAAGAAAAACAACCAAGAGTTGTTTACTGATGTAAACTCTAGAAGGAAAGGGATGAATCAGATTGGTCTACTTTATATTGATAGTTCGACTGACTGTTGATTATCCTGCACAAGTACGAGGGTGGTTCAGTAAAAAATTGCCCTCACCTGCTTACACATATCGCAGAGTCATGATATTTTATGTGTAGCATCATACATATCTCTGTACTAAAGGTGTAAAATTTCAGCCCTGTGTCTTAATTTGTTTTTCTCTTACAGAGCTGAACGTGTGACAAAGTAGCATCATGGACAAAGTTGAAGCCAGAGCTGTAATCCGGTATCTGTTCTTGAAGGGGAAATCTAAAGAAATCCACGAGGAGATGACTGCTGTATATAAGGATGAAGCCCCATCCTATGGCATTGTGAAGCACTGGCATAGACAGTTTAGGTGTGGTTGGATATCAGTAGAATCTGAGTCCATTCCAGGTCATTCCCATTCAGCCATTGATGACAGCACGATCCGAAAAGTGGAGTTGTTAATCATGGAAGATCGCCAGATATCTGTGCGTGAATTGTCCCAGAAGGTGAAAATTAGTGTGGGCTCTGTTGAAACGGTCCTTCATGATCAACTCCATTTGCGGAAATTGAATTGGATTCCCCGATTATTGACTGGTTTCTAGAAGGCTGATCGACAACAGAAATCACAAGAGTTGTTAGCCCTATGCCAAAAAAATAAGACTTTTTCTCTAATCACTCAGGATGAAAGTTGGATACACAATTTCGACCCTGAAGTAAAAAGCAGTCCATGGAATGGCAACATCTTGGTTCCTCACCCCCCAAGAAGGCAAGGGTCCAAGCGTCAGATGGAAAGGTCTTACTGATTGTTTTTTGGGATGAGAGAGGCGTAATAATGACTGATTACCTGCTGAAAGGTAGAACAATCACAGGTGCCTATTATGCCAACTTACTCACATAATTATGGGAGAAAATCAAAACATGTAGGCGTGGCATGCTGTCTAAAGGTGTAAGAATGCTTCAAGACAATGCCCCAGTTCATACTTCTGAAATTGCAACAACACAAGCAGCCACTTGTGGATACGAAATACTGCCCCATCCAGCCTACTCACCCGCTCTTGCACCATCGAAGTTCTTGTTTCTTTCCCTCAAATTATTTCTTTGGGGGACCTGAAGTCATGGTTCAAAGATCAACCTCACCACTTCTACAAAAACGGTATCCTAGCCTCATCCATCTATGGGAAAAATGTGTAAATCTGTACGGTGGCTATGAAAAGAATGACTAAAACCTGTGCCAAGAATCAACAGGTTATCACCTCTGCAGCTAGGTCAGGGTGATTCTTTATTGAACCACCCTCATAGCTGACAAACTGAATGAGTATTTTGCATTTACACATGAGGAGTTATTCAAGGAGGGGAATGCCAGACGTTTATCAAACTCTAACATGGAGCTAAGTGATTTTATGATAATTAAGAGAGCAAAGTGGAGTAGAAATTGTTGAAGTTAAACATAAAAATGGCACCTAGGGCAGATGGAATCTATCCAGTTATAATGACGGAGGCAGCAAGGGAAGTAAGCAAACACTTATCTATAATTATGAGAGCATCCTTAGAGTCAGGGGAGGTCCCCATTGACTGGAGATGTGCAAATGTATCCCCAATTCACAAAGGGGGTTCAAAGGGCGACACAAATAATTATAGACCTGTTAGTTTAACTTCTGTTCCGGGGAAAATAATGGAGTCACTGTTTAAGAGGTAATGCAGGATCACTTAGAGAAGACAGCAGAAAAATAGTTCAGAAGACACAGCATGGGTTTGTTAAGGAGAAGTCTTGTCTGACCAATTTGATTGGATACTACGATGTGGTCACAAAGGAACTGTATGCTAAAAATAATTTTGATATCATATACTTGGATTTCAGAAAACTTTTGATACTGTTGCACCTGGAAGACTGCTGTACAAATTGGAGTGGTATGGCCTTAAGATCAAGTTACTGCAATGGATAAAGGGATGGGTGAGTGGGAGATGTCAGAGTGGTAATAAATGGACACTGCTCTACATGGACTAATGTTATTAGCAGATGCTCTCAGGGTGTGCTGCTGGGCCCATTGTTTTGTGTATTTATTAATGATATCGATGAAGGTATATCAGGCTTAATACCCAAGATTGCAGATGATACAAAGGTTGCCAGGATTGTTAATGACACTAAAGACAGTATGCTACTGCAACAGGATCTAGAAAAGTTAGGCAGATGGGCTGAGAAGTGGCAACTGAAGTTTAACATTGAAAAGTACAAAGTACTGCATATGGGTAGCAGTAACCCAAGAGAAACATAACAACTGTGTGGTACTACACTCAAGGAGGTGGACTTTTTACAAATTTTACTATGTTTACAAATCTCTTCACTTGGATTAGACTAATAAGTTGTGTTTCTTGAAATTTCTTTTGTCGACTTGAGTTTTTAATTTCTTGTCTTCATAGTGTGAAGTTCACCAGCCATTTTCATAAATCCCCCTTTTAATCCTTGTAAAAATTTTTTATTTTGTTTACAATAATTTTATTTAATTTTCATTCATGTTGGTAACAAAATTTTATTCTAATTTTTATTTATGTTTATGCTTTTTACCCTTTGGCTTTGGTTTACATCAGAAATGAAGACACGTTGCTATTTTGCTTGCCATCCTGGCCGTTGACCCCAGATTTGTAGGTTTTTGTAAGTTGTGTGGCAACATCATTATTTTGTTAATTTTGTAATTTTTTATCTCTTATTATACGTAATTTTCTGTTTCCTTCTTTCCCCCTCTCTCTACTCCATTTTTTCCCCTCATTTTATGCGTGCGTGCGTAAAGTGAGGGGAAAAATGGAGTAGAGAGGGGGAAAGAAGGAAACAAAAAATTACATATAATAAAAAAAAAGGTAAGTAACTGTATTATTAAAAAATAAGCAAAATTTATGGGCATAAATAAATGTCTGTTGTAATTATGGACATCACTTGCAGCAGTTTTCTAGGCCAACAAAGGGTGATGTCCCCCACCTTTGTTGCAAGCCACCTGACAGGTGCCAACTTTCTTTGTGATGTTTATAAAACCTAAAGGGTTTCCCAAACGTTGTTAAGGAAAGGTTTTTTTTTTTTTTTTTATTTCTGCTAGGACAGTACCATTATTTCAGTTTTTCGTAATGGTCTGTAATGAGTAATGGATTGCAATAGCTATTGCATGTCATCTTGGTTTTTTAATTAAAAATTATTTATTTTTTAATTAAAAAAACAAAACAAAAAATGAATTCTACGGAAATGTAAAATAAAATTTGGATATGAAATATAAACTTTGATTTAATAGTCACTTTCAGTTTTCTCTTTAAAAGACTTGTGTGCGAAATTTAAAATGTGCACAAGTACATTTTAAATTTTCTCAGACCACCTAAATGTTTCAATTTTCTTTGTGGTGTTTGGATAATCTTTTAGATGTTTTCAATTCTGCTTAGGCAGTGCCAGTATTTAATCATTTTTTAATTTTTGCATACAATAAGTAAAATAAATTTTTAAAATATTTAATTTAAGGAAATTTAATATTTAAAGAATGATATGTTTTTTACATGGGACTTAGAGGGGAACAGGCATTCTGTGTGTTATCAGACACTTAGTCTAAAACACTAATGCGTCCAATATCTTTCTATTTCAGAAGATTTAGGAGAAGTCCGGTTCGTCTGCCTCCCTAAAATCTACTCGTGCACTCCTCGATGGTAAGCCTTGTTACGTCACTTAGGTGGTAATGAACATGTAGAGTGGTTCTCTTCGAGACGCTTGGTCAGAGTAAAGAGAAAAAGAACAAACCCTCCAGCACATGACAGTAATACGAAACAAATGGCCCTCACTCCCCAGTAGCTTTCATTCCCCCTCTTATGGCAGTGAGAGGATCAGAGCGGAAGCAGAGGGTGCAAAGAATCTCTGGGTACGACCAGGCTGCCATGCACGGAAACTGAACTTGGCCTGTAGTAGTAATAGTAGCATGTGATGCAAGAAAGCAAGTGAATGAGCTTATGCAGCATCAGCCAAAAAAAAAATCAAAAAAAATGCCTGTCCAGTTCCTCCTTAAATTTATTTAACCTATCACTTTCCACAACGACAGATGGAAGTTTGTTCCAGCAATTAACCACCCGCTGGCTAAAGGCAAATTTCCGCACATCTATTCTACATCTGTCTTTTCTTAATTTGAATTTATGCCCACTTAGGTTCGTAATCTGAACAAGTGGAAGGATCCCATCAGAATTCAGCGTGCTCAACCCATTCAAGGCCTTATACACCTCAATCAGATCACTGTGCAGGTGCCTAGTCTCCAGCCATTGCAATTTTCAGAACTTAAGCCTTTCTTGGTAAGAGTATCCCTTCATTCCCCTCACCAATCTTGTTTGCCCTTCTCTGTACATGCTCAAGCAAATCTACATCCTTCCTAAAATGAGGCCTCCAGACCTGTATGCAGTACTCAAGGCGTGGCCAGACCATTGCCTTATACAGAGGGACAATCATCTCCTTTCCCCTGCTAGCAAAATTCCTATATATCATTGACAAAACCTCCATGACCTGCCCTGGCAGCCTGTCTGCATTGCTCAGAAAACTTCATATCTGACTGCACAATTACTCCCAGGTATTTTTCATTTTCTACCACCTTAAGTGTAGTACCACACAGTTGGTACGTTTCTCTGGGGTTACTTCTACCCATATGTAGTACTTTGCATTTGTCAATGTTAAACTTCAGTTGCCACTTCTTAGCCCATCTGCCCAAATTATCTAGATCCTGTTGCAGTAGCACACTGCCATTACTGTCATTAACAACCCTGCCAACCTTTGTATCATCTGCAAACTTCGACACTAAGTCTGATATACCTGCATCAATATCATTGATAAATATACAAAACAACAGAGGACCCAACACCAAACCCTGTGGGACTCCACTAATAACATTAGTCTACGAAGAGAAGCACCCATTAATTACCACCCTCTGTCTTCTCCCACTCAACCATCCTTTTATCCATTCTAGCAACTTACCCTTAATACCATTCTGCTCCAATTTTTACAATAGTCTTCTATGCGCAACAGTGTCAAAAGCTTTCCTGAAATCCAAATATATGATATCAAAATTATTTTTTGCATCCAGTTCCTTTGTAACCACATCATAATATCCTATCAAATTTGTCAGACAAGACTTTCCCTTAACAAACCCATGCTGTGTCTGAATTATTGCTGCAATCTTATCTAGATGAACCTGCAATGCATCTTTAACCAGTGACTCCATTATTTTATCCGGAACAGAACTTAAACTAACTGATCTGTAATTACTCGTGTCACCCTTCGATCCCGCTTTGTGAATTGGGGATACATTTGCACATCTGCAGTCCGTGGGGACCTCCCCTGAGTCCAGGGATGCTCTCATAATTATGGCTAAGGGTTTGCTTAGTTGCTTTGCCGCCTCCTTTAATATAACTGGATAGATCCCATCCACCCCAGGTGCCTTTCTTATGTTTAACTTTAACAATTTCTCCTCCACTTTGCTCTCAGTTATTACAAAATCATTAAGAACCCTGCTACAATTTGATAACCTTCTGCCATTTTCAAACCTTAATAACTCCTCATGTGTGAATGTAGATGCAAAATACTCATTCAGTTTTTTTTGCTATCTGAGCAGGATCATCAACAGTCGAACCATTGATATCAAGTGGACCAATCGGATTCATCCCCTTCCTTTTAGAGTTTATATAAGTAAAGAAATTCTTGCTGTTTTTCTTAGTATCTTTTGCCAAAGATTTCTCGTAATCTGCCTTCGCCTGCCTAACCTCCTTTGTGACCTAATTACAGACTAGCTTATATCTGCCATAGGCTTCTTAGTCGCTTGATAATTTATATGCATCCCATGCATTTTTCTTCTCTGTCACGAGTCTCATTAGTTCATTTGATAACCATTTAGGCCTAAACCTTGAACAATATTTCTTAATAGGTATAAAACTTTTAGTAGCATCCAGATTAATTCCTTGAATGCTTCCCACTTAGAATTTACTGTTGGTATCATCGTCAGTTGATCCCATGGTACAGAATTTAAAAACTGTCTGTTACAACGTAAGATCGCTCATCGGTGAAGACAGGATATTAGAGCTGGAAAAGGAATTAGAAAATGTGAATTGGAATATCATCGGTTTGGCTGAAACAAGAAGAAGAAATCAATCACTTATAAGTTTATCAAGTGGAGATCTGCCGTACTCCAATGGAAACAGTTAAAGGAGCACAGGTGGAGTTGGATTTCTTGTTCTTAAAAATATAAAAAACAACATTTTGGAATTCAAAAGTACATCACCAAGGGTGTCAAAACTACTATTCAGGATTTCTAAGAGGTATAAGCTAAGGGTTATAATGATTTATGCACTAGCATCGAGCCATGATGATGAAGAGGTTGAAGAAATGTACATTGAAATTGAGTCTACTAGATGAGCAGAAAACCCACTACACTACACTATCATTATGGGAGAGTTCAATGCTAAGATTGGAAAAAGACAAAACAGTGCAGAAAGGGGAACTATAGGAAATTTTGGAATTGGTGAAAGAAATGAAAGATAAAGACTTGTGGAATTTGCAGAATCTCGAGGATTGTTAGTAATGAATACTTTTTTCAAGAAAAGGCTGAACAGAAAGTACACATTGAAGAGCCCAAATGAATTAACAACTAATGAACTCGACTTCATCCTCACTAACAGAAGATATATTGCGAATGATGTTAACGTCTTGAACAAGGTAAATGTTGGAAGTGATCATAGAATGGTAAGATGCACACTAGATATAGATGCAAGAAAAGAAAGAAAAAAACTGACTCGAGGAAATAATAAGGTCTTTGAGATAACAGAAGAGGAGAAAAGCAGTATATACTCGAAATTAAAAACAAGTTTGAGCTTCTGCAGACTGCTCAGGACACAAGATATCGATGAGAAATATTACAACTTTCCAATTGTAATACAGGCATACCTCGAATAACGAATAGGATGCGTTCCACAAAATTACTTCGTTAAGCGAAACTTCGTTTTCAGAGGTAAAAATACTATGGCCAGAATAGGGATACGTTCCTATGTAAAGAAAATGAAAAGCTTTTTTTTGAACAAAGAATAGTTTTATTAAATAAACAGTCAACTTACATACAAAGTGAAATCACATTTTAAAATACGAGTCTAAAGTTGATTGTTTGTGTTTTTTTCCCTTTCATTTAACAATTGCCCATACGGAGTTATTGCATTTAACACTGATCGCTTAACAATAACACTTCTTCCTAAATCAGGATCATTTTCACTAAAAAAATTTAAAACGTTTTCAATGTCATTTAAGCACCTTTTTAAATCTTTGATTGTTAACACTTTTTCGGCAGGAACTTCTTTAACTTCGTCTTCATTATCTTTGTCTTCGTTGCTAACAAGGTTTTCTAAATCTTCCACTGAAAAACCATCATCTTCTGTATTCAATAAATTTCTAACATCCTCTTCATCGAAATTTTCGAAACCTGTTGATTGAGCCATCTGTATAACTTCTTTTCTAATTTCTTGGATGTTATTTTCTTCTTCTAGTACAACTTCTGGCCATATTTTGCACCAAACTCCATTTAAGCATTTCTTAGTGACTTCTTTCCAAGAACTATCAATGTTTTCAATTGCGTTTTTAATGGTATAGTTTTTCCAAAAAGTTTTAACTGCCATTTCCTCTTTATCCTCTAGTTCAGTTAAATTGCTTAATGTTCGACGCAGATAATAAGCTTTAAATGATGCTATTACTCCCTGATCCAATGGTTGAATCAGGTAAGTTGTGTTTGCTGGAAGAAACACAACTTTGACAGGAATGCATGTGTCCAACATGTTAAGATCAGTAGGATGTCCTGGAGCGTTGTCTAACAACAAAACAGCTTTTTCTTCAAAGTTGTTTTTTTGACAATACCGTTTTACTTCAGGACAAAAGTGGTTAACAAACCAATCAGTAAATAAGTAATCGGTAACCTACGCTTTTCTATTTGCTTTCCATATTACAGGTAAATTCATTTTTATGTTACCTTTTAACGCCCTCGGATTTTCTGAATGGTAAACTAATAACAATTTTAATTTATAATCGCCAGAGGCATTTGATCCAAAGAGTAACGTTAAACGGTCTTTGGCTGCTTTGAACTCAGCAGCTGATTTTTCTTCAATAGAAATGAAGCTTTTTGTTGGTAGCCATTTCCAGAACAAACCGCTTTCGTCAACATTGAACACCAAATTTGGTGGAAAATTTTCACGTTCAATTATTTTCTTTAGTTTTTCTGGAAACTTATTTGCAGCTTCAACATCTGCACTTGCAGTTTCTCCTGTTCATTTTACACTATGAATCCTGGCCTGTTTTTTGAATTTCTCGAACCAACCACGAGAAGCCCCAAAGGTTTCCGTAATTTCTTCAGTTTGTTTAGATTTCAGGTGATTAAACAAAAATAATGCTTTTTCTTGAATCACCATTTGACTTAAAGGCATATGACGTTGTGACATACCATCTATCCACAGACTTAACATTTTCTCCATTTTTTCTAAAATTGGATTCCTTAAGCGAGTTAATTTTGCCGTTGTAACATCTGTACAATTCTGAGCAGACTGTTTTATTTTTTCTGATTGACTTAGTATGGTTGTTAAAGTTGATTGCGCTAATCCTAAAGAATGTGTCACATCGGATTTTCTTTCGCCGCTTTCAACACGTCGTACGATATTTAGTTTAGTTTCCAAAGAAATTGCTTTTCTTTTCTTTGATTCTGACATTTTAATTAACTAAAACAAAAATATTTCTATTAAAATTTACAAAATATACGTTATGTAATGCTATCAAAGAACCTACGTCGATTGTTGCAATGCGCCACACTGAAACAACATCAATCATGTAAAGGAAATGGAGGACAGTTAAAAATCACAATCTGGCATACCAAGAAAACTGACAGATACGGATCATTGCAATGCACCACACTGAAACACACCCTATGAAGTGTAAACAACGACTAAATTAGGCGAATGACGTGCAAAACTGTTATAACAGATGCACCCGCAGCTCGGGAGTATGTAACGAGTCGCCATCAGTCACCAATCGGATGATTGTCGGGCGTTGGCCTTAAATTGGAATATTTTTTTTAATGTTAAATGGGGCTTGAAATTGTGGACTTCATTATATCGAAGCTTCGTTATCAGAGGTAACGTTAACTGAGGTATGCCTGTACTAAGTTGTCTTACAACTTTGTATTACAAGTTGTATTGCAGAAAGTTGTATTACCCTTTACAACTTTCTGAAAATGAAGAATCAGAAAGCCCCAGGGGTAAGAAAGACTTTACAAAATGCATTAGGAAAGGCAAGATGCCTAAGGAGTGGAATAATGAGATCATAGTTTTGCTGCATAAGAAAGGAGATAAATCAGAAACTGGAAATTATAGATCAATTAGCTTGTTATCCCACACCTACGAGTTGTTCACAAGGGTCGTTACTAACAGATTAGAAAGAATACTTGATGAGAATCAGCCGAAAGAGCAAGCTTACTTTTGGACAGATTCTCAACTATTTATCACCTTCATGTGATATCACAGCCAATGGAGAAAGCAAATGAATATAAAACATTTGCTTTTTATGGATTATGAATATAAAACATTTGGTATTTGTGGATTATGAAAAGCCATTTGACTCTATACAGCATAAGGCAATGTTTCGGGCATTGGAAAGACAAGGCACAGATACCCCATATATTATGATTTGTCTGAAATTAAAATAATGAACAAATGTATACTCCCCACCATAACTTATGGAAGTGAAACTTGGGCACTCACCAAAAGAATGGAAAAGAAGCTGAGAACTACACAGTGAAGAATGGAATGAATTATATTGGGAATCAGACTGTTAGATAAGAAGAGAAACACATGGGTTAGGCAGAAAATTCAAGTAAAGGACATTCTTATCAAAACTAAAGAACTAAAATGGTCTTGGGCAGAACACATAGCTTGAAGACACGATGACGAATGGACTAAGAAAATAACAGAATGGTACCCAAGAGGAGCTGGAAGACAACAACGGAGATGGACAAATGAAATTCATGAGTTTATGGGTAGTAAATGGATATCCATTGCTCAAAACAGAAGGAACTGGAAAGTTGCTGGATAGGCTGTCATCCTGCAGTGGATTGAAAATGGCTGATGATGGTGTTTTTTACACCTTTTATTTTCAAAAAAAAAAAAAAAATGCCGTTAAAAAAAATTAAGACATAAAATATAAATATGAGTTTATTATCCTGTTGCATTTTCCAGTTTAAGAGGCAGTGTTCCATTTAAATGCATGCAAATGTGCATATATTTTTGCTTAATTTATATATAAATTTTTTTTAAGGGATTGAAAAAAACACTATATATATATATATATATATATATATATATATATATATATATTTGATGCTATTAATTATGTCCATTTCCAAATTTGTTTCAAATTTAGCGCACTTTTGTGTGCAGAATTTGCAGAGATTGTTTCTGTTGTGTGCTAGGCAGAGATCCTGCCTGACATTATGCAGTGGCATAGGGGGTCAGGCAGGGTCTTCACTGTGTAAAGTACCATGGATTAATGATATCTATTATAGACATAATTCAATAAATGATATTGCTGTTGTAAATTTGTCTTTTATGTATGTCGACATGTATTGTATCTTATGTAGGGCAAACACCTGAAGGCCAGTTCAACTTTGCCTTGATACATTGTGAACATAGAACTCAGTAAAGGGCCAGAAATATGTGTAATGTTATGTCTGTGCAGTGGAGTGTGGTTACGTTGTTCAGTTGTTTCTGGCCAATTAGTCATCCAGAAGGCAATCACCTGAAAAGCCTACTTAGTGTCTGTCACACCAGAGGGAGGTGGGCCACAACCAAGTATGTACAGTAGCCCATCCTGCACCTGCTAGAGGTAGTGCAATACAGTGGGTTTCAGCTATTCTGTAGTTAAGACAGTCCACATCTCAACTACCTGCAGTAAAAAAATAATAAAAAATATATAAAATAAAATTAAAAAATAGAAATAAAAAATATCTTTTATATACTGTATAGCGTTTCCTGTCAAATAGAAGAAATATCAAGAGACATAAATAGAGATGTCCAAGAGGCACAGTAGGAAGCTTGAGTTTATGAGCCAGCCACTTTAACATCCAGAACTTCAGCCTGAGAATTGAAGGTTGGATTGTACTGCTATGCACCAGATAGTTGATCCATATGTCACTTGAGGTCAAATATACGAAGTCCTCCTCTTGGGAGAAGATACCCGATGTGATTAGTATTGCTCTGTCAGTGGACCATTTTGTTATGCTAGCATGTAGTTAATTTTTGTAGATATGCTAGTTTTCCATGGACGTCTGATCAAAAGATTTTTTCACTTTGCACTTGCATTTATTTGACATTACCATTATTTTTTTCCTAAATTTTACCATTTTCTGTTTATACTCCAAGACCACCAAATGGTCAGAGGAGTTCACAAGATAAAGAGAATACCAGAAGACAGCATATTTAGTAATCATGCATCTGCAAGAAGAGTAAGATGTATCACTCCCACGCTTGAAGTAATTAATTCAGTTGTCAGATTTGTTAATTTAATAGTTGTGTTATGATATGTATAGAATGTAATGCATTAAGGGCTTATGCCTCAGGCTGCGAAAGAGTTAGACTATGTACAAGGCGACATAGTTGTACATAGTCTAAAAGGCGCCTCCGTAGCCAGGTGAGAAGAAGCAGCAGTGCATAGCACACGCTTCTTGATTAGACCGGGGTTCGAGCCCGTCACCACCAAAAACGGAGGATGCGGAAAGGTCAGGGAATGACCACTGCATATCCTGGAGCAATATGGCCTTAGTTGCTAATGCTCCTAAAAACCAAATAACAAACAAACAAACAAACATAGTCTAACTCTCTTGCGGCCTGAGGCATAACCCCTTAATGCATTATAGTCTTAATTCATCTTATACACCATCAGGCATCTCTCATATTGTGGAGTTATACTTCATAACTGTTTTGCCATCATTACATCACTTGGGTACCTACCCACCCACCGAAGAAGGGCCAAATAGCCCCGAAATGGGTGCCGTCTGGGTGGTGGTATTCACTGAGAATAAGTAACAATAATCTTCTCCTTTAGGTGAAGCGTTACTTATTCGAAGTAGCGCAATGTCATGGCAACTCATCGTGAAGGTATTCACAATATGAGATATGACTTAAACGATGCCGCTTTTGCAAATAATTTGCTAATCTAGAATTGGCTGTGTACTAATATGATGCATTTGCACTAACTTGTGTATGTATAGAATGTTTAATCCAAAAGGGGATAACAGTATTTTGGTTGTTAAACATTTTTTTTTATTAAAGTATATTTTTGTCAAATTGCAAAAATTAATTTAAAGCAGTTATATATATATACAGTAAACCCCCGCTAATCGTGGTATCTGTATTTGCGGTCGCTGATTTAATATAAAATGAAACCTAAAAAAATGTGAATTTTAAATCGCTGTGAACATTTTCAGCCATAAAAAAACATGGGCGTGGCCAAAATCATCTTTCCCGGTCAAAACAGTGCTCAGTGGGTGGGGGAGAGGGGTGACAAAATCGCGAGCGTGGATATTTCTTGCTAATCCTTGTTCAGTATGTGTTATGCGCTTGTCATGGAAGGTTTCGTCGTTTGCTTTTAATTTATATGCTTATAAATTGAATGAATTTATCAATTTACAAATTGATATTTATAAATTGAATATATTTTGTAAGTGTTCGAGTGTGTTAACGGAAGAAAGTGACTTTATTGTGGACAATTCTTTCTAACCCGTACAAAAATATGGCTACGAATAACAAGGGAAATGTGAAAAGATCAAAGAAGGTGATGACATTAGCGAATAAAATTGAGTTATTAGACAAAATTTCTAATGGTGAAAGTGTCTTGTCAGTGGCCAAAACATTATAAAATCAATAAGTCATCGGTACTTATTGCTAATTGCTTCAAAAATTTGCTCTGTAACTCGTGATGTTAAATTAGAAAAAATGGATAAAGCTTTAAATCTGTGGATTGAAGACCGAACTCAATAAAATTCCGTTAAGTTCACTCATCATTCGTGAAAAGGCAAAACACCTTTATCAACACTTTAGCGAAACTGGTGATAGCACTGGCGGGATATATATATATATATATATATATATATATATATATATATATATATATATATATATGCATATATATATATATACAGTAAACCCCCGCTATTCTCGGGGGTTACGTTCCTGAGAAATGCCGCGAATACCGAAAACGCGAATACTGAGTTATGGCTCCCATAGTAATAAAGTGGTTCCGTTCCAAAGTATGAAATATATAAGAAAAACTAGTCTAAAATTTTGTCTGTGTGTGTATTATATGTGCCTTCATAATATGACTATGTACATAGACAGTGCATAGTGAAATGCAAGCATATGGCATCGAAATGAAAATAAGAAACAATTTAATATTAAATGTAATATTTATGGGAAATTTCAAACAAATCTTTCAAACCAGCACCTTTGCTAGCTAAAAAAACTTATCCCGCCAGTGCTATCATCAGTTTCGCTAAAGTGTTGATAAAGGAGTTTTGCCTTTTCACGAATGATAAGTGAACTTAACGAAATTTTATTTTGAGTTCGGTCTTCTATCTACAGATTTAAAGCCTTTTCCATTTTTTTTTATTTAACATCACGAGTTACAGAGCAAATTTTTGAAGCAATTAGCGCGTTTTCACGGACACTACGTCGGATTTTTTCTTCCGATTTCTTGATTGATCGTACCGTTGACTCATTGATTTTATAATGTTTTGCCACTGAGGAGACACTTTCACCATTATAAATTTTATCTAATAACTCAAATTTTATTCGCTAATGTCATCACCTTCTTTGATCTTTTCACATTTACCTTGTTATTCGTAGCCATATTTTTGTACGGGTTAGAAAGAACTTGTCCACAATAAAGTCACTTTCTTCCATTAACACACTCGAAAAAGTCTGTTTTACATCGCAAAACGGTAGATTTATCACTTTTGTAGCATATAAATTGATAAATTTATTCAATTTATAAGCATATAAATTAAAAGCAAATGACGAAACCTTCCATGACAAGAGCATAACACATATTGAACAAGGATTAGCGAGAAACATCCACGCTCGCGATTTTGTGACCCCTCTCCCCCCACCCACCGAGCGCTGTTTTGATCGGTGAAGATAATTTTAGCCACGCCCATGTTTTTTTATGGCAGAAAATGTTCACAGTGCTTTAAAATTCACATTTTTTTAGGTTTCATTTTATATTAAATCAGCAACCGCGAATAGCGGGGGTTTACTGTATATATAATATTTTTTTTTTTTTTTCCAAACATACATTTTGTTTTTTGTTGGTAGTAGTAAAAGAATTATCAGAAGTGGCAGAACTGTTTTCTTTGAAATAAAAAATTGTAAATTGTGTTATTAATCACACACATTTAAATTTGTTAAAAAAGAAACAAGCATTGCTGCCTCCTACTTTTGTTGGGCACAGGGCCAGATTTAGACATGAGGAGGCCTCAATCCAAAACATCTGAAGAGACTAAAATATGCAGTTACGAATTTTTATCCAGAAGGAAATGGCTATATCTTATTTGGGTTATTCCAAAATCTGGCACTGATTGCAGGAGCGGATTAAGGTTGGTTGAGGCCCCACTTTATTAGGTCAAGTTTAATGTGGAGAGGTGGAAGGAAAATCTTCATTGGATCCCCTAATGGAACATACTGTAACTACGCATTTCGGGCCAATGCTTCTTTGATTCCAGTCGTGTCTGATCTATAATGGTTAATAGAGGAATGGACGTCTCATAGACATAGGAAACATTTTGTGAATGCTCCTTACATTCCCATTAACTTACCAGTGACTTATCTAAGTTTCAGATGATAGGAAGGTCGACAGGGTAGTTAATCACAGTAACCAGGGATTGCAATTGCAACAAGATCTAGACAAAGGCAGATGGACCAAGAATTGGCAATTCAAGTTTAATATCAACAAATCCAATGTACTTTATATGGGTATTAGTAATCCCAGGTTAATGCCAGCTGTATGGAACCACACTCAAAGCAGTGGAGAATGAAAAAGACATGGAGTAATTGTGCAGTCATATATGAAGTTCTCTGTGCAGGGCAGACAGACTGCCTGGACAGCTCATGTGGTTTTGTCAATGATATTACAGAAATTTTGCCAACAGGGATAAGGAGGTGATTATTCTATTCCATTTCAGTGGTTAGCATTAGTAGAGGCATACAATGCAAGAAAGCAAGCTTATGCAGCATCAGCCAAAAAAAAAAAAAACCCTCCCATTTCATCCCTCCATTCGTTCCAAATGCCTTTTTCACCAATCAAGGCCAAATTTCCGCACATCTATTCTAAATCTATTTTTCCTCAATTTGAAACTGAGACCCCTTAGGTTCTTAGTCTGAGCAAGAGGAAGAATCCCATCAGCATTCAGCTTGCTCAACCCATTCAAGGCCTTATACACCTCAGTCAGATCACCTTGCAGGTGCTTACGCTCCAGGCTCTGCAATTTGCAGAACTTAAGCCTTTCTTGGTAAGAGCACCCCTTTGTTCCCCTCACCAATCTTGTTGCCCTTCTTTGTACTCGTTCTAGCAACTCTACATCATTCTTAAAATGAGGCCTCCAGACCTGTACACAGTACTCTAGGTGTGGTCTGACCATTGTCTTATATAACGGGATAATCACCTCCAGGTCTCTGCTAGCAAAATTTCTGTATATCATTGACAAGACTCCATGGCCTGCCCTGGCAGCCCATCTGCACTCCTCAGCGAACTTCATATTTTTCTGCACAATTACCCCAGTACTTTCACTTTCCACTTCCCTGAATGTAGTACCACACAGTTGGTACTTTTCTCTTTGGTTATTGCAACCCATATGCAGTACTTTG
Organism: Mastigoproctus giganteus; assembly: GCF_048544385.1. NCBI lineage: Eukaryota > Metazoa > Arthropoda > Arachnida > Uropygi > Thelyphonidae > Mastigoproctus > Mastigoproctus giganteus. Next base: position 122,000,707 of record NC_143582.1, read on the forward strand.
CATTTGTCAATGTTAACTTCATTTTCCACTTCTCAGCCCATTTTCCCAACTTATCTATCCAGTTGGAACAGCATACTGTCTTTACTGTTGTTAACAACCCTGCCAACCTTTTTATCATGTGCAGACTTAGACATTAAACCCGATATACCTTCATCAATATCATTGATAAATATACAAAACAACAATGGGCCCAACACCGAACCCTGGAGAATTTCACTAATAACATTTGTCCACGAAGAGCAGCGTCCATTGATTACCACTCTCTGTCGTCTCCCACTCAACCATCCCTTTATCCATTGTAGCAACTTACCCTTAATGCCATACCTCTCCAATTTGTACAGCAGTCTTTCATGTGCAACAGTATCAAATGCTTTCCTGAAATCCAAGTATATGATATCAAAATTATTTTTGGCATTCAGTTCCTTTGTAACCACATAATATCAAATCAGATTGTTCAGACAAGACCTCCCTTTAACAACCCATTCTGTGTCTTAACTATTACTGCAGTCTTGTCTAGATGATCTTGCAATGCTTCTTTAACCAGTGATTCTATTATTTTCCCCAGAACCCAAGTTAAACTAACAGGTCTATAATTACTTGTCTCCTTTTGAACCCCTTTGTGAATTGGTGATACACTTGCACACATCCAGTCCATGGGGACCTCCTCTGAGTCCAAGGAAGCTCTCATAATTATGGCTAAGGGTTTGCTTACTTCCTTTGCTGCTTTCTTTAATATAAGTGGATAGATTCTGTCCACCCCAGGTGCCTTCCTTATGTTTAACTTCAACAATTACTCCTCCACTTTGCTCTCAGTTATTACAAAATCACTTAGCTCCCTGTTAGCATTTGATAAACTATATTTTAATATATATTTTATATATATATTTTAAATTAGTTATATATAGTTATATATTTTTAATTAGTTCAATTAAAAATATATAACTATTTTTATCTGGGGACAGTGGTGAAGTAGCCGGAGTGGCACCTAAGAGAAGAAAACGTAAAAGGAACCAAAAGTGCATATTACTGTAATGTAAAAACTGATATGTATTTCATAGCCTTGGTTATTATGGTTGACTTCATTGGTGCCCATCCCTTCACTGCTTCTTGTATTCTCTCTTTGTCCTTTACTATTGTGTTCACTGTTGACAGTGACAAATCGAAATTGTGCACGATACTTTTTTAAATGTTTGACTATTTTCATACATCCTTATTATTTTAATTTTTGATCCAAATCCATGGCTTTCCTTTTCTTGGTAGATTTACTTTTACTGCTGTCACTTATTCTCTTAGTCGGCACCATGATAACAGTCAAAATGAAATTTTCTGTAAAGAACATCACAGGGTTAAGGGGGAAACACACTATTATTACCCAACACTAGCTCACATTTTACTAAAGCACATTTCAGATCACTACCATAAAACAATAAAGATAATTTTGCAGTTTCCAGTTTATTGAGCTTTTCTGTTAGTGCAATTCGTTATAATTCATTCAATGGGTAGGAAGCTTGATCTTATTGTATTTTTGATAATACTGATAGCTGGAATTCTGTGGGTTTTTATGTTATCAAGGCGAAATGTGTCCTCTTTACTGAAATGTTCAGTCATATAAAAAAATAAATAAATTTTTAGAATTTTCTCTGCATTCATATTTTTTAAGCTTGTTACTCCGAATCTCACTTCTGCAATTTGTGCATGCCATGTTTGTCATTATTAATTGCTTATTATTTCTATTTTTTTTTTTTTTTTACTGTTTTAAATTTTACAATACTAAAAAAAAAAAAAGTGAGTGAAAAAAATTTATGTAAGTCCAAAGTCTGGGACTTACTGTATACTTGCATGTACACCAATTCTAGAAATATAGTTAATAAATTGGATGAGTTTGAAGTGCTTGTCAAGATATCAAAGGTGGATATTGTTGGGATATCAGGGATCTGTGTCACACAGATATAAGCAGTGCACAGTTGGAATTTGGGGAGTACAGAAAGGATAGACAGGACAGGAAAGGAGGAGGGGTTATGCTGTTAGATAGGAAACATAAAATCTAAGGAAGTGCATCCAATTGATGTTGGTGAACAATGCAGTATTGAGTCAGTGTGGTGTGACATAAGCACTGGGAAAGGGAAAATGAGAGTAGGTGAGTGTTATAGGTGTAATAATTCTGATGAGCATAATGAACAATTGTGCAGAGAAATAGAATGGGCCAGTAAATCAGACTGATAATGGGAGATTTTAACTTTCCAGATATTGTCTGGAACTTGTGGGTTGGTCACTCACACGCTTGCAAGAGTTTTGTGGATATATTGGAGGATTATTTTCTACAGCAACATGTTCGAGGGGCAACCCTCGAACATGTTGCTGTAGAAAATAACCAGAGGGAGTAATACTCTTGATCTCATTTTTTTTTTTATCGTGTGATGTGAGCAATACACGAAGGAACTAGTTTTTTCCTGCTTTCTTCATGTGTCGTGGCCGTGAGGTCCAACCGGAGAGTACGGCACCATCGTAATATCCAAGCCCGAGGCGGGATTCGAACCCGGCTTGGACCTTTGGGCCACACTGACTTGGACCTTTGGGTTGCCAGGCAGGCACTTTACCCATCCAGCTAGCCCGGTCGGTCTTGATCTGATTACCATTAAGAATTTGTAATTCTTGATCTGATTCACGCATTAAGAATTTGCAGATAAAAGAACCACTGGGTGACTGCAATCACAGTGTACTGATGTGGGATTTACTTAAATATATAATTACCATCAAGGGTAAAGGGAGGGGTTTTTTTCTTTCGTAAAGGTGGCTACAGTGGTCTCAGACAGCTTTTTAAATTCTATACAGTGGGATCAGCTGATGATGTTACCAACAGTGAATTCTAAATGGGAAGCCTCCGTCTTGGAGGCTACTATACTTTTCATACCAACTAAGAAATACTGTTCAAGGTTTAGGCCTAAATGGATGTCAGACAAATTAATGAGACTTGTGGCACAGAAGAAAAATGCATGGGATGCATGTAAATTGTCAAGTGACACAGAAGCCTATGGTAGATATAAGCTAGTTTGTAATCAAGTTACAAAAGAGTCACAAAAGATCATATAAATTACAAGAAATCCTTGGCAAAGGATGCAAAGAGTTCTTTAATTACGTAAACTCTAGAAGGAAAGACAAGAATCAGATTGGTCCACTTAACATTGATGGTTTTGACTATTGATGATCCTGCCCAGGTAGCTGATAAATTGAATGAGTATTTTACATCTACATTCACATGCGAGATGTTATTCAAGGAGGGGAAAGCCAGAAGTTTATCAAACTCTAACAGGTAGGTAAGTGATTTTGTAATCATCATCAGCCATTTTCAGTCCATTGCAGGATGAAGGCCTCTCCAGCAACTTTCCAGTTCCTTCTGTTTTGTGCAATGGCCATCCATTTATTACCCACAAACTCATGAATTTCATTTGTCCATCTCCATTGTTGTCTTCCAGGTTTTGTTCTAGCTCCTCTTGGGTACCATTCTGTTATTTTCTTAGTCCATCTGTCATCATGTCTTCGAGTTATGTGTCCTGCCCAAGACCATTTTAGTTATTTAGTTTTGATAAGAATGTCCTTTACTTGAGTTTGCTGCCTAATCCACGTGTTTCTCTTCTAATCTAACAGTCTGATTCCTAATATAATTCGTTCCTTTCTTCGCTGTGTAATTCTCAGCTTCTCTTCCATTCTTTTGGTGAGTGCTCAAGTTTCATTTCCATAAGTCATGGTGGGGAGTATACATTGGTTCATTATTTTACGTTTCAGACAAATTGGTATATTGTTCCTCAGTATGTGACTATATTTCCTGAATGCTATCCATCCAAAATTTATTCTTCTCTTGACTTCCAGCCATTTATCATTATTGCATCTAATGACTTCTCCCAGATAAGTACAGCAGACTCTCGATTAACCGGGATCGGATTAACCAGGACACTTCAAGACTCCAAATTTAAAAAAAAAAAAAAAAAAAATCAATCAGAAATAAAAATTCAAGTAATAACTAGAAGAGGTATAAACAGATATTTTGCAAGTCGTAAATAAGCGACAAGCGGCATTATAAGTCGTCATTGGAAGATTAGTGTACCTATTATATTGAAATCCCTGCTGTCGCTGTCTTCACACCCACCACTCAAAAGAAAAAAAATAAAAAGAGAGGCCAAATGTTTAGTTTGTTTTAGTGCATCACGTCGATTGTTGTGTTCCGTTGCAGCGCAAAAGGACAAATTTTGTTTCGTTATTTATGTCAGGGATGTCGGAATTTTTTTTATAGTAATTATTTTTTTTTTTTTGTTTAGAAATCGCGAAAACGATGGGTAAATGCAAAAGAGTTGCGCTTTTAGTTAAACAGAAACTTTAAATTATTCAAAAGTTTGAAAACAGTGCACCTGTTAAATCTCTAAGGAATCATAATAAGGATATATCAAAATGGCCAAACATTAACAAGTATCGCACGGAATTCAAATTTGTCAATAATAATATAGTAGCAATATGTTATTAGTCATTCCTGAGTTAAGTAAAACTTGACGAAGTAAGAAGTCCTGGAACGTATCTCTTATGTATATCAGGAACTTTTGTATTTTTGGATTAACCGGGAAATCAATTATCCGTGATTTGTTTTTTACCATTTATCCCGGAAAATCGTCTACTGTATATATGACTCCACCTTTTCACTTACTGATCCTTCAGTCATATCCCTTTCTGTAGGCTCCTCTGTAGCCAGGTGGGAAGGAGCAGCAGTGCGTAGCACACGCTTCTTGATTGGACCGGGGTTCGAGCCCGTCACCACCAAATATGGAGGACGCGGAAAGGTCAGGGAATGACCACCGCATATCCCGGAGCAATATGGCCTTAGTTGCTAATGCTCCTAAAAACCAAATAACAACAACAACAACAACACAATCCCTTTCTGTGGCATACTTGTTCATCATTACTTTTGTTTTAGCCTTATTTATCTTTAGTCCAAAATCCTTACAAACTCTGCATAACTGATTAAGAATTTCCTCTGTTTCTTTGGGATCGTATCTTATGACGACAATATCACCTACAAATCGTAAATGGTTTTGGTACTCTCCATTCATATTGACTCCTTTCTGCGACCAGTCGGCCGACCGGGCTAGCCGAGTGGGTAAAGTACCTGCCCGGCAACCCAAAGGTCGCGATTTCGATTCCCGCCTCGGGCTTGGATCAAAGTACTGCAAAAACCTTGGGAGGTGCAATATGGCCACAGAACCACAGAAGCCGATGCGCCAACAACTACCAAATCAAAAAAAAAAAAAAAAAAAAAAAGCGACCAGTCTATTCTTCTGAAAGCTTCCTCAAGGGCAGCAGTAAACAACTTTGGAGATATTGTCTCCTTGTCGAACTCCTTTCTCAATTTTAAATTTACCACTGTCTTTGTCTAGTCTAATAAAGGAAGTAGCATTCTCATATATTTTCTTCAAAATCATAATATATGGAATATATATGCCTTGTCTTTCCAGTGTCCGAAACGTTGCCTTATGCTGTATGGAGTCAAATGCCTTTTCATAATCCACAAATGCCAGGCATAATGGTGTTTTATATTCATTTGCTTTCTCCATTAGCTGTGACATTACCTGAAGGCAATCCATAGTTGAGAATCCTGACCTAAAGCCACCTTGCTCTTTCGGTTGATTCTCATCAAGTATTCTTTCTAATCTGTTAGTAATGATCCTTGTGAACAACTTGTAGATGTGGTATAACAAGCTAATTGGTCTATAATTTCCAATTTCTGATTTATCTCCTTTCTTATGCAGCAAAACTATGATTGCATTATTCCACTCCTTAGGTGTCACAACTTTTCTAATGCATTTTGTGAAGAGTCTTATATTTGTATAATGTCTCTTCCTCCCAATTTTAACAACTCTACAGTAACTTCATCTTCCCCTGGGGCTCTCTGATTCTTTATTTTCTTCAAAGCATGTTCTACCTCATCAGGAAGGATATCAGGTATGTTGTATGTGTTACTAATTTGTGATCCATCTTCCCCACTGCTGGCATCATTCCCTCGTACCTTGTCTAATTCTCTATAGTAGTCTTCTGCTATTCGAATTATGTCTTCTCATCTGTTTATAAGTACACCATTGCTATTCTTCAGTTTCAGTATCATTTGTCTTTGTGTATTACTGCTCATGGCTGCTGATTTAAATCCTTTTTTTTCCCCTTAGTGCTTGTTCTACTTATCTTGTGTTAAATTTTCTTATGTCCTCTCTGAGTCTCTTTCTAATGGCTTTGTATAATTCAGTGTACTCAATTTTCTCCTTGTCAGTGTTTTTCTTGTTCTTCACTTGTCATCTTCGATTTATCATGACAAGTGTTTCTTGACTAATTTTTTTTCTCTTCGATTTCTTTTTACCTATAGGTTTCTTGGGCTTTATCCCTTTCAGAAAGTTCTAATATTCCTTGTCGATATCTTGGTCCTGAGCAGTCTGCAGAAGCTCAAACTTGTTCTTATGTTCCAGTATATACTGCTTTTTCTCCTCTTCTGTTATCTCAAAGACCTTTGTATTATTTACTCGAGTCAGTTTTTTCCTTTCTTTTCTTACATCTCTATCAAATGTGCTTTTTACCATTCTGTGATCACTTCCAATATTTACCTTGTTCAGGACAGTAATGTCATTCACGATATACCTTCTGTTAGTGAGGATAAAATAGATTTCATTAGTTGTTAATCCATTTGAGCTCTTCCATGTCCACTTTCTGTTTACCCTTTTCTTGGAAAAAGTGTTCATTAGTGACATTCCTTGAGATTCTGCAAATTTCACAAGTCTTTCACCTCTTACTTTTCTTTCATATTCCAAAAATTTCCTATAATTCTCCTTTCTGCACTGTTTTGTCTCTTTCCAACCTTAGCATTGAATTCCCCCATAATGATAGTGTAGTGAGTTTTCTGTTCATCTAGAAGACTCTCAATTTCGGTGTACATTTCTTCAACCTTTTCTTCATCATGGCTCAATGTTGGTGCATAAATCATTATGTAATAACTGAGAGCAAAGTGGAGGAGAAATTGTTGAAGTTAAACCTAAGGAAGGCAGCTGGGGTGAATGGGATCTATCAAGATATATTAAAGGAGCCAGCAATGGAAGTAAGCAACCTCTTAGCTATAATTATGAGAGCTTCCTTGGACTCAGGGGAGGTACCCACGGACTGGAGATGTGCAAATGTGACCCCAATTCACAAAGGAGGATCAAAGGGTGACACAAGTAGTTACAGACCTGTTAGTTTAACTTCTGTTCTGGGAAATTAATGGAAGCACTGGTTAAAGGAGCATTGCAGGATCATCTGGACTTTAATTATAGCTTGGACAAAGCATGGGTTTGTTAAGAGGAAGTCTTGTTTGACCAGTTTGATTGGATACTGTGATGTGGTCACAAAGGAACTGGATGTAAAGAATAATTTTGATATCATATATTTGGATCTTAGAAAGGCTTTTGATATTGTTGTGCATGGACGACTTCTGCACAACTCGGAGCAGTGTGGCATTGTAGGCAAATTGCTGCTATGGATAAAGTAATGGTTGAGTGGATGAAGACAGAGAATGGTAATCAATGGATACTGCATTTTGTGGACTAATGTTATTAGTGGAGTCCCCTGGGGTTCAATGTTGGGTCCATTGTTGTTTTCTGTGTTTATTAATGATAGTGATGATGGTATATCAGGCTTAATGTCTAAGTTTGCAGACAATATGAAGGTTGGCAGGGTTGTTAATGACTATTGGTAGAACGCTACTGCAACAGGATCTAGAAAAAAGTTAATCACATGGGCTGAGAGATGGCACCTGAAGTTGAATGTTGAGAAATGTAAAGTACTGCATAAGGGAAGCAGTAACCCCAGAGTAACGTGTCAACTGACAGTGGTAGAGAATGAAAAGGACCTTGGGTAATTGTGCAGTCAGATATGAAGTTTTCTGAGCAGTGCAGACGGTCTGCAAGAGTAGCTCATGGTGTCTTGTCTTTGATTTTCAGGAATATTTCTAGGAGGGATAAGGATGTGATTATCCCCTTGTATAAGGCAATGGTCAGGCCACATCTTGAGTACTGTATACAGCTCTGGAGGCCTCATTTGAAGAAGGATGTAGAGCTGCTGGAATGAGTACAGAGAAGGGCAACAAGATTAGTGAAGGAACAAAGGGTTGCTCTTACGAAGAAAGGCTTAAGTTTTGCAAATTACAGTATCTGGAGACTAGGTACCTGCGAGATGATCTGATTGAGGTGTATAAGGCCTTGAATGGATTGAGGAAATGATACTCAATGCTGATGGGATTCCTCTTGCTCAGAATAATCGCCTGAGGGGGCATAAATTCAAATTGAGGAAAGACAGTTGTAGGATAGATGTGCAGAAGTTTGCCTTTAGCCAGTGGGTGGTTGATTGCTGTAACAAACTTCTATATGTCGTTGTAGAAGTTGATAGCTCAAATAGATTCAAGGCAGAACTAGACAAACATTTGGAATGAATGAATGGCTGAATTGAGAAGGTTTTTTTTTTGGCTGATGCTGTATAATCTTGCCTTCTTGCATCATATGCCTTTACTAATGCTAATATTTAACTAAAATGTTCACAGCCATGAAATATCCTGCACAGTTAATTCGAAACACAATGTCAAATGTACAAAATAATATCAATAATACTCGTAATAGTAACATTTGTAGAAATTACACATCTGGCACCCAAGTTACACTTACTTATCCTAACTAGTTTGCCAGACAACTTCATTAAGTATTTGTAGGCACGGATATAAAATTAATATTTTCTTCCTACAATAAGATGGGGGCTTTCTTCAGTAAATATAAAGATACACTCAAATATCAAACACAGGACATCAACAACATAGTATATCTTATTAAATGTCAATCAGGTTGTGAGGCTTGCTATTTTTAGGCAGCACCACTAAGAAATATGGTTCAACACAAACAGTAAATACATGAACGTATTACCACTACAATAATTTCAGGAAAAATCAGTACCAAGCTTACACAACATGTAGAGACTTACAATCATAGTCCTTCAGTTGATTCTGCCATTATGCTAATCAAATTAAAGTCTAATTATAAATTACTGCTATATGAAACACTAGGAATAGAATGATTTCGGCAGAATGCTTCGCATGAAGTTTTGAATGCAAAATCGATGGCTAGTCTTTTTCCGATATGGAGTCTTATGCGCATTAAATTTCCATGTGTATGAACAGAGCATCATGGGAAATCTTGAACGCTTTTAAAAACTTCGTCTCTACTCACATTCTTAGCCAACTGACGATGAATGTCTTCGAAAGTCTGTCATTTAGACTCTTGGCTTCTTCATGTTTTAATTTTCAAGATTTTAGTTTTCGTTTACTTAGTGATTTTATAGATGACAATTGGGGGAATGGGTGGTGCACTTCTTCTTCCACCGGGCTTAATTCTTAAAGTTACTAATGTTTTTCAAATTTTTTATTTTTAATTAATTGGTTTTTAATGTCTTTGCCTCCCCAACTCAATGTAACTAATAATACGGATAAATGAGGTAAGTATGGAAAAATAAGCCTTTGCTAAAATATCGATTTGTGCAATTAATAAATAGTACTTTAAGTTTTTACTATAAATATAGGAAGGGTTTTCTTTTTTTTCTTTTTTTGCTGATGCTTTATAAGCTTGCTTTTTTGCATCATTTGCCACTACTAATACATTGGTGTACAAAACTTAAGGACCAACACTATTTCTAAAGGTTACAACCACAAAATCTTTACTTAAGGTTCTCTTTACTGATGAGAGAAGATTCAGTCTCAGCTGCTTTTCTGGACGTCAGCTATTCTGGTGAGAGGTTGGCACACAGTTTCACCCTTCAAACATCACTGAAAGGGATCGATATGACGGTCGAGGTGTTCTTGTCTGGGGAGGCATTATCTTGGATGGATGTACACAAGTCCAGATACTGGAAGGCGGTACTGTAACCGGTGCACTCTACTGTATTGAGGTAATCCTTCCCAATGTGTGTCTGTTCCGAGGTGCCATTGGCTCCAAGTTCATGTTTACGGATGGTAAAGCCACACCCCATCACACTGCAGCTGTTAATATGCTTTTGGAAAGTGAGGACATTTTTTGTATGGATTGGCCTGCCCATTCCGCTGATCTGAATCTCATTGAACACATATGGGACACTCTGGGGAGACTCCTAGCAGCACGAACAACCTTGTTCTAAGTATGGACAGGCGATGCAAAGTCTGCATCGACATTAGGGGTGGCCATATCTCCTACTGAGGACCACCTCTTTCCTTTGTTTCATCTTTGGCAGTGATGCATCTGTATCGTTGGCAGCCAGTGCTATGTTGCCATTTTTGAATAAAGTCCCTCTGTACCATTTTGTTTCCGTTGTTGTGTCGGTGTTGTTTCTTTCATCATTTCTGTACCTCATGAGGTTCCTTTGGTATGCTTTTCCCATATCCAGGCCACTCCTATGAGAAGCTACGGGTGAAAATCTGACTGGTCCTTAAATTTTGCACACCAGTGTACTAATCTATCACCTAATAATGTTAGGTAACACAGGGCCAGCATTCTTTTGGTGTGGGTGGCACACCTCTTCCCCTACGTATGGAGTTTTACACCTCAGTGGTCACCTCCAGTGTACTAGGTGCTGTATATTAGGACTTGCATGCAGAAGTTGTGCCTATGGTTACTGACAGTCCCACAATCGGGTAGGTGCTAGTAGAGGCTTTGGTTGTTGCAGAACGACTGGACTTTGCAATATAACTTAGTTCACCTGAATATTGGTTCCATATCCTTCTATCCTTACAGAATATTCATCCATACTTTAATATTACAGAATGATGATGTAATATTACGATAGTTTTATAGGATGATGAAATATTGTCTTGAAATGATATAATTTTACCTATAGACAACGGCATTAAGGAAATATTAAAATTTAAGAGCATTATACAATTTATATGTCTACAGCTGTAAATTTTTGGAAAAGTTATAGGCAAAGCAAAAGACACGAAAGTCATCATCATCAGCCATTTTCAATCCACTGCAGGATGAAGGCCTCTCCAGCAACTTTCCAGTTCCTTCTGTTTTGAGCACTGGCCATCCATTTACTACCCAAAAATTCATGAATTTCATCTATCCATCTCCGCCTTTGTCTTCCAGGTTTTCTTCTAGCTCCTCTTGGGTACCATTCTGTTATTTTCTTAGTCCATCTGTCATCATATCTTCGAGCTATGTGTCCTGCCCAAGACCATTTTAGTTCTTTAGTTTTGATAAGAATGTCCTTTACTTGAGTTTGCTGCCTAATCCATGTGTTTCTCTTCTTATCTAACAGTCTGATTCCCAATATAATTCGTTCCATTCTTCGCTGTGTAGTTCTCAGCTTCTCTTCCATTCTTTTGGTGAGTGCCCAAGTTTCACTTCCATAAGTCATGGTGGGGAGTATACACTGATTCATTATTTTACGTTTCAGACAAACTTGGATATTGCTCTTCAGTATGTGACTATATTTCCTGAATGCTATCCACCAAAATTTATTCTTCTCTTGACTTCCAGCCATTTATCATTATTACAGCTAATAACTTGTCCCAGATAAGTATATGACTCCACCTTTTCAATTACTGCTCCTTCAGTCATTATTTCCCTTTCCGTGGCATACTTGTTCATCATTACTTTTTTTTTAGCCATATTCATCTTTAGTCCAAAATCCTTACAAACTGTGCATAGCTGATTAAGATTTTCCTCTAATTCTTTGGGATCGTGGCTTATAACCACAATGTCATCTGCAAATCGTAAATGGTTTAGGTACTCTTCGTTCACATTGACTCCTTTCTGCGACCATTCTAATTTTCTGAAAGCTTCCTCAAGGGCAGCAGTAAACAGCTTCATAGATATTGTGTCTCCTTGTCGAACTCCTTTCTCAATTTTAAATTTGCTACTGTCTTTGTCTAGTCTAATAAAGGAGGTAGCACTCTCATATATTTTCTTCAAAATCATAATATATGGGGTATCTATGCCTTGTCTTTCCAGTGCCCGAAACATTGCCTTATGCTGTATGGAGTCAAATGCCTTTTCATAATCCACAAATGCCAGGCATAATGGTGTTTTATATTCATTTGCTTTCTCCATTAGCTGTGATATTACGTGAAGGTGATCCATAGTTGAGAATCCTGTCCTAAAGTCAGCTTGCTCTTTCGGTTGATTCTCATCAAGTATTCTTTCTAATCTGTTAGTAATGACCCTTGTGAACAACTTGTAGACGAAAGTATACCTGTGTTGTGGAGGGGTTAAATTTTTTGTGTTGTCCAAAGCTTATGTAGTATACTGACAAAGACATTTTTAATGCAGAAAGAGGAAATATTTTAATTCCTGATAGAACATTATGATTCAAGGGTAAACCATCAAGAGATTGTATCACAGTATTGGTTTGAATAAATCTGAATGGCACAGAAAAGAAACGTTGGTCATAGAAAAATGTAAGAAACCCGAGGTTTCAAAAATTCAAAAGTTACCTGTTTGATGTAGTGCAAATAAAAACATGGATGATATCAGCCTTTTTTGAATCTGAGCTGCTTTAGTGAGATTGTGAGTTTCAGAGACATCATAGAAAAATTCTACTTTTGTGCACACACCAAGTGGACAAGTCATTGCGGTACAAGTAAACACATGGGTTGTGTTAGGGTAGCTAAGAATAGAAACAGGTGCATGTATACCTGCGTGTACACCAATGCTAGGAGTTTGGTAAATAAATTTGATGAATTTGAAGTATTGCTCAAAACATCAAAGGCAGATATTGTTGGGATATCAGAGACGTGGTGTCACACAGATATAAGGGATGCAGAACTGGAATTTGGGGAGTACAACGTCTACAGAAAGGACAGACAGGATAGGAAGGGGGGAGGGGTTATGCTATTAGTTAAGAAACACATAAAAACCAAGGAAGTGAAGCCAGTCGACATCGCTGGACAGTGCAGTGTTGAGTCAGTTTGGCGTAACATAAGCATTGGGAGATCAAAATTGAGAGTAGGAGTGTGCTATAGGCCTAATGACTCTGATGAGTATAATAAGATATTGTACAGGGAAATAGAGTGGGCCAGTAAATCAGAGAGTCTTATAATGGGGGATTTTAATTTCCCAGATATTGACTGGAATTTGTGGGTTGGTCACTCGCACACTAGCAAGGCTTTTGTGGATTTATTGGATGATTGTTTTCTACATCAGCATGTTCGTGAGGCAACAAGAGGGAGCAATACTCTTGATCTGATTATCAGTAGTGATTCTTCATGCATTAAGAATCTGCAGATAAATGAACCACTAGGTGGCAGTGATCACAGTGTGTTGAAGTGGGATTTACTCAAGGAGGTAACTACCATCAGAGGTAAAGGGAAGGGTTTTTGTTTTCGTAAAGGCGACTATGATGGTCTGAGACAGTATTTAAATTCTATACAGTGGGACCAACTGATGATGTTACCAACAGCAAACTCAAAATGGGAAGCATTCAAGGAACTAATCTTGGAGGCTACCAGGCTTTACATACCAACTAAGAAATATTGTTCAAGGGTTAGGCCTAAATGGTTGTCAGATGAACTAATGAGACATGTGGCAGAGAAGAAAAATGTATGGGATACATACAAATTAATGGGTGACATGGAAGCCTATGATATAAGTTGGTCTGTAACCAAGTCACAAAGGAGATTAGGCAGGCAAAGGCAGACTACGAAAAATCCTTGGCAAAGGATGCAAAGAAAAACAGAAAAGAGTTCTTTACATATTTAAACTCAAGAAGGAAAGGGATGAATCAGATTGGTCCACTGGATATTGATGGTTCAACAGTTGAGGATCCTGCTCAGGTGGCTGACAATCTAAACGAGTATTTTGCATCTACATTCACGCATGAGGAGTTATTCAGGAAGGAGAATGATGTAGGTAAAGTAAACATTGGCAGTGAGCCGGATGATTTTGTAATAACTGAGAGGAAAGTGGAGGAGAGATTGTTGAGGATAAACATAAAAAAGGCACCTGGGGTGGATGGGATCTATCCAGTTATATTAAAGGAGGCAGCAAAGGAAGTAAGCAAACCCCTAGCCATAATTATGAGAGCTTCTTTGGACTCAGGGGAGGTACCCATAGACTGGAGATGTGCAAATGTAACCCCAATTCACAAAGGAGGATCAAAGGCTGACACAAGTAATTATAGACCTGTTAGTTTAACTTCTGTTCCAGGTAAATTAATGGAGGCACTGGTTAAAGAAGCACTGCAGGATCATCTAGACAAGAATTCAGTTATAGCTCAGACGCAGCATGGTTTTGTTAAGGGCAGGTCTTGCCTGACCAATTTGATTGGATACTATGATGTAGTCACAAAAGAACTGGATGCAGGGAATAACTTTGATATTATATATTTGGATCTTAGAAAGGCTTTTGATACTGTTGCACATGGAAGACTGCTGCACAAATTGGAGCAGTGTGGCATTGGAGGCAAATTGCTGCTATGGATAAGGGGATGGTTGAGTGGCAGAAGACAGAGAGTGGTAATCAATGGACACTGCTCAACGTGGACTAATGTTATTAGTGGAGTTCCTCAGGGTTCAGTGTTGGGTCCGTTGCTGTTTTCGGTGTTTATGAATGATATTGATGATGGGATATCAAGTTTAATGTCCAAGTTTGCAGATGATACAAAGGTTGGTAGGGTTGTTAAGGACACTACTGACGCTATGCTGCTGCAACAGGATCTGGAAAGGTTGAACAGATGGGCTGAGAGGTGGCAAATGAAGTTTAACATTGACAAATGTAAAGTACTACATATGGGAAACAGTAATCCCAGAGCAACGTATCAACTCTGCGGTACTACACTGACAGTGGTGGAGAATGAAAAGGACCTGGGGGTAATTGTGCAGGCAGATATGAAGTTCTCTGAGCAGTGCAGATGAGCTGCAAGAGTAGCTCATGGTGTCTTGTCAATGATATACAGGAATTTTTCTAGCAGGGATAAGGAGGTGATTATTCCCTTGTATAAGGCAATGGTTAGGCAACATCTTGAGTACTGTATACAGGTCTGGAGGCCTCATTTCAAGAAGGATGTAGAGCTGCTGGAACGGGTACAGAGAAGGGCAACAAGATTAGTGAATGGAACAAAGGGTTGCTCTTACGAAGAAAGGCTTAAGTTTTGCAAATTACAGAATCTGGAGACTAGGCACTGGCGAGGTGATCTGATAGAGGTGTATAAGGCTTTGAATGGTTTGAGCATGCTCAATGCCAATGGGATTCTTCATCTTGCTCAGAATAATCACCTCAGAGGGCATCAATTCAAATTGAGGAAGGACGGATGTCGGATAGATGTGCGGAAATTTGCCTTTGGCCAGCGGGTGGTTGGTTGGTGGAACCGACTTCCATCACTTGTTGTTGAAGTTGATAGCCTAAACAAATTTAAAGCTCAACTGGACAGGTATTTCGAATGAACGGAGGGGTGAAATGGGAGTGGTGTGTGTTTTTTTTTTTTTTTTTTTTTTTGGCTGATGCTGAATAAGCTTGCTATCTTGCATCATATGCCTCTACTAATGCTAAAGCAAAATAAAAAAAATTCATGAAATTTGTGGTTCATCCAGCAAACACTACAGGCATCTTGCAACCCATGGATTAAGGGTTAATATGAGTTTTTAATCTCATTTTCAACAACTGATTTTGCTTAAGGTAATAGTTTGTCTTGATAGAGTGAAAGGTTGCACAATAATATTACTGGATGCAGTAGAAAATGTAGGGTTAGATTGAAAATATGGATTGTATAGAAAAGAAAATAAGAGTATCTGAGAAGACTATCTGTAATGCTTTTTATCATGCATCATTAGTAAATTAGTATGATTTAAACACTCGTGCTACAGTGGATGATGATATAATCACATTGTGAACTTTTAACAGATGATGAAATTGTTGTGAAGTAAAGAATCAAATGAGAGAGCAGAAAGGATATGCAGTTGTAGAACTGAAAGGTCCAACTTTTAGTGATGCACTTCAAGCAGATGAGCTTAGATCAGTTTTATAAAAACGTGCATACCAATCATAAGATCATTTCACAGATTTCAAAAATTTAATGTGATTTGGAGAATAGTTATTGGTTGGCGAACGAAAAAAAATCAGATTATTTCTATTTTTTTTTAGATAATATATTATTATTAAATGTGCAATATTCTGCACAAATGATACTCTACTTATATAAATTTGTGTATTTATGTATATGTATGTAAATATCTGTGCAGTGCTTGTGAAAATGAAATGTTATTTAATATAACTGATGTTATTATAACTGTTTTATGTATCCATTTTTGTGTTAATTAAATTTTATCATATTGTATGTAAATATATGTGCAGTGCCTGTGAAAGTGAAATGTTATTTAGTTAACTGATGTTATAATAACAGTTTTATGTATCCACCTTATGTGTTAATAAAATTTTATCGTTGAAGTTTTATTTATTTGCAATGAAATAAAAAAAACAAAAAGTCAACCTCTTTTATTTATGTCACTTAACTATGATATACAGAATATTGTAATCTTAAGTGATACTGTGACCAAGTTTGATTGTACTATCATGGAAGACTTTTGTATCTTCCTGAAGGTTTTATGATTGCAAAGTATATTTGTCTGAATAAGTAGAAACTGTTCATGGTAGTGGTTTGTGTTTTGCAACCCAGAAAGGTTGAGGAAACTTTAAAAGAAGCTGTGTTTTACCTGTTTCAAATTACTGTTTGTGGAAATATCTGAAAATGATCCTTGGCATTGTTATAAAAAGCATGCATTCCAAAAAAAAGGATTATTTTTTAGTTATCAGGGGTGTTCACATACCTGTAATTATTTGTGTGTTTGATTAACCTCAATGGTAGTCTGTATTTTCACCAGAAAACAGTAACCAGTGTGTGTGTGTGTGTGTGTGTGTTGTCATCATCATCAAAGTAATATTAGAATATATGTAGAATATAAGATAAAATTAGATTGTAAGAATATTGGAATATATAAAATTAGAATATAAGAAAACTTTAAGGGCGATTTTAAAATATTAATTTTTGCTTTATTTCAGGTGACATTGGGAATTACTATTATGGACAGGGACATCCAATGAAACCACATCGTATTCGCATGACACACAATCTTATTCTAAATTATGGACTTTATAGGAAAATGGAAATATATGTAAGTTTTTTTTTTTTTTTTTTTTGGTCTAAATGTAACAAAGGTTATATATAGACTAAACTGTTTAGTACTAAACTATTTTAATTCCCAATTAAAACAAACATTCTTCTGTTCCTTCAGCCATTTCATATTTTATGCCAAATATTTTTAAGGTTCAGTTTTAAACCTTACAACTCATTGTTTATAGCTATTATTTCAAAAAAGTTGCTGTTTTATGAAATAGACACAATTTTGGGTTAGTATGTGTTTTTTTGCTTTTATTTCATGTTTCCATATTTTTTTAAATAAAATATGTTTGG
Organism: Mastigoproctus giganteus; assembly: GCF_048544385.1. Lineage (NCBI taxonomy): Eukaryota > Metazoa > Arthropoda > Arachnida > Uropygi > Thelyphonidae > Mastigoproctus > Mastigoproctus giganteus. The sequence goes on from NC_143582.1 coordinate 122,018,185, forward strand.
AAATATATGGAAAAGTATATGGCAATATGTTTTCATGAAATATGGAAATGTATTTCCAAATATGTTTCCATTTCGTGTATGCATTTGATAGCTGCAACTATTATAGCTCATCATGTTGAATCCGATACTGTTTTTGTCTGTCTCCCTCCAAACCATGATTGCTTTGCATTTCACCTTGTTGGGGTGAAAATTAACATAAAATCATAACTAAATGCAAATATCTAGAGGAGCAACAAATATTGTGAGACAAGAGAATGGTTCTTAAATAGTTGTCAAATCTCTTAATAGGGTCTGGGCAATCAACTGTGCCCTCCTTTGCTATTTATTAAAAATAGCAGAATATTTATAAAAGCTGAATTAAATAATCAAACTGTTCTGAGCCATATCCCCCTGCATTTTTAAATGTCTCCATAGGTCAGAGAATGCTAAGTGTTTTAGTATTGTGTGCCAGACAATTTGTGTAAAATAACATAAAGAAAAACACCATTTTCTGTGATTGAAAAATGTTAACTCACAGCCAATACGTATTGACATGCATAAATACTATAGGAATACCTCGCATAGCACGGTTTCGAACAGTGCGGTTTACAAATTGAAAAAAAAAAAATTAACTGCGTTATGCACCAATACATTATTAAAGATTATTTTTTAAAAACGTTACACCTTTATATACAATTGTTACACCTTTATATACAACGTTACACCTTTATATTCTTCTAGATCCAAACATCGAACGAGGTATGAAAGTAAGGCAGGCGTTGCAAAATGACATTCGATGTTATAAAGAGATGTATGCAGATAAAAAGAAGAAAAAAACTGCAAACTAAGCTGATCAGTTATTTTTCAAAATAAAAATACAGTACGTACTTCACTTATATTCTTTTGGTATGTACATACTGCAATAAAAATAATTTCTACTGTACTTACTAGTATTTTTCATTTTAATTTCTACTGTACTTACTAGTATTTTTCATTTTAATTTCTACTGTACTTACTAGTATTTTTCATTTTTATCATTTTAGTTTCTTTTTTTGCAAGAACTTCGTGTGCATCAATTTATAGTAAACAAACACCTATATATTTTTGCAACTCGACCCATATAATCAAATTGTCGAACGCATTACATTAAAATACATACTAATAATACCTCGATCAGCGTGGTTTCGCATAGCGCGGTATTTTTTTGGCACGAATTAACCCCGCTATGCGAGGTATTCCTGTATTTACAAACAAAATAATAGTCTTTGCAGTTTATTACCTATGATAAGTAGAAGAGGTGGCTACTACTATCTTTTCTAGAACTAAATTTAGATTGCATTTAAACCAGTGCACCTTCAATACCACTCCACATTAAGTAAAGTTAGAGCATCATAAAATATTTGATCAGTGAAGCAATGCATCTAAACTTGTTATCTTTTAAGTTATTTCCTGTTGTTCACTACAGTATTTATTATTATTTTTAAGATGTACGAAAATTTATAACGTTGCTGTTTAGAAATATGAAGCAATTGCTTATCTCAACTTTCACTTTGTCTGCAAAATCTAATTAACAAGTTAACGTATTTTGGATTTTGTCAGCAAATAGTAATAATTCATAATTTATAAAAAAAAAGCAAAAAACTGAACTTGTTACAAGAGTTGTACAGTTGTGCCCCCATATCTGCATATCTGCTGATTCGGTAACCACTGATTCAGTTACATGCGGTTAACCACGAAAAAAAAAAAAAAACCTAACAGGCACTACTCGTGTGTCCAATATAATGCTTCCCTTTATTTTTTATGATGTTGATTTTAAATTGAATAGCTTCCCTTTATTTTTTACAATGTCGCGTATGGTTTGGTCACCAACATTATAATGGTTCTTGATTTAACGGATGCACCGTTTTCAAAATTTTGAATAGTTTCAAGTTTTTTTGTTTAATTTGAAAGCACAACTCTTACGTTTGTCCATCATTTTCATGATTTCTAAACAAACAAAAAAAAAAAAAAAATTCCAACATCCCTGACATAAACAACAAAACAAAATTTGTCCTTTTGCAGTGCAATGGAACACAACACTCGACGCGATGCACTAAATCAAACTAAACATTTGATCTCTTTTTTTTTTTTTTTGAGCAGTAGGTGTGAAGACAGCGCAAGATAAAGATAATAGGTAACTAATCTCCCAGTAACGACTTATAATGCCAGTTCTTTTTTCGCTTATTTACGACTTGCATAATATCTGTTTATACGTATTCTAGTTATTTTATGATTTCTGGTTGATTTTTTTTTTTTTTTTTTTTTTTTTAAATTTGTAGTCTTGAAGTGTTCCAGTTAATCCAATCCTGGTAAATCGAGATTAGATTAATGTTGGTAATTCCTTACTGTGTGTTTAATTTATCAATTAAACTTTATTATATGTATGAACGTATAAGAAAATCACATTATATATGGGGTCAGCAGGTTTCGCTTATATCCACGGTAGGTTTTGGAACGTATCTCCCCCCCCCCCCCTGTGGATATGGAGGTCTTGCTGTACTCGTGTGTCTTCTTCATTTTTCTTTTTTGGGGTCCATTTGTAGTAAATATTATCCCTCACCTATATGAACATTCCAAATTATTATTTGTATCTTAGTGAAATTTGCTAAGCTAATAATTCCTTCATAAACATAATTTTCTTTCTGAAAACTATTATATGTATGAAACAAAAAAATTATATCTGCACAAACTAATTAACAAGTACATTTTGGGTTTTGTTAAATTTTTTATAATTTAGTAAATCACAGTAATTCATAATTTATAAAAAACAAAAAGCTCAACTTTGTTACGACTTCATTTTTCTGTTTTTTGGACTGCATTTGTAGTAGCTATTATACCTTACCTTTATGAACGTTCCATTTTATTATTTGGAATCTTAGTAAAATTTTCTAAGCTAATAATTCCTTCATAACATAATAGTTTACTTTCTGAAAACCATTATGTTTATGAAATGAAAAAATTCAGTTCATTCCCAACTTAAAACCTTCTCCACATACACCAATGATGCAGTTATTCCACTCCTTCTCAGTGTGGAATTTTTCTCTTCTCTTATCTCTCTCTCTCTCTCTCTAATAATTCTTTAAATGCATGGAGTGATAAGTGACCAATCACAGGAACAAAAGCCTTTAGGAGGGAGGAAGGAAGGAAGAGAGAGAGAGAGAGAGAGAGAGAGAGAGAGAGAGAGAGAGAGAGAGAGAGAGAGAGATCGAAAATGCACGACAAATGCTTAAATGGATATTTATATTTATTTCAGCTACAAAACAGCAAATGTATATGCAAAAGCAAATCACTATGCAAACATAGTAATATTAATTGCAAGAGAAAATATATTAAGTCAAAATATCACATGTGAAAGAGTGTATAGTTGATTTTCTTCTCTTATATTAAAAAAATATATTATTAACATAAATTGTAGAAGTTAATGTTTTCAAAGTTCAGATAACAGATGTATTTAGAGATAAATATATCAGTTGTTTTTTAGAGATGTTGTTTCTTGAATAAACATGGAGATGTTGTTTATTCAAGAAACCAGTGTCCAGGTGTACCAAATATCTCCTAATTTGTCTTTTTTTTTTTTTTTTTTATGAAAACCCCAAACACAAAAGGTATCAGAACCTATAGTACTTAGTACCGTGCTTGGGTTGGAGGTTGAGAAGATGAAAGAAGATATTTGTTGACATTACATTTGAACTTCTCTAGACTAATTTTCAGGAAATACGTATGAAGGAAGGTTGTTCCAGAAAACGGCAGTTGAATGAATAAACAAGGAAGATGAAAAGTTGGTTCTGTGTTTTGAAAGAGAGAGCGGGAATTATAGAAGCCAATTGAGAAGAACAGCACCCATCTGTAGAAAAGGCATGCAGCAGAAACAGTAGGTCTATGAGACAGCGAGTAGAGAGAGACTGTTAGAGAGGAGTCATTAATTAACTTAACTGCCCTCTTCTGAATGGAATCTAGAAGCCTGAGAGAGGTTTGGAGGGGGGGCACCGCCCCAGATATGGGAACAATATTCCTCTCAGTTAGTGATCAGAGGTTTTGGGGGCACCACCCCAGATGTGGGGAAAATATTTCCCTCAGTGAGTGATCAGAGAGCAAACTGGATAACCAATTACAAAAAACAGTTGGCAAACCATAAGATGCCAGAAGGTTTCTAGGTAGTTTAAGAATTGGTGGTTAATTGATTTCTCCATTTCTTTAGAAAGAGTAGTAGTAATTGCAATGGGATGATAAATGGATGGGAGGGATTTGTCATCCTTTTTAGGAACTGGCTGGATATGAGCAAATTTCCAAGCAGGAGTAAAACACCCTTGGAATAAGAGTTCTACCTCAAGATTATAGACGAATAATACAGGAAAAATGCATGTACCAGTGGCAATTAACATGGCAAAGCCAACTTAAAAATAAGCTTCGAAGTATCAAGCCAAATCTTGAGGAATGGCCTTCAAGCTTCAATCCAGTTCGACAACAGGAGGTAATACTAGATTATCTGTGAATAGGTCACACTAATATTAATCATGGTTATCTTTTAAGAGGGGAGATTCACCCCCAGAGTGATCACTGTAAAACAGTGCTTTCAGTGAAGCATATCCTTGTGGAATGCACAAAATTTACAATAGAATGCCAGAATCTCCTCACTCCAGCCACAACAGAAGATTCACTAATGCTTACTTCACTTTTGGGCAATAAAACAAATGGCTCAAAGATTTTTTACCTTTGCCAAAGCGATCAATGTATACCACCTCCTTTAGCTAGTCAAAAACCAGTTTTCTGACTCGATCCATAAAGAAATAGCATACATACTATCATATGTGTGGTGCACTATGGCCATAGATGCCCATGCATCTAAAAAATTCTCAAACAAACAAACAAATATCTGTCCACACTCAAGCAACTCTACATCCTTCCTAAAATGAGGTCTCCAGATCTGTACGCAGTACTCAAGGTGTGGCCTGACCATTGCTTTATGCAAAGGGATAACACCTCCTTTTTCCATGCTAGCAAAATTTCTGTATATCATTGACAATACCCCACGACCTGCTCTGTCAGCCTGTCTGCATTGCTCAGAAAACTTCATATCTGACTGCACAATTATTCCTGCGTCTTTTTCATTTTCTACCATCCTAAGTGTAGTACCACACAGTTAATATGTTCCTCTGGGGTGACTTCTACCTATATGCAGTACTTTGCATTTGTTAATGTTAAACTTCAGTTGCCACTTCTCAGCCCATCTGCCCAACTTTTCTAGATCCTGTTGCAGTAGTACACTGCCATTCCTGTCATTAGCAACCCTGCCAACCTTTATATCATCTGCAAACTTTGACACTAAGCTTGATAAATAAACAAGTACAGGTCACTGTTGAATAAAAGCCGAGAATTAGGGTTGAATTTGAAAGTGTCTGCAATTCTGCCCAGACACGATAGGAGGGAGTATATGATGAGAGCCTTGTCGATCAATTCGGCCCTGGAAAGATTGTGCAAGGCTCAAGGGATAGAATTTTTTTCAGCCTGGTCTGTACTTGTTAACAGGAAAGACTGCTTCTACAGGGATGGGATACACTTAAATAGAAAGGGTGCAAGAATATTTGCTGATGCTATCGAGGCAGTGTTAGGTGGGTCGGAAAACTGATAGCTTGGGGGGATACAAGGACTAATAGTTTTAACAGTAGCTGTAGGCAGAGGTGAAGGTGATTCTTGCACAACTTCTATTAGAATAAGTAGCGACCTGGAGCGAGGGGTGTTGGGGGTTTCAGGGACGGATGGCAGTCATCCTGAAATAGGTGGGTATATGGGATGTGTTAGGGTAAATAGGAATAGGAGCATGTATGCTTGCATGTATACCAATGCTAGAAGTATAGTAAATAAATTTGATGAATTTGAAGTGTTGGTCAAGACATCAAAGGCGGATATTGTTGGGATAGCAGACGTGGTGTCACACAGATATAAGGAATGCAGAACTGGAATTTGGGGAGTACAATGTGTACAGAAAGGATAGAAAGGGAGGAGGTGTTATGCTGTTAATTAAGAAAAACATAAAATCAAAAGAAGTGCACCCAGTTGATATAGATGAACAGTGCACTGTTGAGTCAGTTTGGTGTGACATAAGTACTGCGAAAGCAAAAATAAGAGTAGGAGTGTGTTATAGGCCTAATGATTCGAATGAGTACAATGAACAATTATACAGAGAAATAGAGTGGGCCAGTAAATCACAATGTCTTATAATGGGGGATTTTAACTTCCCAGATATTGACTGGAACTTGTGAGTTGGTCACTCCCACACTAGTCAGACTTTTGTGGATTTATTGGGTGATTGTTTTCTGCAGCAGTATGTTCGAGAGGCAACCAGAGAGAGTAATACTCTTGATCTGGTTATCAGCAGTGATCATTCGTGTATTAAGAATTTGCAGATAAAGGAACCACTAGGTGGCAGTGATCACAGTGTACTGATGTGGGATTTACTTAAAGATATAATTACCATCAGGAGTAAAGGAAAGGGTTTTTGCTTCCGTAAAGGTGAGTACAGTGGTCTCAGAAAGTTTTTAAATTCTGTACAGTGGGATAAACTTTGCGATGTTACCAATAGTAAATTCTAAGTGGGAAGCATTCAAGGAATTAATCGTGGATGTTACTAAAAGTTTCATACCTGTTAAGGAATATTGTTCAAGGTTTAGGCCTAAATGGTTATTAAATGAACTAATGAGACTCGTAACAGAGAAGAAAAATGCATGGGATGCATATAAATTATCAAGTGACTCAGAAGCCTATGGCAGATATAAGCTAGTCTGTAATCAGGTCACAAAGGAGGTTAGGCCGGCGAAGGCAGATTACGAGAAATCCTTGGCAAAAGATGCTAAGAAAAACAGCAAGGATTTCTTTACTTATATAAACTGTAAAAGGAAGGGAATGAATCTGATTGGTCCACTTGACATCGATGGTTCGACTGTTGATGATCCTGCTCAGATAGCAAACAAATTGAATGAGTATTTTGCCTCTGCATTCACACATGAGGAATTATTAAGGTTTGAAAATGGCAGAAGGTTATCAAATTGTAGCAGGATATTTAATGATTTTGTAATAACTGAGAGCAAAGTGGAGGAGAAATTGTTGAAGTTAAACATAAGAAAAGCATCTGGGGTGGATGGGTTCTATCCAGTTATGTTAAAGGAGGCGGCAAAGCAACTAAGCAAGCCCTTAGCCATAATTATGAGAGCATCCTTGGACTCAGGGGAGGTTCCCACGGACTGGAGATGTGCAAATGTATCCCCAATTCACAAAGGGGGATCGAAGGGCGACACGAGTAATTACAGACCAGTTAGTTTAACTTCTGTTCCTGGTAAAATAATGGAGTCACTGGTTAAAGATGCATTGCAGGATCATGTAGACAAGACTGCAGCAATAATTCAGACACAGCATGGGTTTGTTAAGGGAAAGTCTTGCCTGACAAATTTGATAGGATATTATGATGTGGTTACAAAGGAACTGGATGCAAAAAATAATTTTGATATCATACATTTGGATTTCAGGAAAGCTTTTGATACTGTTGCGCATGAAAGACTATTGTACAAATTGGAGCAGAATGGTATTAAGGGTAAGTTGCTACAATGGATAAAAGGATGGTTGAGTGGGAGAAGACAGAGGGTGGTAATCAATGAGTGCTGCTTTTTGTGGACTAATGTTATTAGTGGAGTCCCACAGGGTTCGGTGTTAGGTCCACTGTTGTTTTGTATATTTATCAATGATATTGAAGAAGGTATATCAGACTTAATGTCGAAGTTTGCAGATGATACAAAGGTTGGCAGGGTTTTTAATGACAGTAATGGCAGTGTGCTACTGCAACAGGATCTAGATAATTTGGGAAGATGGGCTAAGAAGTGGCAACTGAAGTTTAACCTTGACAAATGCAAAGTACTGCATATGGGTAGAAGTAACCCCAGAGAAATGTACCAACTGTGTGGTGCTACACTTAAGGTGGTAGAAAATGAAAAAGACCTGGGAGTAATTGTGCAGTCAGATATGAAGTTTTCTGAGCAATGCAGACAGGCTGTCAGGCCAGGTCATGGGGTTTTGTCAATGATATATAGGAATTTTGCTAGCAGGGAAAAGGAGGTGATTATCCCTCTGTATAAGGCAATGGTCAGGCCACGCCTTGAGTTCTGCATACAGGTCTGGAGGCCTCATTTTAGGAAGGATGTAGATTTACTTGAGCGTGTACAGAGAAGGACAACAAGATTGGTGAGGGGAATGAAGGGATCCTCTTACCAAGAGAGGCTTAAGTTCTGCAAATTGCAGTGGCTGGAGACTAGGCACCTGCACGGTGATCTGTTTGAAGTGTATAAGGCCTTGAATGGGTTGAGCACGCTGAATTCTGATGGGATCCTTCCACTTGTTCAGATTACGAACCTAAGGGGGCATAAATTCAAATTAAGAAAAGACAGATGTAGAATAGATGTGCGGAAATTTGCCTTTAGCCAGTGGGTGGTTAATTGCTGGAACAAACTTCCATCTGTCGTTGTGAAAGTTGATAGGTTGAATAAATTTAAGGAGGAACTGGACAGGCATTTGGAGGGAATGGTGTGATTTTTTTTTTTTTTTTTTGGCTGATGCTGCATAAGCTCATACACATGCTTTCTTGCATCACATGCCACTACTACTACTACAAAACAACAGTGTATATTGATAAATATACAAAACAACTGTGGGCCCAACACCGAACCCCATGGGACTCCACTAATAATATTAATCCACGAAGAGCAGCGTCCATTGATTACCACTCTCTTCTCCCACTCAACCAACCTTTTATCCATTCTAGCAACTTACCCTTAATACCATACTGCTCCAATTTGTACAGTAATTTTCCATGCGCAACAGTGTCAAAAGCTTTCCTGAAATCTAAGTACATGATTTCTGAATTATTTTTTGCATCCAGTTACTTTGTAATCACATCATAGTAACCAATCAAAAATGTCACACAAGACTTTCCCTTAACAAGCCCATGCTGTCTGATTTATTGCTGCAGTCTTGTCTAGATGATCCTGCAATGCATCTTTAACCAGTGACTCCATTATTTTCCCCGGAACAGAAGTTAAACTAACTGGTCTGTAATTACTCGTGTCACCCTTCAATCCCTCTTTGTGAATTGGGGATACATCTGTACCTCTCCAGTCCGTGGGGAATTCCCATGAGTCCAAGGATGCTCTCATAATTATGGTTAAGGGTTTGCTTACTTCCTTTGCCTCCTTTTTTAATATAACTGGATAGATCCTATCCCCCCTAGGTGTGCCTTTTGTATGTTTAACTTCAACAATTTCTCCTCTGCTTTGCTCTTTGTTATTACAAAATCATTAAGCACCCTGGTACAGTTTGATAAACTTCTGACATTTTCCTCCCTTAATAAAACTCACTGTCAATTTAGATGCAAAATACTCATTCAGATTATCAGCTAATTGAGCTGGCTCATCAACAGTTTTATAGCTTTTACGTTCAGTAGAAGTAGTGATGGTGTGATTAATATTACTGGTTAGGAATTAAAGCCTAATTGGCTTGTTATCAACAGTCAAAATAATAATAAGAATTAGATTGATGTAGATGGTCATAGTGAATCCAATCCAAAAGCAGTGTTTTAAGTGACAAATTTGTTTGTAGGTATTAATTTTTTATTGCTTATGATGCCATTCACCCCATTAAAAGAATGTGTTATTAAATTAGGAGTACTAGTTACAAAACAAACTAGCACCTTGAGTAATTCTGCTTAAGGTAGATCACACCTTTTGGTTTCTTCTAGAAACACCTTGGAAAAAAAAATTGCATCAAAAAATGGAAAAGGATAACTTCCAATTTTTATAGCTTTTTCTGGAGAACGATAGCTGTAGTTGTCCACCAGTATGGATACAGACATTTTTCTAGTAAAGCAGGACTGTCAGTTTTTTAAGTTGCTTCTTTTCTGTCTTAGCTTATGATTATATACATTATCATTAGTAATTAAGTTATGAGGTGTGTTCAAGTTATGAGGTCTCCAAATTTATATCTCACAAAATACCGCAGTATATGCATGGGACTGCTTTTTGTCTAACTGTTAATTAGTTCTGAATGTTTTCAGATGCCAGCTGAAAACATCTTCATGTATTCAGATGTTTTAAAATGGTGTCCTTCACTCATCATGAAGACACACAAAAAGACAATTGTGTTAATGTGTGTGAAGCATTTCTCACTTGAGATGCTGCACTGAATGCATCTTTCTCTTCCTTAATTGTCACGATGGATAAGACATGGGTTCCACTCTTCAATTCAGAAATGAAATGTATTATTAACCACACTGTAGTAATTCCCTGCCCAGCGGAATCACACTGATTCACCACTCCCTGCTCCAAAATGTGTTTTTGCTGCGAGTGAAGAGAAAATGATGGTTGGTGTTTTCTGGGATATTGATGGAATAATCCTACACATTGTATACCCAAGAACAACTCATATGAAGAAGTTCTGATGAAAAAGTTCCTCCCAGCACTTGAGAAAAAACACCCTCACAGATGGAATCACATTTGTTTCAATCAGGACAATGCTTAACCTCATTGTTGTGGAAATTTTTTTAAAAGAAAACAACACTGAGGTTATGTCACATCCTTCATACTTATCTGACCTTGCACCTAGTGAGTTTTGGTTGTTCCCAACAATGAAGGATGCCCTTTGTGGCAGATTTCCTCTCCGACAAATCAGCTGCTTCTGCCATTTACCAGTGGGCCGAACATACCTCTAAAGAAAGCTTTGCTGCACTCTTCACAGCTTGGAAGAACGTGTGCAGCTTCGGAGACATTGTTGAAAAGTGAGGCATGTGTTACCTCTATATCTTATGCTTTTGAGAAATAAATTTGGAGACTATAACTTGAACACAACTCATACTTTGAAATTATTTCCTTCAACTATAATTTTGGCACTAGGTCATTTTCATTTAAGTGTCATATTTCATTTTTTGAAAGCTAGTTTTTTTCCTTATTTTTTTACTTAATCTAAAATTCCATGGAATTTCTGTTAAAATAGTGCTAATGATGTCAGCAGAAAATGCTAGTGCACATAACATTATGAAGTATGTAAGTGGATCAGTATTCCTGGAACTGTCTGAGAATATGGGGACTTTAAATTATGCCATAAGGTGTTAATGTTTATAGCATTTTTTTCTTACCATTTCCTTTGCATGTTTTGCACACCCATATATTTAGACCTCAAGATCAGCTTAAAAAGTTTGGTAGTTATATATAAACATAAATACAGTAATTTATAGGACATTACCTATATTTGCATATTATTTACTTTCTAGTATAGTATATTACACAGAAAGAAAAATAATATGAAGTATTACTAGAAAAAGTTATTTTTTAAATTTTTAAAAAGCGATCATTTTTTTGTTTGTATATCTGTGCTTAAAGAGTTAAATATTTTTAATAGCGGCCACATAAAGCAACTCAAGAAGAAATGACAAAATACCATAGTGATGACTATATTCGATTTTTGAGGAGTATAAGGCCTGATAACATGTCTGAGTATAATAAGCAGATGCAGAGGTGTAAGTTATCATCTTTGAAATATTTCTTGTTTCTAGAGGTTAGTACTTATACATTGTATAACTTTATACCACACTAATTATTCCTTCTATTTTGAACTTTCACAGAAGGAAATTATTAAAAACGCATATAATCCAGTTTACATGTAACTCTGGGATCAAATAAAAGTGCAAAGTTATATAATCCAGTTTACGTATAATTCTGTGATCGGATAAAAGTGCAATGTATGCTACAATCGAGCTAGTGAAAATCACTATGTGTAAGTCAAATTTGCACTCCTAGTGTTTCTAGTATCTTCATCAGAGAAAAATCAAGAGACAATCAAATCTGGGTAACCATGATTGTTCCAGTTAGAATTGAAATATCATAGAAGATTACTAAAATTAAATATTATTTAATGACAAACTGTCACTAAGATAATATTTAAAGGGCTTAACTGTTTTCCTTTCTAAAGTGGGCACACAGGAGGCTAGATTCCTTTCACATTCCTGATATTCTTTCTTCACCTTTGTGACTGGTTGCCTTGTTGGGTATAATTTATCACTTGCAATAATTGACAGCAATTTTAGTTAGCTGTTAAATTCAAAAGCTAACAAAATTTGAAAATCTTGAAGGTTCACCTTAAAGGGTCTCCTTATATAGAATTTCAAAAGAACTTTTTTTCATACCAAGTCCATTGTATCTCTTTTTTCCTAGTGATGTCTTTTCTAGGTGGGTTGCATAAATGACATCAAAAATTTTATAGAGCACTTAATAAAACTTCATAGTTTTATGTTCTCTAAACTTAGCTATTCAGTTGAATTACAGCTGTTTTTATAGTACAGTAAACCCCCGCTTTTCGCAGGGGTTACATTCCTGAGAAATGCCGCAAATACTGAGTTATGGCTTCCATAGTAATAAAGGGGTTCCATTCCAAAGTATGAAATATATAAGAAAAACTAGTCTAAAATTTTGTCTATGTATGTATTATATGTACCTTCATAATATGACTATGTACATAGACAGTACATGGCGAAATGCAAGCATAAGGCATCGAAATGAAAATAAGACACAATTTAATATTAAATGTAATATTTATTAGAAATTTCGAACCGGCGCCAGTGCTATCACCAGTTTCGCAAAAGTGTTGATAAAGGTGTTTTGCTTTTTCACGAATGATGAGTGAACTTAACAGAATTTTATTTTGAGTTCGGTCTTCTATCCACAGATTTAAAGCTTTTTCTAATTTAACATCATGAGTTACAGAGCAAATTTTTGAAGCAGTTAGCGCATTTTCATGGACACTCGGTGGATTTTTTCTTCCGATTTCTTGATTGATCGTACTGTTGACTTATCGATTTTATAATGTTTTATGATTGACGAGACACTTTCACCATTAGAAATTTTATCTAATAACTGAATTTTACTCGCTAATGTCATCACCTTCTTTGATCTTTTCACAATTCCATTGTTATTTGTAGCCATATTTTTTGTAGTGGTTAGAAAAGAATTTGCCCACAATAAAGTCACTTTCTTTCGTTAACACACTCGAAAAAGTCTGTTTACATTAACACACTGCAAAACGGTAGATTTTTCACTTTTGTAAGCATATAAATTAAAAGCAAATGGCAAAACCTTCCATGACAAGCACATAGCACATACTCAACAAGGATTAGCGAGAAACATCCATGCTCGCGATTTTGTCACCCCTCTTCCCCACCCACTGAGCACTGTTTTGACCGGGAAAGATGATTTTAGCCACGCCCATGTTTTTTTATGGCGGAAAATGTTCATTGCGATTTAAAATTCACATTTTTTTAGGTTTCATTTTATATTAAATCAGTGACCGCGAAACCGCGAATACAGGTACCGCAAATAGCGGGGGTTTACTGTGTTTAGTACTGTCGTCATGTATACTTTTTTTTTTAAGCATTTTCTTGGTTTTTTTTTTTTTTTTTTTGGTAGTTGTTGGCGCATCGGCTTCTGTGGCCATAATGAACCTCCCAAGGTTTTTGCAGTACTTTGAGCGAACCGGGCTAGCCAAGTGGGTAAAGTACTTGCCCGGCAACCCAAAGGTCGCAGGTTCGATTCCCGCCTCGGGCTTGGATCAAAGTACTGCAAAAACCTTGGGAGGTACAATATGGCCACAGAAGCCGATGCGCCAACAACTACCAAATCAAAAAAAAGCAGTACTTTGATCCAAGCCCAAGGCGGGATTCGAACCCGCGACCTTTGGGTTGCCAGGCAGGCACTTTACCCACCCGGCTAGCCCGGTCGGCCATTTTATTTGTATGGATTTCTTCACAAATGACACCATGTTCATGAGTCTTGCATAACAATACATGCTCACAGACTATTTAAAGCTAATAGTACTTCAATAAGATTACATTTAAGGTACGAATTTCTTTTTTCCATACAGTTTGTATGGGAAAAAAAAAAAATAACAAAAAAATAATATGCTGGATTTCTATTTATCAAAATTTTATTAAAATTTGGAATGGCTTGACAAATATTTTTAAAAGGTCCAAATATGAAATTTCATGTAAATTGATCTACAGGGAGTTGAGTTGTTATATGTGCAAAGACATGGTGAAGACAATAGGCACATATCGGGAGAGGGCTGAAAAGTTTTTGGCCCAATAATATTGCAAAGGTTTTTGCGGAAGAGAATATTGCCAATCTATGCTGTGACTCTTCTTGAGTAATAACAGAGAGATAACACAAAGAGTTCAGGTTTGTAACTATATTCTTCTCCTTTACAGAGGGCATTGAAGTGTGGAAGGTGAGTGAAGACAGTGACTGAGAGAATGAAACACGTGCAGTTATTGAGTACCTTCATTTAAAGGAAATGTAACTGAAAGAAATTCATGAAGACATGTAACAAAAAATCTGGATTCCAGAATTTTAAGTGTGGATGATAGTATTGAAGATGCACCTTGCAGTGAGAGGCCTGTTACCGTGTTGGCACCTGCAGATATGGATGCAATTCATGGCCTGTTCATGTAAGACCACGGAATAACACTGGAGCACACTGAGATAACATTCAACATCTCCCAGGAGTGAGCTCACGTATCTTGGCGAATGTTTTAATAATGAAGACAATTTCTTTGAGGTGGGTCCCTAAAGCACTGAATGAAAATAGGAAGAAGGAAAGAGTGAGATGTTATGAGATCATGCAGCATTTTGAAGCTAATGAAACTCAATTTTGGGGCAGTATATTACTATGGAAGAAATATGGTATATCACTATGCACCACTTTGACCTTGAAATAGAAGAACAATTGAATTGGTGGGAGAATACCTCATCTCCTTCTCCTAAAAAGTTTTGAATGCAGAAGTCAACTGAGAAAGTCATGGCATCTGTCTTCTTGAATGCAGAAAGAGTGATCACATTCCTGAAATGAGGTGCCACTATCAGTGCTGAGTATTATTCTAAACTGCCGAGACATTGGAACTGAAACATAAGAGGTGCAGGAAATTGGCCAAAGCAGTCATTTTGCATCAAGACAATGTACCGGTCAACAAAGCATTTGTGACTCTGAGTGATTGTGGAGCAGTAGTTCAAGCTATTACAGAATCTACCCTACTCAATGCATTTGGCTCCATCTGACCAGTTTCTATTTCCAAATCTCAAAAAAGGAATTGAAAGGACGGAAATTCGACAGTGACAGTGCCATGATGGGTGCAGTCGACAACTGGTTTCAGCCAAAATCTGAATTTTATTTGAGCCAGTTAGGAAAGCTACTGGACCTTACAGAAAGTACGTTTACTTAAATGTTGAAAAAGAAATCGGTTTTTACAACTTTCCGGCATTCCTTCTATGGAAGGCTAGAACTGTTTCAATCACCCCTTGTGTCTGTAGAGATGAAATATTGGTAGTATCTGAGCAAAATTTAAAAACTCTCGGAGCCCACCCAAAGATAACAAAATTAAAAAGAAAATTGGCACCTCTCAGGTGTAGTTCCAATAAGTTTTACATTACCGCTACCAGGTTAGCAGTTGTCAGTCCTTACATTGCTGTGTTCAGAAACTTATGAAAATTTTTGTAAGTGTTTCATGAAAATAGTGTTTTGAAGTCTAGTGAAAAGGTTAGATTGGCAGCATGTTTAGTGATAGCTGACAGTTACCCTCTCATTTCACACTAATGTTTGGCATAAACGTATCCTGTACATTTTCTGGTTGAGTTGATTTGATCACTTGATAATGAGGTTTTCTTTTAAAGCACTTAACTTAAGGAATTCTTTAGTGAAGAGGATGCTGGAAGTTTATCAAACTCTAACAGAGAACTAAATGATGCTGTAATAACTGAGAGGAAAGTGGAAGAGAAATTGTTGAAGTTAAAACATAAGACACCTGGGGTGGATGGGATCTATCCACTTATATTAAGGGAGGCAGCAAAGGAAGTAAGCAAACGCTTAGCCATAATTACGAGAGCATCCCTTGATTCATGGGAGGTTGCTGCGGACTGGATATGTGTTATACGAATAATTACATACCTGTTAGTTTAACTTCTGTTCCAGGGAAAATAATGGAGTCACTGGTAAAATAAGTAATGCAGGATCATCTAGACAAGGCCGCAATTATACTTCAGACACAGCATGGATTTGTTAAGGGGAATTCTTGTTTGACCAGTTTGATTGGATACTACAATGTGGTCACAAAAGAAATGGTTGAAAAAATAATTTTGATATCATATTCTTGGATTTCAGGAAATCTTTTGATACTGTTGCCCATAAAAGACTGCTGTACAAATTGGAACAGTGTGGCATTAAGGTCAAGTTGCTGCTATGGATAAAGGAATGGTTGAGTGGGAAAAGACAGAGAATGGTAATCAATGGACATTGCTCTTCGTGGACAAATGTTATTAGTGGAGTCCCTCAGGGTTTGGTGTTGAGCCCATTGTTTTCTATATTTATGAGGGTATATCAGGGTTAATGTCCATGTTTTCAGATGATACAAATGTTGACAGGGTGGTTAATGACAGTATGCTCTTGCAACAGGTTCTAGAAAACTTAGGTAGATGGTCTTAGAAATGGAAATTGAAGTTTAACATTGATAAATGCAAAGTACTGTATGTGGGTTGTGGTACTGCAGAGTAATGTACCAAATGTGTGGTATTGCACTCAGGGTAGTGGAAAAATGAAAATGACCTGTGATATAATTGTGGTCAGATATGAAGTTCTCTGAGCAGTGCAGACAGGCTGCCAGGATAGGTCATGGGGTTTTGTCAATGATATACACAAATTTTGCTAGCAAGGAGAAGGAGGTGATTACCTTATTGTATAAAGCAATGGTCAGGTTACATCTTGAGTACTGCTTACTGGTTGGTGTGGAGGCCTCATTTTAGGTAGGATGTGGAGCTGCACGAATGAGTTCATAGTAGGGTGACAAGATTGGTGAGCTGGACAAAAATGTGCTCTTACCAAGAATGTCTTCATTTCTGGAAACTAGGCACCAGCGAGGTGATCTGATTGAGGTGTTTAAGGCTTTGAATTGATTTAGGAACCTCATTACTTATAGGATTTTGGGCCACACCCTATTCTACAACTAGGCTTCCTCAATTTTAAATTTGTGCCCCCTTGTGCATGCATGCGTGTGTGTGTGTGTGTGTGTGCGTGCGGTCTGAGCAAGAGGAAGAATTCTGGTCAAAATCCGGAAGCTCAGAATTCTGACAGTATCTACTATATTGTAAAAATGTATGAATATAATTCTATATATTTATTTGTTTTTCAGTAAGTAAAAATTTACCTTATTAGATTAATTTTGTATAGAAAGAATATAAAAAATAACAAAAATTTTAATGACAAATACCTCTTTCAATTTGAATATCATGTATTCTGTTACAAAAACGATCAGCAAATAAAAATGACTTGCATTTAATTGGTAATTTTTCAAAACAAATTTTGGTATTTGTATAGGGCATTTGAGCAATAATTATAGGTATAGCATTGAAATGCTAAAGTTTTAAAATACGATCAGCAAATAAAAATGACTTGCATTTAATTGGTAATTTTTCAAAACAAATTTTGGTATTTGTATAGGGCATTTGAGCAATAATTATAGGTATAGCATTGAAATGCTAAAGATAAAAAACATGAAATAAGAAAACTTTCAGAATATGAAAATTTAGAGTAAAGTTTGTCATAAATATCATTAGCATAACTAAAACTGTTAATATACAGGTATTTATTTGTTATTAGATGTACTTTCATGAATATCTTTGACAAGTACATTAGACATGACCATGAGCACCAGTAGGATATTTTCTTATTATTATAATACTTAAGATTATTTCCCCGATTAATATCCCGCTGAAAAAATACCTAACTTTCTTCTTATTATTAGCATTAGCACATGATGCAAGAAAGAAAGCTTATATAGCATCAGCCAAAAAAAAAAACACCCTTATTTCATCCATCCACTCTCTCCAAATGTTTGTCAAGTTCTGCATTGAATCTATTTAAGCTATCAACTTCTACAACGACAGATGGAAGTTTGTTCCACCAATCAACCACCCACTGGCTAAAGGCAAACTTGTGCACATCTATCCTACAACCGTCTTTCCTCAATTTGAATTTATGCCCTCTCAGGCGATTATTCTGAGCAAGAGAAAGAATCCCATTCGCATTGAGCATGCTCAAACCATTCAAGGCTTTATACACCTCAACCAGATTACCTCGCAGGTGCCTAGTCTCCAGAAACTGTAATTTGCAAAATTTAAGCCTTTCTTTGTAAGAGCAACCCATTGTTCCATTCACTAATCTTGTTGCCCTTCTCTGACTCGTTCCAACACCTCTACTTCTTTCTTAAAATGAGGCCTCCAGACCTGTATACAGTACTCAAGGTGTGGCCTGACCATTGCCTTATACAAATACAAGAGGATAATCACCTCCTTAACCCTGCTAGAAAAATTCCTGTATATCATTGACAAGACACCATGAGCTACTCTTGCAGACCGTCTGTACTGCTCGGAAAACTTTATATCTGCCTCCACAATTACCCGCAGGTTCTTTTCATTCTCTACCACTGTCAGTGTGGTACCTGTGATCACTGCCACCTAGTGTTTCCTTTATCTGCAGATTTTTGATGCATGAAGAATCACTACTGATAATCAGATCAAGAGTATTTTCTGGGCAGAATTGCAGACACTTTCTTTCAAATTCAACCCTAACACATGGCTTTTTTTTCAGCATTGTCATGTACTTGTTAAGTAATTCTGCCGATCTCCTACCCTTAATATCATCATTAGTACCAACGTGTACAACAATTTTGCCCTTTGTGCCCTTAAAGGATGATATCTGTCCTACAAAGTCATCAACCTTTGCCCCTGGCAGACATACCCTGGTCCTGTTCCATCTATCCTTTTTGCACAATATGTTCCCTGTTTCCCTGCCAATAGTCACCTACAACAACTATTTCCTTTGTGACCAGTGCATCCTGCCTTGGGGGTTGCCGCTGTGTTGCGTGATGTTCAAGTGCAAGCTCTGGCATTGATGTGGGCAGCTGGGAGCTTGATGGGTCCCTCAATTTAAATCATTCAAGGGCATCCACCCTGTCCTTCAAGCGCCTCCGTAGCCAGGTGGGAAGGAGCAGCAGTACGTAGCACGCTTCTTGATTAGACCGGGGTTCGAGCCCGTCACCACCAAATACGGAGGATGCGGAAAGGTCAGGGAATGACCACCGCATATCATGGAGCAATATGGCCTTAGTTGCTAATGCTCCTGAAAACCAAATAACAACAACTGTCCTTCAAGCTCTCATATAAGCCCATAACAATGCTGAGTTGGCGCCTGATTTCCTCGCACTCTTTACATCATGCACACACAAAGACATTCCCTTGGCAATATCATTTCCCTTTCCTGATTGCTGCACAAACATCAAACAAGCAGTGCATTTCAATAGACTGTCATTCAGAGGACAACTGCCCCGCTCATTTCTCCCTGAACCACAGCACTTCCACTAGTTTGAATCTTTTGCTTTGCTGCTCTGAGTCCCGATTTCTATTCAAGTTCAATAAAATTCCAGTACAAAATATAACCCTAAACCTATATCCAAAAGCAGTTATAACACTATATATATGTATTTCGGTATCGAATATTATCTCCGAGTTACGTTATATGACTTTCTTATCCCTTGTCAACTTATATTGATTAATTTGATGTTACGTTTGTAATAACAACTAGGTCGCTATATTTATTTAGTTAAAAAAGTATAATTCAATTGACAATGAAATTTAATAAGATTAATAAATTTTACTGATTAATTGATACTACTATACTCGCTATCTAGTTTTCTGTTAAACCTTACGCTATCTAATTTTCCGTTAAACCTTACGCTATCTAATTTTCCGTTAAACCTTACGCTATCTAATTTTCCGTTAAACCTTACGCTATCTAATTTTCCGTTAAACCTTACGCTATCTAATTTTCCGTTAAACCTTACGCTATCTAATTTTCCGTTAAACCTTACGCTATCTAGTTTTCCGTTAAACCTTATGCTATCTAGTTTTCTGTTAAACCTTACTCTAGTAGACTTTATCGTATAATGGCGGCAAGTTACGAACGGTTAATCTACGGACACGAGGTATTATTTACTTTCCAAATCATTCTATCTAAATTCAAAATAAACCACGGAGCTTGACTAGGTCTATAAGCTACTTATAGAAAATAATTTAATCTAACAATTAAGTCAATAAAGCGGCTAAGTATAATTAAAAACTTTTCATTCGTGGGAGCTGCAAAACCTGTTCACACGTGGATTTCATACTCTTACCGATACTAAATAATAACCTACAAAATCTCTATCTAAATTCAATTTAAACTAAAATATTGTTACTAGGAATATAAAGCAACTCTAAAAAATAAATTAATATGCCAATCTAAATAATCTTAAGTATTATAATTTAATTATAATACTTAAGATTATTTCCCTGATTAATATCCCCCTGAAAAAATATTCTTCTTATTATTATAATACTTAAGATTATTTAAGTATTATAATACTTAAGATTATTTAAGTATTATTATTAAGATTATTGAAGTATATTAAGATTATTATAATACTTAAAGGTTTTATAATTTGTTTGATTTTTTGCAAATTTTAATCTGTGATATTGATGTCATGTGGTTATTGTCAGTAATATGGTTTATGTGAACTGATTGCATACTGTTAGTACTTATATATATATATATATATATATATATATATATATATATATATATAATGATAAAGTTGCAATGAAATTACAAAAGTCTTATCAAACAAGAATGATCTGTTAGAGTTTATGCAAAATTTATAAAATATATATTATGGGTCCAGGTACTATGGTAAATGCAGAAAGGACCTACAACCATAATGAATAATAGACAAAAAGGGAAATATCAGTATATTTGTGTATATGGTAGGGGAGTTGAGCTATCAGGTGTAATAACCATGGAAGAATAGGGAGAACCTCTAAGTAAAAAATCAATTTACCTGAAATAAAAATAAAATGCAATTAATAATTATAGTAAGCACCTAATGCTGTGGGTTCTAGGACTTTAACTACTTCATCAAAGGGTCGGCAGGAAAATCGTAGGGACCATGGCAATAGGCCAGATCTCTGTTTCTGTTACGATGTACATGTAAACGGTATACGTATACATCATAGCCGACCCTACAGAGACCAGAAGGAAGAATAAAAATCTATAAAAAAAAATAAAAATAATAATGATAAATAAATGATAAATAAAATCCTGTGGAAAGAGAAGGATGAAATGTAAACTCAAAAAAATCTGAGAGATGAGGCAAAACAAGAAAACTTACTGTCTGTATGGACCGGCAGACGTTGAAAGTCAATAGTGATTGAAGGAGAGAGCAGAATGTTCACTTGCAGTGTATATATGTGTCAGTTGAAGTAGCACAGTGTATGTGGGGGGAAAAGGTGTGAAATCATAAACTGGAACAGTACTGGTGTGACGGGGAAGTGAGCAATTAAACAGATGAGGCAAAAAGCCAGCAGATGGAGAAACAAAAACTGACAAAGTAGTGTGGAAAAGACTAAACTTTGTAATAGAAGAAACAAGTAGCGATAGTAGAGAAATATCATCTCAATGTTGCTTTCGGCCAGCCTAATTGCTCATGAGAAATAAAATGTAGTAAAAAGAACAGCAGAAAGTAATTGAAATGAAGTTGAATAAAGTAGTGCTTGGCACTCCAGGGTTGCAAGCCTGTACCACAGATAGTCCCTGGATGGATGACTGGACAATTGCCTCATATGTTTAAGTCAGTAGTGGCAATGTCAAAGAAATTAAAATCAAAATAATATAAATAAGATGAAAGATAAAAATACACAAAAACGATGACAAGACAAGAAACAAAATACCCCCATCAATAGACAATCCATGGTCACGAGCTTTCCACACTGTGAGACACGACAGAGTCAGGGGGGTATGAAACTATAAAGTATGTACAGACCAGAATATAAAGGAGATTAGTCTACTGACATGATGTTTAGAACTAGGTCGTAGTTTGTAATGTTTTAAATTTAATAATATTAAATGCTTTTTTGAAGTGATGGTAGAGTAAAGCAGCCGGGAATTTATTATGTAGTAATTTATTGTAGAGTATTTTAATGTTGTCTGAAAATAGACTGATGCTAATGCATATTGTAGCAAGTCTTATATATTGGGTATCTATGTATGTATCTATAAAGCTGCATGTATCTATAAAGCTGCATGTCTGAGGGTAGAGCTGTCTCTGAACATTTTTTAGAAATGTTAGAGTGCCAATGGATAAGGCTGACTACCTAGAAGCTAAAAGCTTCTCTTTTGTTGTATATGTTGATAGCAATATGAGAGCTGTTGATTTTTATATCTAGGTCTAGGTATTTGGCTGAAAGGTCATTATTATTTGTTTTATCCAGGGTCAGTTCTGCAAGCAAAAACCAGCAAAGTCCTGTTTAAAAATTGGGTAGTTGAAAATTATCAGGTCATCAATGTATCTATAAAGCTGCATGTCTGAGGGTAGAGCTGTCTCTGACCAGTATAGGTATAGGTTAGCTAAGACAGCTAGCAGGGCTACCCATGGGGGTGCCTGTGGTTTGTAAGTAGATAGATTTACCATCAAAAATGTAATTGTTGGAAACACAAAGATTAACTAGGTTATTCCAAAAGACAGACTTACAACCAATAATATCTATGTAGTTGTTATAAATTATATTTAGCACGGATTTTAAGTTAGCTTGGTTTATGCTGGTGAATAGACTGTTGAAGTCAAATGTTTGCACATGAGTGATGTTATTAGTTTTTAGGGCATTTAAGACCAGCAGATTGTTATTAATAATTCTGCTATTGGGAAGGATGTCCATGATAGGTTTAAGTAACCATTCCAGTGTTTTTCTGGGTTTATGGGAATAACTGTATTTACAGGAACTGATGAACCTGAAGCCTATGGGGTTTTTATGGAACTTGGGAATGAAATGAAATTTGTAATTGCTAAAGCTGATATTGAGTTTCTTGCTGAAAGCAATCAACTTTTTAGTAATGATGCTGCTATTGTTGGTGATGAACTTGTAGGTAGTACTGGAATTTAATTCTGCATTTAATGTATGGAAATAAAATGTTTTGTAGATAATGGCTAATTGCAGGCAGCTTTATCAACAGAGGTGATAATGAAGTGTTTCTGTAGGTCAGCCAATTGCTGTTTTAAAATGAAAGAATTGAATTTGATTCCTGAAGGATGGTTGTACCTGTGGAAAAGATGATTTTCAGTGTTGTAGCATAGCCTTTAATACAGAATTAATCCATAATTGGAAGGCTTCAATGGGAATCGTGTGTAGGTAGGAGAGCTTGAAACAGAAGTTGAGCAAATCTTGGTATAACTGTTTTTTGAAGAGTTTGAAGTTTATCTTATGATATATCCTGTATTTGAAGCCATAAGACATGATGTTTCTGAATTCTTTATTGTGGATGATATCTAAATTACCTGTTATAATATGGCCATGGTGTTGGTCAATAAAAGGTTGGAAATTAGCCTGTTGACAAATACAAATATTGAAGGCTAGATCGGGATTAAATTTGTCCATGTTAGTAGCTAGTTGCTTATAATTACAGACTCTGCGTCCGAAAGGTTTATCGTATCTAAATCTCTATATAATATTCAAGTTATGGCAGCCATCTGGAAGTAGATTATTTGAGATGTTAATACAGTCGTTAATATTGAAGTTGTCTAGGCAGGAATTGAATTTAAAAATGATGGTGGCATTATTAACATTTGGTAAGCTTGAAGTTAGATTTTAATCTCAATTTGCATATATCTGTAATAAGGTCAGGTAGGTGTTTTGATTTAAAATTGAAAGAGAGAATGAATCGGTAAAGTGCCTTTAGTGTGCTGTGCTTTGTACAAAATAGTAGATTGTGAATATTTTTTACATTGAACTGACTGGTATCCCATTCAGTAATGGTCTGTTGAAATGTACCAAGCTTATATTTGTGTGTGGTAAAACTGTCAGATTTGTGTTTATTATAGGGTTTTGAAGCAGAAAGACCTTTGGTTACTTGGAATTTATCTTATATGCAAATATCTGTAATATTATTTGTGATAATTTTATGATTGAATTTGTTGTTAAGCCCATATGGATAGAGAGATTTTAGCTTTAACATGAATAATTCTTCTTGTTGATTACGGGAAATAGGCTCATGTACTTGGGCTAGGATAGAAACGTAAATATTGGAAAACCAGTGTGACTGGAAATGATTGTATTCAACTTCTTGTTTAGCGTTATTGCTAGTGCGGTTATTTTACCTTTTGATGTCTGATCTGTGTAGGTTTAGCCTGAGGTGGAGCTTATTACCAGTTTGTCCTACGTATTTCATGTTACAGGTTTGACAAGTTAAAAGATAAATCAAGTTACTGCTTTTGCAGAAAATAGGTTCCTCATTATTATTAGTATTATGTTGCAGATGCATGTATGGGCATGTAAGGCAAAGTTTGTTAGAGCATTTCTTGAATTTTAGATTAGTGTGGTGATGGTATGAAATTGGAGCAGTAACCTCTTTACCATTCTGGTTAGGAGTATTAGATGCAAAATTGCTCTGAGTGGTGTGTGTTAAAGGTGTATGTCCCAAGTTAAGAGAGTGTATCGAGGTGCTGTACAGCGCATGGCCCCCCCCAGGGTCAAATTTATCCTACTCTGCCCATGTAGTATGTCATTACTAAGGTGGCAGTTCATAATAAGAGTCAGGTTGCAGATGCGGCCAAAAACATTATAAAAATATAAAATACAAATTAAAACACAACAATATAATAATAACATTGCCAAAAAGAAAAACTGTATAATAACATTGCTAAAAAGAAAAGCTGTATGTGCAGTATGTGAAATAATACCATAGCTATCAAAAGTAGACATTACTAAAATTAATCCATGGTTACCAGAAACTGAAAGTCAACAAAAGCAAAAACTGAGTAAAAAGAGTAAGATGCAGGTGTCAATCTAGTTAATCTTTGTGTTTCCAACAATTACAATTTTGACAGTAAATCTATCTACTTACAAACCATAGGCACCCCAATGGGTAGCCCTGATAGCTTTGTCTTAGCTAACCTATACCTATACTGGTCCGAGACAGCTCTACCCTCAGACACACAGCTTTATGGATACATTGATGACCTGATAATTTTCAACTACCCACCTTTTAAACAGAACTTTGCTGGTTTTTACTCCGCAGAACTGACCCTGGATAAAACAAATAATAATGACCTTTCAGCCAACTACCTAGACCTAGATATAAAAATCAACAGCCCCCCATACTGCTATCAACATATACAACAAAAGAGAAGCTTTCAGCTTCAAGGTAGTCAGTCTTCCCCATTGGCACTCTAATATTTCTAAAAAAGTTCATGCAAACATAATTCTTTCCCAATATATAAGAATTGCTACAATATGCAATAGCATCAGTCTATTTTCAGGCATTAAAATACTCTACAATAAATTACTACATAATAAATTCCCAGCTGCTTTCTTCTACCATCACTTCAAAAAAGCATTTAATATTATTAAATTTAAAAACATTACAAACTACGACCTAGTTCTAAACATCATGTCAGTAGGCTAATCTCCTTTATATTCTGGCCTGTACATACTGTATAGTTTCAAACCCCCCTGACTGTCGTGTCTCAGTGTGGAAAGCTCGTGACCACGAATGTTATATTGACGGGGGTATTTTGTTTCTTGTCTTGTCATCGTTTTTGTGTATTTTTATCTTTCATCTTATTTATATTATTTTGATTTTAATTTCTTTAATGTTTCCACTATTGACTTTAACATTTGAGGCAATTGTTCAGTCATCCGTCTAGGGACTATCTGTGGTACGGGCTTACAACCCCAGACTGCCGAGCACTACTTTATTCAACTCCATTTCAATTACTTTCTGCTGTTCTTTTTACTACATTTTATTTCTCGTGAGCAATTAGGCTGGCCGAAAGCAATATCGAGATGATATTTCTCTAATATCGCTACTTGTTTCTTCTACTACAAAGTTTAGTGTCTTTTCCACACTACTTTGTTAGTTTTTGTTTCTCCATCTGCTGGCTTTTTGCCTCATCTGTTTAATTGCTCACTTCCCTGTCACACCAGTACTGTTCCGGTAGGCGCCTCCGTAGCCAGGTGGGAAGGAGCAGCAGTGCGTAGCACACGCTTCTTGATTAGACCGGGGTTCGAGCCCGTCACCACCAAATATGGAGGATGCGGAAAGGTCAGGGAATGACCACCGCATATCCCGGAGCAATATGGCCTTAGTTGCTAATGCTCCTAAAAACCAAAACAACAACTGTTCCGGTTTACAGTTTCACATCTTTTCCTCCCCGACACACTGTGCTACTTCAACTGACACATATATACACCGCAAGAGGAACACTCAGTTCCCTCCTTCAATCACCATTGACTTTCAACGTCTGCCAGTCCATACAGACAGTAAGTTTTTTTGTTTTTCCCCATCTCTCAGATTTTTTTGAGTTTACATTTCATTCTTCTCTTTACCCACAGGATTTTATTTATCATTTTTATTTTTATTTTATAGTTTTTTATTCTTCCTTCTGGTCTCTGTCAGGTTGGCTATGATGTATACCGTTTACATGTACATCATAACAGAGACCTGGCCTATTGCCGTTGCTCTTACGATTTTCGCTTTATTCTTCTTTTTGCTTTAATAAAGTTTTATTGGCATTATTTGAGCTGCTATTTTTTTTTTTTTTTTTTTTTTGGTTGTTTGAAAGTTAATTTTATTCCTTTCTTTTTGGTCTCTGTATAAATCATAGTCGGGTCGGCTATGGTTTATATGGTTTGTACATATACATCATAACAGAAACAGAGACCCTGCTTATTGTGGTGGCTCCTACAGTTTTGGCTGCCGACCCTTTTAAAAAAAAGCCCAAAATAATAACAATGGTAACATCGTTATCATTGTTATTATTTTTATATTAATCAATTTATTTCAGGTTTATCTCCTTCACCTTACAGGCCTTCTACAATTGATAGGTCAGCATCCCTTCCCTACACGCTGAATATAAAAATTTGTCTATATTTCATTATGGTTGCCGGGGTTTCTCTACTGTAACTAGTAGTACCCAGGATCCATTACACAGTTTAATAATTTTGTTTTAATACTTTGCTTGCTTACTTTGTCATTCAGTAACCAGATTATTTTTATCAATATTATATATTTCACAAGCTCTATCTTGTCATTGCTTACGCTGCCTTGAATAGCTTGATATACATATCTTACTCGGTTTTTTCATTGGTCTGACTTTCAATTTTTGGTCACTATGGATCTCAATTTGACTATTGCCATTTCACATATTCCATAATCAGTTATTCCTCTTCCTTGGCATTGGTATTGTTTTTTTTAAAATTATTTTTCATCATTTTATCTTTTTGATGCTTTTTATGATGAACCAACTTAGTAAGGACATACTACATGGGAAACAGTAGATTAAATATAACCCTGGGGGCCTATGCTCTGTAGATCTCCTCGACACATTCTCCAAACTTTCAACATTAACATTTAACTCACACCACACAGAGCAAACCAGCATCTAATGCTTCTAGCCTGAATGGTAATGAGGTCACCTTCTCCAAATATTATCATCCTCATTACAATCTAAAATTTAACAAATGCTCCAACAAACCTGCCTTATGTGCCCATACATGCATCCACAACATATTTCTAATAATACTGAAGATCCAATATTCTGCAAAAGCAGCAAAGTAGTTTTTCTTTCAACGTGCCGAACCTGTAATATAAAATATGTGGGACAAACTGGTAATAAACTCCACCTCAGACTTAACCTGCATAGGTCAGATATCAAGAATTACAATAACTGCAACATCCATAACTCAGGGCAAGAAATAGAGTACAATCACTTCCAGACACATTGCTATACCAACATCTATATTTCCATCCTAGCACAAGTAACGGAACCTAATGCCTGAATTCAACAGGAAAAATTATTCGTGTTAAAATTAAAAACTCTCTTTCCATATGGACTCAACAATAAGTTCAATCATAAGATCATCACAAATAATATAATAATATTACATATTGACAAATTCCAAGTTACTAAAGGAATAAATACATCCAGAACTTATAGGAAACACAAATCGAATAGTACCAACATTACTATATATAAATACAAGTCAGGTGACTTTAAACAGACTATCTCTGACTGGGACAATGGTCAGTTCAGCGTACAGAAGATTCATGATCTACTCTTTTGTACTAAACATAGCAACACAAAAGCCCTTCACAGATTCATACTCACCTTCAATTTCACATCTAAACATATACTTGACCTCATTACAGATACAGTGAAACTTCTCCTAACGGACACCTCTCGTTAACGGACATCTCTCTACAACGGACATTTTCAAATTCCCCAACTCACCTCCATTGGTTTTAACGTGTTTGCAGCTTCTGTCTAGCGGACATTCTCTGTAACGGATGCTGACAGGCAATCTGCACTGTTTCGTTTAGATTAGCACTTAATTTGATCTCCCCATAACGGACAGCGGGCGAGCTCACGGCCCTTTTTCTAGGAACGTTTCTTCCACGTATTGCCTCAATCATGTGTTTATTTTCTATTTCCGATTCTCTGAATTTTATCAAGGTTTATGTCGCGGTTCTAAACCCTTTTTCAAGAATTTTAAGGCACGTGTAAAACTTCTGATGAATTCGGTGTGTGCAGGGGGGGGGGGAAATATGGTTGGCCTTTCGTCTTTTCAGTTTCAGTTTTCAGTTTTGTTCAGTGTCGTGTGAAGTGCACAATGTCTCCTCGCAAACATTTAACTTTAAAAGATAAAATCGAACTCATTAATGCGTATGATGGACAAAAAAATAGTGTCAGGGCGGAAAAATTTCTAAGGAACGCTTGACTGTACTATTGTGTACAAATATGCTGGGAGACTTTGAACAACCTCTTGTTATAGGAAACCCACAAAATCCTCGTTGTTTCAAGGGCATAAAGTTGAATCTTTTGGATGTTGACTGGAAGTCTAATAAAAATGCGTGGATGACACGTGATATCATGAGCGAATGGATAAGTCACTTTAACCAAAACATGATTCGTCAAAACAGAAAAATTATTCTTTTCATGGATAATGCTGCATCTCACTCGCACATTGAATTGTCCAACATTCAAATCGTTTTTCTGCCACCAAACACATCTGCAGAGTGTCAGCCCTTGGATCAAGGGATAATAAAAAATTTTAAACTTCACTACAGAAAACGTGTTTTAAGACATCTCATTGCAAACATGAACGATGTAACATGTGCGAGTGATCTTGCAAAGAAAATCAGCATCCTAGATGCGATTCAATGGATTTCCTCTTCAGTAGGTCCTTGAGGTTGTCACAGACATTCTCTCAGATATGCCAGACAAGCTGTACTTGCTACCTGGGAGTCTAAAACGCTGATGGAACTGATATTCGGGTGACACTCAAGTCAAGTGGACCCAATTTCGGCGAAGTCCGGACGGTCTGTGACAGCCAAATCCTCTGCTTGCACCTTCACGATGGTGGGACTGTTAGTAATCCTGGATATAACCTCCATGCATAAGCACATGGTGGGTGACCACCCAGGTGTGAACCAACGTAAGCAGGGGTCGAGGTGTGGCGCCCACACCACATGGAGGAATGCCGCCCCTCTATGTTACCAGGCAATACTAGGTGGTAGATGACTCTCATCAACCGGTGAAATACCACCACTTTGCTTATTGGAGGCTTGAAGTGGTGGAACCCATGTTTAGTCTCTAGAGCTAAGTTCCGGTCAACCCTTCCCTATCTCTTCCATCATGCAGTATGATTGATGACTTTTGAGGTTATGATGAACGTCGTGGCGAGATCCAATATTCCTTACATTTCGAGGGTACAGCTCTAAAACGGTTTTCGCAGGCCGGCCGCTAGTTAGTACACCGGACCGAACCTATTGGTAACTCTCTAGGAGGCTTCCGGATCAGCTAGTGTATAATCTTGCTACCTCTACTCTGCCAGATAGTGACTGGAGGGAGTCCGAGTAGTGTGTATGCGGGGAGCATTGTCGAGGCCACGTTATGTCAAGGATCTGGGTATATTCTTACCACATGTACGCCATATCCAAAAATTTCATTACTTCATACAGCATGTCCCACCCACTTTTTCTTACTATTGAATACACCATGAATTGCCAAACTAATAGAACAAGCTTATCTGCGAAAAGATCTAAACCTCCCAAGGATTTCCTAATTCATTTCACAAATATACGTGGTCTCAAATCTAATCTCAATGATGTCCATTTCCACTTGCAGTCTGCCAAACCCCATGTACTTTTTCTGACAGAATCTCAGTTATCGGTTGATTCAACTACTGCTCATCTCAGATGCCCAAATTATTCGCTGTACGATTCCTTTCGCCTCAAAGGTGGTACTTGTGCATATGTCCGTTCTGATATTCCCTGTCAGAGACTTGCCAATTTGGAATCTCCTCTCTTTGATCTTCTCTGGCTTAAAATCTCTCTACCTCATTGTGTCAAATTCATCTGTTGTCTCTACCGTTCCCCAAACTCCACTAATCACTTGGAGCTCTTTGACTTCCTCTCGTTGCAACTTGACTTTCTCCAGTCCAACTTTCCTAACAGTGAGGTAATTTTCCTTGGTGATTTTAATGTTCACAACTCCAGCTGGCTTCCGTTCTCTAGTCACACCGACCCAGCAGGTCGAGATGCTGAGGCTTTTGCAATTACTAATGACCTAGCACAGATTGTTCATTTACCTACAAGAATACCGGACAATCCGAATCATACAGCCAATACGCTCGATCTTTTTCTCACAAACAACCCTTCTAAGTACACGGTCGAAGTGAGAGGTCCTTTAGGCACTTCAGACCACAACTTGGTGATTGTCTCTTCTCCAATGGAACCTTTATCTCGTGGCTATTCCCAACCTCGTGTTGTTTGGCATTACAAGAATGCAAAATGGGATGACCTGCGAGACTTCTTTTCTTCTTTTCCTTGGTCGGATTACTGTTTCAAAACTCCTGATGTCAACGTTTGCTCAGATCGTGTCAGTGAAACTATTCTTGCAGGAATGGAATCCTTTATCCCACACTCCACTTTAAAATCTCGTCCTTTATCTAAACCTTGGTTTTCCAATAAATGTGCTAAGGCTGTTCAAGAGAAGAATGTTGCATATCGTAATTGGCTTGTTTCTAATTCTTCAGTTTCATTTTCTGCCTACACCAAAGCTCGCAACAATTGTAAAGCAGTTATTAATCAGTCCAAACTAGAGTTTGAACAGGCTAAGAGTAGAAAACTTGCTTCTTGCCCTAATGGTAGCCGAGCATTCTGGTCTCTTGCCAAAGCTATTGGCCGCAACTTTTGCCCATCTCTGCTTCCACCTCTGTCCAAACCAGATGGTTCTGTTGTCACTTCAGCCAAGGATAAAGCTGACCTGCTAGCATCCCATTTTTCTTCCAGCTCATGTATTAATGATCTTGGTAAAACACCTCCCACCATTCCCAACACGGTCCATTCAATGCCTCCTGTGGTCTTCCGTCAAAAGGATATCAGAAGGATTTTGATGAATCTTGATGCTAAGAAAGCTCCAGGTCCTGATGGTATTTCTCCACTTGTTCTCAAAATCTGTGCTCCTGAACTTACTCCTATTCTTTGCCGCCTTTTTTTCACTTTCTTATTCCAAAGGTGTTTTTCCTTCTGCTTGGAAATTTGCTCATATCCAGCCAGTTCCTAAAAAGGGTGACAAATCCCTCCCATCCAATTATCGTCCCATTGCAATTACTTCTACTCTTTCTAAAGTAATGGAGAAATCAATTAACCGCCATCTCTTAAACTACTTAGAAACCTTCCGTCTGATCAACGATCGCCAGTATGGATTCCGTCAGTGTCGATCCACTGGTGATATTCTGGCTTATGTTACCCATTTATGGACTACTTCAATGGAAAGGTTCGGTGAAACCCAAGTAGTTGCTCTTGACATCTCAAAGGCTTTCGATCGTGTTTGGCATAAAGGTCTTCTAAACAAGCTTCCATCTTATGGTTTGCCAACTGTTTTTAGTAATTGGTTATCCAGTTTTCTCTCTGATCGCTCACTGAGGGTGATGGTAGATGGCTCTCTGTCTTCTAACTTCTCCACTAATGCCGGTGTCCCCCAAGGTTCAGTTCTTTCCCCCACTCTTTTCCTCTTGTATATCAATGACCTTCTTCCATTGACTGGAAATCCTATCCATAGTTTTGCCGATGATAGCACATTGCATTCAACTTTCCATTTTGAGAAACCTTGCCCTGCTCAATCAGCTTCAACTTCTCGAAAATCTGCTACCAATTCCTTAAATGCCGATCTTCAGGTAATTCTCCAGTGGGGCAAAGACAACTTAGTTGATTTCAACCCTTCTAAAACTCAGTCTTGTCTTATATCTCGCAAAAAGGATTCTTCTGCTCCTATGCTTATCTTTAGTGACACTCCAATTTCTAGGCAAAAGGATATATCTCTTTTGGGAATTACCCTGACTTCTAATCTCTCTTGGCACAAGCACATTACAAATATTGCTTCCTCTGCATCTAAAAAACTTGGTTTTCTCTTTCGCTCTCAGCGTTACTTTTCTTCCAAACAGCTGCTCACTCTGTATAAATCGCAAATCCGCCCTGCCATGGATTATTGTTCCCACATTTGGGGTGGTGCCCCCAAAACCTCTCTCAGGCTTCTTGATTCCATTCAGAAGAGGGCAGTTAGGTTAATTAATGATTCATCTTTAACAGAGTCTCTCCACTCGCTTTCTCATAGACGTACTGTTTCTGCTGCATGCCTCTTCTACAGATATTTCCATGGGCACTGTTCTTCTGAATTGGCTTCTATAATTCCCGCTCTCTCTTTCAAAACAGTCCGAACACGTGCCGCCACCAGCCAACATCCATTTACTGTTCAACTTCAAACCCACAGAACCAACTTTTCATCTTCCTCATTTATTCATTCAACTGCCGTTTTCTGGAACAACCTTCCTTCATACGTATTTCCTGAAAATTACAATCTACAGAAGTTCAAGTCCAATGTCAACAAATATCTTCTTTCGTCTTCTCAACCTCCAACCCAAGCACGGTACTAAGTACTATAGGTTCTAATACCTCTCGTGTTTGGGGTTCACATAAAAAAAAAAAAAAAAAAAAGTAAACGCAATTAGAAAACAAACTGTCGTGAACTGTTTTGTAAAGTCTAGCTTCTCAAACGCAAAAATTGAAGTTGTGAACAGCAATGTGGAGCACCAAGAAGAACAAGAACTTCACCATCTATTGATAATGTACGATACTTCCACTGCAAGTGACCCTGGCTACAAAGATATAGACTCAAACCTCACTACAGAAGATGGTGCTCTAGATATCAACGATATTATTATCGATATTTTTCAAGAAGTTCCTCATGAGGATGAAGAAATGGAAGGAGGTCATTCTGTCGAAGAACATATTAACGACGAACCACCGATGAAAATAGAAGAAGCACTTGTACAGATCAATCGTTTAAAAATGTTTTTCGCCGCTGAAGAAGATACTGAAGGACTTTCGATGGTTTCTTTACTCCAAACAAATGTTGAAAACAAAATTATCAGCCGGAAGAAGGTGCAGAAGAAAATAAGTGATTACTATATGTATTTTGTTTAAGATAAAGTCATAATATGCATAGCACAATTGTATGTATATTATTTACAAAAATATTGTGCAAAATCTGTATATAATTTAATTTAATTTTACATTAAACGTTTAACGATTTTTCTTTATCTCTTGTGTATGTAATTGTATATTATTTACAAAAATATTGTTCAAAATCTGTATATATTTTAATTTAATTTTACATTAAACATTTAACGATTTTTCTTTTTCTTTCTTTCTTTTTTTTTTTTTCTCCCTCAGACTTCTCGTTAGCAGACACTTCTCTCTAACGGACACATTTTTGTTCCCCATGGCTGTCCGTTAAAGGGAAGTTTCACTGTATCTGTAAATTTAAATTAAAATCTTACGGCAAGCTGACCAGCCAAAATAATAATACCACCATCATTTTTAATTATAATACTTGCCTAGACAATTTCAACATTAATGATTGCATTAATAAATCTACAGACCTACTTCCAGATGGCTGCCAAAGCTTGAACATTACTTCCAGATTCAGATATGCTAAACCTTTTGGGCTTAAGGTTTGCAATTACAAACACCTAGCAACTAACTTGGATAAATTTAACCTTGAATCTACTTCTAATGTATGTATTTGCCATCAGGCCAATCTCCAACTGTTTATTGATACACACTTTGGCCATATCTTAACAGGCAACCTAGAGATTATACCTAACAAGGAACTCAGAAACATCATGTCCTATAGCTTCAAATATAGGCCACCCTTTAAAATAAACTTTAAATACTTCACAAAACAATTATACCAGGATTTCTACTAATAGATTAACACTAGTTGTGGCAGAGGTAAAAGTGATTCTTGCACTACTTCTATTGAAATGCAATTGAACAGCAGCCTGGAAAGCAAGGCAATGGGGATTTCCAGGACTGCTGGGAGTCATAGTGGAACAAGTAAATACATGGGCTGTGTTAGGGTAACTAAGAGTAGAAACAGGTGCATGTATACTTGCATGTACACCAATGCTAGGAGTGAAGTGCTAGTCAAGATATCAAAGGCAGTTATTGTTGGGATATCAGAGACATGGTGTCACACAGACATAAGCAGTGCAGAACTGGAATTTGGGGAGTACAATGTGTTCAGAAAGGATAGACAGGACAAAAAGGGAGGAGGTTGATGCTGTTAGTTAAGAAACACATAAAATCTAAGGAAGTGCATCCAATTGATGTTGGTGGAGAATGCAATATTGAGTCTGTTTAGTGTGACATAAGCACTGGGAAAGGATAAAATGAGAGTAGGTGTGTGTTATAGGCCAAATGAATCTGATGAGTATAATGAGCAATTGTGGGCCAGTAAATCAGTGTCTTATAATTGGGGATTTTAATTTCCCAGAGATTGACTGGAATTTGTGGGTTGGTCACTCACACACTAGCAAGGCTTTTGTGGATTTGTTAGTTGATTGTTTTCTACAGCAGCAGCATGTTCGGGAGGCAATTAGAGGAAGTAATACTCTTGATCTGATTATCAGTAGTGATTCTTTATGCATCAAGAATCTGCAGATAAAGGAACCACTAGGTGGCAATGATCACAGTGTGCAGAAATGGGATTTACTCAAAGAGGTAACTACCATTAAGGGTAAAGGGAAGGGTTTTTGCTTTCGTAAAGTTTACTACGGTGGTCTGAGACAGTATTTAAATTCTATACTGTGGGACCAACTGATGATGTTACCAACATCAAATTCAAAATGGGAAGCATTCAAAGAATTAATCTTGGAAGCTACTAGGCTTTTCATACCAACTAAGAAATATTGTTCAAGATTTAGGTCTAAATGGATGTCAGATGAACTACTTGGACGTGTGACAGAGAAGAAAAATGCATGGGATGCATATAAATTAACATGTGACACAGAAGCCTATGATAGATATAAGCTGGACTCTAACCAAGTTACAAATGAGGTTAGGCAGGCAAAGGCAGATACCAAGAAATCTTTGGCAAAGGATGCAAAGAAAACAGCAAAGAGTTCTTTACTTATGTAAACTCTAGAAGCAATGGGATGAATCAGATCGGTCCACTTGATATCAATGGTTCAACTGTTGATGATCCTGCTCAGGTAGCTAACAAACTAAATGAATATTTTGCATCTACATTCACACATGAGGAGTTATTCAGGGAGGGGAATGCCAGAGGTGTATTCAACTCTGGCAATAAGCTAGATAATCTTGTAATAACTGAGAGTAAAGTGGAGAAGGTTTGATTTAGGTTTAATTTTGATTATTTTCACTCTTGTCTTACCATACTGCTGGCATTATTTTATTTTAACTCTTATTCTTATTTATATGGTTATATCTATATCTATATATATATATATATATATATAATGATACCAGTTCTAAATATTCCAATGACTGATTTTACACATTGTGTATATGTGTATTTATATATATATATATATGTGTGTGTGTGTGTGTGTGTGTGTGTGTGTGTGTGTGTGTGTGTGTGTGTGTGTGTGTGTGTGTGTGTGTGTGTTGTTTGTTCATTAATATGACATAAAACATTATCATATATTGTTTACATAACTGTAATGTACATGTTCCATGTGTTCAAATAAAATTTTAATGTTTTCAGTGGCTGTTTTGATTACATGAAAAACAGTTTCTGAGATATAGACTGTTTTTTTAAATACAATCAGTATGTCGGGAATCTGGCTGTTGGGATTTTGGGTGGCACCGATAGAATAGATGTGTGGAAATTTGCCTTTAGCCAGCGAGTACTTGATTGCTGGAGCGAACTTCCATCAGTTGTGGAAGTTGATAACTTAAATAAATTCAAGGAAGACTAGACAGACTAGGTGGGTATGAATAGAATTGAAATGGGAGTTTTTTTTTGGATGATGCTGTATAAGCATCATTTGCCACTGCTAATAATAATGCTAACTTCAGAAGAGATTGAGGTAAACAGTTTCTTTTTGTTAATTTCAGCAGTGTTTGTGAATAGCTAACTGAGATAGTATTGTGTATGCATGGTGTCTTGTTTTGTTTTATTTCTATTACTGTTTATTTTTTATGTCTGATCTCTTTGTGATTATAGGATTGACAGGAATCCTAAAATAATATTTACCACAAACCGAAATAATCAGTCATTGGAATACTTAGAACTGGTATCATTATTCCTTAACATATAACTTATAAAACCAATAATTATACCTACAGAAAGCATTCCCAGAGGAAAGTTCACACTGATGGGTGTGATCTCTGTGAGTTTCATATTTATTGATTCTTGTTCTTTTCAGTATGTGTCTGTCTGTTCTCATATAATAACTCAACTACAAGTGGATGTATTTTCATGTAATTTTATGTTTGGCTCTTTTAGAATGATTTGCCAAGTCTTCTAAATTTTTAAAACTAAATGAGTAGAAATTTGTCAATTATTTCTTTTTTCATACATATCATAGGCTATTTGTATGCTGTATATTGTAGCTGAAGCACTGGATATTATTTTTGTTGTGCACTGTTTGAAATATGCATTGCACTGTAGTGAACATTTCATACCTTGAGTTATGGGAGCCTGTGTTCCATTTGCATTGCCATCGAAATTAAAGGAATCTGTTGGTTATAAACTATTACAAAATACGGATTTGGGAGGTGTGTGCAGTGAAGTGAAAACAATAACCTTTATATATTATCAATTAGCAAGATATTATTTAGTTACTTTTCACTTTTATTGACCTCTGCAAAGAAAAAATTTATTTAATTTAAGAAATAAAAATCTAACACACCTGAAATCTAATACTGCATACATTACTAATTTGTCTCTATCTCCAATGTGAAGAAGGTTTTTGTCCAGAAATTTGAAGCTCTGCACATTATTAATTTATACGTTTGTCCATACTTTGATTGTTGTAGTGTATTTTTCTGCTCCAATAAGTTAGCATTAGTAGAGGCATATGATGCAAGAAAGCAAGTTTATACAGCATCAGCCAAAAAAAAAAAAAAAATTTCCATTTCTCCCATCCATTTGCTCCAAAAGTTTCTGTTTTTTCTTTGAATTTATTTAAGCTATCAACTTCCACAAGAACAGATGGATGTCTGTTCCACCAATCAACTACATTTCCGCACATCTATTCAACAACTATCTTTCCTCAATTTCAGTTTATGCCCCCCGGGTTTGTAATCCGAGCAAGAGAAAGAATCCCATCAGCACTGAGCCTGCTTAATCCATTCAAGGCCTTATACACCTCAATCATATCACCTCGCAAGTGCCTAGTCTCCAGATGCTTCAATTTACAGAACTTCTGCAAATTGAGCAGAAGTTCAATTTGCAGAGCCTTTCTTCGTAAGATCACCCCTTTGGTTCCCTCACCAGTCTTGTTGCCCTTCTTTGTATTCATCCTAGCAACTCTACATCCTTCCTAAAATGAGGCCTCCAGACCTGTACGCAGTATTCAAGGCATGGCCCGACCATTGCCTTTTACAAAGGTATAATCACCTCCTCGTCTTTGCTGACAAAATTCCTATATATCATTGGCAAAACTCCATGATCTGCTCTGGCAGCTCGTCTGCACTTCTCAGAGAACTTCATATCCGACTGCACAATTACCCACAGGTCTTTTTCATTCTCTACTTCCCTGAGTGTAGTACTACAGAGTTGGTATGTTTCTCTTTGGTTACTGCTACCCATATGCAGTATTTTGCATTTGTCAATGTTAAACTTCAGTTGCCACTTCTGCCCATCTGCCAAACTTGAGATGATATCCTTTTAGAATTTTTTTCCTGGTGGCTTGCTGAGATCAGTTATAAATCCTATTAACTTATTGTCGTCATTGATTTAATTTGCATAGTTATTTGTCATCAGAAAATGAGAATTTATTATTTGAATTGCTTAAAATGACAACATGCTCTCTCCATCTATATGAGCAAATGTCAGATTTGATTATGTTCTCTTGAACTGGATTGCTGCATTTTTAATTTACCTAATGTGGTAGATTTTGGGTTTGATTCAGATCATTTGCCTTTATTTTTCACCATCTATCAGAGTACTTAATTTTCTATGTCAAGTTGGAAAAGCACAGTTTAACTCTTCAGTATTGTGTCTATTTTCCATTAGTTAGCAGGCATGCTGTACAATCAAAGAACACAGTACTTTTTGTTATTTGTTTGTTTGCTTATGATGTATGAATCAACTATCTGATTCTCCGTCAGATATACTGCTTGTAAGCAGTATTATCAAGCAGATAATGATAATACTGCTTGTCTATTCTACAAGCAGTATTCAAAATTCATTTTATGCTACTTGAGTTGGTTGCAAATTGAAACTACAGTGGTGTACTCCTTGTAAATTGAAACTACAGTGGTGTACTCCTTGTAAATTGAAACTGCAACGATGTGTTCCAGGACTATTTGATTGTTAACATCAGGATGCCATTGATACAAAATCTCTGAGACTTTCAAACTTGATTTCCTTGTTGAACTCAACATTTCCATTGACATTTTTTCACTGGAGAATTCCCAGGCCAGCTCTGTGAGGGGACCCCCCCTCCCCTGAAATTTATGTAGTAGTAATGGCAAATGATGCAAGAAAGCAAGCTTATATAGCATCAGCAAAAAAAAAAAAAACAGTTCACCTATCCATACCTGCCAGGAATTTGTCTAGTTCTCCTTTGACTTTATTTAGCCCATCCACTTCCACAATGGATGGAAGCTTATTCCAACAATCAGCCACCTGTTGGCTGAAGGCAAACTTCTGCACATCTATCCTGCAACCACCCTTTTTCAACTTGAATTTATGCCCCCTCATGAGTGTAGTCTCAGCAAGTGGAAGAATGTCATTAGCATTCAGCTTACTCAATCCATTTAAGGCTTTAAACATCTTAATCAGATCTCCCTGTAGGTGCCTGGTCTCGAGACGTTGCAATTTGCAGAACCGAAGGCTTTCTAGGTAAGAGCACTTTTGTTCCCTTCAGCAATCTGGGCTCTTCTCTGCACCTGTTCTAGCAGATCTACATCCTTTCTTAAGTGGGGCCTCCAGATCTGTTTACAGTACTCAAGGTGTAGCCTAACCATGGCCTTATATAAAGCGATAATCACTTCCTTATCCCTGCTGGAAAGTTGTTGGAGAGGCCTTCATCCTGCAGTGGATTGAAAATGGCTAATGATGACGATCCCTGCTAGCAAAGTTTCTTCTATATATCATTGACAAAACACCATGAGTTACCTCGGCAGGATGTGTACTGCTCAGAAAATTTTATGCCTGACTACAAAATTAACCCCAGGCCTTTTTTCATTCTCCTTTACCCTGATTGTACTACCACAGAGTTAATAAGTTATTTTGGGGTTTCTACTACCCATGTGTAGTATCCTCCATTTGTCAATGTTAAACTTCAATTGCGACTTCTCAGCCCATCGACCCAGTTTTCCTAGATCTTGTTGCAGTAGCCCATCCTGATGACTGTTGCTAACCGTCCTGCCAACCTTTGTATTATTTGCAAACTCAGACATTAAACTTGATATACCTTCATCAATACCATTGATAAATATTGAAAACAACAGTGGGCCCAGCACTGAACCTTGGGTAACTCCACTAATAACATTCCTGAAATCCAAGTATATAATGTCAAAATTATTTTTTGCATCCAGTTACTTGGTCACTGCATCATAGTAACTTACCAGATTGGTTAGACAATATCGCCCCTTGACAAATCTACGCTGTGATTACAATGTAATTGCACGGCTGCCAAATTGCCCTGGATGGGATTCTTCCTCTAGCTCAGAATAATCACCTGAGAGGGCATAAATTCAAATTGAGGAAAGACAGATGTAGGATAGACGTGCGGAAATTTGCCTTTAGCCAGCGGGTGGTTGGTTGGTGGAACAGACTTCCATCCCTTGTAGTGGAGGTTGATAGCCTAAATAAGTTTAAGGCTCAGCTGGACAGGTATTTTGAACGAACAGAGGGGTGAAGTGGAAGTGGGTTTTTTTTTTTTTTTTTTTGGCTGATGCTGCATAAGCTTGCTTTCTTGCATCAAATGCCTCTACTAATGCTAATGCTAATTACTTCTTTAACCAGTGATTTTATTATTTTCCTTGCAACAGACATTAAGCTAATAGGTCTGTAATTACTCATGTCACGTTTTGATCCCACTTTATGAATTTTGGATAAATGTAGAAACAGTTTTTATCTAAAGCCATGAGATTCTTTTCTTCATTGAAAATTGATTAAGATTTATTGAAATATGAACTGGATTATAAACCTATTCTGAAGAAGAGAATTGTGAAGTAGACATTGAAGTATAAGTTAAAGATTAATCATATTTATTGTTATTTATCTCTAGTACAGGTAGTTTTTGACTTTACGAGTTAATTCGTTCCCAGCGCGTGCTTGTAAAGCGAAAACTCAAAGCAGGAATTAAATCACATAGACATAATGTTAAAAATAGGGGTTATACTCTCAACAATGAAATTAGATAGCTAATTAGTTTGTTTAAACAATGATTGACATATCCAAAGAAATTAAAACGTAGCCTGTAAAATCAAGCAAATTATAATAATAAAGAAATTATTTATGACTTACAAATTTTAAAGAATGTTTATTTTTCATCATCGGCTAAATTCGCACTAGTTGATCACTCATTATTGGTACAGCACTCGTTGGTTGTTGCACAGGGGGTCGTCGTCTTCAGAAATGCTTCAAGAGGTGTTTGTTTCCAAGATAATCTTCTATTTTATTTATAAATTTCAATAAATGCATAAGC
Organism: Mastigoproctus giganteus; assembly: GCF_048544385.1. Classification (NCBI taxonomy): domain Eukaryota; kingdom Metazoa; phylum Arthropoda; class Arachnida; order Uropygi; family Thelyphonidae; genus Mastigoproctus; species Mastigoproctus giganteus. Next base: position 122,059,611 of record NC_143582.1, read on the forward strand.
ATTTTTTAATGGAATGCACAAATTGCAACTAACACGATTTGTGTGTAGTAACAAGTTTATGAAGCTTAAAAAAAAGGAATGAAGAGAAGATTCTGAAAATTTATTTGTTTTTTGTACGATTGAGGATTTCAGTAAAGGAGAAACATATTTCACCATAATAACGCAAAAAACCACAATTTCAGCTATCAGTATTTTCACAAATGCAATAACATCAAGTTTACTACCCATTTATAATTGCTTGCAGTAACAGAAAAGCCTAGTAAACTGGAAAGTGCAAATTGTTTTTGTTTTATGGTCGTGAGCTCCAGAAATGTGCTTTAGAAAAATGTCACAAAGTTCAAAATTGGTTCTTATAACAGAATATATGATAACGATGAAAGTAGTGCATTTTAGTGATTTGCATTGGTAACTAATACAATTTGCACTATAAAAACGACCTTTTAGAGAGTTATATAGCGAAAATTTCAACTTTTGAGGTCGTGGAACGAATTAGCAAAAAACAATGTGTTATTGGGTTCACATTACGATATTTTCACGATACGATGGTGTCTATGGAACGGATTAATATCGTAAAGCTGGGTACACTGTATTGTATAGCTACGTGCGTGGTTTGAAATGCGGCATTTTTGAATGTTTAACATTCATTTTTTGCAATTAATGTTCATATTTTCGATTTTGTTGATACTTGATACTTCGAAAAAAAAAGAAAAAAAAAAAAAAAACACCTCTTAAACCTGGGAACTTAAAAAGCGAGAACTGCCTGTATATGGATTTCTGGATTAGAATTTTGCATGGTATGTTTTAAATATTTTTCTGATTGCAAAATTGTAATTGGAAAAATGTAAAGGTATTTCTAATTGTAAAATCTGACCTCCTTATGCTGATTTGTTTAAATATTGTGTTTCACTTTTACTGACACAGAAATGCTAACTGAGAGCATTTTTACTGGCTGAAATAAAAGTGCTCTAAAGGTAACTTGCACATTTTATTGACTGAAATAATGAAGCCTTTTATCAAATTCGTTCAGTCAATAAAAGTGCAATACTTACAGAAAGAAATAGTCTATATTTCCTTCTGAAATATAATTGGATTATACAATACAAAGACTATTATACCTTGTTGCATTTGGGATCTAGAATTTTAAAGATATATTTTAACATAATGGTTGATCACTTGAATAAAATTAATTGTGACTTTAGGCATTGGACAAATTTTTTTTTTTTTTTTTAAATTAGAGAAAAGATAACATTCTTTTTTGATAGCAGCATATATTTCTTTAAGTTAAATTTAAAGAAATTAACTTCATGTGATGTGAGCCACTGGCAGATTTTTTTTTTTTTTTTTTTTGCTTACATAAATTTGAATTGTCTACCCTAGCAATTTTGAATTTATCAAAATACATAAACATGTGCTTGACTCTTTTTATTAAATATTCCGCAATGTTGTGCTCATTTAATGAAATTATCTGTTGTGGATGGCTGAGGTTGCCGTAGCCAAGTTGTCAGGTGTGAGGCTATGTAAGTACATATGCTTTGAGTGATCATGGTTTAAGCCTATGTGATTACTAAATATGGTGCTGTTTCTTGTATTTTTTCTATCTTGTGAACTCCTCTTACTACCCTGTGATTGTCCCAGAGTTAAAGAGAAAATTTATTTTATTTAATATTACTAAATTAATTTTCCTTGAAAATGGCCTTTGTAATTCCTTTCTTTAGTAGTTACATAAGAATATATGATATAGCACTCTTCTTTCATTATTCTTAACCGAGCAATTTCATTTCAACATATAGAATCAACTTGCTTAAATATCGCAAAGTTAGCTTTTTTTCTAAGTATATCCAACTTTCTAATTACAACTTTTTTTTCTGTCTCTAGTGGTTACACTAGAAAAAATATAAAATTAGCCTGCTTGTTAGAAACAAATTTTTACACTGGACATCCGATTTACAATCTTTTATCTTGATCTACTCCTTAGATTGCAGAAAAATTCATCCTGTGAATTTTTCCACAACAGTATTTCTATTTAATTAATGTAATAATGAATTTTTCCATTATTCTCATAAAGCATCACCTTTTTTCAAAAAAATGAAAGGCTAAGAAGGAAATATTTTCAGCATGTACTACATAACAGTTAAATATAGTAATATATAAATTAATCTTATATTTTAAAGATTAAATATAGTAAAGCTATAGCATTAAAGATATTTTTACTGTAAAATTTGTTATTAAACTATAAATATTGTTGTATCACATATTTTAGGTAAATCTTATTGTTAGTCTAGTTATGTATTTTTGAGTGTGAACATTTTATTTTTCGGAACACATTTTGCCATCATGCTTTTATATCTGTGGGAAAATTGCCCCAGATTTATGAACTTTTGCTTTATGAACCACTTTTCAAAATAAGTGGTGCTGGTGTGTATATATTTATTTCCAGTGTTCTTTTTGTCTTCAGTCTGAAGAAGTTCTTGTTCAAGAAATTTGCAACTCTGGCACAATTTTTTCATTAGTATTTTATCCAAACTTGATTGTAGTGTATTTTTCTCCTCTAATAGGTTTAGAGACTTAGAATTATTCAGGATGGCTTTTTAAGATTAGTAACAAATCCTACAAGCTCAGTTTTCATGGTAAGGTGTCCAACATAAATCCTGAGAGACCTCATTCATAATGTTAGTCTGTGAACATTTAATCTTTTAATATGGTTTGTTTGATTACATCAGGATTAAACTGAAGTGAAATTGTGGAAAAATCATTTTTATTGGATACTATGATGTGGTTACAAAGGAACTGGATGCAAAAAATTATTTTGATATCATATACTTGAATTTCAGGAAGGCTTTTGACACTGTTGCGCATGGAAGACTATTGTACAAATTGGAGTAGTATGGCATTAAGGGCAAGTTGATAAAAAGGATAAAAGGATGGTTGAGTGGAGAAGATAGAGAGTGGTAATCAATGGACGCTGCTCTTTGTGGACTAATGTTATTAGTGGTGTCTTCCAGGGTTCGGTGTTAGGTCCATTGTTGTTTTGTATATTTATCAATGATATTGATGAAGGTATCTCAAGCTTAATGTTGAAGTTTGCAGATTATACAAAAGTTGGCAGTGTTGTTAATGACAGTATGCTATTGCAACAAGATCTAGAAATGTTGGGTAGATGGGCTGATAAGTGGCAACCGAAGTTTAGCATTGACAAATGCAAAGTACTGCATATGGGTTGCAAGCAATAATCCCAGAGAAATGTACCAACCATGTGATGTTACACTCTGGGAAGTGGGAATGAAAGAGTCCTGAGGGTAATTGTGCATTTGGATATGAAGTTTTCCGAGCAGTGCGAACAGGCTTCCAGAGCAGGTCATAGGGTCTTGTCAATGATATACAGGAATTTTACTAGCAGGGATAAGGAGGTGATTATCCCCTGTATATGGCAATGGTCAGACCACACCTTGAGTACTGCATATAGGTCTTGAAGCTTTATTTTAGGAAGAATGTAGAGCTCTAGTACAGAGAAGGGCAACAAGGCTGGTGAGGGGAACAAAGGGGGTGCGCATACGAAGAAAGGCTTAAGCTCTGCAAATTGCAACATCTGGAGACTAGGCACCTGTGAGGTGATATGATTGAGGTGTATAATTCCTTAAATGAATTGAGTAGGCATCAGTGCTGATTGGGATTCTCTCACTTGCTCAGATGACAAACCTGAAGGGGCATAAACTGAAATTGAGGAAAGAGAGTTGTCAAATTTCCACACGCTGTATGCGCGGAAATTGGACTTTAACCAACGGATATTTGATTGCTGGAACAAACTTCCATCTGTCGTTGTGGAAGGTGATAGTTTAAATTAATTGAAGGAAGAAGTGGACACTCTTTTGGATCGAATGGGTTTGTGAAATGGGAAGTTTTTTTTTTTTTTTTTTTGGCTTGCTTTCTTGCATCATAAGTCTCTATTAATGCTAGCGGTAATGCTAAATAGATGCAACATCTTTAGTATCCAAAGCATTGACAATTTTTTTTTTTTTTTTTTTTTTATAGAATCAAAATTCTTAACATAAAATAATATTTGGTAAAACTCTGGTTCTTGGGTACTAGTCCATATTTTGACATACTGATAGGAACAAAGCAGTGATTGGCAGGTGCCACTCATTACTTTCCCCGCCCACTGCCCTCTTAGGTTGATATGCCTAGGGTGTGTTTTCCCCCTCACTTGCTGCTGTTTTTATATCGGGAACTTGTTTTCTAATTTTTAAACAGTGGGATGTGGGGATAAATACCCTACCTAAGCTAAACACCCCCCTCCTTGACAATGCAGAACCATCAGAAAAAAAACGAACGGCTTCACAATAATCACTGAATCACAGAACCACAGAACTCTGCTGTACGATTACTCCATTCAAACACCATGCCAACCGTGCAGGGGAAAGTGGTACCCAATAATGGAATTTAGCTTAATATTTATTTTTTAAAAACACCCCAAACAAAAGGTATTAGAACCTATGATTATTAGCACCATGCATGGGTTGAAGGCTGGGAAGATGAAAGAAGATACTTGTTGATATTAGACTGGAATTCTGTGGATTGTAATTTTCATGAAATACATATGGAGGGTGGTTGTTCCAGAAAACGTAAGTTGAAGGGATAAATGAGGAAGAAGAAAAGTTGGTTCTGTGAGTATGAAGTTGGGCAGTAAAAGGATGCTGAATGGTTATGGCAGGTGTTTGGACTTGTTTGAAAGAGAGAGGGGTAATTATAGAAGCCGATTCAGAAGAATGGTGCCCATGGAAATAGCTGTGGAAAAGGCATGCAGCAGAAAGAGAATATCTATGAGACAGAGTGGAGAGATTTTGTTTGAGATGAGTCATTAATTAAACTAACTGCCCTCTTTCAAATGGAGTCTAGAAACCTTTCTGAGCAGTGCCCCCATAACCTTTCTGAGAAAGGTTATGGGGGCACTGCACAAAATGTGGGAACAATATTCCAAGGTAGGACAGATTTGATATTTGTACGAAGTGAGTAGCTGTTTAGGAGAAATATAATGTAAGAGTGAAGGAGAAAACCTAGTGTTTAGATGCAGAGGAAGCAATATTTGTGATGTACTTATGCCAAAAGAGACCTAGTCATCCTAGTCCCTAATAGAGATGTGTTGTCTTATCTGGAAATGTGAGTGTTATTGAAGATAAGTGTAGAGCAAAAGAATCCTTTTGGCAAGATGTAGACACAACTGAGTTTTAGAAGGATTGAAATTAACTGAGTTATATTTTGCCCACTGAAGAATTACCTGGAGATCAGCATTTAAGGAATTGGTAGTAGATGTTCAAGAAGTTGAAGTTGAAGTTTGTTCAGGGCATGGTTTTTCGAATAAGAAGGTGGAATCCAATGGCTATTATCAGCAAAACTATGGATAGGATTTCCAGTAAATGGAAGGTCATTAATACACAATAGGAAAGGATGGGAGAAAGAACTGAACCTTGGTAAATGCCAGCATTACTACAGAAGTTAGAAGACAGCCATCTGCCATCACCTGCAGTAGAGCATTGGAGAGAAAACTGGATACCCAATTACAAATACAGCCAACAGTCCATGAGATGGAAGCGTATTTAGAAAAAATTTTATGCTGAACACAATCAAAAGCCTTTGAAATGTTAAGAGCAACTGCTTGAGTTCACCAGACCTTTTCATAGAATTTGTCTATAGTGGGTAAGCTAGTGGCAATCATTAATCAGATGGAAGGTTTCAACATAGTTTAGGAGTTGGCAGTTATTGGATTTCTCCATTTTTTAAAAAAGATGATACAGAACAGGAGTTAGCTCAGTTTTTGAGAATTTGGAGAAATACCATCAGAATCTGGAGATTTCTTGTCATCATGATTGTTCATAATTCTTTTCATATCTTTTTAATGGAAAACTACAGGGGCTTTGAATGGAGTATACTGAGAGGGGTCAAGGTAATTTACCAAGGTCATCAATACAAGAGTAAGAAATAAAATAGGATGCTTGCAGGTCAGCTTTATCTTTAGCTGAGGTGACAATGGAACCAACCGATTTTACCAGAAGTGGGAGTCCTCTTAAAGCAACTATTGGGTAAAAGTTGTGCCCAGTAGTTGCTTTAACAGGACACCAGAATGCTCGACTACCATTTGAACACAAAGCAAGTTTTCTACTTTTAGCCTATTCAAAATCTAGTTTGAACTGATTAACAACTCCTTTTCAATTGTTACGAAGTTTAGTGTAGGGAGAAAATGAAGCTGGAGATTTGGATGCAAGCTAATTGTGATAGGCAGTGTTATTATCTTGAATAGCCTTAGTGTATTTATTTGAAAACCAGGGTTTAGATGAAGAAAGAGATTTTAAGGTGGTGCTAGAATAAAGGATTTCATCCCTACAAGAATAATTTCACTGACATGATCTGAGCAAACATTGATATCAGAAGATTTAAAGCTATTCCAACCAAGGAAAAGAAGAGTACAAATCTGTAATGTCCAACAACACAAAGCAGAGAATGGCGAAGAGAGAAAGGCACCATTGGAGAAGAGACCATTACTAAGTTGTGATCTAAGGTGCCTAGAGTATCATTCATCTGGACCTTGCACTTGGAAGGGTTTTTAGGAAGAAAAAGACCAAGAATAATTTCCCACAAATGAAATGAGTGTAATGGCCATAAGCACCCACCATTTCATTGGTGGGCTTTCAAATGCACTTTTCTCCAATATCTTGATTGGTGTTCTTGTAGGTAAATAAACAATCTATGGAAGATCATTAGTAATTGCAAAAGCCTCGGCATCTCTACCATCTGGGTTCATGTGACTAGAAAAGTGAGGCTAGCTGGAGTTGTGAATATTAAAATCACCAAGAAAAATTACTTTGTTTGGAAAGTTTTGACTGGAGAAAGTCGAGCTTCAAAGCAGAGGAAGCGAAAGAGTTCCCAGTGATTGGTGGAATTGGGAGTTTGATAGAGGCAACAGATAAATTTGACAGAACGTGGTAGAGAGCTTTTAAACCAGAGAAAATCAGGAGGAGAAGATTCCAAATTACCAAGTCTCTGACAGGGAATATTAGAGGGTACATATGTGCAAGTTCCATCTTCAGAGCAGAAGGAATTGTACAGTGAATAATTAGGACAACTGATATGATTGAATCAACTGGTTGAATCAACTGATAATTGGGATTCTGTCTGAATAAGTAAGTGGAGCTTGGCAGACTGTAAGTTGAAATGGGCATCATTGAGATTTGAACTGAGACTATGTATGTTTGTGAAGTGAATGAGGAAGTATTTGAGAGGTTTAGATCTTGTTGCAGATAAGTTCGTTATATTAGTTTGACTATTCGTGATGTATTTAGTTGGAAAGAAATAGTGGGGGGGGGGGAGATTTGATGTATGAAGTAATGAAATTTTTGTAAATGAAGCAAAGTAAGAATGTATTCAGCTCCTTTGTATAATGTGTCCTTGACAATGCCCCTTGCAAAAGAGTCAGCATCTCTACCACTTTGACTCCCTCTAGTCAATATCTGGCAGAGTAGACGCTGTGAGATTATACACTAGCTGATCCAGATGCTTCCTGTCATTACCAATAGGCTTGGCCCAGTGGACTTTCTAGTGGCTTGCGTGCTAACACTGTTTTAGAGCTGATGTTTTAGTGATATATCATGTAACCATGTTCCCTACCATGTCAGAATGGGCTCTTGTGGACAAGGGAGTCCTTGTTGTATATCTCTAAAAGTAGCTATTCATGCAGATGCTTTTATGAAAATCTTTTTTACCCAGGAGTACTTATTAACTTCAACAAATTTCTCCAGAATTGTTTCCACAAACTTATGTAAAGACTAAGCAAGTATTGTGGATTTGGTTTTTATAGGAAATCTATAATGCACGAATTGCTTTTATCATATATTTCTAGTGGCACTAACAAAAATTCCTAGTCTGTCAATAATTAACTTCAAAAAATCATTGCAGTTATTATGGCTACTTATTTGTGTGATTGGAGCAATTCACATTTTCAAGAACTTTGCATGAATGCAGAGGAGAAGATTCTCCATTTAATTTTCCACAAATGAAATGAGTATAATGACCATAAGCATCCGCCATTTCATCGGTGGGCATTCAAATGCACTTTTCTCCGATATCTTTAATTTTGGGAATAATGCAGTTATAAACATCATTAAGATAATTTCTTAAGTTAAATTCATCTGGAATGTTTTTATTTCTAGAATATAAATAAAAACAAATCATAATAGAGCTAATGGAAACATGTTGCTACCTGGAAAGAGGGATGATGAATTTTACTGTGATATGTACAGTGTATTTAGAAAGGATTGGGAAGATAGAAGGGGTAATGGGGATATGTTTCTTATCAAAAGCAGCCTCAGTGTGACAAAAGCTTTCACAGATTCAAAAGCTATGCATGCATGATAGTGTGGAATCTGTGTGGTATGAATTAGTTGGAAGCAATGATATGAGAGTGGAAGTAATCTACAGACCAGACTGTGAAGATAATGATTAAAGCTTGTACAAACAAATGGAATGAGCTGGCAAATATGATTGTCATATTATGGGCGATTTCAGTTTGCCCCTAACTGATTGGGATAAGTGAGAGGTAAACTCACTGTTTGGTTGCTATTTGTATCAGCATGTTATGGAAAGTATTAGGGCCAAGAATATTCTAGGCCTGATCATCACCCACAATCCAGATGGCATCATGGGGTTTGACGTCCTTTGACAATTTATAATCATCCCATGCATTTTTATTTCTGCTACCACTCTCATTTCATGTGATATCCATTTAGGTGTGAATCTTGAACAATATCTCTTAGGTGGCAAAAAATGCTTACTTGTTGCTATGATTGCTTCTCTGAATACTTCCCTTTCAGTGTTTATATTTTTTAACATCAGTTGCTCCCAGAAGAAGAGTTTTTGAAGTGTTTTCACCCCATTATAATTGCCTTTGAGAAAAAAAATACTTTCTCTTTACTCTTGATGGTAATTATTTCTGTCAGTAAATCCCACAAGAACACTGTGGTCACTGCCACATAAATGTTCCTTAATTTGAAGATTCTTAATACATGATGAATTACTGCCAATAACAAGATCAGGAGCATTTGTTTCTTTTATTGCATCTCTAAAGTTGACGTACAAAGAACTCATCTACCAAATCCAGAAATGTTCAGCTACTGAATGAGCTTCTGACTCACAAGTTCTAGTTTATATTTAGAAGTATCCTCAACCATGAGGCATCCAATGTTATGAATTCAAACTTTTATATCAGAGCTTGTAATAGTTGATATTAAAAAAGAAAAAAAAAAAAAAAAAAAAAAGACTTAAGTGTAGACTTTGTCACTAAGTTGTAGATTGAAGACAAGAAGTGTAACTATCTACAGGATAGTTACTGCATGATCTTACTCTCTGCTGAAATACTCTACTTCCCATCTGAAGCTATCAGTAGAGTATTTCTAAAATGACTGAGTTTGCACTTAGTTTGGAGTTTCCCCTAGTTTAGTCATGCATGTGTGGAAACTAACTGTTTCTGTCAGTGGTTGACTATAAGTGTAAAACAATCTCAAAGAACATTCTAGACATCTATAAAAAAAAAAATAAATAAAATGGTTATGTTTCAGGATTTCAAGTTAATAATACATATGTTTCAAAATTCTCTCTCAATTATCACACTATTTAATGCATGGTTAGTGGAATAGTATCATGTTTTTATGTAAGTGAATCACTGAATTGGTGAAAATGGCATCGTTTTTATCATATCTCATGTTGTGAATGAAATACTTTCACAATGAGTTGTCTGTTGCACTACCTTGAATAAGCAATGCTTCACAAGTGGAGAAGACTATTGTTACTTATTCTCAGTGTATACCACCACCCAGACAGCAGTTTCAAAGCTATATGGCCTATCATCGGTGGGTAGGTAGGTACCCTGGTGTTGCAATAAGTGACAACCCAGTTATGAAGTATGACTATAATATGAGAGATGCCAGATGGTATATAACAGTATTAACTGAAAAAATTTGGAAGGGGCCTCTCATTACTGCCAGTAATGCCTGGCTACTACTGCTGATTGGGGAAAATTGACATTATTGATAGCATCACAGTGGTCTCTTTTAGCCTATCTTCCGGATGATGGATTGTTCACTGACATAGTCCACATTACAGTTCCATTATGGTAACAACATAAATTACTTGAATTTTCTTTGTTGGTGATATGTACATTTTTAGAGAAAGGATGTAAGGTTAGTAATTTCCTATCTGTAGTTTGTATAGCAGAATTCTAAAGAGTCATAACTCCTTAGGATTCTGGCTGTACCCCAAGATTTTTTGGGGTAAAAAGGAATGCAGGCAGTACTGGCAGGGTGAGTCTCCACATGTGGAAGATGAGTAGTTTGTGATATAATATTAGATTTACTAAGATCTGATTTAACCCTCTCAGTTTTTTTTAGTTTGTCTACTTCATTAGAGCACTGAGACCAAGCTTATTTATTAATGCTCAGACAACATTGTGCCACTGAGTACTATATGAAATGAATTATGTTGTATTGTCCTGTGCATGTAGGCTGACAGTATACTGATGTTTTTAAATGCGAACCCGTGTTTTAGATCCTAGCATCTAAAAATGGAAGTGTGTAGTTTTTCTTGATTTAAATGGTTAATTTTAAAACATCTGATTTATTGAGATGGGCCGAGAATGCTGTCTTGCTGCCCTGAGGAAATATGTGGAATATATTGTTGATATATCTCCTCCATAGGGTAATAGGAAAGGGGAGATAAAGAAGGGCATCAGATTCAAAATCCTCCATGATAAGTTTTACCACGGGATTGTTTGTATATGTTGTTTTCAAAACTAAACTTATTTTGGTGTACGCTGACAACACTTTACTAACTCCCACCCTGCCTGGAGCTAAAATTACATATGCTATAAATGACAGGATTGCTGAGTTAGCTTTTTACCTTGAACAGTTTTGTGCCTAAACTTCAGTAAATCTGAAATGAAGATAGTCTCTTTAAAGCTGTCACTAGCCAAAATTCATCACTCTTTTCGTGGAGCCCTGATCCCATAGTGAACAGTCACAAAGGCCTTGGGGTTATCTTGATCTAAAACTTAGATTCTGTCAGCATATTGAGGTGCTAGTAACAAGGATGCATAGCCCTAGATGGTGCACCGAACAAAACCTTCTGTATGAAAATGATTTTAGAACAATGAAGAAATATATCCAGACTAATTTACCCTATTTATCATATGCTCTGTGCAGCAGAAATTTGGGCATCAGCAGCCTGATAGTCAAGAATAAAAGTTTATTTAAGCACATATGTAGCACTTCACAAATGTCTGCTAGTAAGTTTGATTCTATTACTCAGGTGATGATCACTTTCCAGTTGTTGATGGACACTTTTCAAGGCACAGGTTATGGGGCTATAACCCCGGGGGCTCACATCTGGTGAGTATGGGCTTGGCACACCCAGGGTCCTGAGCTGGATATCATCATTCTTCTCTTTCTTGGTGATCCCTTCTACTTTTGTCTCTCTCTCTCTCTCTCTCTCTCTCTCTCTCTCTCAGGCTAACTCGGGAGCTTTTTTTTTTTTTTCCTGGTGGAGCATAAGCCTCAGGCTTTCTTGCATCATATGGCTATTAATAATAATAATATAAAGGAGGTTTTGTTTATTGATCATTTTCTCAAAAATTGTATGAAATGTTGGTTTGAAGGTTACTGTAAAGTATGTTCTTCCTGTCAGAGACTTTTTATGGTAGATAAGAAGTGTGAAAAATCATCAGTAGGGGTACTGATGCTGTGCCCCATTACATCCAGCATCAGTAGGGGTACTGATGCTAGATGAAATGGGGTACAAGGGGATATCTAGGGGTATTCTTTACCAACTTCAGAATTAATCTGAAGTGTTTTGAAAGATTATATGATGCAGTTGTCTGTTATCTACTACCATTCAAAGAAGGCATGGTTGAATGCCAGCATATTTTCTGACTGGTTTTTCAAGCATTTTGTCCCTGAAGTACATCGATATCAGCAAGAGGTCTTAAAGGCCCTTCTTTTATTAGATAATGCTCCTGCTCACCCAGTTGCCAAGAAATTAGTCAGCAGTGTGAGAAGACCCGTACCATGTTTCTTCCTCCTAATACAGTCTCTCTCATACAACCCATGGATCAAGGAGTCATAGTTTCATGCAAGAAGCTCTACCAGTGATGGTTCCTGAATGAAGTTTTGGTCATCATTGAGGAGGAAGAAGACTCAGTTTTAAATAGCATAACGCTTAATGAGTGGTACTCACCTTAGATAATCTGCTATGTTACGTGGAATAGGATGGAAGAATGATTTGAGGCTTAAGTAGTTTAAAATAATTTAGAATAAGTTAAGATTATGAATGTGTGAACACGGAATTAAAATATGCTCAAGGAAGTAGAAGTGCACAACTTCGTTTCTGGTTGTCATTGAAGAATTAATTTAAACTTTAAAGATATTTAAAAATATGAAATATATGAGACCGGTGAAGCCAAAAGTCATGAACGACCGACTTTCATATTAACGTCATCAGTTGGTAATACCAAAGTGAGAAGAAAACGCGTGTTTTAAAGACTTCTAAGTTCCCATGATGCACTTCGTAACATGTGGGAATCTCAAGTGCGTGAGATTCCAGACCTGGGAGAGGTTGGTGGGTAGTTTCGTATTTATGACGTTAAGTTTAGTATTACGGCAGCACCATTCTATAATGAGAGCTTCATATTGAAAGGTTTTGTAACTGGATTTTAATTTTACAATTGTGATGGCCTAATCAACTAAGGGGTTATGGTTGTGAGAATGGACGTGTTGTGTGTGTTCGGTACTAGATTGGCTAGTCCTAAAGCTGTTATAATGGTAGTAAGCTCGTGTGTTGGAAGGTTTTGTGGAACCATACTTTGTGGTGGTGCTCCCGATGTAGCATGCATTGCAACCTTGTTGACACTTAATTAAATATACAGTATTGTTCATGCCATTTATAGGGTTTTTGTGTGTTTCTTTATATGTATTAAACAGTGACTCTAACTTATTGTATGAAGAAAATATGAGTGTAATATCAGTGCCTGCAAACACTTGGCGGAATTGTCTAGCAAGACTATTGTGATAGGGAAGAATGATGCTCATGTTCTCCTTTGTGTTGTATTTAGATACTCTAGTGACATTATTCTTTACAGCAGAAATTATGTGTTGGATTAATTGTAACGGATATTTTCTGGTCATGAACTTTTTTGTGAGATATTGTAATTCGGTAGATAAATCATCTTGTGAAGAACTGTACTTTATAGCATTGTGAATTTGATTATAAAGGATGGCCTTTTTTGTACTAAGTGGGTGATGTGATTTGGAATGTAAATATTTTCCTGTGTGTGTTTTTCCTGTAAATCCTAGTTCCTAGTTTGGTGCCTGTTTTGTATATTGTGAATACCCTGTAATATCTTAGAACTTACTTCGTTTTTACTTGAAGCTAGACATTTTCGGTATCAAAACCAAATATTCGAACAAATATTTGGCCTCCCCATGGGACTAGTAATTTCAGCCCCCTTATCAGAGATTTATTTAGCAACTATCGAAAACCAAGTACTACAACCTTACCCTTCAGGGATTAAACTTTATATGCATTATGCAGATGACATACTTCTAATAGGAGACAGAACTACAATTGATAATCTCTTTATTAAATTCAACACAATACATGATAGATTAAAATACACACTCGAAACAGAAGTCGACAACAAAATCAGTTTCCTTAACCTCACAATATACAAAACAGGCACCGAACTAGGATTTACAGGAAAAACACACACAGGGAAATATTTACATTTCAAATCATATCACCCACTTAGTACAAAAAAGGCCGTCCTTTATAATCAAATTCACAACGCTGTAAAGTACAGTTCTTTACAAGATGATGACGTTAATATGAAAGCCGGTTGTTCATGACTTTTGGCTTCACCGGTCTCATATATTTCATATTTTTAAATATCTTTAAAGTTTAAATTAATTCTTCAATGACAACCAGGAACAAAGATGTGCACTTCTACTTCCTTGAGCATATTTTAATTCCGTGTTCACACATTCATAATCTTAACTTATTCTAAATTATTTTAAACTACTTAAGCCTCAAATCATTCTTTCATCCTATTCCACGTAACGTAGCAGATTATCTAAGGTGAGTACCGCTCATTAAACTTTATGCTATTTAAAACTTTGAGTCAATTTCAAATGGTACATTAAGACATTCTATAACTTATCTGAGGAGGAAGAAGACTTAGTGAAGACACAAGATTCCAGCAGACTCTGCAAAACAAAAAATTATAACATCAAGTCAGCAATTTGCAACTTTGTTGACTCTTTGAATGACATAAAAACCACCACCACACTGGTTCATTGCTGGAAGAAGTTGCCTTTTGACAGTTACCTTGACATTCTGATTTTGAAGGGTTTAAGCCTGCCGACTTCAACCAAATGCTATGCCGTGCAGAGAGAGAGAGAGAGAGAGAGAGAGAGAGAGAGAGAGAGAGAGAGAGAGAGAGAGAGAGAGAGAGAGAGGTGCTACAGTGTAGGACGTAACTGACTGGCTAGAGGAAAGTGACATAGATCCAGGCTACCAGATCTTGACAACAGAGGAGATTGCTGATGAAGTGAGAGTTGGTGACATTGAGGGGGCATCCAGTGATGAAGAAGAGGAAGAAATGATTAACAAACCAAAAAGGACAGCAGTGCGAGAGGCACTTGATCTTGTTATTCAGTATAACAGCCTTTCAGACAACAATGAAATCCAGCCCCACTACCACCATAAGGTCATAAGGGAGGTAAACATATGAAGCTGGACACATTCTTCAAACCTATTGCTGCTCCTGCCTCATCATCACAGCAGGCCACTTCAGTGGAGCTAAGGAGCCCCACCGACACAGAATAAATTATTCTGAGTCCCACTTTATGATCACAGCATAACACACTCAGTTCTATCTCCATCAAGGTAAGAGAAAATATTTTTGATTTTTGTTACATAATTTATTTATTCTAGTATATTTATTTTTACCTATTGTAAGTAATGTATGTGCATTGTGTGAACACTACCTATTATATTAATCCTGTTTACTATGGACACCATACAGTTAAATGTTTCTTTAAATATTCATTCGGAAAATTCGGACTCCCGGGTTTTTTGGACAACCCTTTCTCCCTATTAGTCCATGAAATTGAGGGTCATCAGTATATACACACACAGTATAACCTAACAGAAAATATAAAAAAAAGGTAAAAACTTATTATAAAATGTAAGAAAATTATAAAAATAGAATGTAAGTAGAGTGAGAATGCCTATTATGAATAAAGTAAATGTCTCCCCCATGATAGGATGATGGGCAGATGGTCTATGCCCCTGCCCATCCAAGCAGACACCATGCTGTGGCTATTTAGCTGGCATGGTGTGGGATGCTGACTCTGGCCATCATGGCTTGCATCCTGGCCTGTGTAGAATAGAGCACCAATGCAGGCACTCCCACCCTGTGTTCTTTCTTTCCTACCATCTGGGTTTGTTGATCTCTCACTCCCACATCCCCTTCCCCCAACCTGGGTTACACCCTCTCTCCCCTTTGCTTGGTAGGTTTCTCGCTGCCAGCTATCATATCCCACATCCCCTTCCCCCAACCTGGGTTACACCTAGGGGTCCTGTGACCTAGGGGTCCCCTTTTGTTCCCCCGTTCACTCAGATGGGCACCTTCACTACTGTGCTTCTATCCTTCTACTGTTTTCCTCCTCCAACTTCCTCTTTCTTCCCACTGCCCCTTCTAACTTTAACTTTGGATGGCCAGTGCAATGAGTGAATATCTAGTGTGACACAAGCACCGGGAAAACAGAATTGAGAGTAGGAGTGTGTTATAAGTCTAATGACTGTAATGAGTATAACAAATGACTAGATTGACAAATAGTGTGGATCAGCAAATCAAATTATTATTTTTTTTATGACAACCTGAAACATGAAAAGTACTAGAACCTCTAGTACTTAGTATTTTTATGAAATACACATTTTTTTTTTTTTTTTTTTTTTTGTAGTTATTGGCTCATCGGCTTCTGTGGCCATAATGCACCTCCCAAAGTTTTTGCAGTACTTTGATCCAAGCCCGAGGTGGGATTCGAACCCGCGACCTTTGGGTTGCTAGGCAGGCACTTTAACCCACCCGGCTAGCCCGGTCGGCAAAATACACGTGAAGGAAAGTTGTCCAGAAAGCTGAAGTTGAAGAGATAAATGAGTAAGAAGAAAAGTTGGTTCTATAAGTTTGAAGTTGTACGGTAAATGGATGATGACGTGTTGTGTTATGTCTTCAGACTGGTTTGGAATAAAAAGGGGAATTACAGATGTCAATTCAGAGGAACATGAAAGCATCTGTAGAAAAGGCAGAAGTAGAACGTCTGTAAGAGACTGGAGGACTTTGTGAGAGATGCATCATTAATTAATCTGACAACCCTTTTTTGAATGGAGTCTAGAAGCCTGAGAACAATAAACTATGTTTGGGCAGATTTGAGATTTGTATAGAGTGAGTAGTTGTTTAGAAGAAAAGTAGCACTGAGAGTGAAAAGGAAAACCAGTTTTTTAGATGCAGAGGAAGCAGTATTTGTGACGTGCTTATGCCAAGACAGATTAGAAGTCAGGATAATCCTTAGTAGGGATATGTGATCTTGTCTAGAAATCTGAGTGTCGTCGAAGATAAGCATAGGATCAGAAGAATCAGTTTTTGTGAGATATAAGACAGCCGAGATTTAGAAGGATTGAAATTAGCTAAGTTTTTTTCCCCTCTCCATTGGAGAATTACTTGGAGATTGCATTTAAGGAATTGGTGGGATATTAGCATTAGTAGAGGCACATGATGCAAGAAAGCAAGCTTATACAGTATCAGCAAAAAAAAAAAAAAATTCCATTTCACTGATCCATTCATTCCAAATGTTTGTCCGGTTCTGCCTTGAATTTATTTAATCAACTTCCACAACAACAGGTAGAAGTTTGTTCCAGCAATCAATTACCTGCTGGCTAAAGGCAAACTTCTGCACATCTATTCTACAACTGGCTTTCCTCAATTTGAATCTGTGCCCCCCCTTAGGTTTGTAATCTGAACAAGAGGAAGAATCCCATCAGCATTGAAAATATTTGAGAAGTTGAAGCTGTTCGTATATGGAAAGGTTTCTCAAACTGGAAAGTAGAATGCAATGTGCTGTCATCAGCAAAATCATAAGATTTCCAGTCAGTGGAAGAAGGTCATTAATAATTAATATACAAGAGGAAAAGAGTAGGAGAAAGAACTGAACCTTGTTGAATATCAACATTAGTAGAAAAGTTAGGAGGAGAGAGAGAGAGAGAGAGAGAGAGAGAGAGAGAGAGAGAGAGCGCGCATGCGTGAGCCATCTATCATAACATGTAACAAGCAGTCAGAGAGAGAGAGAGAGAGAGAGAGAGACACACACACAACTGGATACCTAATTGCAGCAAGCAGTTGGCTGTCTATAAGATGAACGCTTGTTTAGAAGGGCGCCTCCGTAGCCAGGTGGGCAGGAGCAGTAGTGCATAGCACACGCTTCTTGATTAGACCGGGGTTCGAACCCGTGACCACCAAATACGGAGAATGCGGAAAGGTCAGGGAATGACCACCGCATATCCCCGAAGCAATATGGCCTTAGTTGCTAATGCTCCTAAAAACCAAAAAAAAAATAACCAAATAGCTTGTTTAGAAGACCATTATGCGAAACAGTCAAAAGCCTTAGAAATGTCAAGAGCAACTGTTTAAACTTTACAAAACCTTTCTATTAAATTTGTTCACAGATGGTAATATATGCCAGAATATCACTAGTGGATTGACACTGATTGAATACATATTGGTGGATATTGATCTAATGGAAGGTTTTGAGATAATTTAGGAGTTGGTGGTTAATGGATTTATCCATTACTTCAGAAAGAATAGGGTGAGTGCATGATAATTGGATGGGACATATTTGTCACCTTCTTTTAGGAACTGCCTGGATATGAGGAAATTTCCAAGCAAAAGAAAAATAAAACAGCAGTGAATAAGAAAATTTAAATAGTGACATAGAACAGGATTAAGCTCAGGAGCAGAGCTTTTGTTAAGCTATTGATTAAGCACAGGAGCATAGAGAAATACCATTATGAGCCGGAGCTTTCTTGGTATCAAGTCTGTTCAACTTCTCCTGACATCCTTTTGATAGAAAACCACAGGAGATATTGAGTGAAGAGTGTATGGGAGGGGTAGGAGATGGTTTTCCAAGATTGTCAATACAGGAGTTAGAAGAAAAACAGGATGCTAGTAAGTCAGCTTTATCTTTAGCTGAAGAGGCAATGGAATCATTGCCTCTTCAGGTTTTTAAAGAGGTGGGACCATAGATGGGCAAAAGTTGTGGCCAATTGACTTTAGCAAGAGACCATAATGCTCGATTACGATTTATACAAGAGGCCAGTTTTCTATTTGTAGCCTGTTCAAAATCTAGTTTAGACTGATTAATTACTGCTTTGTAATTAGTGTGAACTTTAGTGTAGGCAGAAAATAAATCTGGAGATTGGATGCAAGCCACTTGTGATATGAAACATTTTTATTTTTAACAGTCATAGCACAGTTATTGGAAAACCAAAGTTTAGATAAAGGACAAGATTTTCGAGTGGCGTGTGGAATAAAGGATTTCACCCTTTGCAAGAATAATTTTGCTGACATGATCTGAGCAAACACTGACATCAGGAGATTTAAAACAGTAATCCAGCCAAGGAAAAGTAGAATAGAAATTTTGTAGCTTATCTAATTTTATTTCTTGTAATAGCAAACAATGCAAGGATGAGAAGGGCCAAGAGAGAAGGACTCCATGTAAGAAGAGACCATCACTAATTTGTGATCAAATGTACCCAGAGGAACACTTAGCATCTAAACTACCTGGGTTGCTGTGAGTAGAAACTGAAGCCAACTGAGCTGTGCACATTAAAATCACCAAGGAAAATTACTTCACCATTTGTAAAGTTAGATTGGATAAAATCACTTTTCTAAATGGTGGAAGTCAAAAAGTTCCAAGTGGTTAATGGATTATGGAGGCAGTAGATGAATGTCAGAATGGAATAAAGAGATTTTAAGCCAGAGAAGATCAAAAAGACGATACTCCAAATGACTAAGTTTCTAACATTAGTAGATCATTAGTAGAGGCACGTGATGCAAGAAAGCAAGCTTATACAGCATCAGCCAAAAAAAAAAAAAAAAAAAAAACCCTTCCTATTTCATTGATCCATTCATTCCAAATGTTTGTCTAGTTCTGCCTTGAATTTATTTAAGCTACCAACTTCCGCAACAACAGATGGAAGTTTGTTCCAGCAATCAAGTACCCATTGGCTAAAGGCAAACTTCCGTACATCTATTCCACAACTGTCTTTCCTCAATTTAAATTTATGCCCCCTCAGGTTTGTAATCTGAGCAAGAGGAAGAATCCCATTAGCATTAAGCCTGCTCAATCCATTCAAGGCCTTATACACCTCAATCAGATTGCCTTGCAGGCGATCTGATTGAGGTGTATGAGGTGCCTAGTCTCTAGAAGCTGCAGTTAGCAGAACTTAAGCCCTTCTTCATAAGAGCACCCCCTTTGTTCCCTTCACCAGTCTTGTTGCCCTTCTCTCTACTCATTCTAGCAACTCTACAGGCTAACTGGGAATATCAGAGTGATTAAGGCAACTGATAATTAGAATTCTGTCAAAAAAAGTAAGTTGGGCATGGCAGAACTAGTGGACATCGTTGAAATTGGAACTGATACCAGGTATATTTCTGAAATGAATGAGAATTTCTGGGATGTTTAGATCTTTTTTGCATTTCAGTTTGTTTAATTGGTTTGACTATTCATGATGTATTCATGAATAGTAAAGTAAAAGGGTATGAAGTATTGAAATTTTTCAGTATGCTGTACACACAAAATAATCCCAACTCCTGGAACTATGTGAATTCTTCATTGCTCTCCATGTGCACACTACTCAGTCTCCAATCACTATCTGGCCAATTAGCAGCAGCAAGATTATACTCTAGTTGATTCGATGATTATGAATATTAGGATGCCTTCAAAATAGGTACCAATAGGTTCTGTCCAGTGACCTATCTAGCGGCCAGCCTGAGAACAGCATTTTAGTTATTTCCCCCGAAATATAAGGGAAATTGGATTTTGCTGTGATGCCCATCATAACTCCAAAAGACATCAATCGTACTGCATAATGGAAGAGATTGGGGTTGCCCGAGTTTTGCTAACAACGCTAAACATGGGGCTCACCACTTCAAGCCTCTGATAAGAAAGGTCGTAATGCATCACTTGATGCGAGTCGTCTACTACAAGCAGAGGTACAAGCAGAGGTTTCGGTTTTCATGGAACAACTGTACTTCACAGAAATTTGGGACATTTCACTCACAAATGTCACCTGAATATCAGTTCCATTAGTGTTTTAGGCTCCCATTTATCAAGCACTATATTTTTATGCATGACCAAAGGCTTGTGACAAGCCTCAAGAACCATTTAGCAGGCAAAATGTCTTGTAATAGGCAATTTTAACTTTACAGATATTGAATGGAACTTATTGGTTCGTCACTTACATAGTAATAAGACCCCCCCCCTTCCCCCTGGCAAATGCAGAAACCTCTGCTTTCTTTCATCCTTTAGCCATTATAATTGTAATACTATTATAATAATTAACAAAAAATTTAATCATTAATATAACTTTGGGCATTATTACGTAACAGTTTCAGTTCCTAATGCTGTGCAAATCCTAATCAATTCCTAATGCTGTGAAAAATTTTAGGCATCTACTGAAAATGTGAGTGGCCTATTATTCGATAGTTGGATATGGGTATTTTTTTAGTAGGCATTAATTTTGAAGTTTATTTTTTAATGTGCAATTCTGAAACTCCTTGAACTGATGTGTTAAAGGAATTAAAAATTTTTGAAATTTATGACAGCTTGTGCCATTCAAATTCTTTAAAATGAATGCTGCAATTTTTAAAAAAAAAATAAGAGTTGTTCCACTTTGTAACAAGAACATTTAAATTAATAAAAAGCAGTTGAATAAGTAGCTATATTTAAATTAAAACTTCTCTTTTAAAAGTTAAGAATTTTAACTTTTAAAAATGAACAAACAGTTGAGAAGCAGGTGATGCATAAATAGGTTTGTGTTGTATTGAGTTTAATGTTTAAAGGCATCGCAAATGCTTTATGGGGTAGATTGATGTCGAGTAGTCCCTTGAGAAAGGGAGAAAAAAGCCAACTTCAAATTTTTAAGTTAAAAGTAACCACTCTGCATTGGTTTTGACATCTGTAAACTAATAGCTGTTTTTAACTCAGTTAAAATTATGCTGATTTCAAAAACGTTATTCATTTTTTTCCTGTCACATACCGTTTTTTCACAAATCATTTAAGTTGATGTCATGAGTTGTATTATTGTTTATTAGGAGTAAATGCTTAGAACTTGGATAAATCTTCACATGTTGCCAACATTTGAAGATTTAGACACGATCATTTTCCAACATGGAGTCCTTCAGCAGGCTGCACCCACTGAAGGACTCCATTCCTCCTGCCAATGTATGACCATCCCACTTGTTTCTCATCTTCACTGCCAGTCCCATCAGCTCATCTGACATCTATTTAGGTTTTATATTTCTGTTAAACTTATTAATGTATGTGTTACTTACGGGAGTGCAGTGGCACACGCTCTTTGAGTAGACCGGGGTTCAAGCCCCTGACTGCTAAATATGGTCGATCTGCCAACCTGCACTGGACCAGCATGGCAGATTATGGTCCATTTCCCTCAGCATAAATTGTTGAGGAGGCTTCCATCCTGCAGTGGGTTGATAATGGCTGCAATTTATTTATTTATTTTATTTTACTTATGTTTATCTGATAAAGTTGATTAATTTGTTTTTATTTGGTTTTTAAAATTGCTTAGAAAATGAAAGTTGTAGTCTGCTGCCATTATTATAGTATTGATATAAGAATAATATAAATATGGCATAGAATTATAATATTTATAGAATGATATAAATGTGATTTAGAAATAGCCATGTGTATAATTCTGTATGCATAGTTATGTTTGAAGTCCACTGGTGTTTTGTTAGGCCCATAAACTGTAAATAATGTAATCTGAAATGGCATAGTTTGTACTGCCATCAAACAAGTGGGATTAATGTACCATTATTATTATTTTTCTCTCGTAGTGCCGACCAGGCTAGCCGGGTGGGTAAAGTGCCTGCCTGGCAACCCAAAGGTCGCGGGTTCGAATCCCGCCTCGGGCTTGGATCAGAGTACTGCAAAAACCTTGGTAGGTGCATTATGGCCACAGAAGCCGATGCGCCAACAACTAACTAAAATAAAAATAATAAATCTCGTAGTTTTGGGTGTTGTTTTTAAATTTAATTTAGGCTAAAATCATCTCTCAGACTACTGCAGTAGTTAATTTAATGAATTTGGTCATTATGAGCTCAGTGACTGAGTCTATGATTATGCTGTTGAAACTAAGGTCCAGCACCACTTTGCTTATTGGAGGCTTGAAGTGGTGAAACCCATGTTTAGTCTCTAGAGCAAAGTTTCCGGCATCCCGCTCTCCCCATACTTCTCCTTCAACCCATGCACGGTACTAAGTACTATAGGTTTTGATACCTTTCGTGTTTGGGGTTTTCATTAAAAAAAAAAAAAAAAAAAGTTTTTCAAGTGAAAGGTCTAGGTTCACAGTGGCCAAAATGTCGATGACAGAGTTGCTGAAATTTAAAACAGTCGTTGGTCAATTTCTTCTATTTCTCAGACATTCACTTTGAATTCACTTCTGCATCAGATGTCGAATCACAAATTCTAAAAAAGTGCACTGGGGTGACTGCAATGAAAAAGTGAGGAGGAAATGGTATGATTAGCTGGGTTCAGCATTAAGAAAATGCTACAGCCCAGTCTGTGATCACTGTAACTGAATTTTTGTTTAAATGTCAGATTCTCTGTCAGATACATCTGATTCCCTTCTGAAAATTGAAATCGTTTCTCAAAGGGAAAAGATTTGACACCACTGTTGTGATTCAAGAAATTGCACTGAATTTTTTTAGACCTTGAAAAAAAATAAGACTTCCAGGAATGCATCCATAGTGGAATTAACCTATTATTCCCAAAAATGAAATGGCTGCTCTAAAGGATTTTGCTTATTATACTTGCAGACCTTGAAAAAAATAATTCCAGGAATGCTTCTGCAAGTAGAAAATTTTCTGGATTTGTTATTTAGGCCCAAGAGTACACTTTGAAACAGTTAGCCTGGAGTAGCTTGTAAGTACTCTTCTTTGTTATTTCTGTCTTTACTTCACAAACCATTCATTTGTACCTTGTATTTCTTGCTTTGTATTAAGAATATGGAAATTTTTGCTATTCTCTTTTTCCCATGCTACATGAAGGATTATTAGATCACTGAGAACAGAACGTTTTGTCTGCTCTTGTAGTTTACAGAGTGTGAATTCAATGATTTCACTTGTGTGAAGTCATGGAACACGTTATACATATATTTTACAAGTGTTCAGGGCATGTCACATATCAGTTTACTGAAAAAACATGGTACAGTTTGTCTTGCAGGCAGTTCCATGCCTGTATTACTTTATTAAAATAAAATATAATAAAGTTTATTTATAGTCATTAAATTGTTCGAACTGATTTTTGTGATTGGTTCTTATATTATTGTACCTTTTTTGGTAAATTGACCTATCACCTTCCCTCGATTTCGGTTATAAATTATGATAGTGTTTTGTAAGATTGAAACAGAATAGAATAATAAAAATTTTCCTGTCTTTTAGTTAACGTTGGAGAAGATTGTCCCGTGTTTGATGGATTGTATGAATTTTGTCAGTTGTCTACCGGAGGTTCTGTTGGTAAGTTTATTTTCATATGAAATTGTAACGCAATTGAAATTTAATCTGCATATCTTATGTTGATGAAATTTCAAAATATTGTAATAATGATACTGAAATAGTGGCATGAAATAAATCATATGCACTGTAACTACAGTCGTTCTCGTATAGCACGATAGTTGTGTTCCTAGAAACCCTCGTGCAATACCAGAAAATTAATGGAGGCACTGGTTAAAGAAGCACTGCAGGATCATCTAGACAAGACTTCAGTTATAGCTCAGACACAGCATGGTTTTGTTAAGGGGAAGTCTTGCCTGACCAATTTGATTGGATACTATGATGCAGTTACAAAAGAACTGGATGCAGGGAATAACTTTGATATTATATACTTGGATCTTCGAAAGGCTTTTGATACTGTTGTACATGGAAGACTGCTGCACAAATTGGAGCAGTGTGGCATTGGAGGCAAATTGCTGCTATGGATAAAGGGGTGGTTGAGTGGGAGAAGACAGAGTGGTAATCAATGGACACTGCTCATCGTGGACTAATGTTATTAGTGGAGTCCCTCAGGGTTCAGTATTGGGTCCATTTTTGTTTTCTGTATTTATAAATGATATTGATGATGGTATATCAAGCTTAATTTCCAAGTTTGCAGACGATACGAAGGTTGGCAGGGTTGTCAAGGACACTACTGACACTATGCTACTGCAACAGGATCTGGATAGGTTGAGCAGATGGGCTGAGAGGTGGCAAATGAAGTTTAACATTTACAAATGTAAAGTATATGGGAAACAGCAACCCCAGCAACTCTGTGGTACTACACTGACAGTGGTAGAGAATGAAAGGGACCTGGGGGTGGTTGTGCAGGCAGATATGAAGTTTTCTGAGCAGTGCAGACGGGCTGCAAGAGTAGCTCATGGTGTATTGTTGATGATATATAGGAATTTTTCTAGCAGGGATAAGGAGGTGATTATTCCCTTGTATAAGGCAATGGTCAGGCCACACCTAGAGTACTGTATACAGGTCTGGAGGCCTCATTTCAAGACGGATGTAGAGATGCTGGAAAGAGTACAGAGAAGGGCAACAAGATTCGTGAATGGAACAAAGGGGTGCTCTTACGAAGTAAGGCTTAAGTTTTGCAAATTACAGTGTCTGGAGACTAGGCACCAGCGAGGTGATCTGATAGAGGTGTATAAAGCCTTGAATGGTTTGAGCATGCTCAATGCCGATGGGATTCTTCCTCTTGCTCAGAACCTGAGAGGGCATAAATTCAGATTAAGGAACGACAAATGTAAGATAGATGTGCGGAAATTTGCCTTTAGCCAGCGGGTGGTTGGTTGGTGGAACAGACTTCCATCCCTTGTCGTGGAAGTTGATAGCCTAAATAAGTTTGAGGCTCAGCTGGACAGGTATTTCAAATGAACAGAGGGGTGAAATGGAAGTGGTTATTTTTTTATTTATTTTTTTATTTATTTTATTTCATTCTTTTTTTTTTTTGGCTGATGCTGCATAAGCTTGCTTTCTTGCATCAAATGCCTCTACTAATGCTAATGCAAAATCGTGCAAAATAAACAACAGGCCCTATGGGAAAAATAGAGTTAGGTGCTGACTACCCAAGATTGAACACACATTTATAACCAAAACATTACCAAACACAATAAATAATCATAATAAAATACGTATTTTATTACGACTATTGCATAATAAAATATTGCTAATGCTTTTGCTTCTATCGTAAGCAAACTTGTTTTTTTTTTTTTTTTGATTTTCTGTCCAAACAGATGACAGCCGTTTCATCTCTTCCAATTCCTTGTGTCTTAATCTAATGGATTTTAATTACACTTTGAGCTGTTCCTTCTGTGAAAGTTGTTTATTTTCTCTACATTCTTTGTAATTCTCGGCGTTGTCTCATTTAGGCTTGTAGCACGTGCAATATCACATGGTCTTTCATTTCGCTCGAAGCATTTCACAATTTCATATTTTTTCTCTATCAACAGAGGCGGACTGGCCATAAGTCTTACCAGGGAAATCCCGGTGGGCCGGAGGCCGGTGTGATTTTGGCCATAAACGCTAGTATGAGGCCACTTCAAATTTTCCCGGGTAAGAATTTTTGACCCAGTTCGCCTCTGTTTATCGATATTGCTTTTCTTTTTTTCTCTGAATTTGTAGTGTCTTCACCAGTACGCTTCCTTTCCACACCTTTTAAGTATTTTACTCATTTTTAGGGAATAAAGCACAATTACAAAATGAGGAGGCATGCTTGATACACAAACAAAGCTGCGTGCGTGTAGAAACTGAATAAACAACACCATAAAAACAGAGGCACACTATGAACACCTCACTAGCTCACATTTTACTAAAGCACATTTCTGGGGGTTACTACCATAAAACAATAAAAACAATTTCCAGTTGCATTCCTGCTAGTGGAATCTGTTATAAACTTGTAGTAAACTCGATCTAATTGCATTTGAGATAATACCAATAGCTGGAATTGTGTGGGTTTTTATGTTATTATGGTGAAATGTGTTTCCCCTTCACTGATATAAAAAACATAAATACATTTTCAAAATCTTCTCTTCATTCCTATCGTGTTGCAGTCATTTGGGGTGATTCCACGTTTGACTGCCATTTTTTGTAAACACAAAGGCAGATTGTGCATAAGCGAATTCGGTTCGTGTTATATACAATATCGTTCCCCCTATTTATAAATCGTGTACGATCGGATTCGTGTAGTGTAAATATGTGTTATACAAGGACTGACTGTATAAATTATTGAGTATTTAATCTTGGAATTTGTATAAGTATGGTATTAGTAGTGGCAAAATGATGTATGGAAGCACAGGTTAAGAATCAGTCAAAAAAAACCGAACAACAATACATTTTCTTATTCCTTCTCATAACTTTTTCCAAGCTTTTTAATTTCTTCAAACTACTCACTTCCCCAAACCCAGGTGAAAGTTTCTTCCAACATTTAGTTACCATCTAAACCTGTAGGGGCGGTATTCCTTATGTGGCCTAAACATTGCAGTTATAACAGTTGGATAATCACTTCTTTGTCCCTATATGTACACTTTTCATATATAATTGACAGAATGCCAGTATCTTATAGCAGTTTTTAGGCATTTTAGCATGTATGCATAAGTGCTTGTTCTCTTCATCATGTTCATCCATCTGTGTGTCTGTCCATCTGGCCACCTGCAACTTGACTCCCACTGGATTGATTTTCATGAAATTTCATATTTGGTTGATATAGAAAGATTTGTTGTGCCACCCCAAATTTCATTAAAATTGGGAAAATAAAAATCCAGCAATTAGTTTTCATTTTTCCATACAATTTGTATGGGAAACAATGAGAACCTTGTGGCTTGGTGTGTTGTCGTGCAAGAGGAACCAACTGCCATATTCTCCATACTGAGGCCTCACATGACGAATTTTTTGCAACAAACATTTCAAAACTTCCAGTTGGTAGACAGCAGTAACACATTGGGCATGAGCATGGTTTTGAGTTTTGACCTTTCTTGACAAACTTTTTTGGCTTTGGGAGAGTTTGCCAACTTCCACTGTGCACTTTGTTGCTTTGTTATACTGAAAATACCATGCCTCATAACCTGTAACAATCGAATTCAGGAAGTTGTGTTTACTTTCTGCAGCCTTAACGAGTTTTCTGAAGTATTCAGCTCACACCTGTCATTGACAGTGTGTTAATGAATGTGGAACAAAATGTGTGCACAAACTTTTGTTTTCTTCAAATCCTGGGTTATTTGTCAAATGGTTTCCTTATTAACCTATAGATCTTCCGAAATCATTCAGAGCATTGCACATCATTGGTCATTGGTAACGATTTCTCACACCTGTTCAATCAACTTTAGCATTCAAACTGTTTTTGCTGGATGTGGATGTTTGTCATCTTCCAGTGAATTTCTCATAAACGTTTCCATAAACATTTATGGAAACATTTATGCCACTCAAACTCGCATGCCCGAGGCAGACAATTTTCTTCATATACTTGCTTCATCATTTGAAACATTTATGTGATACTTTTGCCCAATCAAACACAAAATTTGATGTTTGCTCTTTATTCTATTGTCCCACAACACAGACACAGGAGAGATGTGCAGTTCAGTTTGCACTTCGTGCTGAAATTGCAGCAATTTCCACTGACTGTGGTGCTCGAGGAACAATCACTCTTTCATTCCATGTTTACTTCTAGTAGATGGCAGCACTGGCACTTGTCGCATAGTATGTCTCATTTTCCAATTGCCACACTGTGTGTGTGTGTGTGTGTGTGTGTGTGTGTGTGTGTGTGTGTGTGTGTGTGTGTGTGTGTGTGTGTGTGTGTGTGTGTAAATAATAGTTAATAATAATAAAAATTATGCAAGAGATATCACAAGAATAAATAATTTTCTTTTTCCTCCTAAATTTATATCTCTTATATATATATATATATCATATTTATATATTATGGGAAGAAAGACTTGAAAAAAAATTAGTTTCTGCCACCAGAAATTTGAACTAATGCCGCTGCACATATGTAAAAGTTGTCATTTGCTACAAGACGCCCTGCTTACGCAAATGACATCCTGTTAGATAAAAGCAGAAAGGCCAACTCCATCGTCAATAACCATTATGGCTCTTACAAAAAAGGAAAGTACTCTTTTAGTAAAACTGATCTACCAGAATAATAGTAACGCTAATGCAGCACTACATGAATATCACCAACTTAAAGGTTTGCGTAAAGGACCTTTGATGTTAGCGGGGCTTCGAAAACTAATATATATATATATATATATTTCATATATATATTTGTGTTTTTGTATGGGGTGCTCCTAGAACAGAAGTTCATCTTTGCGTCGTTGCTCTATTCAGTTTTTACAGACTGTCAAGGTAAGGGAAGTGTGTATCGTGTAAAAAAAAAACATATATATATATATATATATTTTTTTTTTTTTTTTTTCAATCCACATAGGAATATCCCATGATGGATGAAGATAGATGAAAAGGAAGGCGAGAAAGAGAGAGAAAAAAAAAAAAAAATTTTTTTTTTTCATCCTGCACGTGAGAAAGTGATAGGAAAGAAAAACTGTGTTTGTGAGTTTATGTGTGTGTTCTGTAGCGTTATGTTGTTTTGGCCTCTTGGCTACCTGGAAGCAGCGATCACCTGGACAACTTCCTCCAGGTACTCGTCCCTAGCAGAAGGAGGACAAGGCCTCCCCTACTATCTGCATGCCCTCCTCCCTGGGGAATGAGTTCCCAGGGAGGAAAGAAAAACTTGTATAAGATGAAGAGAGTTAAGGAGTAAAGCGGAGAAGGACTATCCCGGCCCAGGGAAGTCTCAATCCAGGATGGATTGCTAGAACAACAACGCAAACATACAAAAAAAAAAAAAAAAATAGTAATAATAATAAAAAAAATAAACACATAGTGTGAGAAAGGAGCTTTCCTGGGCTGGGGAGCCCCAGCCCAAGTCAGAACGTGAAAAAAAAAAAAAAAAAGTTTAAATCCCACAACCTGGTCAAGGAAAGGAATAGAGCATCGGCCAGGATGTCAGCAAGCAGAAGGATGGGAAAAGAGAAAAAGAAAAGAAAGAAAGAGGGATTTTTTTTTTATTATTTATTTTTTTATTATTAATTATCTCACATGGGATGGATAGAAAAAGGCTAGCAGGAGAGTGCTAGGGCTACTAGTGCTGGCAGATCAGGAGAAGATGAGAGAGAGAGAAAGAGAGAAAAAAAAAAGCCAAGCGGCTATTAGTTATTGATTTGCAGAAGCTGCTAGGATGATCCTCCTATGCTTGAATACCTTTGCCGCAAAGTGCTGTAGTGCACCTAAGTTTCTTTGGGATTGTACCAGGAGTTCGACTTGGTCAGGAGAAAATCCCGAAATTGCTGCCTGTAGTTGTTGTGTATGGTCCTTGTAGGTAGTACATTCAAAGAGTAGATGTGCCCAACTCTCGACAGACCCACAGAAACAGAGATCGGTATTTAGTAGACCTAGTTCGTGGAGTTTCTGGTTGAGGGATCCATGTCCAGTGATCAGAAAGGAGGTTTCCATGCTGATTGAGAGCCATTTGTTGACCGCTTTGCTGGTTGTGAATGTGACATCCGATATAAATGTTCTCGTAACAACACCTTTTGTGGTACCATCTTGTCGTGTTTTCGTGTCCCATCTTGTCTGCCATAAATTGATTAGCTTGTTATAGCAACGAGCTCTTTCCTGTTTGGTATCACTGTCCAGGTTGAGTTCAGTATCCAGTATTTCAGTTCGGATTCTTTTCTTCAGGTGGTAGGCAAGTCCTCTATAGATGAGGAATAGATCCAGGGGGATGTTTCCAGCTTTGCAAGTAATATCTGGAAACATCCATGGGGATGTTTCCAGATATTACTTGCAAAGCTGCAGTTGACACAGTTCTACAAGTGCGATGGATAGCAAGAATAATGCTTCTCTGGATGGAGTTAAGCTTCTGTTTGATTTTGCAATTGGTCACTCGGTGAAACCATGCTCCTGCAGCATAGGTGGTGATAGGTAAGAAAACAGCTTTATACAGAATCTCCAGAAGCGACCCCCAGTCGCTTCTGGAGATTCTGATAATTGAGGCAGAGAATTTTCTGATTTTGGCATATATATGTTGCAAGTGTAGTAAGAAGGATAGCTGGTGATCAATAACGACCCCAAGGACCCTGGTTTGTATCACCTGGGGGAGCCGTATTCTGTCTATCTTGACCTGAGGGGGCTGCCGAAGATCCAGTTTAGTTTTAAAAATTATATTTGTTTTGTGAAGATTGATGTACAGTTTGTTAGTCTTAGCCCAGTTGGTAAGGTTAGTTAGTACTAAGTCAGCAGTATCTTCCAGAGCAAGTCTTGAGTGTCCGGAGACAACAGTGGTAAGGTCATCAGCAAATGCTGATGCGTTCAAATGATCTGCTCAGCCAATCTTGTAAAACTACATTTCAGATCAGTGGTCCTAGGACAGATCCTTGGGGGCAGCCCTGAAAGACATCTGGTGATGTGCCGATGCTTTGTTTTCATCATAACTGACCTTTCAGAAAAGTAGTTTTCTGGTTAGCCAGTAGAGTTGTGAGGAGCAGTTGGCTGATCGGAGACGTTCCAGTGCACTCTCTCTCCCACCAAACTTTGACTTTGACTCCCAGCAAGTTCATACTTTGACTTAGATGTTTCTAGATGAAGAACCAGATCGAAGAGGGCACCTTCGCAGGAGTAGCCAGGCATGAAACCGTATTGTGCTGGGGAAATAAGATCCTGTGATCGGAATAAGTTGACAATCCTCAGGGCCATGAGGCATTCCAGGATTTTGCTTAGGTTGGCCATAAGTGCAATTGGCCTAAGGGATCTTGGCTCCATTGGTGGCTTGTTTGGTTTAGGTATAAAGTGGAGGAGCACTTCCTTCCAGTACTTTGGAAATTTTGACTCCAGGAGACATTTGTTAAACAGGAGTAGCAGTAGGTTGGGTTTTAATTTATAAAATCTTTGTATAAACATATACTTAATGAAGTTGGGGCCCGGACATTTTTTTGGATTAATTTTCATCGTAGCTGTGTCAAGTTCTTGTGGGGTAAAAGGGTTAGTTGGATGCTATATAGTTAGCATTGTTTCTTCTGATTGTCGTGTGTTCTGGCATATCTGGTGATATGTCATCTGGGAGAAAAAGCTTATCTAGTATCTCTTTGACCGAGTCTTCCCAGTTGGTGGTTTCCCTCATAGCAGTGGTAACCCATCCAAAGATTTCTGGGACAAAGTTTCTCTTTTGCGAGCAGCAGTAGCCTTGGTGTATTCATTCTTCTTTGTTAGGTAGGCAGCGTGAAGATGTTCGACATCAGGGGAGGCCAGTCTAGATGGCATTGGTATTCCTTCCTGGCACTGTGGGTGTCTTTCCTGAGTTTTAGTTCAGCTGTCCACCAGGCACAGGGTCTTAGCACAATAGTCTTTTTTCCTAGCAGATTTGTATGCTGCTTTTGATAAAGAATTCTGAATCTTATTACCTAGTTCAACTGCTGAGATGCCCTCCAGGCCCTGGATGTTTGAATCAGGGAAGTCATTCTGGATGGTATCATCAAAAGCGGTCCAGTGAACTGTTTTTGTGGAGAACCTAACAAAGTCAGGGTCCGGTTCATGGATGTTGAGTCTTTCAAGTTCAGGCAGAGGTTGAATAGGATCACTCTATGGTCACTGAGTGTCCAGTCTGGAATGACAGTCCATTCGCTGACTGCTGTCCTAAGATCCTTGGTCGAGACTGTAATGTCATTGTTGGACTGACCTGATGAGCTGCAGAAGGTTGTTAGTTGGCTGGGCTGATTGTGGATAGTAAGATTCCTAGACAGGATCAAGGCTTCCAGAAGTCCTCGAGGGTCCGAAGCCGGGGAGTGCCAGAGTGGGGATTTTGCATTAACATCTGAGGTGATGATGATAGCTTTAGAGCCAAGAAGGTCCAATGCATGCTCAATATAGTGGACTGACTCTTCAATATCCATAGATGGTGGGCAGTATAGAGATATTAGATAGAATGAGTGTGAGTAGAATGTTATCTGAATACAGGTTGCAAATTTTGTGCATAATTCATGGATCACCAATACATCAAGGTTTCTATTAAGCACCATAATACAGGATTTTGTGTCCTTTGTGGTAGAGTGGATGACTTTTGCATGTATGGAGTATCCCATAATCTTATCACTGTTGGACATCGGAGTTATGGAGGCATAGGGCTCTTGGATGGAGATTATATCTATTGCATGTTCTTCTGCTGTCCTTCTAATTTCATCAGCAACTGCCCGAGACCGGTGACCATTTATTTGCATTATTCTAAGTTTTGTAAAGGGATTCTTGTTCCTAGAGTTTGTTGAGGCTGAATATATTGGGAGTGGTTGTGGTGGCCTATTATCGTCTGTAGGAGGGTTAGAACAGGTTCATCCCTCAGCGGTCCTTAGTCTCGCCAGGTTGAGGGCTCTTTGATATTCTGGGCAGGCTGCATCTCTGACCAAGTGGCCATGTTCTTTCTTTCTCCTTTTGCAATTAGCACAGCAAGGACTTTCATCCTTGCTGTGCTAATTGCAAAAGGAGAAAGAAAGCACAGCACAGCAAGGACTTTCATCCTTGTGTGGGCATTCAGCAAGCACATGTCCACTGCGGGCACAGTGTCCACATGTAGGAGAGGAGTGGGTGCAATGCTGTGCTGTATGCCCAAAGCCAAGACACAAGAAACACTATGTTAGCACTGTAAAGAGTCTGAATCGGTGAGCACTACAGCCCAGTAAGATTCTGTCATGGGACATGATGTACTTGAAGAGCCTGGGGGACACTAATGACGCAGATGAGCGAGGCTTCATAGAGAACCTGAACACCATTTCTTGTTTAATCTCTTCAAAAGAATGTCAAACTTGTCAAGGTTTTTGTTA
Source organism: Mastigoproctus giganteus (assembly GCF_048544385.1). NCBI lineage: Eukaryota > Metazoa > Arthropoda > Arachnida > Uropygi > Thelyphonidae > Mastigoproctus > Mastigoproctus giganteus. The sequence continues at coordinate 122,092,902 of NC_143582.1, forward strand.
AACAAGTCCTCCAGTAGTGCGGTGCCTCCGTAGCCATGTGGGAAGGAGCAGCAGTGCGTAGCACACGCTTCTTGATTAGACTGGGGTTCGAGCCCGTCACCACCAAATACAGAGGATGCGGAAAGGTTAGGGAATGACCACCGCATATCCCGGAGCAATATGGCCTTAGTTGCTAATGCTCCTAAAAACCAAATAACAAACAAACCTCCAGTAGTTCTGTATCAGTGATGGTATTCGGCACATCATAAACAAGGACTGAAGGATCAGTGCATTTAGGCAGGTTGCTGGACAGGCCAGCTGCCTGTAGTGCAGGTACCGTGGAGATTGAGGTCAGATCTTCCTTGGTGGTGGCTTCCAGGAGGACTCCTCGGTTGCGAATGACACATAGCGATTTAAAGTCTTTCTTTAGGGTGGATTGGACCAAATTTTTGACCTCCTCGCTTGTCTTAAGTGGGGAGCCTTCAGATGCACTCAGCATGAGGATATGCTGGTCCTTTTTAGTGGCTTGTGTCTGCTGGAGGACTGCTTGTGGTTGCTGACTGATGGGGGATGGATGTGCTGACCCCACGACAGAAGCATACGATTTTGATGGAAGTCCACTTTGTTTCTCCTTGATCATCTTGACAGGCTCTGAGCCCTCACTTGAGGTCAAGGGTAGCTTGAAGATGGTTCCAAGGACATGCTCTAGGATAGTGATATGGGAGGAAAGTTCCTCGTTAAGTCTTGAGCTTAGCATTTTCAATAAGCAGGCATGTGGCTATTGTCTATTGTCAACTTAGAGTCCCACATCTCCATTCAGTAGATGTGGGACTCTAAGTTGTCCCACATCTCCTGAATGGAGTTAGCAGCAGATCTGGTTAATCTGTTTGTTTCCTGGTTCAGAAAGTTTGCCAGGCCCTTATTCAGCATGGAGATGATCTGGTGGAGTGAGGCTGCATCATTGGAGTCCAGCCCAGGAACTGAAGCAGTATCAGGAATAGCAAGTCTACTAGAAGCTGGAAGGCCCAAAGCAATCAGTTGATCCAGGGCAGAGGGAAGAAGAGGAGCTCCAGATGCTGTAGCAGAAGTTGCTGGAGCAGAAGATGGAGTGAGAATGTGAGTAACTGGTGAAGCCAGGATCGTATGTGAGGACTCAACTTGGGAGGCCATTCCTGTTTCAGCTAGTGATGAATTTGTGGCCATAGTGGCAGTTGGAGCTGTCAGAGTTAGAGTGCTCTGATTGGGGGTCTGAGGGCTGCTTGGGTGGGGAAACTGGATAGAGGGCTTGAAGATGGGGGACAAGGGCTGCTGAGGCAAGAGATTCCAAGATGGAGGCAGCAACAGGGGGTTGAAATGCTAATGTTCGAAAACTAATGAAGAAATTTGAAGCGGCTGGGGAGTTAGATGTAATTCCAGGCAGGGGACGACCATGTATCGGAATGAAGGTAGTGGATGAAGTGGCGGTTGCAGTGATCAGAATGCAAAACACTACTAGTCAGTAGTGCCAGAGGTGTGCAAGAGAGTTGAAACTTCCTTGGTCTACTGTACGTAAGGTGCTTTGAATAATTTTATTCTGGTTCCCGAACGTGATTCATGTAGTGCAAGCACTAAAGTCCTGTGATCAGCAACAATGAATAGACTTTGCTCTATGATTTCTGGCTCATATGGAACCTTACGATACATGGGCTTGAATGATCTTGTGGTATGATTATTAGCATATGCTGCTAATTACTGTCATTAAGGTCTTGAAAAATTTGGCAGATGGGCTTAAGTAGTGTCAACTGAAGTTCAACATCGATAAATGCAAGATATTTCATATGGGTAGTATTAAAGCCAACCCCAGATTAACGTACCAACTGTGTAGTACTACACTCAGGGTAGTGGAGAAAGAAAAAAACTTGGAGGTAATTGTGCAATCAATTATAAAGTTCTCTGAGCAGGACAGCTTATGAGGTTTTGTCAGTGTTATATGGGAATTTTCCAGTAGGGATAAGGAGGTGATTATCCCTTTGTATATGGCAGTGGTAAGATAAATGTAAGGCGGTGGTTGGGCTGCATTTTGAAACTTGCATTCAGGTCTGGGAGCCTCTTTTGTTGAAGGTTGTGTATCTGTTGGAATGGGTGCAGAGAAGAGTATCAAGATTAGTGAGAGGACCAAAAGGGTGCTGTTACTACTAAGGGTTTCAGTTGTATAAATTGCAGTACCTGGAGATGAGGCACCTCCTAGGAAAACTGATTGAGTTGTTTAAGGCTTTGAATGGATTGATTAAGCTCACTGCTGATGGAATCCTTCCTCTTGTTCAGACTACATGTAGTCTTGTCACTACCTCGAACAAGCGTTACTTGTTCAAGGTAGTGCAATACATGGTAACTCATTGTGAAGGATGAGCACAACATGAGATATAGTTGAAATGATGTCCTTTACACTACTATCGTAGTTTTTCCTTTAAGAGTTGTCTATGGTGTGTTTTACACCTATATTATATAGTTATCATATGTTAAATGATATAGAGGTATATACTGTAGAGATATGATATCCTACTGGTTTTGGAGAATATAAAATGATCATCATATACCAAAACTATCATATGAGCTGTTCAGAGGTAAAGCGGTATAAGTCACTTTCTTTTAATTTCATAGGAGAAGGAGTTTTGCATTTCAGCTTATGAAAAATGAAACTTTTATTAAAAAACTCAAATAAGGATGGTTTTATATTAAAAATATAATACATTTTTAGTTTACATAAATGTTTTATTAATTTTTTAGCCAGAAACAGGTATAAATACATAAAAACTTGACTTTCAGTCTTTTTAAACCATGTTAAAAAAAAGTTAAAAGTTAAACCATGAAGAATGTTCATTTCCTCTCATCCTCTTCTTCTTCTGCTTCATCATCATCTGGTATTGCTTCATCTTGTCTTGCGCCAGCAGTAGCGTCATTAAAAGGTAAAGTGCAGCCATTATCAACCCACTTCAGGATGGAAGCCTCCTCAACAATTCATGCTGAGGAAATGGACCATAATCTGCCACGCTGGTCCAGTGCGGGTTGGCAGATCGACCATATTCAGCAGTCAGGGGCCTGAACCCCAGTCTACTCAAAGGGCGTGTGCTACTGCACTCCCGCTCCTGACTACTCGGCTACGGAGTTGCGGAAAACACTGTGGTGGATTGGGATGTACCGAAGTAGACTCAGCATATCCTGTTTCTTTGCAACTGATACAGGAATTGGTTCCATGTATAATATTGACTGTTCCACTTCTCCCAAGCTTCTCTCACTTTTTGGGGGTCTATCTCTATGATATGAAAGAGATGATTCAATGTTGATAGTATTGAATCCTTCAATTTCATTTTAAGTTTCTTTATACTGGGTAACATAAGGAGTGTTTTTTGTATGCCTGTTCCATTGAAATTTTAACCAGTTGACGTTGTTTTGGGTGCTAATTTTCTTTTTGACTGTATGGTTTAATAATGGCTCAGTGGATAGAAAATCTGTTCTATCCATTTTATGTACATGAAATGGATGTTTCTTCTTGGCACCTTTTATTGTTTCATACCAATCTGCTGCAGTGAAAATCATCTTGGACTTTGAGGATTCAATAATAACAAAATTGCGATCATTTGGCAAAAAAGAATGACCACTTACCATAAATAGGTGGTCTAGAGTCTTGATGGAGTTATCTGTACTGTGTAGTAGCTTCAGAAGGCTAAGTGTCAGTTTCCAGTTCTGATTTTGTCCTGTGCAGAGTCACTAAACATGATGCAGTGATCTTTTCCATTGCCAAATTGTTTGATGTGCTTCACAAGACAAGCTGCAATTTCTGGACTTCCTTTTTTGCCTTCGTGCCCTTTCAAGATCAAATGTAAAAGCTAAGATATTGTTATCATTCTTGCAATCATCGGTAGCCTTCTTCAACATTTTATGTGCTTTGTCTGCTTTGCATAAATGCAATTCATGTTGTGCTTGAAGTTGCCTTTTTTCTTCTCCATTTTCAGATGCATCAATCTTTATTTTCATGGCATCACACATTTGACACGTATCCTTCTTAGGAGCAATAAAAGATAAATTAAACTCATAGCTGAAGATATGCCTATAAATATGTTCTTTTACTGCTACTTGTTGCCTGTCTTTACACTCCAAAACAAACAGTTCGTACATTTTTTTATGTTTAAGTCTGCACTCAAATATTTTCTATTTGGGTTGTTGTGTCTAGTGTAGTGGCTAACATAAGTTGGAAATTTTCAGATGTGTTCTCTAACTGTTTCTTTCATGGCTTCTGAAATTTTATTAGAAGGTGGTCCTTTGCTCCCTAAATCTTCACGGCGCCTCCGTAGCCAGGTGGGCAGGAGCAGCAGTGCGTAGCGCATGCTTCTTGATTAGACCGGGGTTCGAGCCCGTCACCACCAAATACGGAGGATGCGGAAAGGTCAGGAATGACCACCGGATATCCCCGGAGGAATATGGCCATATTTGCTAATGCTCCTAAAAACCAAATAACAATAACCTAAATCTTCACTAGGTTCTTACCTTCTTCCTCTTTTTTAACAAATGGGCCAAACGTCCATAGGATATTTGAAATGTGTCTAAGAAGAATGACTTACAAACTTCTATGGTCTTGTTTTTAATATTCAAATTATATTTGTAAGAAACTTGCTTAGGCCCCTTCTCTCCGGATCTAGGACGATGACTTCTAACTTGCATTCGCTTGACTAGTCCACTTAAGTAAGCGTTCTGTCTAGAATAATCGCCAGTCCTCCAAAAGTTATTAAAACTTAGTTGCCTATCATCAAACATTATTTTTTTGGAGGCATTTTTGTTGACAACCACAGCCTTTGTTGGTAAAAACCTTGTCTTTCACAGTTCTGTTATTTCTGGTGACATACTCTTCACCCATATTTCTCTTCTTTTTTCTTTCTGTAGATTTATGACTCTCAGGATATCTTCTACATTTCTTTGTTTTTTTCAATTGTGGAGTACCACTGTCAAGGCTTTCTTTATCATTGTCTACATGTGAAAACAAACAAAAACTTTATAAATTTCATGTAATGTCAACTTCATGTAGTTATAGTTTTCAGGATACTAATTCCGACCAGCAAACATGTTTTTATAGGTTATGAAATTAAAAAAGTCTTAAGCTTATTATAATGTACTTACTTCTACATGTAATATTTCTTCTTCACCAGCCATAATTCTTCAAGAAATGTCAATAAAAGATATTCAAGCAAAGTTTGTTTACGGAACACAATCTGTAATAACACACGTGTCTTGACAGCTAACACTGTCTTAACACCACTGTACCTCTGACGATGCTCTGTGATTCTGATCAGGCTCTTTGACAAGTGCTGCTGTTGCCGCCACATGGTCAATATAAAAGTTAGACTTATACCACTTTGCCTGTCAACACATTTCATCTAGTAGTATCAGAATATGGTATAAGTCAAAAATCTATTTTTCTAGACTTATGCCACTTTACCTTTGAACAGCTCATATAATGATTCATTAATTTTTTGTGAGTTGGGAGGAGCTATAAGCTTGGTTAAGAAGCACTTTAGTCTAATCCAGTACAATCAGTTGAAGTTGGTGGCCAGTGCTTTGTTGAGTAGGTTTCACATGGAATAGATACTAGCAAGACAAAAATGAGCAGGAGTTTGTTATGGTAGGAGTGGCAAAATGATTATGGAAAGCAAGCTTATATAGCTTGACCAAAAAAAAAAAAAAAATTACACACTTCATCAATCCATATTATTTTCTTATTGGAAGCCTTATTGTTCTAATGAACTGGCTGAAGGCCAAATTTTTTTTTTTTTTAAATGAAAACCTCAAACACAAGAGGTTTTAATTAGAACCTCTAGTACCTAGTACCATGCATGGGTTGAATCTTGAGAAGATGAAAGAAGATATTTGTTGACATTAGACTTGAACTTTTGTAGATTGAAATTTTCAGGAAATACGTACGTGCGAAGGAAGGTTGTTCCAGAAAATGTAAGTTGAATGAATAAATGAGGAAGAAGAGAAATTGGTTCGTTAGTTTGTAGTTGGACAGTAAAAGTACGTTGGCTGGTTGTGGCACATGTTTGGACTGCTTTGAAAGAGAGAGTGGGAATTACAGAAGCCAGTTCAGAAGAAGTATGGAAGTATCTATAGAAAAGGCATGCAACAGAAACAGAACATCTGTGAGACAAAGTGGAGAGACACTGTTAGAGGCAAGTCATTAATTAACCAAATTGCCCTCTTTTGAATGGAAACTAGAAGCCTGAGAGAGGTTTTAGGGGCACCGCCCCAGATGTGGGAACAATATTCTCTGGTAGTGCAGATTTGCAATTTGTACAGAGTGAACAGCTTTTTGGAAGGATTGTAACTGAGAGCAAAAGAGAAAACCCAGTTTTTTAGATGCAGAGGAAGCAATATTTGTAATTTGCTTATGTCAAGAGAGATTAGAAGTCAGGTAATCCCCAACAGAGATATATGATCTTGCCTAGAAATTGGAGTGTTATCAAAGATAAGCATAGGAGTAGAAAATCCTTTTTTTGCGAGATATAGGACAAGACTGAGTTTTAGAAGAATTGATGTCAACTACGTTATCTTTGGCCATCTGGAGATCAGCATTTAAGGAATTGGTATTGGATATTCGAGAAGTTGAAGCTGTTTGAGCAAGGTTTCTCAAACTGGAACGAGGAATGCAATGCACTCTTATCAACAAACCTATGGATAGGATTTCCAGTCAATGGAAGAAGGTCATTAATATATAAGAGAAAAATACCTGCAGAAATAACTGAACCTTGGGGAACCAGCATTAGTGGAGAAGTTAGAAGACAGAGAACCATCTACCATCACTTGCAGTGAGTGGTTTTTTTTGATGGCTTTCAGAGAGAAAACTGGATACCCAATTACAAAAAACAGCTGGCAAACCATAAGATGGAAGCTTTAAAATTAGAAGACCTTTATGCCAAACATGATCAAAATAGATGGATATTCTTGATCTGATTATCAGCAGTGATTATTTGTGCAATTAAGAATTTGGAGATAAAATAACCACTAGATGGCAGTGATCAAATACTTAGAATCTTATTAAAACGCTTCTCCATCTTTTTCCATCAGTTCTGATGCGAGGTTTGTACCTGAAAACTTAAGTAGTCAAGATTGAAAGAGAAATAGTAAGCCAGAATATAACCAGTGGAGCAGCACTGACGGAATCTATACCGATGGTCGTTGATCAGATGGAAGGTTTCTAGATAGTTTAAGAGTTGGTGGTTAATTGATTTCTCCATTACTGTAGAAAGAGTAGAAGTAATTGCAATGGGGCAATAATTGGATGGGAGGGATTTGTCACCCTAATTTTATTTAATTAACCGTTTGATGAGCATGCAAATTTTCTTCTCACTGACAGGTGTCCTTTGGGATCAGGTATGTCATTTTATAACCTTAAAATCAGCATGAAAAAAATATAAAATATAGCATGAGATAAAGTTGAAATACACTACTATCGTAGTTTTTCCTTTAAGAGTTGTCTATGGTGTATTTTACACCTATTTTATATATTTTAAAAATGCATAAAATTTTTTTTCTAATACTGTTAATATTGGTATGCGGTGGCTTGAATGGATTTAAATATCACTGTCAACAGTTTTTTTTTTTTTTAAATATGCATCAATATATGTAAAGGTTTTTTATTTTCATTTGTTGTATGAATTAATTAAGGCATTGAATTTGTGCCATTAACTGATTTTTCTTTTTTTCTTCTACTAGCTGGTGCTGTAAAGTTAAATAAACAAGCTGCTGATATTGCAGTAAACTGGGCAGGTGGCCTTCATCATGCCAAGAAGTCTGAAGCCTCTGGATTTTGCTATGTAAATGATATTGTTCTAGCCATATTGGAGTTATTAAAGTAAGATATACTTCATGCTTAAATGTTATAACATTCTGAGTGAAAATTTTTTATCTGACAGTTTCTTTCTGTTTTTTTATATAGTACCTGGAAATTTAATATGATTAAAAAATGCAATTAAGTACACAAATTCAGTTTTGAGGTTTAAAAATTGGTCCCTGGATTTCCAGGTTGATGCATATAAGCATCAAATAAATAATGTGCTGTTACACATATAAGCGTTCTAAAAGCACCATGTGCCATAAGTAAAGGTTCTTAAGCTGTCAATATATGAATGGTGTAAAAGTAAAGGCACACGAATTTAACTATTTAATTCTGTTGGCACACTATTTGAACTCTGGGTTATTAGCAGCAACACTTTGTTTTTGTTTATAGATCGATACACATTTTTATTAGTTTTTTTGCTTGTGCTGTAGTTAGTTTATTAACATATAATAAACCTTTGATAAAATTGATTTTTGCTCTGATTTACAGCTCAGCCCAAAAGTAAATGTTTGCTTTTAGTTATGAATTCCAGAGTTTTACTTTTCAACCATTATTTGTGAATTTTCTGAAAACTGTTATTTTCCCTATTCCAAAAATTGCAGTACATTGGGTGCACTCCGTCAAATACAGGTGAAAGTAAACATGTTAATGAATATGGAGAGAGACAACAAATCAGTTCTAAAGAATGGAATATAAAATTTTACAAAAATCTATCTATTGGTAGTCAAGCAATTGCATTCAGATAGACATCCAAAAAGATTATATTTTTATTGGTCTGGTTTTAATGAAATTTGCCATTGCTTGAAAAGGCTTTTTAAAAGAGCTAGATATAAAATTTTATGAAATTCCATTCACTGGTAGTACAGTTATTATGTGTAGATTGACAAAGAAGTGCTTATATTCTAACATTTTTAAAAACATTATTCACTTCATGAAAATACAAAAATCGAGATGCATTTTTGTTAGAAAATTCCTCAGTGCATGCATGGTATGTTATATATATAAACACAGGTAGTTCCCGACTTTATGAGTTAATTTGTTCCTAGCGTGTGCTCCTAAAGCGAAAACTCATAAAGCGGGAATTTATTTCCCATAGACATAATGTTAAAAATAAGGGTTATGTTATCAACAGTGAAATTAGTTTGTTTAAACAATGATTGATTTATCCAAAGGAATGAAAATGTAGCATGTAAAATCAAGCAAATTATAATAATAAAGAAATTATTTATGACTTACAAAAGTTAAAGAATGTTTATTCTTCATCAACTAAATGCACATTCTTTGATCACTCATTATTGACTTGGCACTTGTTGGTTTGTTGCACAAGGAGTCGTCTTCTTCAGAAATGCTTCAAGAGGTGTTTGGTTCCAAGGTAATCCTCTTTTCTTTATAAATTTCAATAGCATGCAAAAGCATTTTTTAAAACGGAATGCACAAATTGCAACTAACACTACTTGCGCTGAGTAATAAGTTTACGAAGTTTAAAAAAAAAAAAAAAGGGAATGAAGATTCTCAAAATTTATTTATGTTTTTTATACGATTGAAGATTTCAGTAAAAGGGAAACACATTTCACCATAATAATGTAAAAACTACACAATTCCAGCTATCGGTAATTTTGCAATTGCACTAACATGGAATTTACTACCTGTTTATAATTGCTTGCAGTGACAGAAAAGCCCAATAAATCAGAAAGTGCAAATTGTTTTTATTGTTTTATGGTCATGACCTCCAGAAATGTGCTTTAGAAAAATATCACAAAGCCGTTTTTGGTTCTTATAACGGAACATATGATAACAATGAAAGTGTAGTGCATTAACGATGGATTGGTAACTAATATAATTTACACTATAAAAACGACCTTTCAGAGAGTTATCTAGAGAAAATTTCAACTTCCGAGGTCTTGAAACGAATTACCAAAAAACAATGTGTTACTGGTTTCACATTACGATATTTTCACGATACGATGATGTCTCTGGAACAGAGTAATATCGAAAAGTGGGATGCACTGTATTGTATAGCTGCGTGTATGGTTTGAAATGCAGTATTTATGAATGTTTTGCATTCATTTTTTGCAATTAATGTTCATATTTTCGATTTTGTTGATACTTGAAAAAAAAACTTGTAAACCCGGGAACTTGTAAAGTAGGAACTGCTTGTATTTATATATGGTGATGTATCTGTGTTACTTCAGATACATCACCATACAACATGTGTGTCTTCAGAAATGAAGACACGCATGTTGCTATTTTCTTGCAATTCTGGCCATTGACACCTGATGAGAGGTCAGTTTTGTAAGTTATGTGGCGACATCCTTATTTTGTAATTATTTTATTAAATTTGTCATTATTTATATCTTGTTATACACATATATATATTTTTTGTTACCTTCTATCCCCCTTCTATCACACTCTATCTCCCTCATTTTTTTTCCCACTTTATATAAATCTCTATTTGTATATAATTTTAAAGAAGGAAACTGCTAAATAGTAACTATAGGGTAAAAGTATCAGAAAAGATCATTGCCATTGAGAAAAGTCGATCATTACGTCTGCTGTGAATGTAAACATGTTTATTTTAAGCCTGAAAGCTGGAATAAATTTTTTAGACAAAAGCTGAATGTCCAGGTCAAGTGCAGCTGTTCTAAGAAGAAAATTATTGAAATTATTATATTTTTTTATACAAATATAGACAGCATTTACTACCAGTTATCATGGGGGTACCATCCATAGCATCTACCGTTCAGTATATTCAATTCTGTTAGTCTATGACAAAATGCCATCTAGTGTGTTCTGTTTATAATTTGGTACTATAAATTTGTCTATATTTGTAAATGCAATCGAAGCACTTTGTAACAATCATGAGGGAAATAAGAAAAGCAGTTTTATATCAAAAGGTCAGTATATAGATAGTTCACAAAATCAGCAGAACAAAGAACAGTGTAAATATTTAATGTAGTTTTACTACATAGTGTAATCTAATACAGAATGTTTACTATAGTACTAAACAAGAAAATTACAATTGTACATTTTGCATTGATTGTATGTAGTAAGGTTAATTTGTAAATTATGTACGTACAGTATTTGTGATGTGTACGTATTTACATATATATCAAAGCCTAAGCATAGAGGAATTTCCTTCATATTTGATAATAATTGGAAAATATGATGTTTCAGTGACACAATTTTTTAAAATAGAATTATAAAAACTTATGAGTTTTTTTTAGGTTGCACTTGAAAAATACAATGTAAAGCTTTAATCCTTGATGCAACTTTTTGCGGAACTGCAGTATAGTCATACTGAGAATGAACACAAGGTCACTACCAGATACTGTCTGTTTCAGAAGTAAAGGGGCTGATTAGATGATTATGGCACTTTGATTTTTAGATTAATTTTAATTTAATTTAAAGTGATCATATAAATGCATATATTGGCCGAGTGCAAGTGGTTTTTACGGCAAAAGAAAACTCAACACACTATTAGGTAAGAGGTTGTAATGTTTTGGCTGGTTTGTGTGTATTAATGACGTGTAATCTTGCATAACCATCCATAGCATCCACCGTTCAGTATATTCCTGTTCCTCACACAGTACTTTGTCCCTGTTCCTCACTTAAAAAGTGCAGCAGTTTATAGTTTCAATTATTTGCTTAGTTTTTTTGTGTTTTATTACTACTTTCGACATCCATTCCTTTCTTAGGTTCTTATTGTTCCTATTATTCTATTGCTGCTGGTAATTTCTATGCCCAGATGTTTAAATGTCATTACTTGGTCTGTAATTTTTTTCTTCTAATTCCAATTTAACTCTTACAGGGTCCTTAGAAACTTTAGTGATTTTGTTTTATTTACTGAGATTTTCGGTAAATAAAACTATATCACATTACATTATGATAAAAGGTACTTAAATGACATTGAAAACGTTTTAAATTTTTTTAGTGAAAATGATCCTGATTTAGGAAGAAGTGTTGTTGTTAAGCGATCAGTGTTAAATGCAATAACTCCGTATAGGCAATTGTTAAATGAAAGAGAAAAAAAGCATAAACAATCAACTTTAGACTCATATTTTAAAATGTGATTTCACTTTTTGTATGTAAGTTGACTGTTATTTAATAAAACTTTTCTTTGTTCAAAAAAAGCTTTTCATTTTCTTTACGTAGGAACTTATCCCTATTCTGGCCATAGTATTTTTACCTCTGAAAAAGTGGTTTTCATTGGGTAATGACACACCTCGGAATACACATTAAAATTTACCGTAAAAGTGCATTTTTTCAAAAGTGCATTTCATGCATTTTTTAATGAAGAAGGTTTAACGTGGGATTCCTGTGTGGGAATTAACAGTGATGGTGTGCTCCCTCAGCGTTGGGTCAGCATTCAGGCTTTATAGCTCATGCAAACCAACACAACCCCAAAATTCTGTCTACACACTATGATTCATCACCAAGCTCTGGCCATCAAACGTCTTGTTTCTGAACTAGAGGAAGTCATGAAAAACGTCATTACCATAGTTAAATTAATCAACGCAGGCGCTTTAACTCTTCTTCTCTCTTTCTGCGCTCCTCCCTGATCTCGCCTTTGTCTCTAACTGCTCCACTGACTTGCCGACTAGCTGTTCAACTGCAAAAAGCCAACTCCCATCTGCCCCTTTTTGGGGGTTTTGCCGCTAGGTGGCCGGTAGTACGAGTTGATAGTAAATTGTGCTCCCTAAAGTGATTTAAATTTAGTGATTAAATCTAGTTTGTTACTTGATCTGATGGATATCATCGTGTAGTGGACGCCAAAAGCTTTTCAACCATACGGGTTATGGAGGTACCGGACTTATAGCAGATAAGTAACTTTAAATTTTAATTTGTATATGACAAGAGACTCTTCAGAACCTTGTGTTCCGAAACTGATTCATTACATAAGAACCTTGTTTTCTATGTGGAGACTTGTTGGCTCTCAAGAAGGAATGTTCAGAATCTCTTTTGGCAGCTGAGGACTGAAATTGAGATGTTTTTGGTTGAAAAGAAACATGCTCTCGTTGAAAGAATTTCCAACCTGAAGTGGTTATCTCAGCTTAGTTATTTAGTTGATATTTTCTCCAACATGAATGCACTTAATCTGCAACTTCAAAGAAAAAAGGAAAATAGGATTTCTCAAGTGAAAACATAACAGAATTTCAAGAAAAGCTTGAGTATTGGCTAAGAAAGGCAGAGCAAATTGCATCCTTCCCCATCCTTTCTTTGTTCTTAGAGGATGCTGATGGGGTTGATTTCAGTGAAATCAAGGATGAACTTCATCCGTGATTTCACTGAACAAAACTATATTTGTGTTTCAAGGAATACTTTCCTGAAATAGAAAGGTCTATATATCAGTGGATTGTAAACCAATTTCTGTGTGACTTGGCTGAAATTTCTGATAGTATTAATGGTTTTGCAGAGCAAATGATGGAGCTTAGGTCAAGAATTCAGTGCAAAATGTTATTTGAAGAAAAGGACCATTTGGAGTATTTCTGGTTAACAATTCACGACGAATATCCTGTGTTAGCTGGGGAGACCATGATGCAATTATTGCCATTTCCAAGCACCTACATGTGCGAAGTAGGATTTTCCACCCTTGTCTTCATAAAGAGCACAAAATGAAACTGTTTGCTGAACCCCAAATACGATGTGAGGTGTTCTCTGTCTCCAATTGCTCTCAGTTTTGCGAAACTAGTAAATAAGATGGAACAGTGGCATTATACTCATTAGCTGGGATCTGGGTGATGAAATTCCTGGTGAATAATTACCAAATTTTTTGTGGCTGCTAAAATGTTTAGAGATGTTAAAAATAAAGACATTGCGTCAAACATATTGTTTACTTTCTATTTTTTACCCATCTCTCTTCACTTGTCATATGTTTTCTGTACAGTTAGTGTTTTGCCTACATTGGGTAAAAAGGACTTTCTGATAAGTGTTTTGGGTAATGAAGAAAAAAAGTTAGGGAAGCATTGATTTAATTGAAGTTATGCAAAATCTATCTGCCAGGCAAGCCTGCAGTTCAAATACTGTGAGCAACATTTCACATGGTGGTTCGGAAGAAATTAAAACTTTATGCTTACAAAGTGCAACTCATCCAGGAAATTAAGCCTCACAACAAAGCACAATTGACAGGAATTTTGCTGTTCACATTCTCAACCGTATAGACAAAGATGAGCACTTTCTGGAAAATGTTGTTTTCAGTGATGAAGCGACATTCAATCTGTATGGTAACGTTAACAGACAATTGTCATGATCTTAAAATGCCTACTCAGTTTGTGAACACAAATGTGATGGTTCTAAGGTAAATGTGTGGTGCACGCTGTCCTTCAGCCAGGTCATTTTTCTTCCATGAAAACACTGTGAACTCTGCAAATTACCTAGATATGCTCGAATTTTATGCTATACCTCAGCTGGAAGATATGTGGAAGGTAGCTGGAAGACATGATCTATCAGCAAGGTGGGCACAATGGAGCTTGCATGTGTTCAGTTTTCTTAATAAAAAATTTATTAACCAATGGATCAGCTGGGATAGTCCCTTTCCATGACCTCCTTTTCACCACATCACTGCTGTGGATTTCTTTGTATGGGTCTACTTAAAGAACAAGATGTATGCAAAAAAAAGTTAGTGTTACTAAGTTAAAAAAACAGGATTGAACAGGCAGTGACTGTTGTTTCTCATGAGATGCCTCAAAACACTTGGAATAAAATTGGCTATTGTCTTAATACTCTGTGCGCTACCAAAGGTGTCCATTTGCAGGTTTACTGAAGTGTGTGGTTGTGAGATTAGAAATTATTTGAATTGCATTGTTAAGTGTAGTAAACTGTTTTATAATTAATATCTATTAGAATAAAATTTTAATCAAGCTTCATAATTAGGTGAATAATAAATAGACACCTTTGTTTATGAAAACCAAAGGAATGCCATACTAGCTAACAGTACATTATAAAACAAAATTAGTATAAAAGAATATAGCTTAATACTAAAAATTTTGTTATGGAAACCAAATAAATTCTTTAATAATGAAACAAATAGCTTAAAATAAGAGATGCCAAAATAAAAGAATATGGTCTAAAACAAAGGAATGCCAAAATAACAATACAGTTAGGAAAGGTAAAGGTAAACTGCACCCATTATCAACCCACTGCAGGATGGAAGCCTCCTCAACAATTCATGCTGAGGGAAATGGACCATAATTTGCCACGCTGGTCCAGTGCGGGTTGGCAGATCGACCATATTTAGCAGTCAGGGGCTTGAACCTCCGGTCTATTCAAAGAGCATGTGCTACTGCACTCCGGTTCCTGATCACTTGGCTACGGAGGCTGTAGCCGCGTTGTTTAAAACACTCTTTTAAAACAAGGAATGTCAAAATAAAAGAATATAGCTTAAAAACAAAGGAAAAAAACAATAAAAATAAAAATTCCAAGCTATATTTTTATGAGATAGTGATTATATAATAAAACATAAAAGAATGCTAAACCAGTGAAGATTATAAATTAAAGGAATTAAATGAATTAAAGGATTATAAAACACTAACTGTACAGAAAACATATTTAAAGGCTATAAGTGGGTAGCCATAAGTGTAGATAGTACAGTATAAATCAGATAAATGCATGAACAAAGGAATACACAACTTAAGATAATGGAATACAAAGGCATGAAAATGTAATATTTTATAATGTACTTAAGAATTGCCACAAAGTGTGGATAAATTGTGAATAATAGTAAAATATGCATATAATATATATATTTATTTATTGGTTCATTTTAGGTATCATCAGCGAGTTCTATATATAGACATTGATATTCATCATGGAGATGGTGTTGAGGAAGCTTTTTACACTACAGATAGAGTTATGACAGTATCATTCCATAAATATGGGGAATATTTTCCAGGGACTGGTGATCTAAGGGTGAGTAACACATTAAAAGAAAAGATTAAAATCATTTGCATCCACATTGTTCAGTTTGCAAGTTATCCTCATTGGTGAACTGCCTTCATACAGATTATTTATTGACAGATTATCCTCTTACCTTTATTCTATATTATGCATTGTGGCTGTTAATTTTAATGTTTTGGTGTATTTTGTGCATTTTTTCAGCATTTTTCATAGTAGGAGACTGGCACAAAAGAAAGGCATGTAATATCTGGGAAAATTTAGGTAATACAGGTCGACCATCACTAGTCTTGTTCCATTGCTAATTCGGACATAATTTCCATGAACGCAATTTCAAATTTCCCAGGTTGGCACAATGACCTGCTGCTTCTGCTGTTTTGGTGGTGTTGGTTGTAGCATCAGCTGTTGGCGCAAACTCGTAAACACTGGCAAGCCATTCCTACTTGTTTTTGTGCACCTATTATTATAACTTGCTCACATTTAGCCCCAGCCATGGTTCCAATGCATAAAGGAAGTGCCTCTCATGGTGTAAAGTGCAAACACCGTACATTGTCCATAACATATAAAGTTGAACTTCTGAAAAATCTTGACAGCAGAGTGTCTGTGAGCGGTTTAACTCTGCTTAGTTGTAAATTCCAGCAATTTCTTTCAATTCCTATTATTTTAGTAATTTTATTTAAGCCATTCCTTTTTAGATTTTTTTTTTTTTTTTTTTTTTTTACAACACATTTGTACAAATTTGCGGAAAAACACAACACAATATGATGGATAATACAATGTGCTAACGAACTCGTTTTCACAAAATCTCTAACAATACTGACAAACTTATTGAGACGTTTGAGAGTTTATTTTATCACAGTTAGTTTTATTGTAGTACTCGTCGCACGCGTGCAAGAAACTAATCGCAAACGATCTTCATATGTATTGCCGTAATAGCGTCACACGTATGTGGCCGACACGGCTTCTCCAGAAATAAAGTAACCTACTGGGCCTTGTCGGCCACATATATGCAACACGAAAAAGACTTTTTTTTTGATATTTTAAGCGAAAAAAACGACAATACTGACATTATAATATTTATTTTAGAATTACTAATCAAATTATTTGCTAAATATTTTTTTGGCCCCTGGGGAAATTTTTTCTTAAACTAGCTTGGCAGTCAACGTGTTAAAGGTAGGATGAGTTGGTTAGCTGTCGGGTAAACTGTATGTGCTAAAATAACCTCCAGTGATCCGGCAAACTCACTAATCCGGCACCCCACAGGTCCCAATGCTGCTGAATTAGTGGTGCTGATCTGTATTGCCAGTGTTTTTACTAGTTTTGATATAGGTTTAACAGAAGGAGGTATGTGATGATAATTTAGTAGATCAACGTATTTGGGTTAGATGGCATAGTCAATGATTAGCGAAATCTATGCACATCAAGCTTTGTAAATGTGTTCAACCTGTGTAGAGTGTAATCTGCCTTTAATTTCTTAATGGAACACAGATAATTTTAAATTTTGATCCATTAGTTGGTGACACTATTGATTTCTAGTGGTGTTTTTCCCCAGACTAGCTGAATGGTCCGCATTTGTGTAGGGCTTTACTCTCTCTCTCTCTCTCTCTCTCTCTCTCTCTCTCTCTCTCTGGGTGCCTCCGTAGCCAGGTGGGAAGGAGCAGCAGTGCGTAGCACACGCTTCTTGATTAGACCGGGGTTCGAGCCCGTCACCACCAAATACGGAGGATGCGGAAAGGTCAAGGAATGACCACCGCATATCCCGGAGCAATATGGCCTTAGTTGCTAATGCTCCTAAAAAAAAAACCAACCAACCCCCCTCTCTCTCTCTCTCTCTCTCTCTCTCTCTCTCTCTCTCTCTCTCTCTCTCTCTCTCTCTCTCGCACGCATGCACAGAGATAGACAGCATGAATCCATGTGATTTCACAAAATATGGTAATATTTTTGTAATGTCTTTTTGGACTCCTCTGTCGATGCTAGCCTGGAGTATAAATAGAAAACTAATTAATATTTTAATTACAAGAATATAACTGATTGTAAATGATTATAATAAAATTTTTGTTTGCTGATATTTATTAGAAATATTTAGTTTTTTGAAAGTTGCAGATAGTTGGTTATTATCCATGAGGTTAGAGTAAAAGATTGTCAAGTGTAGCTGATTAACTAACTATTCTAAATTGAGTTTGTAGACAAACCGAATCTGCTCTGAACAATTGAGTCCAGAATGTTCAGCATTTTTTTTCTAATTTGAACAGAATTTGCAAGGATTCTAGTCCAAGCACAGCAGTATATAATCAGTGCTGTTGCTGACCACTGTCAGTAAGTCTAAAGATATGCTTCACATGAGAGCATTTCCAAAAGCAAAGAATATTATGTCTGTGCAGCTGTCATTAGTTGCTGCACTGGATTGTTGGTGTCAGTTGTAGTTGAATGTTGTTGAAGAATTAGTTGCCAGGTTTGCCTTTTTGCCCTAACCTGTTTTTTATGCCACACAATTCTTTAATGGATGAATGCCATTATACAGTTTGGAAACTTAATTTTAGGAAGGACACAAATCAGTTAAGAAGGCTGCAGAAATTAGCAACAAGATTAGTTGAGTGAAAGGGTGAAAAAGATATTCCCACCATGTAGACTGACTTTCTGTAAATTTCAGTCTCTGAAGAGTAAGCAGCTGTGGGTTGAACCAAGTGAGGTGAATAAGGCTTTAAAAGGGCTAAGTAAACTGAATGTTGATGGCATCTTTACTCTTCCTGGGATGAAGCACACAGTGGCTTAAATGTAAATTGAAAAAGGATAGCTGCCAAATAGGTGTGCTGAAATTTGCATCAGTCAACAGTAATCAGTTGTTGCAGTAAACTTCCACCTAGTGTTGCGGTGGACTAAATGGTTTGAATTAAATTTAGGTAAATGAATACTTTTTTTTTTTTTTTTTTTTGTGGCACAGTAAAGCTTTGCTTCCTTGCATCCAGATCTGAGATGTCAGATCACATGGACAGAGACTTAATACTTGTAACTCAAAATCAAAACATTTTTTTTTTTTTTTGCAAAAACCTGACTGAAATTGCTGTCCTTACTGCACTGTAAATTTCACATAACTAACTTTAATGTGTGAAGATTATTCTCAAATATGCCATTGTATAGGAATTACCATGAAAGGTGCAAGAAGAATTAGCTCTGTTTCTTTAAGAAATTAAAGCCAGGTGACATTCTTACACAGTTTGTAGTGCTTAGATTTTCATTGTTTACAGTGTTGATTTATCTGCACTGCATGTCACTAAAAAAAACAAGTTCAGGTAGTACAGAGTTTTTGACAAGGGTGTAAAACCATTGTGGCAGCCTCAAGATTGAGAAGGCTAGTATTCTTAACAATGTTCATTTTAGCCATCATTGTTACTACGATTTTGGATTAAGATGAAAGAATGGCATAAAAAGAAATTATTGAAACTTGCATATTCAAAACAAGCATTACCAATGTTAGTACTATGAAAGCAAAAGATTTCTGTGAAGTGAATTCCTATCACCTTTCTGATGAATTGCATAAGTGATCTTTTTAAATGACTCTGGCTCAGAAATTTTGCCATGCTCTGCATATGGTCTGGACATGAACTGCCAAGTTTAAGGAATCTGTCCATAGAAATCAGATTGTCTTTGTTATGTAACGTAAAGAAGCTGTAACCTAGAACATATTTCAGCTCAATCAAAATGTCATTTGATTATAATCAAAAACTTTCACATCAGTAGCAAGCGATGATTGAAAAGTTGGAGAATTTATTGCGCTAACAATGGCATAGTTTGAATTACTTTTTGAATTGCACTCATAAATATATTAAATAAATAAAATTTTCTTATATAATATTATGATTTTGATTTCATTATCAAAAGAGAATATTAATGAAGCTTTTCAATGCATTACAAGAAAATGTAAATTTGGAAGTTACAATTAACCATAGAGATTGCATCTCTGAACTGGCAAAAGTTTGGACAAAAGTTTTTCGAAAGTGGAATTTGTATTGAATACAGAAGTCGAACAACAACCTGATGAACAAGATGAACTGCCGCTTTCACAACTGAAAAACATTTGGACATTATTAGAATCGTCTGGAAATATCAAAAATTATATAACACTGGATGGTTATATTTATGTGGATCAAGATCTGGCTGCAACAGAACATCAAAATGAAGATGAAATACTGCTGAACAGTGTCAGACATGACCATGATCACGAAGAAATTAATGATGATGCTGAAACTGCATAAGAACAACCCATAGAAAAGCCAACTTGCCAAGAAACGTTTCACACTTTTAAAATGGTTTGTCTGGGTCTAATTTTGTGAAAATGTTCCTGATAATGTTTTTAATGCACTTAATAACTGTGAGGGTTTCTTTGAGAATCAGGCAATTTTTTAATTGTACTGTACAAACGAAAATTAGATTTTTTTTAAAATTTTTAATACTTACTGGTGAAAATTATGTAAATGTAATTTAAATAAGTGTTTTCGAAATAAAATCCATTAAAAATAAACATAGATTCGTTTTCATTTTCTAATTAAATAACAATTTCCAATAAAGATATTCTCTGTATAAAGAAATTTCTCTATAACAAATTTTATCGCTGGAATTATCGAATTCGTTATAGGGATGTTTGTAGTTAACTATAAAATGTGTTGTCTTCATTTTTTTCAGAATGTTATGATTTAAAAAAAATTATCACAATTAAGTAGCAAAACTGAAAATTTTTATTTCTTTATTTCATTTATTTAAAGAAATTTTTTTTTTTTTTCGTATTGACCCTTGCACCATACATTAGCTTTCCATTATGCACAAAAAATTAAGTAGATTTTACTCTTGCTTTTGATTTTCTCAATTCTGTGCAGCGATATAGCTTTGTGTACTTCTTATTAGCATTAGCATTGGTAGAGGCATTTGATGCAAGAAAGCAAGCTTATGCAGCATCAGCCAAAAAAAAAAAAAAAAAAAACCCACTTCCACTTCACCCCTCTGTTCGTTCAAAATACCTGTCCAGCTGAGCCTTAAACTTATTTAGGCTATCAACCTCCACTACAAGGGATGGAAGTCTGTTCCACCAACCAACCACCCGCTGGCTAAAGGCAAATTTCCGCACGTCTATCCTACATCTGTCTTTCCTCAATTTGAATTTATGCCCTCTCAGGTGATTATTCTGAGCTAGAGGAAGAATCCCATCAGCATTGAGCATGCTCAAACCATTCAAGGCTTTATACACCTCTATCAGATCACCTCGCTGGTGCCTAGTCTCCAGACACTGTAATTTGCAAAACTTAAGCCTTTCTTCGTAAGAGCACCCCTTTGTTCCATTCACTAATCTTGTTGCCCTTCTCTGTACTCGTTCCAGCAGCTCTACATCCTTCTTGAAATGAGGCCTCCAGACCTGTATACAGTACTCTAGGTGTGGCCTGACCATTGCCTTATACAAGGGAATAATCACCTCCTTATCCCTGCTGGAAAAATTCCTGTATATCATTGACAATACTCCATGAGCTACTCTTGCAGCCCGTCTGCACTGCTCAGAGAACTTCATATCTGCCTGCACAACCACCCCCAGGTCCCTTTCATTCTCTACCACTGTCAGTGTAGTACCACAGAGTTGATACGTTGCTCTGGGGTTGCTGTTTCCCATGTGTAGTACTTTACATTTGTCAATTCATTTGTTAAACTTCATTTGCCACCTCTCAGCCCATCTGCTCAACCTTTCCAGATCCTGTTGCAGCAGCAGCATAGTGTCAGTAGTGTCCTTGACAACCCTCTGCAACTTGGACATTAAGCTTGATATACCATCATCAATATCATTTATAAATACAGAAAACAATAATGGACCCAACACTGAGCCCTGAAGAACTCCACTAATAACATTAGTCCACGATGAGCAGTGTCCATTGATTACCACTCTCTGTCTTATCCCCCTCAACCACCCCTTTATCCATAGCAGCAATTTGCCTCCAATGTCACACTGCTCCAATTTGTGTAGCAGTCTTCCATGTGCAACAGTATCAAAAGCCTTTCTAAGATCCAAGTATATAATATCAAAGTTATTCCCTGCATCCAGTTCTTTTCTGACTGCATCATAGTATCCAATCAAATTATTCAGGCAAGACTTCCCCTTAACAAAGCCATGCTGTGTCCGAGCTATAACTGAAGTCTTGTCTAAATGATCCTGCAGTGCTTCTTTAACCAGTGCCTCCATTAATTTTCCTGGAACAGAAGTTAAGCTCACAGGTCTATAATTACTTGTGTCAGCCTTTGATCCTCCTTTGTGAATTGGGGTCACATTTGCACATTTCCAATCTATGGGTACCGCCCCTGAGTCCAAGGAAGCTCTCATAATTATGGCTAAGGGTTTGCTTACTTCCTTTGCTGCCTCCTTTAATATAACTGGATAGATCCCATCCACCCCGGGTGCCTTTCTTGTGTTTATCTTCAACAGTTTCTCCTCCACTTTACTCCCAGTTATTTCAAGATTCTGTAGCTTACTGCTAGAGATGAATACACCTCTGGCATTCCCCTCTCTGAATAACTCCTCATGTGTGAATGTCGATGCAAAATATTCATTTAGTTTGTTAGCTACCTGAGCAGGATCATCAACACTTGACCCATCAATATCAAGTGGACCAATCTGATTCATCCCCTTCCTTCTAGAGTTTACATAAGTAAAGAACTCTTTGCTGTTTTTCTTTGCATCCCTTGCCAAGGATTTCTCGTAATCTGCCTTCGCCTGCCTAACCTCCTTTGTAACTTGGTTGCATATCAACTTGTATCTATCATAGGCTTCTGTGTCATGTGTTAATTTGTAAGTATCCCATGCATTTTTCTTCTCTGCCATATGCCTCATTAGTTCATCTGACATCCATTTTGGCCTAAACCTTGAACAATATTTCTTAGTTGGTATGTAAAGCCTAGTAGCTTCCAAGATAAGTTCTTTGAATGCTTTCCATTTTGAATTTGCTGTTGGTAACATCATCAGTTGGTCCCACTGTATAGAATTTAAATACTGTCTTAGTCCATCGTAGTCGCTTTACGGAAGCAATAACCCTTCCCTTTACCCCTAATGGTAGTTACCTCTTTGAGTAAATCCTACTTCAGCACACTGTGATCACTGCCACCTAGTGGTTCATTTATCTGCAGATTCTTAATGCATGAAGAATCACTGCTGATAATCAAATCAAGAGTATTACTCCCTCTAGTTGCCTCCCGAACATGCTGATGTAGAAAACAATCATCCAATAAATCCACAAAAGCCTTGCTAGTGTGTGAGTGACCAGCCCCCAAATTCCAGTCAATATCTGGGAAATTAAAATCTCCCATTATAAGACTCTCTGATTTACTGGCCCACTCTATTTCCCTGTACAGTTTCTTATTATACTCATCAGAGTCATTAGGCCTATAGCACACTCCTACTCTCAATTTTGATCTCCCAATGCTTATGTCACACCAAACTGACTCAACACTGCACTGTCCAGCGATGTCGACTGGCTTCACTTCCTTGGTTTTTATGTGTTTCTTAACTAATAGCATAACCCCTCCCCCCTTCCCATCCTGTCTATCCTTTCTGTAGACGTTGTACTCCCCAAATTCCAGTTCTGCATCCCTTATATCTGTGTGACACCACGTCTCTGATATCCCAACAATATCTGCCTTTGATGTTTTGAGCAATACCTCAAATTCATCAAATTTATTTACTAAACTCCTAGCATTGGTGTACACGCAAGTGTACCTGCACCTGTTTCTATTCTTAGCTATCCTAACACAACCCATGTGTTTACTTGTACCGCAATGGCTCCCAGCAGTCTCTGAAATATCATGCATCTTGTTTTTCAGGCTTCTGCTCATTCTAATAGAAGCAGTGCAAGAATCTCTTTCACCTCTGCCAGTGGCTACTGTCAATCTATTGGTCTTTGTCTCCCCCCAAGCTAGCAGTTTTCCGACCCACCTAACACTGCCTCGATAGCATCAGCAAATATTCTTGCACCCTTTCTATTTAAGTGTATCCCATCCCTGTAGAAGCAATCTCTCCTGTTAACAAGTACAGTCCAGGCTGAAAAAAATTCTACCCCTTGAGCCTTGCACAATCTTTCCAGGGCCGAATTGATCGGCAAGGCTCTCATCATATACTCCCTCCTATCGTGTCTGGGCAGAATTGCAGACACTTTCAAATTCAACCCTAATTCTTGGCTTTTGTTCAACAGTGACCTGTACTTGTTAAGTAATTCTGCCGGTCTCCTACTCTTAATATCATTAGTGCCAACGTGTACAACTATATCACCTTTTGTGCCCTTAAAAGATGATATTCGCTCTACAACGTCAACAACCTTTGCCCCTGGCAGACATACCCTGGTCCTGTTCCACCTATCCTTTTTACAAAGCATGTTCCCCGTTTCCCTGACAATAGAGTCACCAACAACTACTAGTTCCTTCTGGACCAGCGCATTCTGCCTTGGGGGTTGCCTCTGTGTCACGTGATGCCCAAGTTCAAGCTCTGGCGTTGCGGTGGGCAGCTGAGAGCTTGATGGGCCCCTCAATTTAGTTTCTTCGAGGGCATCCACCCTGTCCTTCAAGCTCTCATATAGGCCCACAAGAACGCTGAGTTGTTGCCTGATATCGATACACTCCTTGCATCGCACACACACAAAGACATCCCCCATGGCAGTATCATGTCCCGTACCCGATTGCCATATGACCCACTTATGATGATGTCAAACATACAGTGATCAGGCTTTATCTAACGGTGGTGACGCATGGACCCAGCTGGTCAAGATGCTAAGGCTTTTGCAATTACTAATAACCTCACACAAATTGTTCATTTACCTACCAGAATAACAGACAATTCTCGCCACACAGCCAACATTCGATCTCACAAACAAACCTTCCAAGTACTTGGTCGAAGTACGTGATCCTCAGATCAAAACCTAGTGATGGTCTTTTCTCTGATGGAGCCTTTCTCTCATGGCCTTTCTCAGCCTTGTGTTGTTTCGCTTTAAAAGAATGTAAAATGGGATGACCTGTGTGATTTCTATTCTTCTTTTTCTTGGTTGGAATACTGTTTTAATTCTTCTGATGTCAAGTTTTTCTTAGATCGTGTCAGTGAAATTATTCTTGTAGGGATGAAATCCCTTATTCCACACTCAACCTTAAAATCTTGTTCTTTATTTGGTTTTCCAAGAAATGTGTTAAGGCTCTTCATGATAACAGTATTGCATATTGCGATTGGCTTGCATCCAAATCTCCAGTTCATTTTATTCCTATACAAAGCACTGTACAGTTGTAAAGCAGTTATTAATCAGTTCCAGACTAGATTTTGAATAGGCTAAAAATAGACAACTTGCTTCTTGTCCAAATGGTAGTCAGGCACTATAGTGTATTTCCAAAGCTGTTGGCCATCTCTTTTGCCCATCTCTACTCTCTCCCCTGTCAAAACTGGATGGTTCTTTTGCTATCTCAGCTAAAGATAAAGCCGATCTGGTAGCATCACTCTACCATTCCCAATACGCTCCACTTAATGTCTTCTTTTGTCTTCCATCAAAAGTATGTCAGAAGCATTTTAAACACTCTTGATGCCAAGAAAACACCACACCCTGATTGTATTTCTCCACTTGTGTTCAAAGTCTGTACTTCTGAGCTTAATCCTGTTCTGTGTCACTTTTTTACACTTTCTTATTCCACCAGTGTTTTCCCCCTACTGTTTGGAAATTTTGCTGATATCCTGTCAGTTCCTATAAAGAGTAACTAACATCTCCCATTCAGTTATTGTCCCATTATACTTCTACTCTTTCTAATGTAATGAAGTACAGGTAGCCCTCATTTTGCACTGGTCCGATTTGTGCTGATTCGCAATAGTGCCGATCACTAACCATAATGCCATATTTGAGAGGAGAAAGTCAAGTTGCAAAGAGAGGAAGTCAAAGAGCTCCAAGCGATTAGTGGAGTTGGGAAAACGGTAGAGACAGCAGATGAATTTGACTGAATGAGGTAGAGAGATTTTAAGCCAGAGAAGATCGGAAAGTGGAGATTCTAAATTACCAAGTCTCTGACAGGGAATATCGGAATGGACATATGCGCCAGTACCACCTTTGAGGCGAAAGGAATCGTACAGCAAATAATTTGGGCAACTGAGATAAGCAGTGGTTGAATCAACTGATAATTGAGATTCTGTCAGAAAACTACATGGGGGATTGGCAGACTGTAAGTGGAAATGAACATTGTTGAGATTAGAAAGGAGACCACGTTTATTGGTCTCCTTTCTAATCATATACACTGTTCCTGCCTCCACATGGTGGGGCCGGTAACCTGGAGCGGGAAAGCTCTCCCTTCCGGGGCGAAATGGAGCAAACAGATCCTAAGACCTAGAAATCCACTGGGTGCATTGATGAGACCCTTACAGGGCGAAAACAGTCGGAGCCTGATTTTTTCGCAGCTAAATGTCAAAAGCCTGACGTAGCCAAAATTAGAACTCCAACCTTTCTTATCATTCACTCAGCTGAAGAACAACGTATTGGCAAACTATCGCCATTTCTAGTGCAAAAATGCCTAGAAAGCATAATAGGTAACATTTCGTCGCTTAAGATCAGGAGACTTACTGGTTGAAGTTGCCACTGCTCGACAGTCTGAGCAACTACTAAAACTAAAAACTTTCGGTGGAACTTCTATTACTGTTTCACCACACGTTTCCCCGAACACGTCAAGAGGTGTCATCATTGAATGGGACCTCATGAATGTGTCAGATGAAGAGTTAAAGCAGGAATTACAAGATCAAGGAGTAATCAAATGTAGGAAGAATAATGACAAAGAAAGACGGCATACTAGTTCCCATTCGGAACATAATAATCACTTTCGATAACCCTAAACCACCAACAGCAATCAAAGCAGGTTATCTTAATTGCCGTGGAGCGTACATTCCAAATCCCTTACGCTGCTACAAGTGCCAGAAGTTTGGGCACTCACAGACAGTCTGCAGAGGAAGAGCTGCCTGTGGATCCACTGCGAACACAAACACTGAATGCACAGCTACAACACCTAGTTGTCCAAACTGCAGAGAAGCACATCCGGCGTTTTCTAAGGAGTGTCCCCTTTGGAAACGTGAAAAACACATACAATGACGCAAAACTGAACACAATGTCACCTATCGAGAGGCCAAAAAATCCTTACCAGCCCTGAATAATAATAAACCAACCTATGCTCAAGCAATCAAAACACATATATCAACTGCAACCCAAGTGGTGGCAACCATACAGCCAAGCGAACCGCTACCTCAGTAGGCAAGGTCAGTATTGACCACAGTACCAGTAATTCAAACAACAAGCAAACAAAGTAAAGCCATAAATACTCCAATTACTGTACAACGAGATGCCTCACCACAGCAAAACACTAAAGTAACAACCTCTCCTGATGCAAATCAAACAGATTGCATGGATTTAGAAGATAGCTAAATAGCTTACTTTGCAAAGAAAGGGAAAGGGAAACCTGAGCGAAACAATCCTTCAACCCCTCAAAAACAAATCGAGGGCTCTACTAAATCCAAATAATGCTTACATTTCTGCAATGGGACTTATAGGATATTGCAGTAATTTAAATGATATCCGAGATCTCCTCACACAATATGATCCTTTCGCTTTCTGTCTTCAGGAAACCAATCTGACAGTCACATATAACTGTTTCTCTCCGGAACTATATAATTCATCGGGAAAATTGTGTTGTACACAACTCTAACAATCAGGCGCATGGAGTTGTGGCATTAATAATCAACGCTCAGATACCCTACAAACCACTCCCATTAAAATAAATCTTGAGGCAGTTGCAGTGCGAGTCACCGTTAATTTTGACTTGACTATCGTCTCACTTTACTTGCCGCCTAATCAAAATATAAGCTACACTGACCTAGAAGAACTAGTGGTACAACTTCCTCAACCCTACTTCATCCTAGGGGACCTCAATAGTCATCATCCTTTATGTGGAAATCAAAATATGGACAAACGAGGACAAATTATAAAAAGTTACTTGACCAGCACAATTTGATTACTCTCAATAATGGCTCACACACCTATATGCATTTACTTGCAGGATCTACTTCAGCTATTGATGTCTCACTATGCTCAGCATCCATATATCCTATATTTGGATGGACTATTCACAGCAATCCCCTGGGTAGTGACCATTACCCAGTGATATGCCGGACTGATACAAACATCCCTCACTTTTCTAACAGAACTGTTAAATGGAACTTTTTCAAAGCGAAATGGGATATATACAAACAACTAGCAATACTGGAAGAAACGCAGGTCCAGCAAGCATCCATAAACTCAGCTACAGAATATATATCTAACCAAATACTACAGGCAGTAGACCAAGCGATTCCAAAGCAATCCAACAAAATATCAGCACACTCAAAATTTTGGTGGAATGATGAGTTGAGCGCAGCTAAAAAAGAAAAGAACAAAGCATGGAACATCTTCAGGAAGTTTCCAACAACTGCAAATCTCATCCACTTTAAACAGGCTCGGGCAAAAGCAAAACGTATTAGACAGACTAGCAAAAGGGAAGCATGGAGACGTTTCGCTTCCACAATTACAAGAACTACAAAAACGCAAACGATATGGACCAAAATACGACGTATGTACTCTAAACATCCACATATCAACTTTCCCATACTAACTGTAAATGGTTGTGATGTTACAACACCAGTGGAGATTGCAAATTCTTTGGGCAAATCGTTCATGAAAATCTCAGCCACAACATCTTACACACCTGATTTTCAGGTACGCAAGGCACAGGCTGAGAAATATTTTATGAACTTCGAATCAGCATCTAGTGCCCCATACAATCTCCCCTTCACAATGACAAAATTGCACCATGCTTTAGCCACCACCAAACTCAGTGCAGCAGGACCAGGTGGAATACATTACATCATGATAGCACAACTTACTGAACCAGCCCTTAAGACATTGTTACTTTTTTATAACAGAATACCATTCCCGGACAAATGGCACCATGCTTATGTTTTGGCATTTCTAAAACCAGGAAAAGATCCTACAAATCCACAACATTACCGACCCATTGCACTCACCAGCTGTATGAGTAACGTCCTGGAAAAAATGATAAATGCCCGCCTAACCTGGTTTCTGGTCCAAAACAAGCTTCTTAACCTGGTACAGTGCGGTTTCCATCAAGGCAGATCCACTCTTGATTTACTGATCTGGGCAGAAATAAACATCTGTGATGCTTTTGTATAAAAAGAACACCATGCTATGGTTCTTTTTGACATAGAAACAGCTGACACAGCTTGGAGGTACGGCATAATGCGAAACCTATACAATCTAGGACTATGCGGACACCTGCCAGAGTTTATCAGAAACTTCCTACACCATCGCTCATTCCAAGTTAAAGTGAACAACCAGTTATCCTTAAATTTTATCCAGGAAGAAGGAGTTCTGCAAGGTTCAGTACTGAGTGCCACCCTATTTAACGTAATAACGAACTCCATAACACAGGATCTACCATAAACAGTGTCCACTACCCTGTATGCCGATGACTTCAGTATCTCCTGCCATTTGCCTAATATGTGAATGGTAGAAAGACAGATGCAAAGTACCATCAACAAAGTTGTAAAATGTCACAAAACAATGGCTTTCGCCTCTCACCACAAAAGACTGTTGGGATACACTTCTGTAGGAAGCATAACCTACATCCAGACCCAGAACTTCACATAGAAAATCAAATGATCTCAGTGGTTCGCAGTGTCCGCTTTCTTTTTGTGGTTCTAGTGTCTGCTTTCTTTTTGTGGTTCCATAAACTTACCTTCCTCGATCATATAAAACAGCTCCGGTTTACTTGCCTTAAGAAGCTAAACATCTTAACAGTACTATCTGGCACAATGCAGGTAGCCGACTGTTGCACGCTACTGCATTTGTATCATACATTAATACGGTCACATCTAGACTACGGCTCTGCGGTCTACAGCTCTGCTAGACCAGGTGCCTTATGTTGGCTTGATACTGTACACCACAGTTCTCTTCGTCTTGCACTAGGGGCATTCCGTACATTGTCAGTTCAGAGCTTATATGCTACATCTACACAGACAAATGCTTCTGTTAAACTACGTAGCAAAAGTCAAAGGGCAACTGGACAACCCTACTTGGAATGGACTTTTGTCGCCAAAATGGTAAAATCTTTACAGAGCCTACCCATCTAAAACCGTCATTAAGGATACGCCTATGTTCCCTGCTCACTGATTGTAAAATTGACCTTAGCATGATACAGCCGGCCACTTCACGTACAGTTCCACCCTGGATGTATCACATGCCACTGTGTGACTTTTCACTCACATCGTTGGGGAAACATACCTTAACCCAGCAGAACATACTGCAAATTCATGCCGCGTTGAGAACCCAGCACGCAGAGTACACACCAATCTACATGAATGGATCTAAAACTGACACCCATGTTGGAGCAGCAGCAGTTTTTCCCAACCTTACCATAGCCAAGAAACTACCCATTGAATGCAGCAGCTACACTGCAGAACTCTGTGCTATCTTCATAGCATTAAATTTCACCTTATCAACAAATATATTGAACAGTGTGATCTATACAGACTCCATTAGTGCTATCCAAGCTATACAGAATAAAACTCATGATAACCCCTTATTCATACAGATTTGGAATACCACAACTAAACTAAATAGGAAGAAACAAAAAGTCATCTTTTGTTGGATCCCTGGTCATGTGGGAATTTCTGTAAATGAATGTACTGACCTAGCTGTGAAAACTACTATAGATCCTATAGATGAACTGTTTAATATACCGATCACAGACTACAAGTCAATTATAAAGAAGCGGTGTGTTGAAAAATGGCAGCACATATGGCAAAGTCAAGTTGGGAACCAACCACTCCGTATAAAGAAACATCTGCAACCTTGGAAATCCAGTTTACGTGAAAACAGGCATGAAGAAGTCTTATTAGCCTGACTACGAATAGGCCACACACATCTGACACATCTTTATCTTCTTGCAGGTACTGATCCACCACTGTGTACAAATTGCAACACTCAGCTCACTGTTCAACATGTACTCATTGATTGCCCCAAATACAATAGTGACTGACAAGCTTTGTTTACCTCTTTTTCCAGGACGAACACCTCTTTCAGTATTGCTGACCTCCTGGCAGATACCCCACACGTGATCAAAATTTTTTTCATTCCTTAAACAGATACAACTGTACAACGCAGTGTGAACTTCAACATTTATGTACATAAACTGTATATAACATCACCATAGTCAGGTGCATTATGGCCTTGCTGGCTTTGTGCCGTAAACCCCATAAACAAACAAACTCCGTAGCAAATATGGCTTGTCTGGCATATCTGAGAGAATGTCTGTGACAACCACAAGGACCATGCACAAGTACCATCCTTGAGGCAAAAGGAATCATACAGCAAATAATTTGGGCAACTGAGATTACTGAAATGATTCAAAATCGGTCTTACCTTGTATAGCCTATTAGCAGATTGTAATGAGTTATCTGTGAAGTGAAAATATCGTAATCAACTGGAATCTATTTTGAATCATAAAAGATCGCCAAAACATAACATTGTAGAATGCACTTGTACTCCAGTAATGTTTTATTGAAGGAAAAGAACAAGGATCCATTTGCAACGAAAGTCTAAGAAACATTTTCATTTCTGAGATGTCAGTGTCCTATTTTGACGACCTGGCATATTTTTGCGATTGTCCACATTTTTAAATTTCTTGCCTAGCGTATAAATTAGTTTGTTCCAGTAATAATGTAAGAAATTCTTCCAAAAAATATAGCTTTACCAGTTTTCTACACAAAGTTCTGTTGTGTCTATTTTCAAACCAACGTTCTCTTCAAAAATTAAATTGTGGCAGATCTTATGGTATCTCATTCCTCAAATTATTATCATTATTTGATGTACTTGCCTGCGGAGAATTAGGATTATCTTCAGGCTGGTTGCTGGCTTCACCTTTGCTATCCTCACTTTAATCGTTAAAAGGTTCATAATTGTCACTGTTGGAACCAGAACCGTATGGTTTGTAAAAAAGCTCTTCAAATTCGGAGTCACTCATATTAGCATACAGCTCAAGCTCTTCTTCGGTCAGTGGTGTCTTATTGATGTTTTACGTTCTTTTTTTTTTTGGAAACATGTAAAACTAAATATAATGTACATACACGGCACAGTCTAAGTCACTACTACGGATTTATGCATAGCGCTGCCTCATATATGTTAACAATATTCTACAGGTAACAGTATGTCTTGAGTTAACTCATAGTTGTCTGACGCGAGGAATTTTCTATTACACCTGCCATCTACGAGATAATTTGAGAAGCTTTTTTTTTAGGAGTTTGGGTGATGAATATATATTATAATTTGGGTTTTAAATAATTTAACATGCCTAACTCAGATTGCCGTCGGAGACACGTTCACCCAAATAAGCCGTAGCTGTCAATGTGTTAATAGTATAGATCATGATGTATAAAAAAAAAAAAAAAAAAATCGCTTTAAAATTTGGTCTCCCTGCCAGTAGTGTTAACAGCTTCATGGATTATCCCGAGATATCTCGTTTTTAGTTTTTAAAGTTATTTGGAACAACACGATATATCTCAGGATACAATAATACCCAAAGCAAACAAAAATACCTCCAAATGTAGGATTGAAACATCTTTTCTCTGGCATTTATCTGGCTAATTTTGCATTAGGCAGATAAATCCTCAGTTTTCTCAGAAGTTTCTTATCCCTGGCAGCAAACAATTGGCTTTCGTTTTACTTATATTGTACAGCAATGTCAGAAATATAATTTGCTGTCCTAAATGCAGAATACTGAACCCACGAAAATAATTCGCAAAAACAATATCGAAAAATATTTCGGCACCCTCTTGAGCTGCTGCCCATAAGCGACGCTTACCTCACCTGTCCACTTGTGGCGGCCGTGTGTCAGAATGAGTTAGTTCGCGATTACTGCTTGTGGCGGGAGGTTACTGCTTGTACATTCCACTTGATTTTTTAAATTTATTTATATAATGAGTAATGAAGGCTTTTTCTGTACTTTTCTTTTAGCCTAAGTGCTAATTTATTAAAAAATCTGTATAATTTGCAAACTTTTTTTGGCTTACACAACATAACTCGGAATAGCCCAAATGGGTTAATTACTCCCATGTATTTTCTATGAAAAAATTAATAAAAAACACAAAAAAACGATACAGCGAGTATTCGCATGATGCATACTTTTAATCTGTAAAATAAAAAAAGTCGATCTGTTTCAGCACATTTTCTGGAAAAAAAAGTCCTGGGAAGGGGTTAACCATTCTGAAAAACGATGTTTCAATTCTCAAAGTGTTTGAGGAAACGGAACCCAATCGGAAGCATGCAATGTTATGTCTGTATATGAGAGGGGTGAACTTCTACAAGACATTGAGCAATCTTGGGAAGAACTTCAAGCGAGAGGTTTGATCAGTGGAAGAATTGTTCTTGAAGAATTATTAGGAATTGATAACGATGTCATAGTAGCTGAATGACTGAGTGACTCCAACATTTTGGAGAGTATTCAAAGAATATGATCTTTATTTGTGAGGTGCAACGATACACTCAAGTACTCAGACTTTACGCTACCCTTCACGGCACTAAACCACGGGTTAACAAGCAGCAGAGATATCATCTCACTGGAAGTATAATATAGGATAAATAAATAACATACAGCAGATTGAATTTAGTTAAAAACTTAATACAATAATAACAGGAATAGCTCAAATTAAAATAATAAAATGAATTAAAATAACACAGGATAGTTTCTTGAATTCAAGTTTCCCTGAAATTCTTGCCGAACCGGAGTGATCTCACATCAGTTGATAGTTGCGGAACACACATGCAGATCTAGGACGAGCTGCCTATACTTTCTGTCATATATGATTTTGCACAGTTCGGCGTCCAAGGATTAAGCTAGATGGGGCTTCTGAAAGGGGAGGAACCGATCTTTAAAATGTAACCTCGATGGAAGAGCAAGAAGCTTGGGAGTGGGGCGGAGCACTGGTTGGGGATTCGCCAGCACACAGTGTCCCATATGTTGGGCATTGAGATTCTCCAAACAATCATTTTGATGGTGAAGATTAGTCTTCTTTTGTTCATTAAGGCTGTGAATCTGGTTAAATTCAGTGTCTGGGCCATCAGTGTTGTGTGAAGTTTTGATGGAGATGAGACTTC
The DNA here is from genome assembly GCF_048544385.1 of Mastigoproctus giganteus. Classification (NCBI taxonomy): domain Eukaryota; kingdom Metazoa; phylum Arthropoda; class Arachnida; order Uropygi; family Thelyphonidae; genus Mastigoproctus; species Mastigoproctus giganteus. The sequence continues at coordinate 122,126,871 of NC_143582.1, forward strand.
CAGGTAGCCCACGTCAGGATCCAGTATTCTGCAGTGTTCAGTGGCTTGATTGTTGTGTCTGTGGCCAAGCCCCACAACTCTACCCCATACAGTACACCTCTGAACATCATTGTCCTGATATACGTTCTTATCAGATTTGTGTTATGAATATGTCAAGCAAGTGCTGCTTGACAACCCACCATTTCCTGTTGAATTTAGCACCGAGTCTTTCTTTGCGATGATGGAATCTTAATTTTCAATCAAAGCTCATACCCAGGTCTTTCTGTTTTTCGATGCAGGGGATCAAGACTCCGTTTATCGCCATCTGGATTATGGTTGGTGTGGAAATTAGAAGACCATGATGGCAGGTTTTGCAGGGTTAACTTACAGGTCAAATCTCATGAGGTACTGCTGTATTTCTGATAAAGTATTGTTCACGGTTACTGTAGTTTTACTGTTAGTGTCTATTTCTTCATCGGTGATGAGAGCTAGTGAAAATATCGATGATGAGTTGTATGAAATTGAAGGCAATGAGGGCAGTATTAAACCTTCCAAACATGAAATGTTGGCCGCATTTGAAACTTTGCGTCAAAGCCTTCAGTGTAAAGAAGATGCGACAGAAAATTTGAGTGCTTAAACAAATGCCAACATTTTTATGAAAGATGTACAGTAAAATCCAGTGTACGACAAAAAATAACCGAAATATTTTGTGACTTAATTCTTAAAAGTGTACTAATATATTTTGAGTAATTTCTTAATATGATGAGAGCTAGTGAAAATATCGACGATGAGTTGTATGAAATTGAAGGCAATGAGGGCAGTGTTAAACCTTCCAAACATGAAATTTCGGCAGCATTTGAAACTTTGCATCAAAGCCTTCAGTGTAAAGAAAATGCGGCAGAAAATTTGAGTGCTTAAACAAATGCCAACATTTTTATGAACGATGTACAGTAAAATCCAGTGTACAACAAAAAATATTTTGCGACATAATTCTTAAAAGTGTACTAATATATTGTGTGCATCATGTAAGAAGTCATTTCTTAATATAATGTGTGTATTAATAAATTAATTGTTTTGAAATGTTAGAAAATTTTTTCATTCAAACTTATTTCTGATTTATTTCCCATAGTTTTCTGTATTTCTGAGTTGAATTTCGGTATTTTTCATTGTTGAAAAGGTTATATTTCTTTATAATGAATTTTTCAAGGAACGATCGATTTTGTTATATGGAGGTCCGACTGTATTTCCAAACACATGGTGCCATGCTAAAGTACTAGCTTTTCTTAAACCTGACAAAGACTTAACAAACCCATGTAACTATCGACCAATAGCTCTCACTAGTTGTTTAGGAAAACTACTAAAAAATGATAAATAAAGAGATTGATATTGATGTTTAGAAGAAAATAATTTCTACACAAACACAGTGTAGCTTTAGACATCATAGTTATATGCTGGACCACCTAGTTAGGATAGAATCCAACATCAGAAATGCATTTATCAGATCACAACATATGGTTACAGTATTTTTTGACATTGAAAAAGCTTACGATACCACTTCGAGATATGGGATCCTAAGAGATATGTACCATGATGGATTCAGAGGCAGTCTTCCTTGTTTATCCAGAACTTCCTTATTAACATAAGGAAGTTCTGGATAAACCTAGGAAGACTTTATAACTTTCCAAGTCAGAATACAAACTTCTTTCTCCAAAGGCTACCAGCAAGAAGGCATCCCACAGGGCTCAGTCTTGAGTGCCACTTTGTTTGCCGTAAAGATTAATTTGATCACAAATCAACTCCCTCCTTCAGTCTCACATGCACTTTATGTATATGACTTTAGTATCTCTAGTCAGTCACAGAACATGAGAACTATCGAGAGGCAGTTGCAATGAGCAATCAACAATATAAGTAAGTGGGCACTAGATAACGGATTCAGACTGTCAACACAAAAAACAATATGTTTACAATTCTGTCGCAAAAGAAATCTCCATCCTGACCTTGAATTAAAACTAGAAGGCCAGAATATACCAACGCAGCTGAAAGCAAAATTTCTTGATTTAATCTTAGATAAGAAACTCACATTCGTGGAGCACATCCAGGAGCTAAGTAAAAGCTGTACAGAACAGCTGAACATATTTAAAATCCTTTCATCAACAGCATGGGGAGCAGACAGATATTCCTTATTAAACGTATACAAAGCATTAATTAGATCAAAGTTGGACTATGGAGCTCCAGTGTATGATTCAGCACGAAAACAGCTCTGAAATGGCTGGACCTAGCCGTTAATGCACTGTGTATAGCTATTGGCACCTATTGTACCTCTTCCATATATAGTCTGTATGCCAAAGCCAACGAACCATCTTTAACTCTTAGGCAACAACAACTGGCATTGAATTATACACGTCCCAAAAAGGTGTAACCAATTTTAAATGTTTGTAACAAATGTAATTTTAATGATAGAAACACAAAACCCGCACTAAATGTGAGAAAAACAGTTGAAGTTTTTACTGACATTCAACATATGCACCAATTGTCACACGAACAATATCTAATCGGTAATAAAGTTCATCCCATGTTTTTTTAAGGATGTCACGCTTAATCATGGTAATTGCATTTGTAATCCTGCGCTTTAAGTCTGCGATGTCTGCAACAGGGGTCTTGTATACTGTGTCTTTGATGAATCTCCATAAGAAGAAATCACAAGGGGATAAATCTGGTGAACGTGGTGGTCACGTAATGGGACCATCACGCCCAATCCAACGGCCAGGAAACTTGTCATCAAGAAACCCCCTTACACTCAAAGCCCAATGTGGCGGCACTCCATCCTGTTGGAAAATAACCCCATTTGGCAGTTCATCCAATTGAGGGTACACATAAAGCTCAAGCATGTCCTGGTAATTATCCGCTCTCTCAGTTGCTTCTTGAAAGAAAAAGGGTCCAATAACATGATCAACCATGATGCCACACCACACATTCACATTTGGGCTATCTTGCTGATACTCCTGCACGCAGTGTGGGTTCTCAGTCCCGAAATTCTGACATTTTGCTTATTCATCTTTTCTGAAACATGAAATGTGCACTCGTCCGTGAAACAAATCTGTGTCATTACATGTTCATCTTGTTCCATTTTCTGCAACATGTCTTCTGCGAATTGTTTACATTTCACACCGTCATCCCGGGTTACTTGCTGGAGAATCTGTAGTTTATAAGGGTGCATTTTCAATTTTATTTGCAACACTCTATGCACTGAAGTCTTGGGGATGGCCAGTTGCTGTGCTGCTGTTCTAACGGATTTTCAAGGACTACGAACGAATGCGTCTCTCACAACTTCCAATCTTTCCTGCATCAGTGCTGGTCGAACAGTCCTTTTCTTAGGATGACGCTACCTGTTTCCTTGAATAACTGATACCATTTTTGATGTTGTTACGGGTGGTGGCTTTATCCCGTATTTACTCCTGAAATTACGCTGAACCTGTGTTTCAGACCAGGTTTCAATAAACCACTCCACTACCTGTGCTTTGGTCACGGGATCCATTTGTTACCTTTCTACTTAAACTTCAGGACAAACGTCACAATCTGCAAAAGAAAAGAACGGATTATTAGTTTCCTATTGTTTGTATTGCTCATTTAAAATTGGTTACACCTTTTTGTTCGTGTGACAAGTGGTGCACATGTTGAATATCAGTAAAAACTTCAACTGTTTTTCTCACATTTAGCGCAGGTTTTGTGTTTCTATCATTAAAATTACATTTGTTACAAACATTTTAAAATTGGTTACACCTTTTTTTTTTTGGGACACCCTGTACATTTAAAATAAAATCTATGCCTGGACACGCTACTTGGGAGAGACCCTCTTTGATCCACGTTGCAGAAATATCTACCAGAATTGTCAACAAGCAAATCGACCCCTGGGAATCAGAATGCAAGAATTTTTAGCAGTACATAACCTTAACGTAGACAGTGTAACACACCTGCCAGTTCACATCCCACCACCACCATGGGATTCGCATATCCAAATATGCGACTTCTCCTTTCAAAAATGGAATAAAAAAAAAGCCAATACTTTCAACAATCTTCCAGCAGTTACATGCAGCGCTCAGACTTCAATTTCCTGACTATATTCCAATATACACAGATGGCTCGAAAACATATTTTAGTGGGAGCAGCAGCTGCATTCCCAGATTATACGCAATTATACGCAATAAAAATAACTTTAACTCATGCACAAGGTAAGTGTTATACAAGAAGTGTAATATACAGGGTGTCTCAAAAATACACGCATAACTTCAGGAATGAATTCCTCATATGTAGACAATAAAAATATTTTATATCAACATGAAGGCTAGGCAGTTGGTCTACCCCTCTACTTCAGGAGTCATAGATCTTGGTCGTTCTCTGTCGGCAGCATGAGGTGTAAAGATCCCATGTTCACAAAGGCGGCGATGAATACCTTCAAATGTTTTCCTGTCTGGACATCTTCGTTCTGGGAACCTGTCATGGTACAAACGATGAGCCTCCAGAGGGTTGCCATCTGCCAAACCGTATATAAAGTGCATATCTGCTTGCTCCTGATTTGAGTACATGGTCAGAATGGAAAACCACCAGATTCTGTCAGTACCTTGTGATGAAGGAAATCACCTGCGGGAGATAAGACATTCCAGTTAATAACTCAGGAACCAAGCATTTCCGGAACTATGTTGATATAAAATATTTTTATTGTCTACATATGAAGAGCTCATTCCTGAAATTATGTTGCGTATTTTTGAGACACCCTGTATATGGATTCCGTGAGCTCCTTACAGGCAGTGCAGAACATAGGTACACCCAATCCTTTGAAACATATGACAGATGCTAACTGACTGCTCCAGAAATGAACAGAATACACTTTTTTTCTGCTGGATCTGAGGGCATACAGGAATTCCTGGAAATGAAGCAGCAGACAAGTCAGCAAAAGAAGCCATACTACAGATTGAAGAAGATATCCGTGCTGTTTTCCAATTACGAGCCTGTGATATGGCATACTTTCCAGTTGCATTGGGAAGAAACTTGGAATCAGCAAACTGCAAACAAATTGTACCAAATAAAACCGAATATTGAAATCTGGGTTTCTAGCACACAAAAGTTGAGAAAAGAAGAAATGGTATTGGCCAGACTAAGAATCGTACATACCCATATTATGCACTTTTTTTTGTTGTGAGCAGAAGAATCACCATGATGCCAGACTTGTGACACTATCCAGCCAGTCCAAATCATATTAATAGACTGTCCTATATATGCAAATGAGTACAAACATGCCTTCAAAGATGTTTATAGGACACATCACACCATTTCCCTTATGGACCTCTTGAATGATAGAGATGACTTCAGATATTTTCACCTTCCTTAAAGCTATTAATTTATATCACCTCCTCTAAGGAAGTAAACATAAGCAACAGACTAACCCAATGAAGTACGAATCAGGTTAAAAAGAACAATTTAAATCCAAAGTAAACATCTGAAACACATCATACCATATGAACTGGTACCTTATGACCTGTGTAGTCCATGCACCACTACACCCCAATACAAACCAAACCAAACCCCAAGAAGGGGCCAAATTTGAATAAGAAAAAAATGTGCTTGCCCAAAGGCCAAGCACATGTTATTTTAATGTTATATTATTTTAAACAAATTGAAAAATATATGTTTTCAATATAAAGCAACATATTCTTTACAGTTGTATTAATAATATATTGAAAATGTATGGTGGCAGCAAAAAAATGAACAATTTTGAATTATTTCTTGCTTAATAAAGGTTTCAAAAATGTAGCACTTGGAGAATGGTGCATTCCCTATTATAATGGTAAGTGCATGCCCATCATGGGGTTAACACCAAGTTGAGATCATTGGGAATAATAGCATATGTCCATGTAACATATATTATTTGTTGCTGATTGACTGAAATTATCTATGGGTGGGTTAAAATGTTTGAAGATATGTGGACTCCTCAAATTGTGTTCCTATTTTTGTGTGTATCTGTATTTATTGTAGTTAATGAAGAGAAAATATATCAAGAAGAAAAGATTCGTGTTAAGATTTATGTAGTTTATAGACAATATAGATTGTTGCATATACAAAATGCACAGAAAAGCTATTAATATTGATTCATTCTAGTTTTAATGAGTGCTAGGATATTGGGAATTACCATGACTTTTAATCATGGTTGGCATAGTACATGCCAAATATTGTTTATTCTGCATGGAAAAATGAATGCCTGAATGTCTTTTTCGCTCTCAGCCATTACTTTCCTTTGAAATAACTACTGATACTGCACAAATCTGATATCCACCTTACCATGAGATATTATTCCCACATATGGGGTGGTATACTCTCAAGCCTCCCTTATCTCCCAGACTTAATTCTGAAGAGAGCAGTCAGGGTAAATAATGGCTTATCTTTTATGATTCTCTCTCTCTCTCTCTCTCTCCACTCAGTCTCATAGATGCTCAATCTCTGCATTATGCCTTTTCTGTAGATACTTCTATGGGCACTATGTCTTCTTAACCTTTAACACATGCATTGTACTAAGTCAATGCATGTAAAAAAAAAAAAGGTAAACTACAGCCATTATCAACCCATTGCAGGATGGAAGCCTCCTCAACAATTCATGCTGAGGGACATGAACCATAATCTACCATGCTGGTCCAGTGCGGGTTGGCAGATCGACTGTATTTAGCAGTCAGGGGCTTGAATCCCAGTCTACTCAAAGAGCATGTGCTACTGCACTCCCGCTCCTGACCACTCGGCTATGGATGCATGTACTATATTATCTTTTGTGTTTAGGATTTTCATAAAAAAATGATAATGTTGATTCGGTTCATAACTTCCAGTGGTTTCTAATGAGAGAAATAGTACTGGCATTGAAAAATATCCTTCTTAATGAAAATAATTGAGTTTTTTTTTATTGAATTTTGTGTTTCTATACATACCTGAAGGTCCTTATGGAGGGAGAAATATTAACTTCATTATGTCTGCTAACAGGTGAGTGTGAATATAAAAATTACTGCTTCAGTGTTCTCCTGTCTGTGTGTAAAAGTATATAGTCATACCTTACTTTATATGGCAGAATGATTCCTGAGAATTTTCTTCTGAGTGAAATGCTTGCAAAATGGGGTCATAAGTACATTATGCATGAGGATGAGTGAATTTAAAAGTGAAGTGAAATAATCTAAAAAAAAAAAAGAATCGAATGAATAATATTTAGTAATAACAGGTTACTATTTGTTGTTTATCCTTCATGAGAGATTACTATCTATAACTTATGGAAGATGGTCTCTTGATGAAGGATACAAAGTACAGGTATGAAGCATCGGTAGCCTTGCTTTCCTCTTCCAGCGGTAGAATTAAATGGCAGTATCTAGGTTGACAGCCTTCCTGACATGATTCCCAATAGTTTTGATATACAGTATTGTGAATACTGTATATCTTCAGCTTTGTGAATTTTACAACCTTGTGAATTTTATGCAGTTTGTCATTCATCATTAATTCTCCATGTAGCTCCTCCAGTAGACTCCAGTAGCTCCTCTGCATCCTCCCATGCAGGGGAGTTGGTGAAGGATGCAGAGGAGCTGCATTCTCCTCTGCACTGTTGATCAATTGATTTGGTGACTACTGGTCTGCTCTTCTTAAGTGAAGATTGGGCCATTACTGGTTCAGCCATTTTTCACTGGCACTGTAGCTTGTGATGGCTTGTCATAGTTTCTGTCAAACACTGGTTAGACAGTTAGGTGTTATGTTATACTTAGCAGGGCTGATTTATTCTGTGATTAGATCCATTTTGACAGTACTTTTAGCATTAAGAAAGCGAAGTAAAACGAGGTCTTGTGAAATTAGGTATGCATTGCTGCAAATTCTTCATATTTTAAGAGGATTCATCTTTTTTTTTTCACCCGGTTTCATCCTTTTCTCTCACCATTGTAACATTTAGTTTGTGACAAAGTTACTTGAACTTGCAAAAATCCAGTATTTTTGTTTTCACAAAAAAAAAAAAAAATAAAAAAAAAAATAAACAATAAAATTGGATTTTTTTAAAAAAATTTCTGAATTTCTATATATTCTCATTAATGAATTTGTTAATTTGTGTGCTCTGCTAGTTTTTATTGCAAAATAGAAACATTTACCTTCTTTGATTGCGAAACTCATCTGAAGAAACCACCATCACAATCGACATCACACACCAGCGACTATAGGTTTTGATACCTTTCGTGTTTGGGGTTTTCATAAAAAAAAAAAAAAAAAAAAATGTAACAGTTGCATTGTTCTCTGTTGTGCAGTCATTTCATAGTATTTCTATAGTGAGAAGCTAATTAGCATTGAGGTGAGATCTTTCAACCAAAGAAATATTAAAACACATATATGCAGTCTCTTCCATGGGTTATAAAATCTAAAAAAAGGTTAACATGTGTGCCATAGGTACAAAATGAAGCACTGTGTACTGATGTTTTTAATTCATAATTGTCATGATTATTAATAGTTTTTGAGTCAGTGGATCGTGCTGGAAGGAACATAAACGTGTTAATTGCTTGGAAGGTATTCAGTATTAGTCAGCACATAAGGTTGAGTCTTTTGTAAACACAGAGAAATGGAGTTTGGAATACAGTCAGTCCTCGTATAGCACGATAGTTGTGTTCCTAGAAACCCTCGTGCAATATAAACAACAGGCCCTATGGGAAAAATAGGGTTAGGTGCCGACCACCCAAGATTGAACACACATTGGTAACCAAAACATTACCAAACACAATAAATAATTGTAATAAAATACTTACGTATTTTATAACGATTAAAATACGTAATAAAAAATATTATAATTTTTTATAATATTTTTTATTATTATTATATTATGTTTTATTATAATATAATAAATAATAAAAATATGTATTTTTTACGAATAAAATACGTATTTTATTACGACTATTACGTAATAAAATATTGCTAATGCTTTTGCTTCTATTGTAAGCAAACTTGTTTTTTGTTTGATTTTCTATCCAAACAGATGACAGCCGTTCCATCTCTTCCAATTCTTTGTGCTTTAATCTAATGGATTTTAATTACCCTTTGAGTTGTTCCTGCTGTAAAAGTCGTTTTTATTTTCTCTGCATTCTTTGTAATTCTTGGCGTTGCCTCATTTAGGTCTGTAGCATGTGCAATATCACATGGTCTTTCATTTCGCTCAAAGCCTTTTACAGTTTCATATTTTTTCGATATCGACAGTGGCGGACTGGCCATAAGCCTTACCGGGGAAATCCCGGTGGCCGGTGTGATTTTGGCCATAAACGCTAGTGTGAGGCCACTACAAATTTTCCCGGGAAAGAATTTTTGACCCAGTCCGCCTCTGTTTATCGATATTGCTTTTTTTTCTTTTCTTTCTGAATCTGCAGTGTCTTCACCAGGATGCTTCCTTTTCACACCTTTTAATTAAGTATTTTACTCATTTTTAGGGAATAAAGCACAATTACAAAACGAGGAGGCATGCTTGATACACATAAACAAAGCTGCGCGCGTGTAGCAACTGAATAAACAACACCGTAAAGGCAGAGATACACTATTAACACCTCACATTTTACTAAAGCACATTTCTAAGGGTTACTACCATAAAACAATAAAAACAATTTCCAGTTGCGTTTCTGCTAGTGGAATCTGTTATAAACTGGTAGTAAACTATCTAATTGCATTCGCGATAATACCGATAGCTGGAATTTTACTTTATTATGGTGAAATGCGTTTCCCCTTCACTGATATAAAACACATAAATACATTTTCAGAATCTCCTCTTCATTCCTATCGTGTTGCGTTCAGTTGGGGTGATTCCGCGTTCTACTGCCATTTCTTGTAAACACAAAGGCGAATCGTGCATAAGCGAATTCGGTTCGTGTTATATAAGATATCGTTCCCCTATTTATAAATTGTGTATGATCGAATTCGTGTAATGTAAACACTTGTTATACGAGGACTGACTGTAGTCTGTTCTTTCAGTTGAATGGCATGTTTGGTGTGAATCTGTGACCCAGACTCAGCGTAGTTTTTCACAGTAAGTTCAGTGTGAACCATAAGTGATGTTGTTCATTCACAAAGCACTATCATCTGTTGGTTAAAACAATGGTGGGAAACTGGTTTTGTTGTTCAAGTGAAACCTGAATTACTATTGAGACCTTAGAACTCCTGCAAGTGTTGCAGTGAGAAAGAGACATGTTTCCACAAAGTCCTTGTCACTTGGTGGAGACATTCTCAGTCACTGGGACTCTACAGATTGATCCTGTGGTTGAATTTTACACTTGGACTTGCACTTTTATTCATACAGGATAGCACTCCCACATGAATCAAGCGAATGTAATGAAGCAGCATGTCTTCAGCTTTGCTAAGACTTTAAAAGACTGTTACAATAGAATCCAGATTTGATTAACTTTTTGATGACAAATGAAGCACACTTTCACCTCTGTTGTGCTGTAAATAAACAGAATTTTCAGTATTTGTCCAATTGAAATCTGCAGATCGACAAAAGACATCGGCAGACCAATGGAATTGCATTTACAGATGTATTTCTAGCCGACCGGGCTAGCCGGGTGGGTATAAAGTGCCTGCCTGGCAACCCAAAGGTCGCGGGTTCGAATCCCGCCTTGGGCTTAGATCAAAGTACTGCAAAAACCTTGGGAGGTGCATTATGGCCACAGAAGCTGATGCGCCAACAACTACTCCCCCCCCCCAAAAAAAAAGATGTATTTCTTTGAGGATGATGATGGTATTTCTGTTACAGTAAATGCTGTGACATGTGATCCATGTTGGAAAATAAGACCTAGGTTTACACCAACAAACCTGAAACATTGCTGAATTGAAGAAAAAAAATCATGGTTGAGATTTAATCAACTGATGATGCCATAGATTTTGTGTAATGAAGAATGTCACAAAAAGAATTTAAAAATGTATTGACAAAAAAAGGGGAAAACTTAAGTGCTGCCCTTTTTAAAACCAAGCAGCTAGTAAAAATGCCTTTGGGCTCTACCTCAACTTTTAGTTGTTTTTTGGAAGAATTATAATAAAGTAGTGTCATTTTATTATATGGTAAATCAATCATTTTATTATGTAAAGCATGGCTCCACTGTGTAGATGTGATTTTTCAGCTGTTAGCCTTGGGAAACGTGATGTAAGTGGACATTTTCAAACAAATAAGCATAATTTTTTGGCCCCCACAGTTTAACCCCCACAGAATTGATAGTGTAGTTCCAGCAGGATAGGTTTATCTGCTGTAACTGTAGTAACTGCAATAGCGTGGAGGATATCCAAACCGAATCGCAAACTGCAAAAACAGATTTTGCATTTTGTAAATGGGGGTGTCATATTTTGCATCTTCCTATTAGTTATGCAGGAATATTGTTCAGAAATATGTCTCCATAGATGGCGAAATAGCAAAAAAAACCTTGTTGGGAAGAACAAAGCAACAGGCCCTTTTAGTGAAATTGTACAGTTAAGGAAAGAAGTGGTAGCAATGATTCTGAAAAATTGGTCATTTTTAATTGCTGCAGATGATGATAATAAAATATGGCCAATGCGCCCAGATATACGCGGTACTGCCAAAATGTCCCTGAAAGTTGAATGTTGCTCAGGAACTGCATCTAGTACGGACTTGTGCTGCTAGGTAACACTGCATGCATCCTTTGTGAATCAGTGTGCCATGCGGTGTCGTGCTGGATAGAGTCATTGAATATTTATGTGCAGTTCTTTGGTGGTGTGTTTTGCGTAGTTTACAATTGTTGCTATGACTGGTGTGAGAGAGCAAAGTGCTTGCATCAAGTTTTGTGTCCTTCTTAATGATACAGCAGCAGAAACCCATAAGAAGCTGAAACGAGCTTTTGGTGACAATGCTTTGGGCCAGACGCAGATCTACTACTGGTTTAACCGTTTTAAAAACAGTTGAATGTCGGTTTACGACGATCACTCTGGGTATCCATCATCGAGCACCACCCCGGAAAATGTTGCAAAAGTTCGGGCGGCGATCCTTGAAGACTGCAGGTGGACCTTCCACGACATTTGTGGCATTGTAGGACTATCGTATGGCATGCGTCAGCAGATTTCATCAGACGGTTGAACACGAGAAAGATTGCGGCCAAGTTTGTGTCACAGTTACTGAGTGAAGACTAAAAGCAGTATCGCATGGAAGTTAGCAGAGATCTTCAAAAGAACAGGCCAGGAGTGATCAAAACTTCCTTTCTACGGTCGTCACCGTGACACGAGTTGGGTATGACCCTGAAACCAAGCAACAATCATTCTAGTGGAAGAGCCCATCTTCGCCCCGACCGAAGAAAGCTCGACAAGTGAGGAGCAATGTGAAGCCCATGCTGATCTGTTTTTAGAAGACATTGATGGGATTGCCCATTAGGAATTCTTCCCTCCTGGCCAGACTGTCAACGCAAAGTTCTACTGCGATCGTGAGGTGCTTAAGGGAAGCCGTCAAGAGGAAACGTCCAGAGAAGTGCCCGCACAAAGAACTGTGTCCTTAATCATGACAATGCGCTGGCCCACACCTCTCACTGTGGTGCAGTTTTTGACATCCAACAACATGACAATTGCCCCACCCCACTTATTCACCAGCCTTAGACCCCCTGTGACTTCTTCCTCTTCTCAAGAATGAAAATCAAGCTTGAAGGGTTGAAAATTTGATAGCGTGGAGGATATCCAAACCGAATCGCAGGCGGTGCTGAACGCTATGAAGAAGAAGAACTTTCAGGAAGCATTCAAATCATGGGAGAAGTTGCTGGGATTGGTATTTACACTCTCAGGGAACTACTTTGAAGGTGATGGTGGCGAATAAGACCCAGGTTGAGGCTAATTTATTTTATAAATACTTTTGGGTCTAGCACTTTGTATATCCTAATGTGGGAACCCTTTTGTAATAAAAAAAATTGTAAAGCAGAAAGCAGCTTCTTCAAAGCACCATCATTGGAGGGTGAAGCACTGGGATTCCTTCATAAATTGTATGAAACTTAGTGTAAATAATGTGCCTTCATGGTATGCCTAAAAACTGGAGTAGCAAGGGTATTAAAGAAGAGCAAACAGTCGATGGTAATAGGCTTCCTTGTCATCTTATTTATTTGTGTGCTGAAAAGGGATATTCATGCCTTCATGTGAAAATAGAAAATAAATTCTGAATTGCAAACTTCTGGTTAAAGCAATCCTAAACAGGTCAAGCAAGCTGACAATCCTTGGCATGCTATTTTCACTTATACAAAAACGTTGTTCATTTTTTTGTCTTTTGGTTTGAATAAAGCAATTTTCTTGTTTCTTTTAAATGTTATGATATCTTTTAAAAATCCAAACATATTCTTCAATCCAATGTACTTTACATCCACATACTGTGGTCAGTATTCCTAGATATGTTGAAGAACATTATGTGTGGATTTATTATACCAATGGTTTTCACATCTTCCACTCTCATTTTGGAAATTAATTATCAAAGCAGACTAAACCAGAAGGATAATTCTGACTTACTCACAGCCATTTCTAATGCCGAAGTCTGGAATTCTATTCTTTTTTTTTTTTTTTTTTTTTAGTTGTTGGCGCATCAGCTTCTGTGGCCATAATGCACCTCCCAAAGTTTTTGCATTTTACTGTGATCCAAGCCTGAGGCGGGATTCGAACCCACGACCTTTGGGTTGCCAGGCAGGCACTTTACCCACCTGGCTATCCCGGTCGGCTCTATTCTTTTGCTCATTGAGGAAGTAATTTATGGTTGTATGTGACTGTATGGTGCACAAGTTCCCATTGAAAGTTGATGCTCATTTAATTGCTGAGGCAGTAAAAATTTCATCAATTGACTGTGCATTATTTTTTAAATTTGAAATTTTTTTTTTTTTTTCTTGATATCTTAAAACCTTCCGATGACCATGTCCTAAATACAGCCACTCCCCGATTAACATAAGGGTTGCATTCCACGGATAAGTCAGAATTTCCCTCATGCTTATGCAGCACTTCCAACTGTGCTCAGTGAATTGATTGAATCAAAAAAGAAATGTTCAATGAACATGTGAATAGAAGTATTTATTGTATTTATTCAATTTTTTATCTCTGAAAAATTACAAAAGCGTGCAATTTTAAAAAATTATAAAATTACAAAATATGAGAGGAGACAGGCATAACGTCATTTAGTTTTACCTCTCGAGCATTGTTGCCAGAATCAACGTCTTCAGCTGATAAGTATGCCACTGCAGAGGTGAGGTCTGTGGAGATTTAGAAGGGGTCGAACACTCAACCTTATGAAAGAACATATCAATGGATGACTGGACGGTGGTTTTTTCATCATAGATTTCTTTGTAGCAAGCAAGCATATCATTCACCCCTCTGTTAACTTTTAAGAATTGTTCACTGTCAGCATCCATCTTCTCAAACCTCGCCATTGCTGATGCAATTTCACGAAATGCCATTGCCATCTCTCTGGTGATGATGCATCTCTGCTGCTCATTTGGTTCATCTTGAGCTTCGTCGGCATTTTTTTCCCTCACTATTGCTACCTGTAAGTCAATAAGTTATTCGTTAGATAATTCCTTCTCTTCTTCCTCTATTAACTCCTCCATGTCTTTGGCAGCAACCTCCAATTGAAGTAACTCTGCAACCTTCACAATCTTATCTGTTACCTCTTCATATGATTCGCCTTTTTCAAACCCTTCGGCACCTTTTACGTGCCGTGGGCATATTTTCTTCCATGTGCCATTTAAACAACTTTTAGTAATTTCCGCCCAGGCCTTCTTAATGTTTAAGATGGCGTGGTAAATATGTAAGATTTCCAAAAGTCTCTTAACGTGAAATTTTTCGCACCATCTAGTGCAGACAATGCCTGAGTAAATGTTGTGCATAAATAGTATGCTTTTAAATTCGAAATAACACCCTGATCCATAGGTTGGATGAGTGAAGTCGTGTTTGGTGGTAGAAATATGACTCGCGTTTGAATTGAAATCATCTAGATGCATTGGATGTCCAGGAGCATTATCTTATAGAAGCAAAACCTTGAAAGGAACTTCGTTGTCTTTACAATATTTTTCAACCTCTGGAATGAAGCAGCATTTAAACCAATTCTGAAAGAGAGAGATATTGTTATCCATGCTCTCTGGTTCGATCAAAAATGCATGGGTAGAGTGGCTTTATTGATGCCCTTTAATGCACGAGAATTTCCAGAATGGTACACAAGCAGTGGTATTAATCTGTAATCTCCCACTGCATTAGCCCCAAGCAAGAGTGTGGCCCTATCTTTCAAAGCCTTGGAACCTGGCATTGTCTTTCCCTCTTTGGCAATGTATGTTCGAGACAGCATTTTTTTCCAATACAGAGTAGTCTTGTCAATGTTAAAAATTTGCTGCTTTGAATAGCAGCCTTCATCAATATTTTTTTCCCAACACATCACAAAATTTCTTTGCATCTGCAGAATTTGTACTGCTGACTTTACCACATACTTTAATGTTTTGGAAACCAGTCCCATGCTTGAACTTATTAAACCACCCTTTGCTTGCCATGAATTTGGCTTGGGGTTTACCATACTTATTGAAAATTGAATATAAAGTGGAAAATATAACATATTTTCATCTTTTATTCTTTTGGTCTGCTTCCTTGTTGTTCCCTAAGAAGTTCCCAACAATAGATCCATAGCTAATCCATGTGTTTTTCTCTCTTGTTTATAGTTCCCTCAAAATCTCGATCTCTCATCAGTTTGCAAATTTGAGGTCTGACAAAAATACTTTGTTTTAGCTTCCCTTGGGTGAGCGATGTGAATTTATTATGAAGGCAGCTGAAGCATGGATCTTCCTGAGGTAAAGCTTTCATCAAACGGTTTGGTCTACCAGTGGTTTATGAACTATATTCTTTGATTCAAGCAACAAACTGTCCCTTTTTGGCCAGACCTTACATCCAGTGCTTACTCCTTGCCAGACTATCCCAAAAAGCAACGCATTTTTTTGCAGCCAGATTGCTGTCCATGTTATATGTCCGTCACTTTAAAGTCTGCACAGACCAGCCAACCATGTTCTTCATACTTAATATCTGTCAACAACTTCTTCAGGTTCTCATATGTATATTTGAAATGAAGTGAGCTACTGGCATTACCTACATATATTTTCATTGTGGAATAACATAGCACACTTTTGAGATTCCTCTTTGATGAGTCAAAAAGTCTCCACAGTGTAGGATTATAACTAATTCCTAAATAGTTCATTAAGTCATTTATATTACTGGAAAATTGTCCTCAGAAAAGTAGGAAACTATTTCCAATTCTCTGTACTATGAAAAAAATGTCCCATGTGCTAGAAGATTTTTTTGACTTAAGTGTAGAACCAAGGAGTTTTGCAGATTCCTTTAGTAAATTTAAATCTCTTATCAGACCATTGAGTTCATGCTGTGAAAACAGTCGAGGTCTAGACTCAACGTCTTCAGGTGTGTAGATTTCAGTTATATTTTTTCGAAGCTTCACTTTCAGCACTGTCCACTGCTATGTTCTCCAGTATAAGTGGAGGGCATGGAAATAGCAGGTTATCTCCATATCAGACTATTCTAATGGCAAATGGAATATTAGGATACACAATGCCCTTCTTGTCCTTGGCATTGTATCCCTCTACATTAACTAAGCAAAAGTAACAGTGAACACAGTGGTTTGTAGGCTCCTGCCAAATCGTGGGAATTGCATATGGTATAGCCTTCTTTTTACCATTTTTCCACAATCTTACTGCTTCATCGCAGTTTTGGCAAAAAAAAAACTTTATGTGGAGCCTACTGTTTATCCTTGTCACCAAGTTTCACCCCAGTATAAGCACAATACACGTTTCACAAATTCTGTAATATCTTGTCTTTGCTTGACACAACTGTAACAAAATACTTTACTTCCACACTATAAATACGCAATTTCCACAACTTTAACAGAATTCAAACATTTGTGGGAAGACCCTTTACTCACTTTTTATCACAAGTTTCACACGATAAACTCAAAAATGAACTGAGTTCACACTGATAAATGCTGCAATCAGCTCTCAAGGTCAAGAAACAAATGACTGAAGACAGCATCGCCAACCTGTGAAGATTTAGTTTACAAATTTCCAGCATTTACTCCTAATATAATACATTCAATAATATAATTCATGACATCAATTTAATTAATTTGTGAAGAAACTGTATGTGATGGGGGGGGAGAAAAAAAAAGAATAACATTTTGGAAATCAGTGTAAAAACTAAAAACAGATTTAAGTCTACAAACATCAAAAACCATGCAGAGTGGTGTTTTTTATTTAGAACCATTCACATAGTTATAGATTGAATAAAATTTTAACCACATTTGTATTTTAGTACCAAAGAGAATATAATAACATTTTAATGCTTTCTGATCAATCATATATATATATAAGAAACAAATTTTACAACAAAATCTATGATTGACAATCAGAAATTTATATTTAGAAGTTATTTTAAAATTCCAGGATATTGGTGCAGGAAAAGGCAAATACTATGCTGTGAATTTTCCTTTACGTGATGGTATTGATGATGAATCTTATGAACAAGGAGTTTTTCAGCCTGTAAGCAATTTCTTCTTCTGCTTCCTTTAAATTAAAATATTTTTTTATTTTTATTCATTCCATTTAACACTCAATTCTAAGATTAAATATCCTCAGTTTATATATTTTGTAGTTAAACCTTCTGAATCTGGCAAACTTAGGGTGATGAGAAAATCTAGAAAATTCCAAGATGTGATGACCATCTTGGAACACTTGGTTACTATAGTCATAAAAAGAAGAGCAACAAATACTGTATTTCTATATTAACTTATTTTACATAGTGCTGTACAGTAAAGTACTTTTTTCTGAGAGAAAGTACTGTACAGTGCAGTATAACAGGAAAATAAAAGTATTTCCCATTAAAAAATATACTGTAGTGTGTACACTATAAAATATACTATTTTGGAAAGGAAGAAAATGAAAAGTTTGCAGAATCACTTCCTCAAAGCGTATGTGTACAGTGGCTTTGACAATATGGCCCTTCCCACAAGTAAGACTTGGTGTAGCCAAGTGGTTTACATGGGAGCACAGAAGTGCTTATCTTTGATTTGGATATGGTTCGAGCCCACGTGTTTGCTAAATACGGTAACATGTGGAATTAATTTTTTTTTTTTTTTTTTGTAAATGGTTTTTTTTGTGTAAAACATATATATGTTTTACACAAATGTGTAAAACATATATATTTTTAATTTTTTTTTAAAACTTAAAATTTACAGTAAGTATTGCACACCACTAAAACTAGATGAAATATTGGAATGGTTCAAGCAGACACAAAAAAATAAAATAAAATAAAAAATCTTTTCTAGATATTGAAGAGAAAATCTGGCAGACACAGGAAAGGGATGAATCAGATTGGACCACTTAACATAGATGGGTTGACTATTGATGATCATGCTCAGGTAGCTGATAAACTGAATGATTATTTTGCATCTACATTCACACTGCTGACCGGGATAGCCGGGTGGGTAAAGTGCCTGCCTGGCAACACAAAGGTCGTGGATTTGAATCCCGCCTCGGGCTTGGATCAAAGTACTGTAAAAACCTTGGAAGGTGCATTATGGCCACAGAAGCCGATGCGGCAACAACTACCAAAAAAAAAAAAGTCTACATTCACACATGAGGAGTTATTCAATGAGGAGAGTGCCAAAAGTTTATCAAATGCTATCAGGGAGCTAAGTGATTTTGTAATAACTGAGAGCAAACTGGAGGAGAAATTGTTGAAGTTAAACATAAGGAAGGCACCTGGGGTGGACGAGATCTATCCAGTTATATTAAAGGAGGCAGCAAAGAAAGCAAGCAAAACCTTAGCCATAATTATGAGAGGTTCCTTGGACTCAGGGGAGGTCCCCATGGACTGGAGGTCTGCAAATGTATCACCAATTCACAAAGGAGGTTCAAAAGGTGACACAAGTAACTACAGACCTGTTAGTTTAACTTGTGTTCCGGGGGAAAATAATGGAATCACTGGTTAAAGAAGCATTGCAGGATCATCTAGACAAGACTGCAGTAATAGTTAAGACACAGCATGGGTTTGTCCAAGGGAGGTGTTGTCTGACCAATTTGATTGCTTACTATGTTTTTTGTTGTTTTGGTTTTTTTTTAGGAGCATTAGCAACTAAGGCCATGTTGCTCCGGGATATGCGGTGGTCATTCCCTGACCTTTCCGCATCCTCCGTATTTGGTGGTGACAGGCTCGAACCCCGGTCTAATCAAGAAGCGTGTGCTACGCACTGCTGCTCCTTCCCACCTGGCTACGGAGGCGCCTTTGCTTACTATGATGTGGTCACAAAGGAACTGAATGCCAAAAATAATTTTGATATCATATACTTGGATTTCAGGAAAGCTTTTGATACTGTTGCACATGGAAGACTGGTGTACAAATTGGAGAGGTATGGCATCAAGGGTAAGCTGCTACACTGGATGGTTGAGTGAGAGACAACAGAGTAGTAATCAATGGACACTGCTCTTCGTGGACAAATGTTATTAGTGGAGTCCCCCAGGGTTCAGTGTTGGGCCCATTGTTGTTTGTATATTTATCAATGATATTGATGAAGGTATATCAGGTTTAATGTCCAAGTTTGCAGATAATACAAAGGTTGGCAGGGTTGTTAACGACAGTAAAGACAGTATGCTACTCCAACTGGATCTAGATAAGTTGGGAAAATGGGCTGAGAAGTGGCAACTGGAGTTTAACATTGGCAAAGTACTGCATATGAGTACCAATAACCGAAGAGAAACATACCAACTGGGTTGTACTACACTCAGGGAAGTGGAAAGTGAAAAAGACCTGGAGATAATTGTGCAGCCAAATTGGAAGTTTGCTGATCAGTGCAGAAGGGCTGCCAGGGCAGGTCATGGAGTCAATGATATATAGAAATTTTGCTAGCAGGGACAGGGAGGTGATAATCCTGTTGTACAAGGCAATGGTCAGGCCACACCTAGAGTACTGTGTACAGGTCTGGAGGCCTCATTTTAGGAAGGATGTAGAGTTGCTAGAATGAGTACAAAGAAGGGCAACTGATTGGTGAGGAGAACAAAGGGGTGCTCTTACCAAGAAAGGTTTAAGTTCTGCAAATTGCAGCACCTGGAGACTAGGCGCCTGCGAGGTGATCTGATTGAGGTGTATAAGGCCTTGAATCGGTTGAGTAAGCTGAATGCTGATAGGATTCTTCGTCTTGCTGAGACTAAGAACCTGAGCGGGCATAGTTTCAAATTGTGGAAAGATAGTTGTAGAATAGATGTGCGGAAATTTGCCTTTAGCCAGCGGTTAGTTGATTGGTGGAACAGGCTTCCATCTTTTGTTGTGGAAGCTAATAGTCTAAATAAATTTAAGGCTGAGCTGGATAGGCATTTGGAATGAATGGGGGATGAAATGGGAGGGTTTTTTTTTTGGCTGATGCTGCATAAGTTTGCTTTCTTGCATTGTATGCCTGTATAATGCTAATGCTAATGGTTCAAGCAGACACAAAAAAAAATAAACAAATAAAATAAAATAAATATTTTCCAGATATTGAAGAGAAAATCTGGCACCTCTCAAGGTGCCTGCCACCATTTGGGGTGCCACCACCCCTATTAAGAATTGTTTAGTTTAGTTTGGTACAAATGCTTGTGAATAGATGATTAACATGATAATTTAGTCTCTATGAGGTGATCAGAATGTTCTTGGGTGACTGATTTTGTCTTGAAATCACAGCAGCCTATGGAATTGTGGCTTGTCAACTTGTTTTGGCTCATTTACATAAAGAAAAGATGAATCATTCATTTATTTGCAGTCAGTTTGAATTAGCACATGTTGTGAAATTGAAGGTATTTTATGTATTTCATGGCTGTTTATAATAAGGATTTTAGTGAGTGCTGAAATTGTTTCAAATTAGGGAAAAATGCATCAGAAATTCACAAAATGTTAGCAAGCTTTTGGGGAAATATGCAGTTAATTATTAGAAGACTCTTTATGGTTCACTAACTTTAATAGGTGCTACATCTCCATCAGAGTTTACTCACTTTCTGGTCAACCATAAACTTCAGAAACTAATGATTTGATGCCTTGTTGTGTTTGGAGCACACAACAACCAGGAGATTGATGCTTAACATTTTCAGAGTTACCAATAAAATGGGCAGTTCTTGCAGGACGCCGACCGGGCCAGCCGAGTGGGTAAAGTACCTGCCCGGCAACCCAAAGGTCGCGGGTTCGATTCCCGCCTCGGGCTTGGATCAAAGTACTGCAAAAAACCTTGGGAGGTGCAATATGGCCACAGAAGCCGATGCGCCAACAACTACCAAATCAAAAAAAAAAAAAAAAAAAAAATCTTGCAGGACATGTCACTCAACTTTAACAGAAGATTTGAGACTGAGTGCTTTCAGCCAAGTTTGTGCTATGCATCCTCACTGATGAATTTCAAGTTCTCTCTTGTCATTATCTTTGTTAACTTGTTGCTGTTTATCCACACATTGTTTTTTCCATCATTACAGGTAATGAATTGTGGATGCTTAGCTAAGACCCAAAAGAAAGGTGGGTCATCTTAATCCATACATGCAAACTCTCTGGAATTATGATGGAGAATCCACTTTTTTTTTTTTTTTTTACTTGATTTGACTCTTCTTGCCTCCACATTGTAATACAATTGTTAACAGAGTTTCTTTATCTTTTGCAAAAAATAATTTTTTTTGGCCTCTCTTTTTATTTTCACAGAAAAAAAAAGTAAAACTACACTAAAATTAGATTTTTTTTTAATTTCGAAAATTTATGCTTATTTTTGTCAGTGAGTTTCAGATTGGCCATCAATTGTGCTGTTGTGTTCTATGTGGCAAAATAGAAACATGATATTAGTGTTATTCTGTTTTTACGTATTAGTATGAAGGAAGTTTTCTTTCAGTTAGATGCCAATGAAGTACAATGCAAAATTTCAAAAGGCATAACCAAAATTTGCCATGTATTGTAAACTCCAAAAAAACAGATAACACAATGTAATGATACATTTGTAAACAAAAGATCATAATGATAGAGTATGGTACAGAGAAAGAAGTCCAAAAATACAGGCATTTCATGGTGTTAATGAAATCATATGTGTTGAATGTATATTTATCTTTTGTTATAGAACACAATTTTTCTTCAATATGTGCTGAGCTTGCAAGGGTATTTTACAGATAGGCTTTCTGATAGTGAAAGAACAAAAAAAAAAAAAAAAAAAAAAAATTACATTCATGGAAGAATGTAAACAGTAAACATTGGTAGTGAAATTCCACAGATTTGGAAGGAAGAGATAGCAATGACTCTGAAAAATGGTTCATTTTTGATTTATACTTATGACAGTAGTCAAAGTAATTCCAAGTTAAGAGTTGGAGATCTGCAGACTTAGCAAATACAGGTCAATGTTTAAAAAAAGTCACGAGTTAAGGTTAAATTTGAAAGTGTCTGCAATTCTGCCCAGACATGATAGGAGGGAGTATGTGATGAGATTTGGCCCTGGAGAGATTGTGCAAGGCTCATGGGGTAGAATTTTTATCAGCCTGGTCTGTACTTGTTAACAGGAGAGATTGTTTCTGTAGGGATGGGATACACTTAAATAGAAAGGGTGCAAGATTATTTGCTGATGCTATTGAAGCACTGTTAGGAGGGTCAGAAAAATGCTAGCTTCAGGGGATTCACAGACAGATTAATAGTAGCCATAGGCACTAGTGACAGTGATTCTTGCACTGCTTTTATTGGAATGAACAGCAGCCCGGAAAGCAAGTTGCTGGGGATTTCAGGAACTGTTGGAAGTCATCGTGAAACAAGTAAACACATTGGCTGTGTTAGGGTAAGAACAGGTGCATGTATACTTGCATGTACACCAATGCTAGGAGTATAGTAAATAAATTTGATGAAGTTGAAGTGCTGGTCAAGACATCATAGGCAGATATTGTTGGGATGACATTGGTGGACAGTGCAAAGTTGAGTCAGTTTAGTTTAAAATAAGCACTGGGATTGCAAAAATGAGGGCAGGAGTGTGTTATAGGACAAAAGACTGTGACGAGTGCAGTGAACAACCATACAGAGAAAATCAAGTGGGCTAGTAAATCAGAATGGCTTATAATGGGGGATTTTAAATTTCCAATATTGAATGGAACTTTAGGTTTGGTCAATCGCACACTAGGAAGACTTTTGTGGATTTACTGGATGATTGTTTTCTACAGCAGCATGTTTGAGAGGCAACTACAGAGAGTAATACTCTTGATCTGATCATCAGCAGTCATTATTCATGCATGAAGAAATTACAGATAAAGGAACCATTAGGTAGCAGTGATCATAGTGTACTGATGTGAGATTTACTTAAAAATGTAACTACCGTCAGGAGTAAAGGGAAAGGTTTTTCTTTCGTAAAGATGACTACAGTAATCTCTGAGTTTTTTTAAGTCTATAGAGTGGGACCAACTGATGATAGTATCAACTGCAAATTCTAAAGGGAAGCATTAAATGAATTAACCTTGGAAGTAATTGGGCTTTTTATATCAACTAAGAAATACTGTTCAAGGTTTAGTCCCAAATTGATGTCAGATGAACTAATGAGACTCATGGCAGAGAAGAAAAATGCTTGGGATGCATATAAATTATCAGATGACACAGAAGCCTATGGTAGATATAAGCTAATCTGTAATAAAGTCACAAAAGAGGTTAGGCAAGTGAAGGCAGATTACGGGAAATCTTTGGCAAAGGAAGCAAAAAAAAAAAAACAGCAAAGACTTTTTGACTTATATAAACTATAGAAGAAAGGGGATGAATCTGATTGGTTCACTTGATATTGATGGTTTGACTGTTGATGATCCTGCTGAGATTTGCATCTACATTCACACATGAGGAATTCTGTAGGGAAGCAAAGAATAGAAGCTTATTAAACTCTATCAGGGAGCTAAATGATTTTATAATATCTGAGAGCAAAGTGGAGGAGAAATTGTTGTTATTTGGTTTTTTGGAGCATTAGCAACTAAGGCCATATTGCTCTGGGGATATGCATGGGTTATTCCCTGACCTTTCCGCATCCTCAGTATTTGGTGGTCACAGGATCGAACCCCAGTCTAATCAAGAAGCGTGTGCAATGCACTACTGCTCCTGCCCACCTGGCTATGGAGGAGCTAGGAGAAATTGTCAGTTAAACATAAGAAAGGCACCTGGGGTGGATGGAATCTATTCAGTTGTATTAAAGGAGGCAGCAAAGGAAGTAAGCAAACCCTCAGCCATAATTATGATAGGTTAAAGAAGCATTGCAGGATTATCTAGAAAAGAATGCAGTAATAATTCATACAGCACATGGATGTGATTAGAAAGGAACTGGATGCAAAAAATAATTTTGATATCATATACTTGGATTTCAGAAAAGCTTTTAATACTGTTGCTCATGGAAGACTACTGTACAAATTGGAGTAGTATGGCATTAAGGGCATGTTGCTTCAGTGGATAAAGGGATGGTTGAGTGGGAAAAGACAGAGTGGTAATCAATGGACACTGCTCTTCATGGACTAATGTTATTAGTGGAGTCTCCATGGGTCTGTATTGGACCGATTGTTGTTTTGTTTATTATTCAGTGATATTGACAAAGGTATATCAAGCTTAATGTCAAAGTTTGTAGATGATACAAAGGTTGGCAAGGTTGTCAATGATAGTAATGACAGTATGCTGCTGCAACAAGATCTAGAAAAGTTGGGGAGATGGGCTGACAAGGGATAACTGAAGTTTAACATTAACAAATGTAAAGTTCTACATATGGGTAGCAGCATCCCCAGAGAGAGGTCTAGAGGGGAACAGGCCTTCTTTGTTTTATTAGACACACAGACTAAAACACTAATGGACCCAATATCTTTCTATTTCAGAAGATTTTGGAGAAGTCCAGTTGGCCTACCTCCCTAAATCCACTCGTGTGCATCTTCTCGATGGTAAGCCCTGTTACGTCACTTATGTGGCAACGAATGTGTAGAGTGGTTCCCTTCAAGATGCCTGGTCAGCGTGAAGAGGAAAAGACCAAACCCTCCAGCACGACAAGCCAAATGGCCTTCAGTCCCCAGCGGCTTTCACTCCTCCTCTTATGGTAGTAGGAGGATCACAGTGGAAGCAGAGGGTGCTAAGAATCTCTAGGTATGACCAGACTACCATGCACGGAAAATGAACTTGGTCTGTTACAACGTAAGATCGCTCATCAGTGAGGATAGAATATTAGAGCTGGAAAAGGAATTAGAAAATGTGAATTGGAATATCATTGGTTTAGCTGAAACAAGAAGAAGAAGAAACTAATCATAAGTTTATCAAGTGGAGATCTGCCGTACACCAATGGAAATGGTAAAAGGAGCGCAGGTGGAGTTGGCTTTCTAGTACATAAAGATATAAAAAACAACATTTTGGATTTCAAGAGTACATCACCAAAGGTGTCAAGACTACTGTTCAGGATTTCTAAGAGGTACAAGCTAAAGGTTATATTGATTTATGCACTAACATCTAACCACGATGATGAAGAGGTTGAAGAAATGTACACCTAATTTGATGAGCAGAAAACCCACTACACTATCATTATGTGGGACTTCAATGCTAAGGTTGGAAAAAGACAAAACAGTGCAGAAAGGGAAATTTTGGAATTGATGAAAGAGGTGAAAGACTTGAGGAATGTCAATAATGAACACTTTTTTCAAGGAAAATGTGAACAGAAAGTGGACATGGAAGATCCCAAATGGATTAACAACTAATGAAATAGACTTCATCCTCACTAACAGAAGATATTGTGAATGATGTTACCATCATGAACAAGGTAAATCTTGGAAGTGATCACAATGTTAAGATACACACTTGATATAGATATAAGAAAAGAAAGGAAAAAACTGACTAGTGTAAATAATATGGAGGTGTTTGAGATAACAGAAGTGGAGAAAAAGCAGTATGTACAGGAACTTAAGAACAAGTTTGAGCTTCTGTATTCTGTTCAGGACCAAGATATCGATGAGGAATACTACAACTTTCTGAAAGTGATAAAGCGCAAGGAACCTAAAAAGAAATCCAAAGAAGAAAAAAATTAGTCAAGAAACACTTGTTGTGATGAAATGAAGACGACAAATGAAGAGCAAGATAAACACTGACAAGGAGAAAATTGAGTATACTGAGTTATGCAAAGTCATTAGAAAGAGAGGACCTAAGAAGATTTAATACAAAAAAAGTAGAACAAGCATTAAGGGAAAACAAAGGATTTCAATCAGCAGCCATGAGCAGAAATATAGAAAGATAAAATGATACTGAAACTGAAGAATAGCAATGGTGTACTTATAAATAGTAGAGAAGGCATAATTCAATTGCAGAAAAGTACTATAGAGATTATACAAGGAGCAAGGGAATGATGCCAGCAGTGGGGAAGAGGGATCACAAATTAGTAACACATATGACATACCCAATGTCCTTCTTGATGAGGAAGAACATGCGTTGAAGAAAATGAAGAATCAGAAGGCCCCGGGGGAACATGAAATTATTGTAGAGTTGTTAAAATTGGGAGGAAGAGACATGGCACAAAAACTAGCAAGACTTCACAAAATGCATTAGTAAAGGTGTGATGCCTAAGTAGTGGAATAATGCAATCATAGTTTTGCTGCATAAGAAAGGAGATAAATCAGAAATTGGAAATTATAGACCAATTAGCTTGTTATCCCACATCTACAAGTTGTTCATAAGGGTCATTACTAACAGATTAGAAAGAATACTTGATGAAACTCAACCAAAAGAGCAAGCTGGCTTTAGGACAGGATTCTCAACTATGGATCGCCTTCACGTAATATCACAGCTAATGGAGAAAGCAAATGAATATAAAACACCATTATGCCTGGCATTTGTGGATTATGAAAAGGCGTTTGACTCCATACAGCATAAGGCAATGTTTCGGGCACTGGAAAGGCAAGGCATAAATACCCCATATATTATGATTTTGAAGAAAATATATGAGAACGCTACCTCCTTTATTAGACTAGACAAAGACAGTAGCAAATTTAAAATTGAGAAAGGAGTTCGACAGGGAAACACAGTATCTACAAAGTTGTTTACTGCTGCCCTTGAGGAAGATTTGAAAAGATTAGACTGGTCGCAGAAAGGAGTCAATGTGAATAGAGAGTACCTATGCCATTTACAAATTGCGGATGACATTGTGATCATAACCCATGATCCCAAAGAATTAGAGGAAAATCTTAATCAGTTATGCAGAGTTAGTAAGCATTTTGGACTAAAGATGAATACGGCTAAAACAAAAGTAATGATAAACAAGTTGGTACAAAAAGGGATATAATGATTGAAGGTGTAGAAATTGAAAAGTTGGATTCATATACTTACCTTGGACAAATCATTTATCAGTAACAGTGATAAGTGCCTGGAAGTCAAGAGAAGAATAAATTTTGGATGGATAGCATTCAGGAAATATAGTCACATACTGAGGAGCAATATCCCAATTTATCTGAAATAAAATAATGACTCCACACCTTATGACTTATGGATGTGAAACTCGGGAACTCACCAAAAGAATGGAAGAGAAGCTGAGAACTACACAGCGAAGAATGGAATGAATTATATTAGGAGTCAGACTGTTAGATAAGAAGAGAAACACATGGATTAGGCAGCAAACTCAAATAAAGGACAATCTTATCAAAATTAAAGATCTAAAATATTCTTGGGCAGGACACAGCTCGAAGACATGATGTCAGATGGACTAAGAAAATAACAGAATTGTACCCTAGAGGAGCTAGAAGAAAACCTAGAAGACAACAATGGAGATGGATAGGTGAAATTCACTAGTTCGTGGGTAGTAAATGGATGGCCATTGCACAATACAAAAGGAACTGGAAAGTTTCTGGAGAGGCCTCATCCTGCAGTGGATTGAAAATCACTGATAATGATGATTATGAACCACAGAGAAATGTATAAACTGTGTCATACTATGCTGGAGATAGTGGAGAATGAAAAATACCTCGGGGTAATTGTGCAGTTAGTTATGAAGTTTTCTGAGCAGTGCAGACAGGCTGCGAGAGTAGGTCATTGGGCCTTGTCAATGATATACAGGAATTTTGCTAGTAGGGATGACGAGGTGATTATACCTTTGTATAAGGAAATGGCCAGGCCACACCTTGAGTACTGTGTACAGGTCTGGAGGCCTTATTTTAGGAACAATGTAGAGTTGCTAGAACAAGTACAGTGAAGGGCAACAAGATTGGTGAGAAGAACAAAGGGGAACAATAGGTTTTTAGCAGTGGCACTCTTATGAAGAAAGGCATAAGTTCTGTAAATTGCTTTGTCTGTGACTAGGCACCTGTAAGGTGATCTGATTGAGGCGTATAAGCCTTGGATAGATTGAGCAGACTCAATGCCAATGAGATGCTTCCTCTTGCTCAGATTACAAACCTGAGAGGACACAAACTCAGATTGAGGAAAGACAGTTGTAGAATAGATGTGTGGAAATTTGCCTTTAGCCAGCAGGTAGTTGAATGGTGGAACAAACTTCCATCTGTCATTGTGGAAGTCGATAGCTAAATAAATTAAAAAAAAAAAGAAGTGGACAAACTTTTGAAATGGATCGGTGAAATGGGAAGAGGTTTTTTTTTTTGGTAATGCTGTATAAGTTTGCTTTCTTGCATCCTAATCCTCTGCTAATGCTAATGTTTTTTTATGTGTATTGGAGTGATGTGGGGGTTTAACAGCAGGGAAGCTACATTGGCTATGTATAAACAAAAATTCTTATATTATACAAATAATAATATAATTTTAAATTAATTAATATAATGTGATATTTATTAATATATATTATAATTTTAATGTAATTAATATAAATTAATTAACCCTGTAAAATTAATATAATTTTTCTGAGTTCACAGAAACTCAGAGTTTGCTGTGAACTCAGCTAGCTTACAATTGGATGAAATATTGGATGTAGTTTGGTGTCAATGAATGTCTCCATTATGTGAAATGATAATATTTAAAATATTGCACACCTGTTAGGAACTGTTATTTTAAATGCTTCTATTCATTACCTTTGCTTACAGCAAAATAAATATGATGAAATCATATACATTTTATCAGTTAACTACTTACCACTGTTACTACATGTGAAAATTCTTTTGATGGATAGATTGGCATAGTAACAAAAGTGTTACCGCTAAGCACACATATTGCTAAACATAGTTGTTGAAGTGGAATTCAGATATTGGTAATATTGGAGTATACTACAGTATTGTATGCTCTGATTCTAATAGGTTTTTAGCAGTGTTCTTGGTAGTTCTTGGTAGCTAGGATTCATAGAAAAAAGTAAAATTACTTATATCGTACAAATGACATACTCCTTTTATGTTACTTCTTTATTTCCATAGTGCGTACTGAATGGGAAGCATTATGAAAAAAATTTATTTTTATTGGTAAGCATTATGGTAAAATTTTATTATGAATTTTTAATTATTTATTTGCTCACTGTAATTTTGATCACTTTATATCTGTATTTGTTTATAATAAAAGTTTTCCTGATTTATTCATTTTAATCTTGTGTAAATTGTATGTTGCAGCTGATATCAAAAGTAATGGAAATGTATCAGCCTAGTGCCATTGTCCTTCAGTGTGGAGCAGATTCTCTATCTGGGGATCGCCTTGGTTGTTTTAATCTTACTTTGAAAGGGCATGGGAAATGTGTGGATTTTGTGAAAAAATATAACTTGCCATTGCTGTTATTAGGTGGTGGTGGTTATACAATTCGAAATGTAGCTCGTTGCTGGACACATGAAACATCTGTAGCTCTGGGAGTGGAAATAGCCAATGGTATATTGTTTGTATCTCCTCCAATATAATTTTTTTACATGCTTGTTTTCGATAGAACTGTACATATGCTGTTTATAATTTCAAAAAATTAAAAAAAAAAAAAAAAAAAGAAGCTATAATTAAATAAAATAGCTTATACTCAGCGACAGCCTCCAGGATTCTCAGCAGTACCAACTTTAATGCAGCTGATATACCAAGAAAGCAATTAACAACAGGATGTACATTTTTTGTGACACCATTATATTTTTTCAAATTATGCAAAAAAAAAAAATAATAATAATAAAATAAATAAATAAATAAAAAAGGCCCACTTGCAGATATTTACAACAGATCATAAACTTCCACTCTGAAGTGTTGTAACAGTTGCACTTTGGGGATGAAGGGCAAGACTTTTACAAAGAATTATCCTCAATTTCTTGGGGGAGATTTAATTTTTGCAACAATGGTTTTTTTATAGCCTATACATAATAGAATCATAAAATTCCTTAATTGTTCTTAAAAGAGAAATTTAATTACTTTCCTTGGAAGATTTTTCTAACAGAGCTAAATATAAATGGGTATGAAAATCCATCCATTAGGAGTCAAGTTATTACATACAAATGGAAGTGAATGGGCAT
Organism: Mastigoproctus giganteus; assembly: GCF_048544385.1. Classification (NCBI taxonomy): domain Eukaryota; kingdom Metazoa; phylum Arthropoda; class Arachnida; order Uropygi; family Thelyphonidae; genus Mastigoproctus; species Mastigoproctus giganteus. The sequence goes on from NC_143582.1 coordinate 122,157,311, forward strand.
GTTGAAGACAGTAGCTGTGCTAGACATATCAGTTAATCTGCCTCAAAATAAAAGCAAACATCTCTTTTTATTATTGATTTATATCTGTTTTTATTAAGCTTTAACTACAGTTAAAAAACAGTGTGTTATCCCATGACAAAGAATATTGTCTCAGGGCATAACTGATTCCGTATCTCAAGCAAATTCATCTTGTTGGTCAGGATTCAAGCAAATAAGAAATGGGAAAAGATCATAAGAGAGTGATTGGTCACTGAGAGAGAGAGAGAGAGAGAGAGAGAGAGAGAGAGAGAGCGAGAGCGAGCCGAAATCTATCTTATCCTTTAAAGCTCAATTCCCTTATATAAACGTACATGTTTTTTATAGCCTGAGTGATCACTGAATTATAACCATCTGCTTAATACAGTGTTGTGCTACCATTTGCACAGATAACAGTTGCTATTTGCCTAGATATTGATTTCACTAGATGTCTGAAGACATCTGTAGGGATCTGCAGCCATGCTGCCTGAAAGACTTTCTGCAGTTTCGGAATAGATGACAGTTGCTTGTCCATATGCCTCACTTCCCGTTTCAAAACTTCTCACAGGTGTTCATTTGTATTTGAGGTCAGACAAATTTTTAAGCCAGTCAAGTGGGTGATATCTCGTCTGTGTTCCTTGAACCACTCATGCACAGTGCCTGTCCAATGACATGGCACATTATCGTATTGGAAAATTCAGTTTTTCTCCAGGACAAAATGCAGTATAGCAAGGTGCATGTAGTCTCCTAAGAGCTGCTGGTAGACCTCACTAGAGAAATGATGGTCCATGTGCACCTAAGCCCTAGTTCTTGAAAGCAAAAAATGCCCCATATTAACCAACCACTGCCACCTGCCTGGGTGGTGGGCACCATGCACAATGGCTCCATGGACTTTTTCTACACATGTCTGTTGGTGGATTCCACCAGATATTTGTACTTATCCGACCAGCATCCATGTTTCCAGTCCTCCAGTGTCTAAACAGCATGATGTTCATGTTACACCATTCGCTATCACGATGATTAGTGGTGAGAAAAGAGTGTCTTGGGTTGTCTGCTGGAACACTGTAAGTCGGAGTGTGGCGCGTATTGTCATTTGGAATATCGTTTGCATTCTCCATATTGTATTGTGATATCAGCTGTTGCACATTGTCCAGCCACTGAGATGGTGCGATGTACTGCCTCCTTCACTCACCACGGACCTGACATCCACCTTGAGTAATCCTTAACAGTTCTGTCGGTGTAGGTAGTTTGACCTGTTCAACACCATTCCTTGTACCATTTAACCACATTATGATGTGAGCAACTGAAAAGACACCTAATTATGGGAATTCATGCATTGGAAGCACCGATGCATGAGCTCCCATAATTATGCTCTTTTGAAACTCTGGGATATTTTTACTACGTCCCATAATTGCGAATGTGTCACTTTGACTTGCATGATCAGATGCAAATTACCACTGCTCTAGCATATGAACTGTTCGGCTTTTTACATTGCAAGCCATGTGGTATAGTCCATTACAGATAGTTGTCATAATTCGGTGGTCACCGAGTGTGTATGTATGTATATGTGATCACTGAATAGAGTGTTACAAATGAGGTTATCATAATTACATAATAATGAAGCGGTGGTTGTAATTTAGTGATCTGTGTGTGTGTTTTAATATATTAAATAAAGTATGCATAAACGGGTGTGTGCGTGCGTGCGCGCGCGCGCATATATATTCAGTGATCACTGAATTATGACCACCCCCCATTTATAATGGACAATATCACATAGCTCTCAGTATAAAAGGCCAAACAGCTTCGTATGCTACAACAGTGGTAATTTGCATCTTGTCATGCAAGTCAAAGTTTTAAAGTTGCAGTTATGGGATGTAGCAAAGATTGAAAAGGGCATGACGCCCTTTTCAATCTTTGCTACATCCCATAACTGATTTGCTACATCCCATAACTGATATGATACATCCATGATATGGAACCACACAGTGCATATGTATTGGCTGCTTCCATATTGGAAATGGCATTTCTTGTTGGTTGCTCATAGTCTGCTGTGGTTAAGCTGAAAAAAGAATGATGATAAATGGGTCAGATTACTTCCACCAACAGAATGGAAAAGGATTACACAAGGTGGATGTTCATGGTAAGTAATGGGCACAGTGCATTGTACAGGTGCAACATGCTGTTTCACGTCACGAGAGTATGGGGAATTCAAGAAAAATATCCCAAATGACAATGCACTGCACACTCAGATGTATGGGTTTCCACAGCAAATAACCCAAGAGACACCATCTCCTCACCACTGATTATAATTGACAGCGAAAAAGTGTCATTAACAACATGCCAGTTGGATACCGAATGACTGGCAATGGGTGTGCTGGTCAGATGAATTCAAATACCCGGTATAATGTGCTGACAGATCCACGAGAGTATGGGGAATTCAAGAAAAATATCCCAAATGACAATGCACTGCACACTCAGATGTATGGGTTTCCACGGCAAATAACCCAAGAGACACCATCTCCTCACCACTGATTACAATTGACAGCGAATAAAGTGTCATTAACAACATGCCAGTTGGATACCGAATGACTGGCAATGGGTGTGCTGGTCAGATGAATTCAAATACCCGGTATAATGTGCTGACAGATGCCTTTGTGTGTGGAGCAAACAACATGAGGCTATGGACCCATCATGCATGATGCCTGCTACCCAAGCAGATAGCGGTGTTTGCTTAATAAGGGCCTGTCTTGCTAGCAATAACTAGGTCCCCTGGTACTGACCAATGTTTTACTGGTGAGGTTTACCAGCAGCCCTTGTGAGACAGTGTTGCATTTTTTCTGCACATAATTGGGTTCTTCCAAGAGGATAATGTGTCATGTCATTGGATCCATACCATGCACGAGTGGCTCGAGGAACACAATGAGCCATCAAGATTGCCCTCCAAATTTGCTTGACGTCAATCCAGTGAACACATTTGGGATGTTTTGGAATGGGATGTGAGGTGTATGGACTTATCATATATTCCGACACTGTGGAAAGCTATGCCAGCAGCATGACTGCAGATCTCTACGGACATCTTCGAACATCTAGTGTAGTCAAAGCCTAGGTAAATAGCAGCTATTAACTGCGCGAATGGCAGCACAACATGGTATTAGATATGTAGTCCTTTTTCAGTGATCGCTCAGTGGATATACATAAAAATGGAAAATGAACCAAAAAGAACAGAGTGAAAAGGGGGGAAAAAAAACCATTTTTTACATTTTGAATTTATATTCTGTCATTGAATGTGAATCCCTGATGAGAACTTTCCTATATCACCATATGCTGCTAGCTTGTGGGGGGGGGGGGGTCACAGACTAAAAGATTAACAGTAGCTAGCTGCAGGCAAAAGTGATTCTTGAACTGCTTCTATTGTAATGAGCAGCAGCCCAGAGAGCAGGTTGCTGGGGATTTCAAGAGCTGTTGGGAGTCATCATGGAACATGTAAATACACAGACTAAAAGATTAACAGTAGCTAGCTGCAGGCAAAAGTGATTCTTGAACTGCTTCTATTGTAATGAGCAGCAGCCCAGAGAGCAGGTTGCTGGGGATTTCAAGAGCTGCTGGGAGCCATGATGGAACATGTAAATACATGGGCTGTGTTATGGTAACTAAGAGCAAGAACAGGTGCATGTATACTTGCATGTACACTAGTGCTAGAAGTATAGTAAATTAATTTGATGAATTTGAAGTGCCGATCAAGGCATATATTATTGGGATATCAGAGACATGGTGTCACGCAGATATAAGCAGTGCAGAAGTGTAATTTGGGGAGTACAATGTTTACAGAAAGGACAGACATGGTAGGAATGGAGGAGGGGGTTATGATGTTAGTTAAGTAACACAAAGTCTAAGGAAGTGCATCCAGTTGATTTGGGTGGACAGTGCAATGTTGAGTTAGTTTGGTGTGACATAAACATGGGTAAGGGAAAATGAGAGCAGGAGTGTGTTATAGGACTAATGACTGATAGTACAGTTGTTATGTTGTTTGTTTGTTATTTGGTTTTTAGGAGCATTAGCAACTAAGGCCATATTGCTCCTGGGATATGTGGTGGTCATTCCCTGACCTTTCGGCATCCTCCGTATTTGGTGGTCACGGGCTCGAACCCCGGTCTAATCAAGGAGTGTGTGCTATGCACTGCTGCTCCTGCCCACCTGGCTATGGAGGCACCGGTACAGTTGTGCAGAGAAATAGAGTGGGCCAGTAAATCATAATGTCTTCTAATGGGGGATTTTAACTTTCCAGATATTGACTAGAACTTGTGGGTTGGACACTTGAACTCTAGCAAGACGTTTGTGGATTTATTGAAGGATTGTTTTCTACAGCAACATGTTTGAGGCGCAACTAGAAGGGGTAATACGTGGAACTCTGCGTAAGTTGAATTTTATGCAAATCGGAATTTCCCTAAAGGCTTATGAAGCACTCGCAACTATGTTTGCTGAATTTGATTGAAGCAAAACAGAAATGTTCGATGAACATGTAAATAGAATTATTTATTCAGTTTTTTTTTTATCTCATGCATAGGAAAAATTACAAAAATTTCAAAATTATAAAATTACAAAGAAAGGGAGGGGACAGGCATAACGTCAGCAAATTTTACCTTTTGAGCATCGTTGCTTGAATCAACGTCTCCAGCTGATAAGTATACCGCTGCAGAGGTTGAGGGCTGTGAATATTTAGAAGGGGTTTTTTCCAACACATCACAAAATTTCTCTGCTGCTGCAGAATCTGCACTGGCGACTTCACTGCATACTTGAACATTGTAGAAACCAGCACGTTTGAACCTATAAAGCCACCAGTTGCTTGCCATGAACTTGACTTGGGGTTTGCCGTATTTATCCGTAATATCTTTGTGAATACTTGTTGCTTTTGCTCGATTGGCCGTTAGACTCAGGGGCACTTGCTTCTGAATCTGCCTTTCAATTCATATTAATAATAGTTTTCCATCTATATAGCACCTGAATGCTGTTTTGTGATCACTATTGATCTTAAATGCATTGATCCTTTAACATGTTCTTTTATACGTGCACTGCCCTTTGAGATAGCATTCACTGTTGAAGCAGCGAAACTTAATTCCAATGAACAGATGACAAACATTGCCCTACTTCTTAATTATTTTCAGCTTCATTTCTAAATCAATTTTGTTTGGATTCCTAGAACTGCCACCACTTGCACTCTCCATTCATCATTGTAATAAGTAAATAGCAATGAAGAGAAGATTCTGAAAATTTATTTATGTTTCTTATATGATTGAAGATTTCAGTGAAGGGGAAACACATTTCTTCATAATAACGTAAAAACCCACACAATTCCAGTTATCGGGATTATCGCAAATGCAATAAGATTAAGTTTACTACTTGTTTATAATTAGATGCACTAACAGAAAGCCAATAAACTGGAAAATGCAAGTTATTTTTATTGTTTTATGGTTGCGAGCTCCAGAAAAATTTTTCTTTAGTAAAATATCAACAAAGCCGTTCAAAATTGATTGTTATAATGGAAACAAAATTATGATAATGATGAAAGTGTAGTGCAATTTCCATTATAAAAATGAAATTTTAGAAAGATAAATAGCTTATTTATATAGCGAAATTTTTAACTTCCAAGATCTGTAACAAATTATCAAAAAAAAATAGTGTGTTATTGCCTTCACATTGCAATGTTTTCACAGTACCCCCATTTATTCCTACAGGATACAAAATACATTTCCATGATTTTTTAAGTTTACACTATCCATAAAAAATTACGTAAAGTTGAATTTATGGATGTCGAGTATTACGTAAGTCAGGTAGTGCCTGTATCTTGATCTGATTATCAACAGTGATGACCAATGCATTACGAATTTGCAGATAAAGGAACCACTAGGTGACAGTGATCACAGTGTACTGATGTGGGATTTACTTAAAGATGTAACTACCATCAAGGGTAAAGGGAAACGTTTTTGTTTTCGTAAAGGTGACTACAGTGGTCTCAGACAGTTTTTAAATTCTATACAGTGGGATCAACTGATGATGTCTACAATGGTGAATTCCAAATTAGAAGCCTTCAGGGACTTAATCTTGGAAGCTACTAGGCTTTTCATAGCAACTAAGAAATATTGTTCAAGATTTAGGCCTAAATGGATGTCAGATGAACTAATGAGGCTCGTGGCAGAGAAGAAAAATGCGTGCGATGCATATAAATTAGTAGGTGACACAGAAGCCTGTGTCAGATATAAGCTAGTCTGTAATCAAGTCACAAAGGAGGTTAGGCAAGTGAAGGCTGATTATGAGAAATCCTTGGCAGTGGATGCAAAGAAAAACAACAAAGTCTTCTTTACTTATGTAAACTCTAGAAGGAAGGGGATGGATGAATCATATTGGTCTAATTGATGTTGGTGGTTCGACCGTTGATGATCCTCAGATAACTGACAAACTGAATGAGTATTTTGCATCTACATTCACACATGAGGAATCCTATAAGGAAGGGGAGGACAGAAGTTTACTAAACTAACTGGAAGCTAAATGATTTTGTAATAATGGAGAGCAAAATGTAAGAGAAATTGTTGAAGTTAAACTTAAAAAAATTCACCTATTGCAGATGGAATCTATCCAGTTTATATTGAAGGAGGCAGTGACGGAAGTAAGCAAAACCTTAGCCATAATTATGAGAGCATCCTTAGATTCAGGAGAGGTCCCCATGGACTAGAGATTTGTAAATGTATCCCCAATTCCCTATTTGTAAAATAATTAGAGAAGTTTACCTCAGTATAGTATGTAGAACACTTCGGTATGATACTCTCCAGAAATTAAAACGAAAAAAATCGAAAAACTTATGAAGCTTCCTATTAAGGAAATTTTTCACTTAATTACACTGTTAATTGAGGCCAACTATATCACCTTTTGAGACAAAGTGTATAAACAAATTTTTGGTTTTGCCAATGGGATTGAGCCTGAATGGATTAATATCAGAGATCTATCTTTCAACGTTTGAGCATATATATTTGATGCCTTTTCGACTCTATCATGTACTATGGGAGGTATTTAGACAATGTTCTAGTTATTAATGATAGTAGTACTATCCAAGACATTTTACATTTGTTTAATGATATTCATTCTAGAATCAAATTACGTTGGAAAGGCAGGATACGGATACAAAGTCATTAAATTTTCTAAATTTCACGCTTACTCGGGACTCGAATAAAATCCGATTTAGCATCTATCGAAAACCTACAAACACCGGTATGCTTCTACATTATTAAAGCTATCACCCGTTCACATACAAAAGATCGATTATCTTTAATAAATTTCTAAATGCCTACAAATATTCAACGTTGGAATCTGCTTTGGGCTCAGAAATACAAATATTAACCAGCAGATTAGTAAACAGGGGTTATCTCCCCTTGCTACAGTTTTCTGAATTAGGGTACAAGCTAAGGATAGGATACAAAATACTACATCAGCCAACAATAGCAATATCAAATAATACTTTATTTCTGTCCCATATGTTGAACAATGGCACAAACAGCTTAACAGATTCTTCAAAGGTACTGAATTTAAAATTTTGGCCAGGCCAATACAGAAATTACACGCTATACTGAACAATCGCTCAGTCCTTTCCTCTATCGCAACACAAATTAATGACCTGGTATACAACATTTCTTGCAGTGATTGCGACTCATCTTACAAGGTTCGACATGTTTTCTTTGAATATTCCTGTTAATCAATATGCGGGCTCAGTTCGTGCTTCTCGTTCAGCAGCGTCAGAATTAGCCTTTCACGCCGTTAATGAAAAACATACTTTCTCATTTAACGAGGCCTAAATACTTAGTGTCTAATGTAATTATACGCGACTATTAATTGCGGAAACTGTAGAAATTAAATTACAAGAAAATTCTGTTAATGTTTGTCGGCCCTATCTGATCTCCGATTCGTGGGCATTTATGTGCACGTGTGGGCGCCTCCGTAGCCAGGTGGGCAGGAGCAGCATTGCGTAGCACATGCTTCTTGATTAAACCAGGGTTCGAGCCCGTGACCACCAAATTCGGAGGATGTGGAAAGGTCAGGTAATGACCACCGCATATCCCTGGAGCAATATGGCCTTAGTTGCTAATGCTCCTAAAGACCAAATAACAAACAAACAACAGTGCATGCGACAAATAATCCCTATTTATGGTTCATACTCACCCCTATTCGGTAATTTTCATTCCTGTAATCATGACATATGGTCAAAAAGCGTTGTCAGCTTCATGAAAGAAAATCGTTTTGCAATTTTTTTTGTTAAATTCTTTTAATCAATTTTCTTATTTTTAATTCCATTAAATTGAGTTTTATTGTGTTAAATTGATTTTTAATTATTATTATTTTTTTTATTTCATTTTTTAATTATTTGTTACTCTTATGTAAGTATTTCGAATTTTTTCGTTTTAATTTCTGCAGAGTATCATACGGAAATATTCTACGTACTATACCGAGGTAAACTTCTCTTATTATTTTACAAATATTGATATCAACATAGAACGTATTGGGCATTATAGGTCTGGTTCATACTATCCCCAATTCCCAAAAAGGGTTCAAAGGGTGAAGCTAATAATTATGGACCTGTTAGTTTAACTCCTTTTCTAGGGAAAATAATGGAGTCACTGGTTAAAGAAGTGATGTAGGATCACCTAGACAAGACTGCAGTAATAGTTCAGACACAGCATGGGTTTTTTAAGGGGAAGTCTTGTCTGACAAATTTGATTGGATAATATGATGTGGTCACAAAGGAACTGGATGCAAAAATAATTTTGATATCATATACCTGGATTTCAGGAAAACCTTTAATACTGTAGCACATGGTAGACTGCTGTACAAATTAGAGTAGTATGGCATTACTGGCAAGTTGGTGCAATGGATAAAGGGATGGTTGAGTGGGAGACGGCAGAGAGTGGTAATAAATGGACACTGCTCTTCATGGACTAATGTTAATTAGTTATTTATTGGAGGCTCCCAAGGTTCGGTGCTGCGTCCATTGTTGTTTTGTGTATTTAATAATGATATCAATGAAAGTATATCAGGCTTGATGTCCAAGTTGCTGATGTTACAAAGCGTAGGGTTGTTAATGATAGTAAAGACAGTATGCTGCTGCAACAGGATCTAGAAAAGTCAGGGCCGACAAGTGGCAACTGAAGTTTAATATTAACAAATGCAAAGTGGAGAAACGTACCAACTGTGTGGTACTGCACTCAAGGAGGTGGAGAATGAAAAAGACCTGGGAGTAATTGTGAAGTCAGATATGAAGTTGTCTGCGCAGTGCACATGGGCTGCCATAGCAGGTCATGGAGTTTTGTCAGTGATATCTAGAAATTTTGCTAGCAGAGACAAGGAGATGATTATACCTTTGTATAAGGCAATGGTCAGGCCACACCTTGAGCACTGCGTTCAGGGCTGGAGGCCTCATTTTAGGAAGGATGTAGAGTTGCTAGAATGAGTACAGATAATGGGACCAATCTTGTTCCCATTCTCTGTACTCGTTAAATTAAATTATGTAATTTGCAGCATCTGGAGACTAGGCACCTGCGAGGTGATCAGATTGAGGTGTACAAGGCCTTGAATGGTTTGAGCAGGCTTAGTGCTAATGGGATTCTTCCACTTGCTCAGATTAAGAACTTGAAGGGACATAGATTCAAATTGAGGAAAGTGAGTTGTAGAATAGATGTGCAGAAGTTTGTCTTTAGCCAGCAGGTAGTTGATTGCTGGAACAGACTTCCATCTGTTGTTGTGGAAGTTGATAGCTTGAATAAATTTAAGGCTGAACTAGAGAAACATTTGGAGTGACCGGATGGGTGAAATGGGAAGGTGGTTTTTATTTTATTTATTTATTTGTTTGGCTGATGCTCTATAAGCTTGCTTTCTTGCATCATATGCCTCAACTAATGCTAATATACCTTTTGTGAATATGTCTGCATGTTGTCGGGGAAATTGAATTCCTCAGAAAATTACTTTTGTTTATTGGTATGGAACATACATGTAGTCCATAACTCTTACATGTTGTTGTTTTTCTCTCCTTTTCCTTTTATTTAAGAAATTTGCAGTGACTTTTTTTTAATTTGGCCTTATTCTGTATTTTATTATTATTAAATAAGTTTGCATTTCCAAAATTTCTCTTATATTTCTATATGGTTTTGTCAGTCATGCATAGCCTGAGGAAACCCATTGTTAGGAAGGGTTAAAGAGATATTTTTAAGTTCAGCTTCTAACTTTTCCTGATTACAAATTCTTGATGAATATCAAAAATAGTATTATTCAAAACACATGTTAATGTTTTGAATAATACTATTTTTGATATTCATCGAATGATTCAACATTAAATTTCTTAACTTCTAGATTTCTTCTCTTTTCTGTGATAATCAAATTTTGTTCCCTCTTCTCCAAGACACCCAGAAATAGGAGTGTCCCATTCTCTTCATGTTCATTTGGAATTTAATAGTTTCCATGTCTGTTGTTTACATATTCATGAAATTGTTTTTTCTATCTCTCCTTCTTATTCCTTCTGAATGAAGTATCTACACCGCAGAATTGTTCGTAATAAAACTATCTCTAGATAACATAAACAACCACCATTTCAAGTCATCTCTGATATATACAGACTTCTTACGTGCAATCACTGCCAATCAGTTTACTTCCCCCCTCCTCCCTCTCATCCCATTCTTAAAGCGACCCTGTCTAAATTATGTCACTATCAAACAGCCGACCAGATGGTTACCTTCTGCTACATCCGTGGTCATGTCAGCATCCCATGAATATACAGATGATACTGTTAAACACCTTGATACTGAACCTTCCTGTCAACTGAAAGTGCCCTACTTACTACAAATCCATTATTAAAACAACATTCAGGAAATGATGGATTAAATTAATTAAAACAACATCCAAACTCAAATTAATAATAAAATACCTCAGGTAAAAAAATGAGTCACAGCTGAGCATCTAGTTTCAGGAAAAGTGGATGAGAAGTGGTTCTGACAAGACTCTACATTGGTCATTCCCATCCAACTCATCTGTGTTTTTATTATGGGAGAGAATCCTCCTCAATGTCTCTTTTTTCAGTTGCAGCTGACAGTAAAGCATATTCTCATTGAATGCTCTTAACATTCAACTATCCAAAAATCAAGATTTAGCTTTGTATCCAACTTGCAGGAACCCTTATCTTTATCACATATTCTTGACAATGATGCATAAATTTGTATAATTCTCTTATCAAAATATCATGTAGAATTAGTGAATCATGAACAGGCACAATATGACTCAGGAGGCCTTTGTGGTCAAAAAAAAAACCCCAAATCCAACATCAAAAAAATATCCTGTGCATATCTAATTCATATTTCGATTATACAGTAAGACCCCCATATCCGCTGGGGATACGTTCCAAGACCTATCGTGGATGGCTAAAACCGCGGATATAAGTGAACACCTGCTGACCCCATATATAACGTGATTTTCTTGTACACAGTGTGATAATAAACTCCTTATCCCTACTAGCAAAGTTCCAATACGTCTGACAAAACCCTGTGTGCTGTCCTGGCACCCTGTCTGCATTGCTCAGAGAACTTCATATCTGAGCGCACAAATACCCCCCGCCCCCAGGTCTTTTTCATTTCCCACTATCCTGATTGTAGTATCACACAGTTGGTTTGTTAATTAGAGATCAGATTGGTCAGACAAGATTGTCTCGTAAGACATCCATGCTTACTGCAACATAATTGCATTTCTGTCTTAGATGGTCCTGCATTACTTCTTTAACCAAAGATGCCACTATTTTCCTTGGAATTGAATTTAAGCTAACATGTCTGTAATTACTCTTGTCACCTTTTGATCACCCTTTGTGAATTGGGGTTACATTCACACATCTCCAGTCTGTAGGGACCTCCCCTGAATCCAAAGATGAACTCATAATTATGGCTGAGTTTGCTTACCTTCTTTGCTGTCTCCCTTATATAATTGTATAGGTACCATCCACCCCAGACACCGTTTTTATTTTTAGCTTCAAAAATTTATCTTCCACCTTCCTCTTGGTTATTACAAAATTATTTTACTCTGTTAGATTTTGATGAAGGTGGTAGATGACTTTCATCAACTGGTGAAATACCACCACTTTGCTTATTGGAGGCTTGAAGTGGTGAAACCCATGTTTAGTCTCTAGAGCAAAGTTTCTGGCACCCCCTCCCCCCATACTTCTCCTTCAACCCATGCATGGTACTAAGTACTATAGGTTTTGATACCTTTCGTATTTGGGGTTTTCATAAAAAAAAAAAAATTCCCCGACCTAAAGAACTCCCCACCCATGAATGTAGATACAAAATACCTATTCAGTTTGTCAGTAACTTGGGCAAGATCACTAACACTTAATCCCTTAATTTCAAGTGGATCAGTGTGATCCAGCCTCTTCCTTCTACTGTTAATATATGTAAAAAGTGTTTGCTTCTTTTCTTGGCATTCTTTTCCAGATTCTTTTCTGCTGGAATGGGTGCAGAGAAGGGCAACCAGATCGATGAAGCAAACAAAAGTTCCCTTCATCGATTTCAGAATGGAACAAATATAGTTGAACTTGGTTATAACGAGCATCAAGGGACAAACAAAATTTCCTTGTTATAACCATTACTCCCTATATCAGTGGTTGCGAAGATGGGGAAACCCCTGAGGCCGTTAAACAATGAACACTTTATATCAGTGATGAGTCAAATCAACCTCCCATTTTTTTAAATTCTCAATAACTTGATAAAAAGATATTCAAAAAAACAAAAGAAATATTAGAGAGAAAAAATAATATAAGTATTATTTGTATTAATTTGCCTATATAAACTACATTACACTTAATATTAAACACAATTTATTTGTCTGTAATATTAAAACCATACACTTAATATTAAACATAATTAATTTCTCTGTAATTAAAAACAATACTATTTAATAATAAACACGATTTAAATTAGTCTTTATTTATGAATCTTAAAATTGATGTTTGTTTTTAAGATTTCACTTTGATATTTCTTAGGTCCCTTTAAAACACTCAATGTGTTAAAAGTCTCATGAATTGCCTCAGTTCCTTCAGAAATATTGACTAATGTGTCCATTGCACCTTGAACTTGTGAGATTGTCAGCACTGATTTTATTTCACTCTCAATTGTCATCATATCATCATCACAATCATTGTCATCATATCATCATCACAATCATTGTCGTTATCGTCTTTGTTGAGCACATCATCTACAATGTCCCTTTTTGTAGGAAGACCACTAGTCAATAAGTTGTCATCAACTTGTACAAATTCATCAGTGTTATCTGTATTAAAACCTACAATGTTGTTACGTAGCAACCATTCGGATAATGGTAAGTTTTCTTCGTTTCCTTCTTTTTCATCTACAATTGAAATTTCATTTGAATTTAATTTCGATTTCTTGAATCAATTCGATATGGTTGTTGAAGTAACGTCGTTCCACGCATCAGTCAATAAATTTATGGCATCCAATATCGATATAGACTCTGTAAGTTTCTGTTCTCTTTGACTGATCAGATGTAGAACTAGAAATCTTTTATTATAAAATCCTTTCAAACTCTTGATTACATCTATGTTGTCCATCAGTTATAAAATTGATGTTGCATTGGGAGGCAGAAACACTAGCTTAATGTTGGACAAAGTTTGAATCTAGGGATGTGCAGGACAGTTATCAACTAACAATAAAATATTTTTCTTCTTTTTGAATAGCTCCTTATTCCAATCATTTTATGTACAGTAATACCCCGAAGTTACGCGATAGGTGGGTCCGACGAAAATCGCGTAAGTCGAATTCGCGTAAGTCGGGGTACAACTTTGCATATAAATACATATAAATTTTGCTTAATTGGGACCAAGGACTAACAAATATTAGAAGAAAAATATTAATAAAATTGCAGTTCTTTATACATATTAATACAAAATGTGTATTAAAAAAACAAATGACTTACGTTAAAAAGTTATTTCGATGTCGATGGCTTCATAAAATCTAACAAATTCGTCTGACGACACAGCGCGTTCTTTTTTTCACGCAGAATTTCTTCGTAGCAAGCTAATAATTTTTTTATTCCTTGCTTTGTAGCTATAACGCGTTCTTCGTTGGAGTCTATGTTTTCTAAAATTTTTAAGCCCTTTACAATTGAGCCCTTTTCAATTTTCAACCTGTCAAGTTTGCAATTGTCATGTGCTTTTCGCCGTTGCTTCATTTAGGCCTGTAGCACGTGCAATATCACATGGTCTTTCATTTCGCTCAAAGCGTTTCACAATTTCATATTTTTTCTCTATCGACAGAGGCGGACTGGCCATAAGCCTTACCGGGGAAACCTCGGTGGGCCAGTGTGATTTTGGCCATAAACCATAGTATGACGCCACTATAAATTTTCCCGGGTAAGAATTTTTGACCCAGTCCGCCTCTGTTTATCGATAATTGCTTTTCTTTTTCTCTCTGAATCTGCAGTGTCTTCACCAGGACGCTTCCTTTTCACACCTTTTAATTAAGTATTTTACTCATTTTTAGGGAATAAAGCACAATTACAAAACGAGGAGGCACGCTTGATACGCATAAACAAAGCTGCGCGCATGTAGCAACTGAATAAACAACACCATAAAGGCAGAGATACACTATTAACACCTCACATTTCTAGGGGTTACTACCATAAAACAATAAAAATCCAGTTGCGTTTCTGCTAGTGAAATCTGTTATAAACTGGTAGTAAACTCGATCTAATTGCATTTGCGATTATACCGATAGCTGGAATTGTGTTGGTTTTTACGTTATTATGGTGAAATGTGTTTCCCCTTCACTATAAAAAACATAAAAGCAGCAAAGTTGAATTTTGTTCATCTTTCGCTCTCATTCTCCGCCGTCGCACCGTATATCGATAACATATGAAAAACGACCTTGAAGATAGTGGGCGGCAGCGTTGCCAAACGAAAAAATCAAGAACTGCGTAACTCCGAGTTCGCGTAAGTCGGGGTATTACTGTATTGCCAAAAAATATCTGAAGTCATCCAAGCTTTCTTGTTTTCAGTGTAATCCACAAGAAGTTTCCTTACATTTTTTAAACGCCAAGGTTTTAAAGGATTTCCCGATAAATGTTTTTTTTTTTAATCAGTTCCTGTCATATTTGCGGATACAAGCACTGTCAAGCGAGCCTTTGAATTTTTTCTACCAACACCTTTTCCTCCTTTGAATTTAAATGTATTGTCAGGTGTCAAATTATAAAAAAGTCTTGTTTCATAGGTGTTGTAGATGTCTTCGTCATTGAAATCTTTCCTGATATCTGCCCAGACATGGTCAATCCATTCATTTGCCATTATTGGATGTGCAGATCGAGATTCTCAATTAATTTTTGCATAAATTATGTTATGTCGGTTTTTAAACTGATCCAGCCAACCATTGTTACACACAAAATTGTCGCATCCAAATTGTTTAGCAGATTTTTCCGCTTGAGCCTTCAAGATCGGACCGGCTATTAAAAATCTGTCACTTCTTTGTGTGGTGAACAATTGAAGTAATGCTTCTTTAACGTTTGTAACCTCGCACTTTCAAAATTTTTATTTTATTTTTTTCCGGCTATGTTCTTTTCCAGTTCCAATATGTAAACATCTTTATCCTTCTACAATGTCGATACACTTGAAGAGGACAAAGAAAGGCTTTTTACACACTTCAGCATTTTTTGCACTCACGAATAATTACGACTTTTTCGCGAATTCAGAGAGACTTCTCTTTTGTTAATAGACGTATTTCCGGAGGATGGGTTCATTTCTAACTGATTTTACTTTAAAATGACTCTACTTTAAAATTAAAGTGATCTGCATACAAAGTTCTTAGAAGTATTGAAATGCCAATGTTCTTAGATGTCCCGAAATGCACACAACGTTCTTAGAAACCCCCAAAATAAATTTATGGTCTGTGAAAGTTTTCACAGACACTACAGCGGTAGTGTCTGTTTCACAGACACTACCGCTGTAGTGTCTGTGAAAACGCACTAATTGCTTCAAAAATTTGCTCTTTAACTCATGATGTTATATTAGAAAAAAAGGAAAAAGCTTTAAATCTGTGGATAGAAGACCGAACTCAAAATAAAATTCCGTTAAGTTCACTCATCATTCGTGAAAAGGCAAAACTCCTTTATCAACACTTTAACAAAACTTGATAGCACTGGCGGGATAAGTTTTTTAGCTAGCAAAGGCGCTGGTTTGAAATTTCTAATAAATATTACATTTAATATTAAATCGTTTCTTATTTTCATTTCGATTTTTCACTATGTACTGTCTGTGTACATAGTCATATTATGAAGGTACATATAATACATACATAGACAAGATTTTAGACTAGTTTTTCTTATATATTTTATACTTTGGAACGGAACCCCTTTATTACTATGGGAGCCATAACTTAGTATTCGTGTTTTCGGTATTCGCGGCATTTCTCAGGAACGTAACCCCCGCGAATAGCGGGGGTTTACTGTATTTCTTCTTTCTAGTATGTTGAATACATCTTCCGGTCTTACTGGTATCAAATGCTTTATCTAGGTGACGAAAGCATAGGAATACTGTCATATTAAATTCAATTGCGTTTTCTATAATTTGCTTCAATATAAATACTGCATAGTACCTGATCTACCTTTCTAAATTCTTCATCTCGAAATTCTAAATGATTAATGAGCTATTCTGATACTCTTTTGTGTATTATTTAAATGTTCATAACAAATTTATTGTTCTTTAATTTTCTAACTTATTTTTATCTCCTTTTTTTCAGATTTGGTACGAAATTTTTTTCCAAATGTTAGGTTTCTTGTCTGTGTTATATACAAGGTGTCTCAAAAATATTGGTACAAACGTTTAGGGGAGGTAGGTAACATCTAAAGGAATGTGAATCGTATAGGAACCCATAACCGGAAACATCACAGGAAAGTAGTAGCAGAGGCACAAGAAGCAGAAATGACACAAGACAGTAATTAGTGGCAAACATTTATTTGACATAATATTAACAGTGGAGTACGAGATGGATGCATTTCATGACGTTACAACAGATGCTTGAAGGCTCCACCATGAGACGCGATGCATGCGTGACACTGAAGCAGCATGGATTGGTGGACACGGTCGAACACACCTGGAGTTTCTTTGACAGCAGCAGCGCAGAAGAGGCTCGCCACGAGATCCATTTCCATCTCCATAGGCGATTCATACACGATAGATTTGAGTGCCCCACAGAAAGAAATCAAGGCTCGATAAATCAGGTGAGCGTGCAAGGCAACAGGTCCACCACGGCCAATGCATCGACCCCCAAAACGCTTGTTCAAATGGTCAAGAACACACCTTCCATAATGGACAGGCTCCCCGTCATGTTGAAACCAAATGTTGCGTCTCACATTTGCTGGAACATCATCAAGTAACCCTGGTAGAACTTTTTCAAGAAAGATCCGATATTTAGCGTAGTTCATGTGGGATGTTAACAGGTATGGGCTGACTAAGCAGTCACCGACCATACCTGCCCACACATTTATTGCGAAGCGATGTTGTGCCGCACGGGGGTGCACACCGTGTGGGTTGTTGTGAGCCCACACATGAGCATTGTGCTGATTGAATAAGCCTTCCCGAGTGAAATAAGCCTCATCCATGACCAAAACATAGGCTGGAAAATTCAAGTCTTGAACACTTTCTTGGAGAAACCACTGTGCAAAAGCCACACGTGCAATGATGATCTTGGGTGAGCAGTAACTGAACCCTTTGGAGATGAAAGGGGTGTAAGGAATCATCGTGCCAGACACGCTGTACGCTGCAACGAGACGCTCCTAAGGTAGAGGCAACGGCACGTGTGCTGGTAGTAGGATTATTCTGGACAGCATTCAACACACTTTCTTCCATGGTAGGAGTTCGCATCAAACGTGGTCTGCCCTCACTACTCCTGTTACTTCTAAATGACCCATAATCGCACAAATTTTGATGCACACGCACAAACAAACGGTGATTCAGTACATGTCTGTCTGGGAAGCATTCTCCATAAATTCGTTGAGTGGCTCGTCCATTGCCCTCTTCTAATCCATACACTAGGTGCATGTCTGCCAGCTCACAGTTCGTATATCGATGCATGCTCTTCGGGCGGTGACTACTGCTTGAATGAGTAAACCAGAAATTTTCCCTCTCGCGAACTGATGAACAGCGCCATGTACCGACTTACTGTGACGTTTCCGGTTATGGGTTCCTATGCGATTCACATTCCCTTAGATGTTACCTACCTCCTCAAAATTAATAATTTCATTAATAATTTTATCAGTGCCAGCTGTTTTCTGATTATTTAGGTTTACTATTTGTCTGTGTACATACATTTTTGAAATATAAAATCTGTTATCCTTTGTATTTTGTTCCACATCTTGTGATATTCCTATCCTCTGCATAAAGTTTTTAGAAACATTTCCGATTGTAATTGATATGTTGATCAAGTTAATATATTCGTTCATTCTTTATTTTGATTTCTAATAAATCTCCATATTTGTTTCTGCAGGCATTTAAAGTCCTGCTGTAACTGATGAGAGTAATTATTCTGAAAGTCTTGTATTGGTTTTCATACTGAAGCAGTTACGTGTTTTTTAAAGTTTTTATATTCTTTATAATCTTTCATGTGTTTTTTTTTTTTTTTTTTTTTCCATGAATATTTCATATTTTTCATGTTTTCAGTCATTTCTTTATCTTCTCATTAAAGGAATGTGTCCAGTATCTTTGCTTTTTACTTTGTGATGTTTTTGTTATTTTTAATGCTTCCTTTGCCACTTCTGTTAAACTTTGTTTTTCAGTCTGATCTATTTTTCTTCAACACAACTTTCTTTATCTTGTGTCATTACTGTCTTGACTCTGTCTTGATGCACTATTTTTTGCCGAATTTCGAATAGTTCTACTTTGTTTCAGTAATGGGTTTATGCCTTTTAAATTTTTAGTGGACTCATGATTTAATTTAATTATGCTCATTAGGGAATTCCTATCACTTCCAATTTGTGCAGATGGCAAGAATTTTATATCAGTTATTTTCTAGAGTTTAATTTTTCTTTTAGTTATTTTGTAGTCAGTTGTTGTTGACTGGATTTGAGTGTTCCTACAGCTTGTTCATTCCGGTTTTGTTTATTGTTCTTATGATTGAAATAATGGGTGATTCTGGGCATGGGCATATTTGCCCGTTTTTGCATTCAGTTCCACAGCAAATGTTATATGTTCCTTTTCATTAATTTTTATAATTTAACATTTTGATTTTTACACTCTTCTGTAGAATAGACACTAATGAGAGTAAAATTATTTGGCATTCCCTTCAATTTTGCTATACCTATTTCTTTTAGAAGTGTATGAGTATTAAGCTGTATATCTTTGAAACTTATAGCACCACTTATGACATTAATCCACGAACAGCAGTGTCCATTGATTACCACTCTCTGTCTTCTTCCACTCAACCATCCCTTTATCCATAGCAGCAACTTGCCCTTGAGCTTAAAAAAATTCCAAATTTGTTAGGGTTATAATTCCCATTTACTGTAGTTGTATTTGTCAGATACACATTGTTGTCATTCGCTGTATTCACAAGATAACACGTGATATTGTAGGCCGAATCATGTTTTCATGAGCTCACATTTTTCTGTTTGAACAGGAATTTTGTGAGGCCTCATAGTGTGAGCAGAGGAACACATTTCTGGAGGTCACTACCAAAAAACAAAAACAATTTGCAGTTCCCAATTTATTGGGCTTTTCTTGTTAGTGCAATCAATATATAAATGGACAGTAAACTCGATCTTACTGCTGATTATATTGATAGCTGGAATTCTGTGGGTTTTTACATTATTATGGTGAAATGTGTTTGCCCTTCCTTGAAATTTTAAATCCTATAATGTTTAAACCTGTAATTTTATTCCTAACTTTTCTTAGTGTTTTACTTACCAGACTGAACACTTTTTTTCAATGCTCTGCCCCATCCCTATTTTTCCCAAAATGCCTGTTGTTTTTAATGCAAGAAATAACATAACGCAGAGATTTTTAGGTACACCTGTAGTGCTAAGAATCTCTGGGTACGACCAGGCTGCCATGCACGGAAATTGAACTTGGCCTGTTATAACGTACGATCACTCATCGGTGAAGAGAGGATATTAGAGCTGGAAAAGGAATTAGAAAATGTGAATTGGAATATCATCGGTTTGGCTGAAACAAGAAGAAGAAATGAATCACTTATAAGTTTATCAAGTGGAAACCTGCTGTACACCAATGGAAACAGTGAAAGGAGTGAAGATGGAGTTGGGTTTCTGATCCATAAAGATTTTAAAAACAACATTTTGGAATTCAAAAGTACATCACCAAGGGTGTCAAGACTAATACTCAAGATTTCTAAGAGGTACAAGCCAAAGATTATAATGATTTATGCACCAACATCGAGCCATGATGATGAAGAGGTTGAAGAAATGTACACTGAAATTGAGAGTCTTCTAGATGAGCAGAAAACCCACTACACTATTATTCTGGGAGACTTCAATGCTAAGGTTGGAAAAAGGCAAAACAGCGTAGAAAGAGGAACTATAGGAAATTTTGGAATTGGTGAAAGAAATAAAAGAGGTGAAAGACTTGTGGAATTTGCAGAATCTCAAGGACTGTCAGTAATGAACACTTTTTTCAAGAAAAGGGTGAACAGAAAGTGGACATGGAAGAGTCCAAATGGATTAACAACTAATGAAATCGACTTCATCCTCACTAACAGAAGATATATTGTGAATGATGTTACCTTCCTGAATAAGGTAAATGTTGGAAGTGATCACAGAATGGTAAGATGTACACTTGATATAGATGTAGGAAAGGAAAGGAAAAAAGTGACTCGAGTAAATAATACAAAGGTCTTTGAAATAACAGAGGAGGAGAAAAAGCAGTATGTACTGGAACTTAAGAACAAGTTTGAGCTTCTGCAGACTGCTCAGGACCAAGATATCGACGAGGAATATTACAACTTTCTGAAAGTGATTAAGCCCAAGAAACCTATAGGGAAACAGAAATCCAAAGAAGAAAAATTAGTCAAGAAACACTTGTCATGATGAACCAAAGACGACAAATGAAGAGCAAGAAAAACACTGACAGGGAGAAAATTGAGTATACTGAGTTATGCAAAGCCATTAGAAAGAGACTCAGAGAGGACATAGGAAGATTTAACACAAGAAAAGTAGAACAAGCATTAAGGGAAAACAAAGGATTTAAATCAGCAGCCATGAGCAGTAATACGGAAAGACAAATGATACTGAAACTGAAGAATAGCGATGGTGTACTTATAAACAGCAGAGAAGGCATAATTCAAATAGCAGAAGACTACTATAGAGAATTATACAAGGGGCGAGGGAATGATACCAGCAGTGGGGAACATGGATTGCAAAGTAGCAACACATACGACATACCCGATATTCTTCCTGATGAGGTAGAACATGCATTGAAGAAAATGAAGAATCGGAAAGCCCCGGGGGAAGATGAAGTTACTGTAGAGTTGTTAAAATTGGGAGGAAGAGACATAACACAAAAACTGGCAAGGCTCTTCACAAAGTGCATTAGAAAAGGTGCGATGCCTAAGCAGTGGAATAATGCAATCATAGTTTTGCTGCATAAGAAAGGAGATAAATCAGAAATTGGAAATTATAGACCAATTAGCTTGTTATCCCATATCTACAAGTTGTTCACAAGGGTCATTACTAACAGATTAGAAAGAATACTTGATGAGAATCAACCGAAAGAGCAAGCTGGCTTTAGGACAGGATTCTCAACTACGGATCACCTTCACGTAATATTAGAGCTAATGGAGAAAGCAAATGAATATAAAACACCATTATGCCTGGCATTTGTGGATTATGAAAAGGCATTTGACTCCATACAGCATAAGGCAATGTTTCGGGCACTGGAAAGACAAGGCATAGATACTCCATATATTATGATTTTGAAGAAAATATATGAGAGTGCTACATCCTTTATTAGACTAGACAAAGACAGTAGCAAATTTAAAATCGAGAAAGGAGTTCGACAAGGAGACACAATATCTCCGAAGCTGTTTACTGCTGCCCTTGAGGAAGCTTTCAGAAGATTAGACTGGTCGCAGAAAGGAGTCAGTGTGAACGGAGAGTACCTAAACCATTTACGATTTGCAGATGACATTGTGGTCATAAGCCACGATCCCAAAGAATTAGAGGAAAATCTTAATCAGTTATGCACAGTTAGTAAGGATTTTGGACTTAAGATGAATATGGCTAAAACAAAAGTAATGATGAACAAGTATGCCACGGAAAGGGAAATAATGATTGAAGGAGCAGTAATTGAAAAGGTGGAGTCATATACTTATCTGGGACAAGTTATTAGCTGTAATAATGATAAATGGCTGGAAGTCAAGAGAAGAATAAATTTTGGATGGATAGCATTCAGGAAATAAAGTCACATACTTGAAGAGCAATATCCCAGTTTGTCTGAAACGTAAAATAATGAATCAGTGTATATTCCCCACCATGACTTATGGAAGTGAAACTTGGGCACTCACCAAAAGAATGGAAGAGAAGCTAAGAACTACACAGCAAAGAATGGAACGAATTGTATTGGGAATCAGACTGGTAGATAAGAAGAGAAACACATGGATTAGGCAGCAAACTCAAGTAAAGGACATTCTTATCAAAACTAAATAACTAAAATGGTCTTGGGCAGGACACATAGCTCGAAGACATGATGACAGATGGACTAAGAAAATAACAGAATGGTACCCAAGAGGAGCTAGAAGAAAACCTGGAAGACAAAGGCGGAGATGGATAGATGAAATTCATGAGTTTTTGAGTAGTAAATGGATGGCCAGTGCTCAAAACAGAAGGAACTGGAAAGTTGCTGGAGAGGCCTTCATCCTGCAGTGGATTGAAAATGGCTGATGATGATGATGATGATGTTCTGCATTATAGCAGAACTGACTATATCCAGTTGAATTGGTGAGACAAGACTTCTCCTTAATAAGCTCATGCTGTGTCTGAACTATAACTAGTCTTGTCTAGATTATCCTGCAGTGCTTCTGTAACCGTTGTGACTCCATTTTTGTCCTTGGAACAGAAGTTAATCTAACAGATCTGTAATTACTCATGTCTCCCCTTTGAGCCCTCTTTGGATACATTTGCACATCTCCAGTCCATGTTAACCTCTCCCTGAATCCAAAGTTGCTCTCATAATTATGGCGAAGGGTTTGCTTCCTTGCTTTGCTGTATCCTTTAATATAATTGGATAGATCCCATCCACCCCAGGTACATTTCTTATGTTTAACTTCAGCAATTTTAGCTCCTGTTAGAGTTTGATAAATTCCTGGCCTCCACTTCCCTACAAAATTCCTCGTGTGAATACAAATGCAGAATATTGATTCAGTTTGTTAGCAACCTGAGCAGGATCATCAACAGTTGAACGATCGATATTAGGTGGACCAATCTGATTCATTCTCTTCCTTCTAGCGTTTACATAAGTAAAGAAGTCATTGCTATTTTTCTTTGCATCCTTTGCCAAAGATTTCTTGTAATCTGCCTTCGCTTGCCTAACCTCTTTTGTTATTTGATTACAGACTAACTTATATGTACCATAGGCTTCTGTGTCGCTTGATAATTTATATGCATTCCATGCATTTTTTTTCTTTGCCATGAGTCTCATTAGTTCCTCTGACATCGTTTTAGGCCCAAACTTTGAACATTATTTCTTAGTTGGTATGACAAGCCTAGTACCTGTCAGTATTAATTTCTGAATGCTTCACATTTAGAATTTGCTGTTGGTAACATCATCAGTTGGTCCCACTGTATAGAATTTTGCAAAGTCACCTTTACAAAAGAAAAAATCCTTCCTTTTAACCCTGATGGCAGTTATATCTTTAAGTAAATCCCACATCAGTGCACTGTGATCCTGCCACCAAGTGGTTCCTTTATCTGCAGAATAATCACTGCTGATAATCAGATCAAGTGCGTTACTCCTGGTTGCCTCTTGAATATACTGCTGTCGAAAACAGTCATTTATTAAATCCACAAAAAATCTTGCTAGTGTGTGAGTGATCAACCCACAAGTCACAGTCTCAGAAGTTAAAATCCCACATTATGTACGACATTCTGATTTACTGGCCCACTCTATTTTTCTCTACAGTTGTTTGTCGTACTGATCACTCATTAGGTATATAGCACATTCCTGCCCCATTTTTTGCTTTCCCAGGCTTATGTCACATCAAACTGACGCCACATTACACTGTCCACCCACGTCAACTGGATGCACTGTCTTAGATTTATGTTTCTTAACTAACAGCATAATGCCTCCTCCATTCCTATCCTCTCTATCCTTTCTGTACACATTGTACTCACAAATTCCAATTTGGCATTCCTTATGTGCAGTTGGGATACCAGAGATGTGGTGTTACACCACATCTCTGGTATCCCAACAATATCTGCCTTTGATGTCTTGACCAGCACTTCAAATTCATCAAATTTTTTATTTACTGTACTCCTAGCATTGGTGTACATCTAAGTATACATGCACCTGTTCTTATTCTTAGTTACTTAACACAAGCAATGTATTTACTTGTTTTATGATGACATCCAGCAATTCCTGAAATTCCCAGCAACTTGCTTTCTAGGCTGATGCTCATTCCTGTGTGTGCGAGAGAGAGAGAGAGAGAGAGAGAGAGAGAGAGAGAGAGAGAGAGAGAGAGAGAGATACACTGCCTGGTATTCCAGTAGGTTAATGAAAAATCTGTGTGAGGTCATTACTAATTGTAAAACCCTCGGCATGTTAGCCAGCTAGTTATGTGGAACTAGAAAAATAAAGAATGTGGGAGTTGTGAATGTTAACATTGCCAAGGAAAATTACCTCACCAATAGGAAAGTTGGACTGGAGAAAGTCAACACTCTGAGAAAGGAAGTCAGAGTTCCAAATGATTATTGGAGTTGGAAAAATGATAAATGAAACAAATGAATTTGGCAGAATGAGGTTGAGAGAGGCATTAATCCAGAGAAAATCAAAGAGAGAAGATTCCAAGTTAGCATGCCTTTGACAGTGAATATGTGAGCAGCCATATGCACAAGTTCAATCTTTACTTGTGCATATAGTAAAAGAAATTGCATAGCAATTAACTAAGACGACTGACACGAATGGTGATTGAGGCTACTGTTATTTGGGATTGTGTCAGAAAGATTAGTGGGGTTGGCACATTGTAAGTGAAAATGGATATCATGGAGAGGAAGTGAGACCACATATTTGTAAAATGAATGAGGAGGTGTTTGGGCGGTTAATATCTTTTCACAGATAAGCTTTTCCTATAAGTTTGAACATTCATGATCATTCAGTAGATAAAGTAAAATGGGGGGGGGGGGTATATTTCTGTTATGTGTACAACATATCCAAAAATTTCATTTCATTTCATTACTTTACTATGCGTGAAGTAATGAAATTTTTGGATACGTACACATAAAAGGAATACCCAACACAAGAAATAAATGTAACACAGGATGTGTTAAATTTATTTTTTATGTTGTATTTGTATTTTAAGATTTTTGTTTTGTTACGTGTAGAAGCAACTCTTTGGCATTATTAAATGATGCTGGAATGGACTGTTGCAGAAGTATTGTTTAATCAATAGTTTAGAGTATATAAAATTTGTAACTTCATTTTGTGTAAAATTTTATATTTGTTTCACTTTGTATAATAATTTAAATGACTTCTTTTTGTTAACCTTATAATTTATATTTATAATTCTAACAGAAGTTATCCTCCATTTCATAGAAATGGAGGAGAAATGGTTCATTATGTCTGTGAAGTACAAAGATTTTTTCGCTGTGCTGGTTGTTAAACTTGCATAATATTTTTACTACTTAAAGCAAGCTTTATTATATTTTCTACACACACACACACACACACACACACACACACACACACACACACACACACACACACACACACACACACACACACACACAGTGCAATCTCGATATAACAAAGATTTTTGGTGAAAACTTTAATACCTGTGTTATTAGTGAACTTGTTCTTTTTTAATATAAATAAACTTTATTAAGTAAATAACTACTTTATTTAAATTGTTTATGTTTTATGAGTTTACAGGTTAAAATTATTAAGAACTAAAAGTAATAAAGGTTATATTATTCCCTTTACATTCTGTTAATACGCAATGCACTTATGGATTTTCATTTTTTTGGATCCAATCTGAAATAGTCATTTAATTTAATTTGTTGGAACTGATGACAGCGTTTTTTTCAGTACATAATTCGTAATGATGGTCAGATGCAAATTAATGAAAATCTTCACTATCACTCTGACTTTCCAACCACACCATTACCTTATTAAAGTTTTAAACCACTTTGCTAATTTCTAGTCCATTTTCCTCATGAGTCATCCGCATTATCTTCTGAGTAACTGGTCTTCTGTATATTGATTGTCTTTCCACTGTTAACAGAGGCTGTGATTTCTTCATTGCGCAGGTGATGCACAAATGGGGCTTCTGCATCCACCTCAATCCAAGCAGCCAGGTCATTTACTCTAAGTTTTCCACCAAGTATATTTTGAGTAACTTTTACTTCTTGTGTTGAAAATGCTCCTAATTCAAGATTATTATTAGTAATCTTGTCTTTTCCAGTAAATTTTTTCCCTCAGTTTTCTATTGCTGTTGAGCTTATTTTCCCCCATGCCAATCCAATATTGTATGCAACATCTTTTAGTGTTAATGTTTTCAGAAATTCTAGAACTTGAATTTCTGAATTGACAACACCAGCAAGTAGCTCACCATGATAGTAGACCTTGACGGCTCAAATAATGCCCTGATCCATGGGCTGAATTGGGGCAGCTGTGTTCCTTGGTATGAAAAGTGACTCTGATCTTGCCATCTTTCAATTTCAGGATAAACCCAAGGGAGGAGCTGGGCAGGGATCCAACAGTAACAGAGCCTTTTCTTCAAGTTTATTGGGAAGCAAATGGTGTCTCACCAAATTGTGTAAACTTATTTTCAAATCATTAAACAAAAATATGCTTGTCATTGTCATTTTTGGAGCTATTTTTATAAATCACAAGTTGAGATTCATGTTGACATGCTTAAAACACTGAGGACCTAAAACTTTATCCGATGTACAATGGATTTAGCTCGTAATTTCCACATATTGTTTGCACACAGCAACTCTAATTCCTGCCCACTTTGTTGGATGCCTTTTTAATATCCATTGACTTGTCAGGTTGAAGTTCAGCACTGTTTTGTCACAGTTGTGCAGCTGTTCATCTTTAAATTCACCATGGTGAATAATATTGTGTAGAAATTTCTGTTGCTGTAATGTCTCCAAATGCAGATATTCTTACAAGACTAACCTGGAGTATCCCATGGCAAGCCTTCCATCTCCACCAAGCAGCTTATTAAATTTAAGTCCTTGTGCTTTCAAATTTATCCCATTTATCAGTACTCATACACTACACTTCTGTAGAATTCACTTGCATAAGCATCGGTCACATTACTGCTTTCACCCAGTTTTTTCTGCTTCAAAGGCCTACTTCATCTTCTACAGAGCCGACGAATTAATGAAATTTTTGTTCCTCTTTCATCCATTTCGATCCTTCTGGAACTCCACACTTGCAAAATTTACTGCATGTTGTTTTTCCACTCTTAACTTCTTTTGGTAATCTTTAACTTTTCTTCAATGTAAAATTTTTTCTTTTACTGGCCATTACTCTAGTCCTTATTTACTAATTTTGCCTGTCTGTGTTGCGGGAAGTTTCACTAAATAAAATTGTTTGGCATATTTTGACAAATGATTTAACACCATTTATTTTCAGAATTACAGTAATACCCTGAAGTTACGCGATAGGTGGGTCAGACGAAAATCGCTTAAGTCGAATTCGCGTAAGTCAGGGTACAACTTTGCATATAAATACATATAAATTTTGTTTAAGTGGGACCAAGGACTAACAAAAACACTAGTTCAGAAGAAAAATATTTAATAAAATTGCAGTTCTTTATACATATTAATACAAAATATGTATTAAAAAAATAAATGAGTTACGTAAAAAAGTTAATTCGATGTCGATGGCTTCATAAAATCTAACAAATTCGTCTGACGACACAGCGCCTTTTTTTACGCAGAATTTCTTCGTAGCAAGCTAATAATTTTTTTATTCCTTGCTTTGTAGCTATAATGTGTTCTTCGTTGGAGTCTATGTTTTCTAAAATTTTTAATCCCTTTTCAATTGAGCTGAGACCTTCTGTCAAGCTTGCAATTGTCATGTGCTTTTCTGGTGGAACTGGGTCTGAAGTGTCGGATACTTCAGTGACATTTTGCTCACGCATCTCTATGAGCTCATTCATTGTCAGCTCCTGACTGTGAGTCCAACAGCTCATTGACATCATCACCATTGACTTTCAAATCTAATTGCCTGGCAAGATTAACAACTTTTTCTATCACAGGAGCGATATGATCAGTTTCTGGCGTTGTTTTCGTCTCGTTTTTGAAAAAAGATGGACAAAGTTTCTTCCAGACACCATTCAATGTTTTTTTGTGAATTTAATCCCAAGATTCTTCAATGATTCTTACTGCATCTAAAACATTTAATTGTTTCCAAAAGTCTTTAACAGATATCTCGGTATTTTGTCTCATAGCTTCATTCAGACGTGCAAATGAACGCCTCGTGTAGTAGGCCTTGAATGTTTTGATGACTCCCTGGTCCATCGGTTGAAGCAAGCTGGTTGTGTTTGGAGGCAAAAACACAACTTTCACACGTGGGTCGAGATTAATTAGGGTGGCAGGAAGGTGACCGGGTGCATTGTCAATAAGAAGCATCACTTTAAATGGAATCTGTTTAGACTTGCAATAATGTTCGACTTCGGGTATGAAGTGGTGACCAAACCAGTCCTCAAAAACGGAAGCTGTCACCCAAGCTTTATGATTTGACTTCCAAATCACTGGTAAGCTAATTTTAGATACGGTATATTTTTTTAAACTCTTGGGTTTTCGGAGCGATAAATTAAGAGAGGTTTTAACTTGCAGTCACCAGCTGCATTCCTGCCAACCATCACTGTCAATCGGTCTTTGGAACCTTAAAGCCTGGAAAGTTTTTTTCTTCGTGAAAACGATGTAATTTCCGATAAAAGTTGAGCAAGAATTCGAATGTACACATATAAATATGACAGTTGGAATGCAAATTCTTGTGTGAAGCTCATGCGGCAGCAAAGTTGAATTTTGTTCATCTTTCGCTCTCACTCTCCGCTGTCGCACCGTATATCGATAGCATATGAAAAACGACCTTGAAGATAGTGGGTGGCAGTGTTGCCAAACGAAAAAATCAAGAACCGCGTAACTCCGAGTTCGCGTAAGTCGGGGTATTACTGTGCCATACAATGATTATTTTGAGTATTTTGGTCCTGATTTTAAACTTCATATTAGTCCATCCAACATGGCCAATCAGAATACCCCAGAATATATATTTTTTCTGATGCCCTAGAATTTATCATGTTCCAAGAAAACTAAATCAAAACTGAACTGTATGGTCTATCATAGTCTGAAGTGGAGTCACGTGATTTCTTTCTAAATCACTTGTCAGTTCATGTATATTTTTATCTAATTTAGACCTTAGCAAGTTTTGCTATCCAAGTGTAACTTCTAGTCAACAAAATTTCTTCTGGTGTTGTTTACAAAAATTTACTTTTTAACTAATGTAACACCCTTTATGAATGGTAGCAGTATTCCCCTCCAGAGGTAGCTCTTCATAATTAGTGTTTCAATAATGTACTCTTTTATTGCCTCTCTAGCTGTGGGAAGAAACTGGGTGTCTACAGTAATTAGTCTCTGATGAGTCCTTTTTGCAAAAATTAAGCTGCAAATGAACTGAATATATCAAAGCAAATATACAACAAATTTTAGCTAATTTGCCCTTTTGGAAATATGGTAGGAGTGTATACAGTATTTGCATTTTCCACTTTCCATTATGAAATTGCTTGTTCTTTGAATATGCTGCTGTTTTCTAATTTGTTTAGGATACCATAGTCATGACTGTGATATCTGAAACTGCTGTATGAAGTTTGTCGAGGTTGCACTGTATATAAACAAATAAATAGTATATCATATACACTGTATATGTATATATATTTTTAAAACTTAATTCCTGTAAGATTGATCCCACCCCACTATTGAAGAGTTATTTGATAAATTGCCCACTAGAATGACTGTCTGTGTTGCGGGAAGTTTCACTAAATAAAATTGTTCGGCACAGTTTGACAAATGATTTAATGCCATTTCTTTTCAGAATTACCATACAATGATTATTTTGAGTATTTTGGTCCTGATTTTAAACTTCATATTAGTCCATCCAACATGGCCAATCAGAATACCCCAGAATATTTAGAAAAAATAAGGTAAAATTTAAAATACACTATAAAACTTTGAGCATTAAAATTCATTTAATTTTATCAATAGGTGAATTCATTTATCAGTGCCAGTGTACTAATCTGTTTTACCTGTTAGAATTACTTGATGTTACAGTAATGTCACATTTTGTTATAGATACACTTAAGATGTATTAATTCCATCATATTACATAGGGAACCAACAACTTATATTTTAGTTCTTGTACTGTCAGAACATTAAATAAGCTAGTTATTTTGTGTAATGATTAATCTTTAATTTTATGTAGAGTAATTATTGTTTTTATAGTTATTCAGTTCAGATAACTAACATAAAATATTGGTTTCCTGTGTGTTATCATTACTTTATTGCTTAATGTTGAAAAAGGAAATGACAAGAATACTACATCAGAAAATTCCTATAATGGCCAATTGTGCCAGTGGTTAGAATATGTGTGAGAACACTAAAGCACTAACATAAAACAAAGTTAACAAGAGAAAAGCCAATAAAAAGTAAGCAGAAAACATAAATTAACTGTTAATGGAAGAATATATACAATAAACAAAGCAATGTCAATTAATTATGTGGGTATATGTAAGCTGGGAATGTTCTGAAACTGTACTTATGGAACCAAGTTTAGCAGAATATTTAAAAAAAATTCTAAAACTCAATTGCACATAAGTGGAGGGTGTGGCATTTGTTGGTGCACAGATTGTAGCAAGTGTGTAAGACTGAGGGCTATATTTTGTTGCACAGAGCTCTGAAGGCAATCAGTATTTGCATTAGTTTCTTCAGATATGATACATATCCATTCAGGAAAAATCAATTGTAAAAAGGAAAACGAATCCAAGGGCTTTGGCAAGTGTTTGGTTTCTGTAGTATCCCCTAAGTTATTCCCTAAATCCAGCTCACGAGTGACCTGTCAAAATGGCTAACCAGATTTGTTAAACTTGATTTTCCCTTTACAAGAACCAAGGTGTGTATCCTATAGAATTCCATTTCCATCTAAATGATCCTGAATTCCACCCTTGATCATTACCTCCATGATTTTTCCTACTACTGAAGTTAGACTGACCGGTTGGTAATTTCCCATTTACACTCCTAGAACTACCTTTATGTTCCAATTTACACCAATCCAACGGAATCTTTCCTGTCCAGTGATGCTCTCATAACTAGCCTTAATGGTTCAATGCACTCACTTACTGCCTCCTTTAAGATTATAGAGTATATGCCATCAACCACAAGATCCTTACTTGCTTGTGGGCGCAAAAGTTCTCATTAAATAATCATTTGAAATTTCAACATCATTAATTACATTTTTTTAACTTCACTTCCATAATATCTCATTGACACAAAGGGTTTTTTTAATGTAAATATCGAGGCAGAGTAACTGTTGAGTTCATCTGCAACTTCAGCTATGTTATATAATACTATCCCACGTCCATTACATAAGGGTCCAATGTGATTTGTCTTTCTGTTCTTTGCATTCTTTGCATTTATATATGTGAATAATTCCTTAACTGCACTCTTTGCTCTCTTCTTTATTCCTTATCCCCACTCTTTGCTCTCTTCCGGACTCAGTATAAGAAATTGCCCGACTCCAATGAGATTTTAAAAGATGAATTTGAGTTGGAAATTAATGAAATACTTTTAACTATTTTTGCTAAAAAAAAGTTCAAAGCCTAGAAAATATGGACTGAGATTGTCTACGATTATCTCAGTACAATAGTACCAGAATAGAATCTGAAAGTACGTTTTCTGCCACTAATCAAATACCTTATGTACCAAAATTAGATCCATTTTAAATGATCATACTATTGATTGCTTATGTTTCTTATGAGCTCACTTTATTCGGACAGGTAGTGTGGATGCTTAAACATAACTAAACTTTGCATTAACAATATGTATTTTTTTGTTTTTAGAATAACTGTATTTTAATGAATTTTTTCAGAATATTTATTATTGCAATAAAAGTTTATTTACAACATGAATAATTCAAGTAATTACAGTACTTGTTTTTTTTCTTTACTTTATTGCTCCTAATTGTCATCAAAATTTATTGAATAAAACGTTTGTTTTTGGAATACCGGTATCCCGGTTTCATTAATTAAAAATACCGAAATACCGGTATTAAGATTTTGATTGGTATTGTAAGCCCTAAGTGGGTGGTTGGGTATCATGAACATTAGAATATTTTCATAGTAAAATTATGATATTTTGTCAGTATTAGTTCTTACAAAAAAAAAAAAAAAAAAACAATTTGTCAAATTCGTCTTTAAATTTATTCTAACTTCCCTCTTCTATAACACTAGATACAAGTTTCTTCCAGCATTCATTTACTTTCTGTCTGAAAAAAATTTTTTCACATCCATCCTGAAATAATTCATTTTTAAGTTAAATCTAGTTATGTGCATTGGCTAAGAAAGAGCATATAGTTTTCATATGCTTAGATTCCACAGCATATGGTTTTCTCAATCCATTTAAAGCTTTAAAACTTTCAGTCAGGTCTCCACTTAGTTCTGTGCACTGTATATTACAGAACTGAAGTCTTTCCTGATACGAATACCCTTTTCTGCCCTTGACTAGTCTTGTTCCCTTTCTCTTCTCCTCACAAATTCACATCATTCTTGAAATAAGGCTTCCATACCTGTATGCAGTACTCAGCCTGCATCCTAACCATTACCTCATACAATGGGATAATCACCGATTTGTCCCTGCTGCTAAAATTCTTGCATGTTATTGACAGAACCTCATGAGCTATGCTAGCTGCCATTTCTCCATGTTGAACTACACAATTAATCCTAGGTCTTTTTTTTTTTTGTTTTTTTTTTTTTTGTTTTTCATCCAGTTAGTGTGTAATTCTAGGATAAGTTCTGCCCTTATGCATAACTTCCTATTTATTAATGTTAAACGGCAACTGCTGCTTCTCATCCCATCTGACTAATTTTATTAAATCTTGTCACAATGGTATGTCTTGATTCCTCTCATTAACTACTATTCTGCCAAATGTTGTATTTTCTCTCAGACTTAGACATAATATCATTAATAAATGTTGAAAAAAAGTAATGGGCATACCTGAAACATGAGGAATTCTTTTAATAATGTTAGGCCAAGAAGAGCAGTACACCATTTATATGATTACCCTCTGTCTTATGTCACTCAACTTTCCCCTATCCATATTAATAACTTGCCTCAGTGCCATATTGCTAAAATTTGTATAGCCATCTTTTTGTGTAGAAGAGTGTCAAAAGCTTTACTGAAATCTACTTAGGTGATGTGATAATTATTTATGCAATTGTTTCTTTTAATACTGTGTCATAATAGCTAATCCCTGGACGTGAGCACCTGTACATGGTGAAGGGACCTCCCAGTAACACTGCTGGTCTGCTACATTAGCATCACAAGATCCATTTCCCACAGCCTAAGTTCCTGGATAACATCATTGGAATCTGGTGTGTTTGCTGTGCACTGAAACCTTGGAAAAGTCGAAAAGGGGATCTGGGGTTGAGGGCGCCTAGCTTTAACACACTGCTTTGGCCCGTTTCGACAAGGTGGTCGTCTCTGGATGGTTTGGCCAGGATTAGTAATCAGCTAATGGGTTTGCCTGCAGGGGTCAACTGTTCCAATGCCATGCCCCTACCCTATTGGTCCAAGGGATGGGATTCAGACTGGCAGCAGTGCAGGTATGGTTCCTGGGTAGCCCTTGCATCCCATTTGGACTCTGTGGTGGTATCCAAAATCAATTAAGAGGCTCTCTTCCGGGAATCCCTTAATTGAAATCAAAGTGAAAGGTACTCTGAGCAGTATCAATCAGAGGAATACCTATTGCCATAACACCACACAGAACACGAAATTTGTCGAGGGGCGTTATTTCTGAGTTGGACCTCCTTGGAGTTACCGAGGAAGAAATCTGCTCTGAACTAAAGCCAGAGGGTGTGATAGTTGTTAAAAAAATCGCCATGCATAGGGATAGGGATCATCTTTACATTTAGTACTTCATCATTTCCTAATTCGATAACATCTGGGTACATAAATTGCAACGTAAGGCCATTCATCCCAAATCAACTGTGATGTTTTAAATGCCAGAAATATGGGTACTGTCAGTCCTCGTATACCAAGATAATTGTGTTCCTAGAAACGCTTGTACAATTAAAAATTGTGCAATATAAACAACAGGCCCTATGGGAAAAATGGGGTTAGGTGCTGACCACTTAAGATTGAACACACATTTGTAACCAAAACATTACCAAACACAATAAATAATCGTAATAAAATATGTATTTTATTACGAATATTGCATAATAAAATATTGCTACTGCTTTTGCTTCTATCGTAAGCAAACTTGTTTTTTGTTTGAATTTCTATCCAAACAGATGACAGCCGTTCCATCTCTTCCAATTCTTTGTGTTTTAATCTAATGGATTTTAATTACACTTTGAGTTGTTCCTGCTATGAAAGTTGTTTTTATTTTCTCTGCATTCTTTGTAATTCTTGGCGTTGCCTCATTTAGGCCTGTAGTATGTGCAATATCACATGGTCTTTAATTTCGCTCAAAGTGTTTCACAATTTCATATTTTTTCTCTATCGACAGAGGCGGACTGGCCATAAGCCTTACCGGGAAAACCGCGGTGGGCCGGAGGTGATTTTGGCCATATACGCTAGTATGAGGCCACTACAAATTTTTCCGGGTAAGAATTTTTGACACAGTCCCCCTCTGTTTATCGATATTGCTTTTCTTTTTCTCTCTGAATCTGTAGTGTCTTCACCAGGATGCTTCCTTTTCACACCTTTTAAGTATTTTACCCATTTTTAGGAAATAAAGCACAATTACAAAATGAGGAGGCACGCTTGATACACATAAACAAAGCTGCATGCGTGTAGCAACTGAATAAACAACACCAAAGGCAGAGACACACTATGAACACCTCACTAGCTCACATTTTACTAAAGCACATTTCTGGGGGTTACTACCATAAAACAATAAAAACAATTTCCAGTTGCGTTTTTGCTAGTGGAATCTGTTATAAACTGGTAGTAAACTCGATCTAATTGCATTTGCGATAATACCGATAGCTGGAATTGTGTGGGTTTTTAACGCTATTATGGTGAAATGTGTTTCCCCTTTGCTGATATAAAAAACATACATTTTCAGAATCTTCTCTTCATTCCTATCGTGTTGTGTTCAGTTGGGGTGATTCCGCATTCGACTGCCATTTTTTGTAAACACAAAGGCGAATTGTGCATAAGCGAATTCGGTTCGTGTTATATACGATATTGTTTCCCTATTTATAAATCGTGTATGATTGAATTCATGTAGTGTAAACACGTGTTATATGAGGACTGACTGTATTTGCAGATGGTCTGCTGTGGAATGCCTGCCTTTTCTCAGTGCACTGCAAAAGACCAGAAACAATGCATGTATAGCCATCAAACCTAGTCTTGTAAACTGAAGATGAGCATCCTGTGTCCTTAACGCATGCCAGTGGTTTCTGGTTTAGCTTGAGCTGAGCTGAAAATTCGTTATCAGGAGGTGAGAAAACTGATAATGTTAATAACTAACAGAAATTCCGCGTACATAAATTTGAAGGCTGCAGTGAACCAATCTGTTGGGATTCAAACAGATATGAAAATTCCACCAAAAGAATCTTTTGCCCCCATTGCATGCTACTTTTTGAACACCCAAAAGCCATACAGAACATTCAATCCGATGCCATTCCCATATTGATACCACTTACTGCTAGACTGCTAACTAAACAAAGTGGTATAGAGAAAACTAAAATCCCGACTCCCTGCCTACAACAAATGAAAATATGAAGGACAGGTGAAGGAAAGAAATGACGTATGGTCTTGGAACTTTTTGCAGAAAGATATGGACACTGGACAATGTTCGCACTTTCCCAAAAAGCATAAATCCAAGACTGAGAAAACAATGACCTCAGCACTTTGGAAGTCGTCCGGCGGATTCACAAAGCACAAATAATGGTCAAATTCATAGAGTGGAATTGCTGTGGATTCAGGCAGCATGTTCGTGACATGAAGACCTTCCTTCATAGTTCAAGCCAGTGTGCCTCTGTTTGCAGGAGACATTTATGAAGGCAAATGAAGCCCGAACTTTACGTATGTCAACATAATACGCAAAGACACAGGTGATTGAACAGCAACCACCATCGCAGTGGTTGCTGTTCTCCTCTCTTTAGAATTTCTTTCAACAGTTTTTTCGGTATATTTGCCACCCTGGATTAACATCTCTTGGACAGACCTTTATTCTCTCATTGCACAACTGCTTGTTCCTATTCTTTTATTAGGAGATTTTAATGGAAATAATACCTTCTGGGGTACTGCAAAGACTAATATGAGGAGCCAAAAAGTAGAGCACATGCTTGAAAATAATGAACTGTTTCCTAAATGGGGAATGAACACTTTTTCCACACTCCTATCCTTACGTTTACTGCTATTGATCTCAATGTCTACTCTCCCTCTCTCTTTTTTTTCCTTTGTTCACATGAGTGGTTGAAGAAAATCCCTATTGGAGTAATCACTCCCTTCTGAGATCACTTTTGACCAAAAAAAAAAAAAAAACCATATCAACCAACAAGGATATCTCAGCAGAAGTTTGATAAGATTGGCTGGAATGCCTTCGAACATCCGGCAGAATTGGCGCCTCCGTAGCCAGGTGGGAAGGAGCAGCAGTGCATAGCACACACTTCTTGATTAGACTGGGGTTGAAGCCCATCACCACCAAATACGGAGGATGCGGAAAGGTCAGGGAATGACCACCACATATCCTGGAGCAATATGGCCTTAGTTGCTAATGCTCCTAAAAACCAAACAAACAAACAACAACAACAACCGGCAGAATTTTACGTCACATGAGTAAACCAGCAGCCCATCAATGATACAGTTTTGTACAGTACAAAAGGTATTGTCCACATATTTCCAAAAAACATCTTTGTGGTTTCCACCATTCTCAAATCCTTGGTGGAATTCAGAATGCACAATAGCAAGAAAAGTGCAAAACAAGGCATGATGATATTCCGCCAGTATTGCACCACCGAAAATATAATATCCTTTTAACATGCACATGCCAATGCACACTATAACTGACGTCGGAGCCAAAGAGAATCTTGGATCCGCTTACCTCCTCCATAACCCAGGCCATTTAGTTCAAAGGTAGGCTGGGATAAAGTTTTAAAAATGGAGGGAAAGGTACTATAGGTTCTAATACCTCTCATGTTTGGGGTTTTCATAAAAAAAATAAAAAATAAGAACATGAAATTACTTGTAAAAATACAAACTAACTATGAATCGTTCTTTGCTGAATTCTGTTCTAAACACCTTGTGTGCATTGTTCTGGAACGCCCAGCAGTTGGTCAGGATCAGGATAGAGAATTTTTAGTCTTTGCATAAGGATGCATGTACTTACTGATTGCTGATG
The DNA here is from genome assembly GCF_048544385.1 of Mastigoproctus giganteus. Classification (NCBI taxonomy): domain Eukaryota; kingdom Metazoa; phylum Arthropoda; class Arachnida; order Uropygi; family Thelyphonidae; genus Mastigoproctus; species Mastigoproctus giganteus. The sequence continues at coordinate 122,195,202 of NC_143582.1, forward strand.
CTTCAAGCTCTTTACTGAATTTGTTTTCCTCTCCTACTTATTTTTCTTCTACTGACATACTCTTTTCTATTTCCTGTTCTTTTCTTTTCATGATTTTTTATTATCAATATCAAATAGTGTATCCCTGGCCACCTCCACATGCCAGGGGTAGTAACCATCTAGTGGCAGTGTGTGTTTGATATCTGTACAGTATTTTAGATGGGTGGGCAGGGTTTCCAGAAAAGCTGGCTGGGACCACCTAGTTTAATAAATAATAAATAATGTTTTTTTTTTTTTTCTTTACAGCTCTCCTCCTGCTTCGCAAATCTCGTGGCAAAACCTATACCCCTAAAGTTAACATGGGAGTTTCTCAAGGTGGGTGTTACCAGTGCAGGGTTGTTCTTGAGGGAGGATATTACAAGGGCTGATTTGGGTGGTTTACAATCTAAAATTGGTCAGATGCTATCTGGATGATTTTGTCGTTATTTTCTCAGTAGTTTGTTGAGTGTTGTATTGGCCGTGAACAAGAATACTCTTCACGGCTGTGCTGATCCCTTTCATCTTTGACAAGAGAGATATTTTGTGCTATGCAGATGACATTAAACTCGTGATATCTGTTCATTGTCATCAGTTTAATCAGATGATATTGGAGATATCAGACTGAAAAATCAATTCATCCAAATCAGCTCTCAGTATGTGCCCACAAGAACAACCCTGCACTGATAATGCCCATTCTGCATGGCATTTGGATCCAAGTCTTCAAAAAGCACTGAATTTGGCCATAATATTGCTCCAAAGCTTTATTTTCATAACCTATGAAAGGCACCTGAAGCCATATCATTTGAGTTGGCAGATGAAGCTACATCTGTTGTACGTTCACAGCCTTTTGGAACCAGGAATTACATTTCACGAATTCTGGGTACAGAAATTCTATATGATGTAGGAACCTTGGTATTGGAAGATCCCCACCCCCATCTAAAAACATCTCTATGCTGGCTTCTCAGGTGAGAGGCATATAAACACCAATGCTGCCAGGCACCATGGCACTTCAGAACTAGCACTCTTAAGATAGTGGCACTAAGAGGCACAACTGTTACTGCTGTGAAGATGCTCAGAGGCTCATTTTGGCAATGAATGTATGGGATATGTGTGGTAGTGGATTTCCCTTTGGTCCCCTCAGAGCTGGCCCATCACTTTACTGTGAGAACAAGGCTCCACTTAGCAGATAGGTGTCTGCTGAATTATGAACTGCAAAGGGTCCAAGCTCTCACTGTAGATTATAGGAAAATTTTGCTCTGATAAAGGCTATACGAGATGTGCTGATAGAAACACTTCTGTAATATGTTTACATATGCCCATACCAGACTAAACCAGATGATTCTCATTTTGGGATTGGCATTTCTACTGCTGAGCAAGTGGAGTGGCTAAAAGAAGAGGATGAGTCTGTTCTGTTGTTCACTGAATTTACTGAGTGGTGTTCTCATTGATAAATAATATTCTTATAAATGCTGAGATAGCACAGATTTCTTTACAGCACCATTAACTTCTTCCCCCACCCCCTGGGAGAAATACCCCGGTCTTTTTCCACCTGTCCTTTTTTCTCTGTATATTTCACTATCGCCAAATCATTAGAATTATTAGCAGTAGCGACTTCCTATTGGACCAGCATTCTGTGCCATTGAAGATGGCATTGTATTGTATGATGCATCAATACAGACTGTAATTGAACTGGGCAGCTGAGTGCTCGATGGGTCACTCATTTAGTTTATTCAAGCTCAAAACTCTGGTCTTCAAGCTTTCATGTAAAAGCTCATGAGAATGCTGAATATCCTCATACAATCTCTGTATTGAAAATCTACTTTTTTTTTTTTTTTTTTATCTCCTTCTAGAAGGGGCACAGCATAACAGAACTTCCATTGGGCACTTCTCTTATGAGTTCCCTTCTAAGCCAAACCATTCATTCTATTTCAAGTTTTAGGTCTTGCTGCTCTAGAGTGAAGCATGATTTTAATTCAAATTCAATTTAAAAATACCCCATAAAAGCAAGATATATATATATAGATTAGATTAGATATAGATTTAATAAGAATTATATATATATTTTATTCTAATTAAATCCAAATGAATCGAATATTAGACAGCAGAAATAAGTGCAAAATTATGTTAAAATAAAAAATAAGGATAGTAGAGTAGACATTAGTGGCAGCAAATATGCAAAAACCACAACATGTTGCGTATACAGTGAAACTTCTCCTAACGGACACCTCTCGTTAACGGACATCTCTCTACAACGGACATTTTCAAATTCCCCAACTCACCTCCATTGGTTTTAACGTGTTTGCAGCTTCTGTCTAGCGGACATTCTCTGTAACGGACGCGGACAGGCAATCTGCACTGTTTCGTTTAGATTAGCACTTTATTTGATCTCCTCATAACGGACAGCGGACGAGCTCACGGCCCTTTTTCTAGGAACGTTTCTTCCACGTATTGCCTCAATCGTGTGTTTATTTTCTATTTCCGATTCTCTGAATTTTATCAAGGTTTACGTCGCGGTTCTAAACCCTTTTTCAAGAATTTTAAGACACGTGTAAAACTTCTGATGAATTCGGTGTGTGCAGGGGGGGGATATGGTCGGCCTTTCGTCTTTTCAGTTTTCAGTTTTGTTCAGTGTCATGTGAAGTGCACAATGTCTTCTCGTAAACATTTAACTTTAAAAGATAAAGTCGAACTCAATAATGCGTATGATCGGCAAAAAAATAGTGTTCGCACTCTCGCTGCAAAATTCAAAATCGGGAAGATGCAGGAAAGCGACATCCTAAAGAAAAAAAAATTAACTGCTCAAACAATTTTGGCAACACGGAAATGATCAGGTTCAAAAATCATTCCCGAAAATTGTTGGACTTCAAATTTGTCGTGCACATGCTAAAAAAATTCCCATTAATGGGCCTATTATTAGGGAAAAGGCTTTGGGTGTTGCGAAATCTATGGGAGTAAATGAGTTCAAAGCTTCTGTGGGATGGCTAGACAAGTTCAAAACTCGGCATAAATTTCTTGGAAAACCGTAAGTAGTGAAGGTGGATCTGTTGATACTGGGGTTGTAACAGAGTGGACCGTCAAATTGTAAGATTTATGTTGTGATTTTGAAGCTAAGGATATTTACAACTGTGACGAAACAGGGTTGTTTTTTTAAAGCTCTTCCTGAAAAAACAATGAGTCTTAAAAACGAAAAGTGCCAGGGCGCAAAAATTTCTAAGGAACGCTTGACTGTACTATTGCGTACAAATATGCTGGGAGACTTTGAACAACCTCTTGTTATAGGAAAACCACAAAATCCTCGTTGTTTCAAGGGCATAAAGTTGAATCTTTTGAATGTTGACTGGAAGTCTAATAAAAAAGCGTGGATGACACGAGATATCATGAATGAATGGATAAGTCACTTTAACCAAAACATGATTCGTCAAAACAGAGAGATTATTCTTTTCATGGATAATGCTGCATCTCACCCGCACATTGAATTGTCCAACATTCAAATCATTTTTCTGCCACCAAACACATCTGCAGAGTGTCAGCCCTTGGATCAAGGGATAATAAAAAATTTTAAACTTCACTACAGAAAACGTGTTTTAAGACATCTCATTGCAAACATGAACGATGTAACATGTGCGAGTGACCTTGCAAAGAAAATCAGCATCCTAGATGCGATTCAATGGATTTCCTCTTCAGTAAACGCAATTAGAAAACAAACTGTCGTGAACTGTTTTGTAAAGTCTGGCTTCTCAAATGCAAAAATTGAAGTTGTGAACAGCAATGTGGAGCACCAAGAAGAACAAGAACTTCATCATCTATTGATAATGTACGATACTTCCACTGCAAGTGACCCTGGCTACAAAGATATAGACTCAAACCTCACACAGAAGATGGTGCTCTAGATAGCAATGACATTATCATCGATATTTTTCAAGAAGTTCCTCATGAGGATGAAGAAATGGAAGGAGGTCATTCTGTCGAAGAACATATTAACGACGAACCACCGATGAAAATAGAAGAAGAAGCGCTCATACAAATCAATCGTTTAAACATGTTTTTTGCCGCTGAAGAAGATACTGAAGGACTTTCGATGGTTTCTTCACTCCAAACAAATGTTGAAAACAAAATTATCAGCCCGAAGAAGCTGCAGAAGAAAATAAGTGATTACTCTATGTATTTTTCTTAAGATAAAGTCATAATATGCATAGCACAATTGTATGTATATTATTTACAAAAATATTTTGCAAAATCTGTATATAATTTAATTTAATTTTACATTAAACGTTTAACGATTTTTCTTTATCTCTTGTGTATGTAATTGTATATTATTTACAAAAATATTGTTCAAAATCTGTATATATTTTAATTTAATTTTACATTAAATGTTTAACGATTTTTCTTTCATTCTTTTTTTTTTCTCCCTCAGACTTCTTGTTAGCGGACACTTCTCTCTAACGGACACATTTTTGTTCCCCATGGCTGTCCGTTAAAGGGAAGTTTCACTGTATTTAACTGTAATTTTATGTTTCAATAAAAAGAAATTAAAAGTATGCCAGTATTAGTATTAAAGTATTAGCACGCAAAATTAAAAATAGAGTACTGTTGGAGAAACAATGTTAAATAATTTAAAAAATAGAGTCCAAATTAAAGGAAAATTTAGCAGTGCCCCCTTTGCCAAGTACCAGTTTCTGAATTGCGTGAAATATCACTATATATAAATGTAACCAGCCAACAATACAGAAATAAGTAAAAATAGAGAAAAAACTAAAAATAAAAAGAACATAATACCATAATATTGAATTGAATAGAAAAGACTGACCATTATGCCCCATCTCGTCAGTGGACCAAGAGGCCATAAAGGTCAGGGAACCACTATATTTCGAACGCTAAACAAATCCATGCCGCAAAAGAATGATACTAGGATCACACTGCCGGTTCAATAGATTTGTATAATGGTGGTTGATATGTTCTGGTGGTTGATATGATATGATCTGGAAATAAATTAGGCTATAGATGGCTGCATGGACACAGCGTTAGCAATTCATCACACTACTACCATGTAAATATAATTCTAATTTTATCCAAATCAATCGAATATTAGACAGCAGAAATAAGTTCAAAATTAAGTGAAAATGAAAAATAAGGATAGTAGAGCAGACATCAGTGGCAGCATATGCACAACATGTTGCTTGATTTAACTGTAATTTTCTGTTTCAATAAAAAGAAATGAAAGTATGGCATTTTGAAAGTTAAAAAAAAAAAATAAAAATAAAAAAAAATGAAAGTATTGTTGGAGAAACATTATTGTTAAATAATTTAGAAAATAGAGTCCAAATTAAAGGAAAATTTAGCAGTGCCCCCCCCCTCCCCCCTGCTAAGCACCAGTTTCAAAATTGCATGAAATATCACTATATGTAAATGTAACTGGCCAACAATACAGAAAGAAGTAAAAATAGAGAAAAAAGTAAAAATAAAACGAAAAAGTATAACATAATATCAAATTGAATAGAAAAGACTGACCATTATGCCCCATCTCGTTCGAAATGTAGTGGTTTCCTGACCATTATGGTCTTGTGGTTCACTGATGAGATGGGGCATAATGGTCAGTCTTTTCTATTCAATTCGATATTATGGTATGTTCTATTTTATATTGTTACTTTTTTCTCTATTTTTACTTATTTTTGTGTTGTTGACTGGTTACATTTACATAATAGTGATATTTCACGCAATTCAGAAACTGGTGCTTAGCAGGGGACGGGGGGGTTCTAAATTTTCCTTTAATTTGGACTCAATTTTCTAAATTATTTAATGTTTCCCCAACAGCACTCTATTCTTAATTTTGCATGTTAAATTCTTCACGCTATTGGTATACTTTCATTTCTTTTTATGTGCTATATATATATATATATATATATATATATCTATATCTATGTATAAATAATAGTGCCATGCTGTTCCCTATTATGTAAGTATTGTATGTACAACTTTAATGTTATGCGCTATATGACACACTTTTTTGTACTGTGTGATACCATACTTTTTCCTGTGGCCCTCCTTTGCAAGCTCAGGCATTGTCCAGGGATTTTCCCCTGCCAGAGACTTTTCTGTTCCCTATTTACACCTGGCCTGCTTCCCTGAGGCTGATGATGGGCAATATGGGGTCACAATAGGGCCCTGCAGCTAAATGGCACAGCAACACTAAAGCTAACGCTGTCTCTCACGGGCGCCTCCGTAGCCAGGTGGGCAGGAGCAGCAGTGCGTAGCACACGCTTCTTGATTAGACCGGGGTTTGAGCCCATGCCCACCAAATACGGAGGATGCGGAAAGGTCAGGAAATGACCACCGCATATCCCCGGAGCAATATGGCCTTAGTTGCTAATGCTCCTAAAAACCAAATAACAAACAAACAAACAGCTGTCTCTCACCTTAGAGTTGTACTGCGACAGAGTATACAAACTTGGAGTTGTGGGGGGGGGTGGATCCCTGGTGCTGCTTGACAATCAACTCTGTGTACTATACACTATGGCCTTTTTGTACCTATTGTACTCCCCATATTCAAATTCTGCATCCCTTGCATCTGAGTGACACCATATGTCTTTATTTGATGACTTGTCCAGCCCTTCAAATTCATAAAATTTATTTACTATTCTCCCAGCACTGGTGTACATGCAGAGTATATATGCACCTGGGCTGCTGCATGTTCGAATAGAAGCAGTGCAAGAATCACTTTTACCTTTGGTTGTGGCTATTAATTTATTAGTTGTGTACCCCCTCAAGATATCAGCTTTATGATCCGTCTAACACTGTCTGTATAGTATCATTGAATATTCTGCACCCCTTCTATTTAAGTGTATCCTCTCTCTGTAAAAAGTCTATACTTTTAACAAGTACAGACCATGCTGAGAAAATATTATACCACACGAGGCTTTCACAGTCTCTCTAGGGCTGAATTGATACACAAGGCTCTCAACATGTATGCCCTCCTATTGAGTGTGAGCAGAATTACAGACACTTTCAAATTTTACCCTGCCTAGTGACGTTTTTCTCAGCATTGCCTTTTACTTGTTAAGCAGGTCCTCAGATCTTCTGCTCTTAATGTCATTAGTGAAGCCAGTGGACATAGTGAAGCCAGTGGACATCGCGTCAGTTTGGTGTGACATAGGCATTGGGAGATCAAAATTGAGAGTAGGAGTGTGCTATAGGCCTAATGACTCTGATGAGTATAATAAGAAACTGTACAGGGAAATAGAGTGTGCCAGTAAATCAGAGAGTCTTATAATGGGGGATTTTAATTTCCCAGATATTGACTGGAATTTGGGGGCTGGTCATTCACACACTAGCAAGGCTTTTGTGGATTTATTGGATGATTGTTTTCTACATCAGCATGTTCAGGAGGCAACTAGAGGGAGTAATACTCTTGATTTGATTATCAGCAGTGATTCTTTATGTATTAAGAATCTGCAGATAAATGAACCACTAGGTGGCAGTGATCACAGTGTGCTGAAGTGGGATTTACTCAAAGAAGTAACTACCATAAGGGGTAAAGGGAAGGGTTATTGCTTTCGTAAAGGCGACTACGATGGACTGAGACAGTATTTAAATTCTATACAGTGGGACCAACTGATGATGTTACCAACAGCAAATGCAAAATAGGAAGCATTCAAAGAACTTATCTTGGAAGCTACTAGGCTTTACATATCAACTAAGAAATATTGTTCAAGGTTTAGGCCTAAATGGATGTCAGATGAACTGATGAGGCATATGGCAGAGAAGAAACATGCATGGGATACATACAAATTAACCCATGACACAGAATCCTATGATAGATACAAGTTGATCTGTAACCAAATTACAAAGGAGGTTAGGCAGGCGAAGGCAGATTACGAGAAATCTTTGGCAAGAGATGCAAAGAAAAACAGCAAAGAGTTCTTTACTTATGTAAACTCTAGAAGGAAGGGGATGAATCAGATTGGTCCACTTGATATCGATGGGTCAACTGTTGATGATCCTGCTCAGGTAGCTAACAAACTAAATGAATATTTTGCATCGACATTCACACATGAGGAGTTATTTAGCGAGGGGAAAGCCAGAGGTGTATTCAACTCTAGCAGTAAGCTAGAGAATCTTGTAATAACTGAGAGTAAAGTGGAGGAGAAATTGTTGAAGATAAACACAAGAAAGGCACCCCGGGTGGATGGGATCTATCCAGTTATATTAAAGGAGGCAGCAGAGGAAGTAAGCAAACCCTTAGCCATAATTATGAGAGCTTCCTTGGACTCAGGGGAGGTACCCACAGACTGGAGATGTGCAAATGTGACCCCAATTCACAAAGGAGGATCAAAGGCTGACACAAGCAATTATAGACCTGTGAGTTTAACTTCTGTTCCAGGAAAATTAATGGAGGCACTAGTTAAAGAAGCACTGCAGGATCATTTAGACAAGACTTCAGTTATAGCTCGGACACAGCATGGTTTTGTTAAAGGGAAGTCTTGCCTGACCAATTTGATTGGATGCTATGATGCAGTCACAAAGGAACTGGATGCAGGGAATAACTTTGATATTATATACTTGGATCTTAGAAAGGCTTTTGATACTGTTGCACATGGAAGACTGCTGCACAAATTGGAGCAGTGTGACATTGGAGGCAAATTGCTGCTGTGGATAAAGGGGTGGCTGAGGGGGAGAAGACAGAGAGTGGTAATCAATGGACACTGCTCGTCGTACACTAATGTTATTAGTGGAGTCCCTCAGGGCTCAGTGTTGGGTCCATTATTGTTTTCTGTATTCATAAATGATATTGATGATGGTATATCAAGCTTAATGTCGAAGTTTGCAGACGATACAAAGGTAGGCAGGTTGTCAAGGACACTACTGACACTATGCTGCTGCAACAGGATCTGGAAAGGTTGAGCAGATGGGCTGAGAGGTGGCAAATGAAGTTTAACATTGACAAATGTAAAGTACTACACATGGGAAACAGCAACCCCAGAGTAACGTATCAACTCTGTGGTACTACACTGACAGTGGTAGAGAATGAAAGGGACCTGGGGGTGGTTGTGCAGGCAGATATGAAGTTCTCTGAGCAGTGCAGACAGGCTGCAAGAGTAGCTCATGGTATATTGTCAATGATATATAGGAAATTTTCTAGCAGGGATAAGGAGGTGATTATTCCCTTGTATAAGGCAATGGTCAGGCCACACCTAGAGTACTGTGTACAGGTCTGGAGGCCTCATTTCAAGAAGGATGTAGAGCTGCTGGAACGAGTACAGAAAAGGGCAACAAGATTAGTGAATGGAACAAAGGGGTGCTCTTATGAAGAAAGGCTCAAATTTTGCAAATTACAGTGTCTGGAGACTAGGCACCAGCGAGGTGATCTGATAGAGGTGTATAAAGCATTGAATGGTTTGAGCATGCTCAATGCTGATGGAATTCTTCCTCTCGCTCAGAATAATCACCTGAGAGGGCATAAATTCCAATTGAGGAAAGACAGATGTAGGATAGACATGCGGAAATTTGCCTTTAGCCAGCGAGTGGTTGGTTGGTGGAACAGACTTCCATCCCTTGTCGTGGAAGAAGTTGATAGCCTAAATAAGTTTAAGGCTCAGCTGGACAGGTATTTTGAACGAACAGAGGGGTGAAGTGGAAGTGGTTTTTTTTTTTTTTTTTTGGCTGATGCTGCATAAGCTTGCTTTCTTGCATCAAATGCTTCTACTAATGCTAATGCTAGTGCCAACACATTCAACAATATTGTCTTTTGTGCACTTAAAAAATGATATATATATATTCAACAACAACATCAACGTTTGCCACTGGCAGACGTACCCCTGGTCCTATTTCACCTATCCTTTTTGCACAATATATTTCCTGTTTCCCTGACAGTAGAGTCACTGACAATAACTGCATTGTGTGGTACCAGCACATTCTGCCTTGGATGTTGCTACAGTGTTGCCTGATTTGCAAGTACAATCACTGGTGTTGAGGTGGGTAATTGAGAGCTCGATGGTTCCCCATTTAAATTCCTTTGAGGGAATCCACCCTATTCTTCAAGTTGTCATAAATGTCCATTAAAGCACTGAGTTGACACTCGATGTCCTCACTCTTTGCATCAAACACATATACAAAGGCATCCCTTCCCCTGCTGCAGCTGTATCATGTCCAATTCCAGATAGATCTGAAAACATCAAAGAAGAGCGCATTTCGTAAGGTTGTGATTTGGAGGAAACCCCCCCACCCCACACACTTCCACAGAGCCATGGCAGTCCTTCAACTTTGAGCCCTTCGCTTCACATCTGGTCTGTGGCATGATTTTGTTCAAATTCAAATTAATTGAGATGCTACACTAAAGTAATTTAATTAAATGCAATAATAATGCTATGCACCAATACGTATTACATCATCAAGAAGCAAAGGCTGCTTGTGATGTACTTGGTGGCAGTCTTGGATTGCGGTGAATGCTGAAGCTGAGCATTATCTGAGCGAAGAAGAAATTGCAGCCTCTGTGAACAGAGGGAAGACAACAAACAGAAGGCCAGCAACTCAGAAGATAATGTTGATGACTCATGTCAGAAAAATGCACCAGAAATTAATAAAGTGGTTGAAAACATTAATGAAGTCAGAGTGATTGTAGAGATCTTTATCTATTTGCATCTAACCACTGCCATTATGTACTGAAAAATACTTTCATCAGTTCCGGCAACCTAAATGACATGTTTATTTTAGAACGGATTCATAAAATGTAAGGCCATAACAGCATTGTATATTAATAGAATGTAAAGGGAATAATATAACCGTGAATACATTGTCTTTTATTCTGTGGAATCCTGGTTTTATGCCCAACCAGAATAAATTTTTTTTGAAGGATTAACCTCTTTGCAGATGCAATAATTTTATTAAACTTCTAGATGAATAAATTGGGGGTGGGGGGGACATGGAATTTTAACTGTAGTGATATACAGTAATACCCCGAAGTTACGCGATAGGTGGGTCCAACGAAAATCGCGTAAGTCGAATTCGCGTAAGTCGGGGTACAATTTTGCATATAAATACATATAAATTTTGCTTAATTGGGACCAAGGACTAACAAAAACACTAGTTTAGAAGAAAAATATTAATAAAATTGCAGTTCTTTATACATATTAATACAAAATATGTATTAAAAAAACAAATGACTTACGTTAAAAAGTTATTTCGATGTCGATGGCTTCATAAAATCTAACAAATTCGTCTGACGACACAGCGCCTTCTTTTTTTCACGCAGAATTTCTTCGTAGCAAGCTAATAATTTTTTTATTCCTTGCTTTGTAGCTATAACGCGTTCTTCGTTGGAGTCTATGTTTTCTAAAATTTTTAAGCCCTTTACAATTGAGCCCTTTTCAATTTTCGACCTGTCAAGTTTGCAATTGTCATGTGCTTTTCGCCGTTGCTTCATTTAGGCCTGTAGCACGTGCAATATCACATGGTCTTTCATTTCGCTCAAAGCGCTTCACAATTTCATATTTTTTTCTCTATCGACAGAGGCGGACTGGCAATAAGCCTTACCGGGGAAACGCCGGTGGGCCAGTGTGATTTTGGCCATAAACCATAGTATGAGGCCACTATAAATTTTCCCGGGTAAGAATTTTTGACCCAGTCCACCTCTGTTTATCGATAATTGCTTTTCTTTTTCTCTCTGAATCTGCAGTGTCTTCACCAGGACGCTTCCTTTTCACACCTTTTAATTAAGTATTTTACTCATTTTTAGGGAATAAAGCACAATTACAAAACGAGGAGGCACGCTTGATACGCATAAACAAAGCTGCGCGCATGTAGCAACTGAATAAACAACACCATAAAGGCAGAGATACACTATTAACACCTCACATTTCTAGGGGTTACTACCATAAAACAGTAAAAATCCAGTTGCGTTTCTGCTAGTGGAATCTGTTATAAACTGGTAGTAAACTCGATCTAATTGCATTTGCGATTATACCGATAGCTGGAATTGTGTTGGTTTTTACGTTATTATGGTGAAAGTGTGTTTCCCCTTCACTGATATAAAAAACATAAAAGCAGCCAAGTTGAATTTTGTTCATCTTTAGCTCTCATTCTCCGCCGTCGCACCGTATATCGATAACATATGAAAAACTACCTTGAAGATAGTGGGCGGCAGCGTTGCCAAACGAAAAAATCAGGAACTGCGTAACTCCGAGTTCGCGTAAGTCGGGGTATTACTGTATATTATTCTGTTCTCATAACATTTGATCATCCCTCATAAAATATGAATTATCTGTCACTGAATTAAAAGATCCCTCCCTAATTCTCTATTTTAAATGAAGCAATATTGTCGTTAATCATTTTTATTGTTACTGATTTTCCAGAATGTAACCCCCCCCCCCCCGAATGATTGGTAAGGATTACTGTTCACATCTGTTAAAAGATGTACGAAAATTGAAAGCATAAGCAAATTATGGACACTGGAGTGTATGTGGTCTTTTGAGGAGGGGGGGAAATATAGTTTTAGACATTTTAAACAATATTTCTAATTTTTTGCAGGACACGTTTGTTCGAAAATCTAAGGATGCTTCCACATGCACCTGGAGTTCAAATGCAACGTAAGTAATTATATATTTTTTTGACAATACACATTAGAAAAACAAGTTGGCAAATATGAGATAAACTTCTAAGAAATGCACATATACTATAAATTTACAGTTTTGTTTCAAAAATATCATAGAGGGGGTTTTCCTACAATCTTTTAATGTTTATATTTTATTTGCCATTGTTTTTTTTTTTTTTTTTTTTTTTTTTTGCACCCGTGTTTTGAAACCTGATTTGTGCAACTTTGGTTGTGCTAAATTTATTTGCTCTATCTACATTTATTTTTATTAATTTTATTCACTTCCATTGATTTAATATTCATAATTTCTGTCACAGTAGTATAGCTGCTAATTCTCTGGATTTAGGTGGGGGACCCCCTTGTATATATATATTTTTTTTTATAATAACCTTTTGTCTTGTTCAAATAGCTGTCAACTCTCTGGATTTATGATGGAGAAACAGTAATTTTTTCTCAATTTGGTTATAATTTCTTTATACTTTTTTTTTTTTTTTTTTTTTGCTGAAACTTAGTTTTTCTCTTTTTTTTTTTTTTTCTCCCAAAAAATAATAAAACTAATGATTAGACTTAAAAATAAATAACATTAAAATTGGATTTTTAAAAAAATATTTTTTCCCTATTTATTTTTCTGTTTACAAATTGGGCATATGGAGTAGTCACAATTAATGTCATGAATGCAAGCATGATGTGAGAGCGTGATTGCACTAGTCAAGGAAATGAGTCAAGATCCATGTTTGCTCCTTTCAAACCATGGCAGATTAACTTTTATTGCCAGATTTCCAGACCTGCCAAGGAGAGACAGGAGCAGTGTCTCGTGTGACCAAGCAAGGATCAGTAATTAATTCTGTAACTATGAATGCTAAAAGAAATTCAACTTTCCTTCCTTGATTTTTATAAGTATTTTTTTGAAAGCTAGCATTAAATAAGGAGTTTTACTTAACAGAAAACTAAAAGAACTAGTAATCACTTTTGAAAAACATACTTTGAGCATAGAGAAATCACTAATTTCTTGGCAGTGTGCTAGGATACAGCTTGGTTTCTTGACAATTCTAGCAATCAAAAGACTTTTCATAGTCATCACTATATGTCCTATTTCCCAATCCACATAATCTCAATAATAATTCCTGTTGTTTTTGCTCTTCTACATTTATTTATTTTTTTTTTTTCCCCTAGGGGAAAAGGTATTTCTGAACAATGTGCATGCACAACGTAAAGGAAGATAATGTTCTCTGACAAAAGAAGCAAATAAACATTTGGCCCAAATGACATGATAATCACTATGAAATATGACATCTATTTTGCATTTCCTTTTATGCAGTACATGGTCATTATGCTTATTTGTTTGTAAATGTCAGATTACATCATATTTTCCACTGCTCAAAATTGAGGAATCACCTCTAGATATGGTACACAAGGCAAACATGTTACCTTTTCATATTTTACATTTCATGGAAAATTATGCATATATGCCTTCTGAACTTTTTACATTATATTTATTTGGCATCTTACTGTAAAACGACATTAATTTCCTTCACACTACACAAATACTATGGAATAACTGTAGAACAGAGAACAGCGTTACCATGAATTTTTCAGTATGTAATCAAGACTACCATAAATTCTTCTCCGTTTCAGGTCACCCTCATGTACCACACTGAACTTGTCCAAGGGTATAAGTGAAACATAACTTCAGTAAAGTTATCCATATGGAAGCGGAAATAGTAAAGGAATTACAGGAGCAAAAATTAATATAGCCTGTATTAAGAAAAATGAAGTGAAATTAAGAAAAGATTGGGACTTAGTGCCAATACAATATCATTTTGACATTCAGTACTCCGAATATGCTAACTTCAGTCAAAGCCAGATATTTACACCACCATGTTCACCCATACATCTCAAATCCCATATGATGTTACAAATGTCCAAAATCTTGCAATTCCCAAACAACATGCAGAGGTGATACTACATGTCTTGACTTTGGATCCAAAAATTACTCACAAACAGAATATACTGCAACATCTTATCAGTGCCTGCCCCTAACTCTAAGGGTAAACATTCAGCCTACTTTAAATCATGTAAATTATGAACAATTGGGAAAAAAATACACCAAGAGGCAAAAAATGCAAGTTATCCCAAACTGCACCTATGCCTGCATCGCCCAAAATTGCCAGTTTGTTACTACTCAAACAGATGGGTCAATCCCACCAGACACCTAGATTGCAGATTGGACTTAGTCAGTTCTCTTAAACCTTCATTCATCTAAGTCACATCTGATAGATGAAGCAAACAGTACTCCCAATGCAGTTTCTTCTGAAATCAATGAAGCAAATAAACAAAAAAACAACACAACCCAGAGACCATTGGAATACAACATCTGAATAGTATGGAGGGATAAACAGTGCCAATAAAGATGAAATAATGCTGAAGAGGACATGGAGACTTTATGTCATATTTCCTGTTTATCTCCTTAATAGAGATACAACAGATACAATGATTCTGGATGCCCCTTGTTTCCTATAAAGTAGTAAAAAAGAGAGTATTAAATGTGATTATTACAAGCAGTCAACTCTTAAAAAACAGAACTGGCTACTTTTACAAATGTAACTGCAGGTGTTTACGTAACATTATTGATCATATGTATGACCTGATTTGCCAATACATTTCCATAGCTATTTGCTTGAAAAGAGATGAACTTTGCCAATTAGTCTCAAGATCAAAAATTACATGATATGTCAAAAGAGACAGAAATTCAACCTCCTCACATGGAGAGTTGGCACTCCTGGTACACACAATCTCATCAAAACCATCACTGTACAAACCTCTCTGGAAGCGGTTGCTGTCTGTTGTTGCTGTTTTACTATTTTAGTATTAGTAACGGCCGTATGGTGCAAGAAAGCCTATGGCTTATGCTGCACCAGCCAAAAAAAAAAAAAAAAAAAAAATCCGAACAAAACAATGATAAAAACAAAAATTAAATAAATAATAATAATTAATAAATAAATAAAAATAATAAAATGAAATAAAAATAAATAAAAAGGAAATTAATCCTATCATCCTATGCGCTTCCCTTACCCGAAAGTACTATCCAGATGACCTTTGAATTTCCCCAAACTGTCGGCCTCTACCACCCATGAAGGCAACTTATTCCAGTAATTTATAACTCGCTGGCTAAAATAAAACTTCCTGCAGTCCAATCTAAACATTTCCCCCCGTAACTTGAATTTATGTCCCCTAGTTCTAGCATCATTTATAATCTTGAAAATTTTATCCTCATTCATTTTACTGATGCCTCTCAGAGCCTTAAACACCTCAATCAAATCTCCTCTAAGGTGTCTAGTTTCCAAACTCTGCAACCCACATATTCAAAGTCTTTCTTCATAAGGACGCCCTTTTGCCGATCTCACCAGGCGAGTTACCCTTCTTTGCACCCTTTCAAGAAGCTCGATGTCTTTCTTTAGGTGCGGTCTCCATACTTGAACACAGTATTCCAAGTGTGGTCTAACATAAGCCTTATATAATGGGATTATCACGTCCCTATCTCTACTTGCAAAATTTCGATAGATCATCGATAGGACACCATGGGCCTTCCTTGCAACCTGTTTACAATGCTCAGAGAATTTCATGTCTGACCGTATCGTAACACCCAAGTCCCTTTCCTCCGGTACTGGGTTTAGTTGAACTCCACCAAGTGAATAAGTTATTTTGGGATTACTGTATACCTTACACTTTGTTGGATTAAAGCACAGCTGCCATTTTTCTGACCATTCTTGAAGTCTATC
The DNA here is from genome assembly GCF_048544385.1 of Mastigoproctus giganteus. NCBI lineage: Eukaryota > Metazoa > Arthropoda > Arachnida > Uropygi > Thelyphonidae > Mastigoproctus > Mastigoproctus giganteus. Next base: position 122,211,582 of record NC_143582.1, read on the forward strand.
TAGGTCTCTCTGAAGAAGCTCAGCTTGACAATGATCATTAACTACTCTACCAATTTTAACACCATCTGCAAATTTAGACATCACGCCCTCTATCCCTTCATCAATGTCGTTTATGAAAATTAAAAACAACAGTGGTCCTAATACTGATCCTTGGGGAACCCCACTTCTTACATCAACCCAATCTGAGGAATAGCCATTTATCACAACCCTCTGCCTCCTGCCCTGAAGCCATCCTTCTATCCATCTAAGGATTTTCCCAGTGATTCCAACCTGTTCCAGCTTATAAAGCAACCGCTCATGTGGGACTGAGTCAAAAGCTTTGCTGAAATCTAAATGAACAATGTCGAAATTATTCCCTAAATCCAGCTCGTGAGTGACCCTTTCGAAATAGCAAACCAGATTTGTTAAACATGATTTTCCCTTTACAAAACCATGCTGAGTATCCTTGAGAATTTCAATTCGATCCAAATGATCCTGAATTCCACCCTTGATCATTGCCTCCACGATTTTCCCTACTACTGAAGTCAGACTGACAGGTCGATAATTTCCCACTTCACTTTTCGAGCCACCCTTATGTATGGGAGATACATTTGCACTTTTCCAATCCAAGGGAATCTCCCCATAGTCTAGTGATGCTCGCATAACCAGCCTCAGTGGTTCAATGCACTCGCTTGCCGCCTCTCTCAAGATTATAGGGTATATTCCATCAACTCCAGGAGCCTTACTGGTCTGTAGGCTTGAAAGTTTTTTCATTAAATAATCTTGCGAAATTTCAATATCATTAATTACATATTTTTTAACTTCGCTCCCACAATTTGCCATTGCCACAAAAGGCTTTTCATTTGTAAATATCGATGCAAAATAACTGTTGAGTTCATCTGCAACGGCAGCTGGTGTATTTATTACTATCCCCTTTCCCTTACGTAAAGGTCCGATCTGGTTTGTCCTGCTCTTCTTGGCATTTATATATGTGAAGAATTCTTTATCCCCCCTCTTTGCTCTGTTTGCTAGTGATTTCTCATTTTATTAATATACTGGTTGGTTTGGTTTTGGTTTTTTTTTTTAGGAGCATTAGCAGCTAAGGCCATATTGCTCCAGGGATATATCTGGTGGTCATTCCCTGGCCTTTCCGCCTCCTCCGTATTTGGTGGTCATGGGCTTGAACCCCTAGATATTAATATACTAGTCGTCAAATCAAGTCTCCAGCTAAAGTTCTTGAACAATTTGTAGGATAAATACCAGCACCTTTCTGTTTATTAGGTTACTTTAATGCACATCATCCATCATGGGGATCTCTTCCCATATGGATAACAGGGAAATTTATTGAATCTGTCCTAATTTGACATAATCTGAACTTATTAAATACAGGATCAAATACTCATATGCATTTCCCAGTGGTGTCTTCCACACCTGTTGACTTATGTTCCTCTGTTTTGTTGCCATATGTAGAATAGATAGTGCCAAATGACCTGCCTGGTAGCAATCATTTGTAAACTGCAAATGACATTATCAACACATAGATAATAGAGGAAAAGATGGAAGTTTCCTAAGCAAAATTGGGATACTTTATTCACTAGTATTGCCCTTTATGACTGCATTATCCACACAGAATTAATACATGATGGCACTGAAACCTGATGGATCCAATATCTTTCTATTTTAGAAGATTTAGGAGAAGTCTGGTTGGCCTGCTTCCCTAAAACCCACTCATTGCACACCTTCTCATTGGTAAGCCCGGTTATGCCACTTTGGTGGCAACAAATGTGTAGAGTAATTCTCTTCAAGATGCCTGGTCAGTGTGGAGAGGAATGGACCAAAACCTCCAGCACTTTATTAAAAATGAGAACATTGTAAAACAAATGGCCCTCAGTCCCCAACGGCTTTCACTCTCCCTCTTCCAGTAGTGAGGGATCAGAGTGAAAGCAGAGGATGCAAAGAATCTCTCGGTATGACCAGGTACATTCTGCGCACTCTGAACTTGGCCTCTTACAAAGTAAGATTGCCCATCGGTGAAGATAGAATATTAGAGCTGGTAAAGGAATTAGAAAATGCGAATTGGAATATTATAGGCTTGGATGAAACAAGAAGAAATGAATCACTTACAGATTTATCAAGTGGAAATTTGCTGTACACCAATGGAAACAGTGAAAAGAGTGAAGGTGGATTTGGCTTTCGGGTCCATAAAGATATTAAAAACAACATTTTGGAATTCAAAAGCACATCACCAAGGTTGTCAAGACTACCACTCAGGAATTCTAAGAGGTACAAACTAAAGGTTATAATGATATATGCACCAACATCTAGAGAACCAAAATTGAGAGACTTCTAGATGAACAGAAAACTCACTACACCATCATTAGGGGGGGGGGGGGAAACTTCAATGCTAAGTTTGGAAAAAGACAAATTAGCACAGAAATGGAAACTATAGGAAATTTTAGAATTGGTGAAAGAAATGAAAGAGGTAAAAGACTTGTGGAATTTGCAGAATCTCAAGGAATATCAGTAATGAACACTTATTTCGAGAAAAGGGCAAACAGAAAGTGGACACGTAAGAACCCAAATTGATTAACAACTAATGAAATTGACTTCATGTTCACTAACAAATGAAGCTCACTCTCTTTTCTCTCTCAGGGTAACTCAGAAAAATTTTTTTTTTTTTTTTTTTGGCTGGTGCAGCAAAAGGCCTCAGGCATCCTTGCACCATATGGCTAATATAACATCCACATGTGATGGACTACTTTCAGCGGTGGGACAAAAACTTGCTAGATACTCACAGCATCCAGCAGTTGCATGCAATCCATTCCCTGGACAGCTTTCAGAAATTCCAGATATTAGCATTATAATTGCATTTGTAGATGCATACAATGCAAGAAAGCAAGCGTATGCAGCATCAGCCAAAAAAACCTCCCATTTCACCCCTCCATTTGTTCCACATGCCTGTTCGGCTCAGCCTTAAATTTATTTAGGCTGAGGCGAACAGGCATTTGGAACAAATCAACTTCCACAACAAAATATGAAAATCTGTTCGACCAATCTACTACCCGCTTGCTAAAGGCAAATTTCCGCACATCTATTCTGCAATTGTCTTTCCTTAATTTGAATCTGTCCACTCTCAGGTTCTTAGTCTCAGCAAGAGGAAGAATCCCCAGCATTCAGCTCGCTCCTCAACCCATCAAGGCCTTATAAATCTCAATCAGATCACCTGTGGGTGCCTACCGTCCAGATGCTGCAATTTGCAGAACTTAAGCTTTCTTCATAAGAGCACCCCTTTGTTCCCCTAACCAATCTTGTTGCCCTTCTTTGTACTCGTTCTAGCAACTCTACATCCTTCCTAAAATGTGGCCTCCAGGCATGTACACAGCACTCTAGTTGTGGCCTGACCATTGCCTTGTATAACGGGATAATCACATCCCTGTCCCTGCTAGCAAAATTCCTATATATATGATTGACAAGACTCCATGACCTGCCCTGGCAGCCAGTCTGCACTGCTCAGGGAACTTCATATTTGACTGCACAGTTACCTCCAGGTCTTTTTCACTTTCCACTTCCTTGAGTGTAGTACCAACAGTTGGTACGTTTCTCTTGGGTTATTGCTACCCATATGCAGTACTTTGCATTTGTCAATGTTAAACTTCAGTTGCAATTTTTCAGCACATTTGCCCAACTTATCTAGATATCTTTGTATCTTTGTTTTCAGATGATACAACTTATCTTTGTATCATCTGAAAACTTGGACATTAAACCTGATATACTTTCATCAGTATCATGGATAAATATACTAAACAACAATGAGCACAACACCGAATCCTGTGCAGCTCCACTAATAACATTTGTCCACGAAGAGCAGTGTCCATTGATTACCACTCCCTCGTCTCCTACTCAACCATCCCTTTATCCATTGCAGCAACTTACCCTTAATGCCATACCTCTCCAATTTGTACAGCATTCTTCCATGTGCAACAGTATCAGAAGATTTCCTGAAATCCAAGTATATGATATCAAAATTATATTTGGCATTCAGTTCCTTAGTGACCACATCATAGTATCCAATCAAATTGGTCAGACAAGACCTTCCTTTAACAAACCCATCCTGTGTCTTAACTATTACTGCAGTCTTGTCTAGATGATCCTGCAGTGCTTCTTTAACCAGTGATTCCAGTATTTTCCTTGGAACACAAGTTAAACTAACAGGTCTATAATTACTTGTGTCACATTTTGAATCCCCTTTGTGAATTGGTTATACATTTGCACATCTGCAGTCCATGGGGACCTCCCCCGAATTCAGGGAAGCTTTCTCATAATTATGGTTAAGGGTTTGCTTACTTCTTTTGCTGCCTCCTTTAATATAATTGGATAGATCCCATCCACCCCAGGTGTCTTTTTTATGTTTATCTTTAACAATTTCTCCTCCACTTTGCTCTCAGTTATTACAAAATCACTTGACTCCGTGTTAGAGTTTGATAAAGTTCTGGCACTCCCCTCTTTGAATAACTCTTCATGTGTGAATGTAGATGCAAAATACTCATTCACTTTATCAGCTACCTGAGCATGATCAATAGTCAACCCATCTATGTGGCGCCTCCGTAGCCAGGTGGGCAGGAGCAGCAGTGCGTAGCACACGCTTCTTGATTAGACCGGGGTTCGAGCCCGTGATCCACCAAATATGGAGGATGCGGAAAGGTCAGGGAATGACCACCGCATATCCCCGGAGCAATATGGCCTTAGTTGCTAATGCTCCTAAAAAAAAAAAAAAAAAAAAAAACCCATCTATGTTAAGTGGCCTGATCTAATTCATCCCTTTTCTTCTATAGTTTACATAAGTAAAGAACTCTTTGCTGTTTTTCTTTGCATCCTTTGCCAAGGGTTTCTCATAATCTGCCTTCGCCTGCGTAACCTCCCTTGTGACTTGATTACAGACTTGTTTATATCTGCCATAGGCTTCTGTGTCACCTGATACTTTATATGTATTCCATACATTTTTCTTCTCTGCCTCAAGCCTGATTAGTTCATCTGACATCCATTTAGGACTAAACCTTGAACACTAGTATCCTCCTAAATTAAGTCGCTAAAGGCTTCTCATTTAGAATTCAACATTGGTAACGTCATCAGTGGATCCCACTGATGACGCTACCCACTGATGATGTACAGAATTTAAAAACTGTCCGAGACCCCTGTAGTCATCTTTACGAAAGCAAAGGTCCTTCCCTTTAGCCTCGATGGTAGTTACATCTTTAAGTAATTACCACATCAGTACATTGCGATCACTGTTACCCAGTGGTTCCTTTATCTGCAAATTCTTAATGCATGAATAATCACTGCTGATAATCAGATCAAGAGTATTACTCCCTCTAGTTGCCTCTCGAACATGGTGCTGTGAAAAACAGTCATCCAATAAATCCACAAAAGTCTTTCTAGTGTGCGAGTGACCAAACTACAAGTTCCAGTCGATATGTGGAAAGAAAGTTAATATCCCCCATTATAAGACATTCTGATTTACTGGCCCACTCTATTCCTCTGCACAATTGCTCATTATACTTATCAGATTCATCAGGCCTAACACACACACACACACACACACACCACACACACACACACACACACACACACACACACACACACACACACACACACACACACACACACACACACACACACACACACACATTTTTTCCTTTCCCAGTGCTTATGTCACACCAAACAGACTCAACATTGCATTATCCACCAACATCAGTTGGATGCAACAACAGTATGCAGTGGATTTAAAATGCAATCTACCGTAGTGGCAGTATTATTTCATTTATCATATGTTCTGTCTCCCTTCCAGTAGAATACAGTTTTATACTGCAGAATTATATGGAATTCAGCTAGTACTGGAACACATGACATGTTAACAATATGTCTACCCCACAGAACTTTTCAGGCGCCTCCGTAGCCAGTTGGGAAGGAGCAGCAGTGCGTAGCACACGCTTCTTGATTAGACCGGGGTTCGAGCCCGTCACCACCAAATATGGAGAATGCGGAAAGGTCAGGGAATGACCACCGCATATTCCGGAGCAATATGGCCTTAGTTGCTAATGCTCCTAAAAACCAAACAACAACCACAGACCTTATTATATACTGATTATTTAAATGTGTTATCTACCTCCAGCACATGACAGCACAATGAAACAAATGGCCCTCAGTCGCCAGTAGCTTTCATTCCCCATCTTAAGCAAGCGAGAGGATCAGAGTGGAACCAGAGGGTGCTAAGAATCTCTGGGTACGACCAGGCTGCTATGCACAGAAACTGAACTTGGCTTGTTAAACGTAAGATTGCTCATCGGTGAAGATAGGATATTAGAGCTGGAAATGGAATTAGAAAATGTGAATTGGCATATCATTGATTTGGCTGAAACAAGAAGAAGAAACGAATTACTTATAAGTTTATCAAGTGGAAATCTGCTGTACACCAATGGAAACAGTGAAAGAAGAGAAGATGGAGTTAGCTTTCTGATCAATAAAGATATAAAAAAACAACATTTTGGAATTCAAAAGTACATCACCAAGGATGTCAAGACTACTACTTAGGATTTCTAACAGGTACAAGCTAAAGGTTATAATGATTTATGCACCAAAATTGAGCCATTATGATGAAGAGGTTGAAGAAATGTACACCGAAATTGAGTCTTCTAGATGAGCAGAAAACCCACTACACTATCATTATGGGGGACTTCAATGCTAAGGTTGTAAAGAGACAAAACAGTGCAGAGAGGGGACTACAGGAAATTTTGGAATTGGTGAAAGAAATGAAACAGGTGAAAGACTTGTGGAATTTGCAGAATCTCAAGGATTGTCAGTAATGACAATCCATTTGGGCTCTTCCATGGATTGTCAGTAATGTTAACCCATTTGGACTCTTTCATGTCCACTTTCTGTTCACCCTTGAAAAGGGTGAACAGAAAGTGGACATGGAAGAGTCCAAATGGATTAACAGCTAAAGAAATCGACTTCATCCTCACTAACAGAAGATATATCGTGAATGATGTTAACGTCCTGAACAAGGTAAATGTTGGAAGTGATCACAGAATTGTAAGATGCACGCTAGATATAGATGTAAGAAAAGAAAGGAAAAAACTGACTCGAGTAAATAATACGAAGGTCTTTGAGATAACAGGAGAGGAGAAAAAGCAGTATGTACTGGAACTTAAGAACAAGTTTGAGCTTCTGCAGACGGTTCAGGACCAAGATATCGACAAGGAATATTACAACTTTCTGAAAGTGATAAAGCCCAAGAAACCTATAGGCAAAAAGAAATCCAAAGAAGTAAAAATTAGTCAAGAAAAGTTTGTCATGATGAACTGAAGACAACATATGAAGAGCAAGATAAACACTGACAAGGAGAAAATTGAGTATTACTGAATTATGCAAAGCCATTAGAGAGAGGACACAAGAAAAGTAGATTTAACACAAGAAAAGTAGTAACACAAGCATTAAGGGAAAACAACGGACTTAAATCAGCAGCCATGAGCAGTAATACAGAAAGACAAATGATACTGAAACTGAAGAATAGCGATGGTGTACTTTTAAATAGCAGAGAAGGCATAATTCAAATAGCAGAAGACTACTGTAGAGAATTATACAAGGAGCAAGGGAATGATGCCAGTAGTGGGGAAGATGGATCGCAAATCAGTAACACATACGACATACCTGATATACAGTAGTGGGCAAGATGGATCGCAAATCAGTAACACATACAACATACCTGATATCCTTCCTGATGAGGTAGAACATGCTTTGAAGAATTAGAAAGCCCTGAGGGAAGATAAAGTTACTGTAGAGTTGTTAAAATTTGGAGGAAGAGACATGGCACAAAAACTGGCAAGACTCTTCACAGAATGCATTAGAAAAGGTGTGATGCCTGAGGAGTGGAATAATGCAACCATAGTTTTGCTGCATAAGAAAGGAGATAAATCAGAAATTGGAAATTATAGACTAGTTAGCTTGTTATCCCATATCTAAAAGTTGTTCACAAGGGAGGGTTCTTACTAACAGATTAGAAAGAATACTTGATGAGAATTAACCGAAAGAGCAAACTGGCTTTAGGACAGGATTCTCAACCATGATTCGTCTTCACGTAATGTCCCAGCTAATGGAGAAAGCAGCGCCTCCATAGCCAGGTGGGCAGAAGTAGCAGTGCGTAGCACACGCTTCTTGATTAGACTGGGGTTCAAGCCTGTGACCACCAAATACAGAGGATGTGGAAATGTCAGGGAATGACCACCGCATATCCCTGAAGCAATATGGCTTTAGTTGCTAATGCTCCTAAAAACCAAATAACAAAAATAACAAATAATGGAGAAAGCAAATGAATATAAAACACCATTATGGCAGGCATTTGACTCCATACAGCATAAGGCAATGTTTTGGACACTGGAAAGACAAGGCATAGATACCTCATATATTATGATTTTGAAGAAAATATATGAGAACGCCACCTCCTTTATTAGACTAGACAAAGACAGTAGGAAATTTAAAATTGAGAAAGGAGTTCAACAAGGAGACACAATATCTCTAAAGCTGTTTGCTGCTGCCCTTCAGGAAGCTTTCAGAAGATTAGACTGGTCGCAGAAAGGAGTCATTATGAACGGAGGGTACCTAAACCATTTACGATTTGCAGATGACATTGTGGTCATAAGCCATGATCCCAAAGAATTAGAGGAAAATCTTAATCAGTTATGCAGAGTTAGTAAGGATTTTGTACTAAAGATGAATATGACTAAAGCAAAAGTAACGATGAACAATTATGCCATAGAAAGGGATACAATGATTGAAAGTGTAGTAATTGAAAATGTGGAGTCATGTACCTATCTGGGACAAGTCATCAGCTGTAATAATGATAAATGGCTGGAAGTCAAGAGAAGGAGAAATTTTGGATGGATAGCATTCAGGAAATAAGTCACATACTGAGGAGCAATATCCCAATTTGTCTGAAACGTAAAAAACAGAACTAATGTATAGTACCCACCATGACTTATAGAAGTGAAACTTGGGCACTCACCAAAAGAATGGAAGAGAAGCCGAGAACGGAACGAATTTTATTGGGAATCAGACTGTTAGATAAGAAGAGAAACACGTGGATTAGGCAGCAAACTTAAGTAAAGGACATTCTTATCAAAACTAAATAACTAAAATGGTCTTGGGCAGGACACATAGCTCGAAGACATGATGACAGATGGACTAAGAGAATAACAGACTGGTACCCAAGAGGAGCTAGAAGAAAACCTGGAAAACAACAACTGAGATGGACAGATGAAATTAATGAGTTTGTGGGTAGTAAAAGGCAATTGCACAAAACAGAAGGAACTGGAAAGTGGCTGGAGAGGCCTTCTTCGTGTAGTGGTTTGATAATGGCTGATGATGACTATCTACCTTGCAAAAAAAATTTTATATTCCTCACATGGATTCTTTATATTGTGATGCAAATGCAATCCAAGTTGAGGCAATTAAGGAAACAAACCAGGCATCACTTTTTTTCTCTTTCCTGGAAATATGATGTCATTCCAGAGAATGAGCAAGCAGATTAAGCAGTGTAAAACCCAACATCCTCAACTGTAGAAGGCTTTCTACTACTATACATAGACTCTAAATTGATAATAGAAACAATTATGAGAGAAAAATTGGTTCTGGGAAACATAACCTAATAACAAATTATTCCATAAAGGAGAGATCACAACTTTGGCTTTATAGCTTCAGATTAAATAAGTGAAGACATAGTTTTATTGAGGACACATATTGATTATATACCTTTGACCCACCTGTTTCTTTTGAAAGGAGATAACCCTGGAGATCGCCTGGTGAGATCGGCAAAAGGGCGTCCTTATGAAGAAAGACTTCGAATATGTGGGTTGCAGAGTTTGGAAACTAGACACCTTAGAGGAGATTTGATTGAGGTGTTTAAGGCTCTGAGAGGCATCAGTAAAATGAATGAGGACAAAATTTTCAAGATTATAAATGATGCTAGAACTAGGGGACATAAATTCAAGTTACGGGGGGAAATGTTTAGTTTGGATTGCAGGAAGTTCTATTTTAGCCAGCGAGTTATAAATTACTGGAATAAGTTGCCTTCATGGGTGGTAGAGGCCGACAGTTTGGGGAAATTCAAAGGTCATCTGGATAGTACTTTCGGGTAAGGGAAGCACATAGGATGATAGGTTTAATTTCCTTTTTATTTTATTTTTTTTATTTATTAATTATTATTATTTAGTTATTTATTTATTATTATTATTTTTTTTTTGTTTTTATCATTGTTTTGTTCGGATTTTTTTTTTTTTTTTTTTTTGGCTGGTGCAGCATAAGCCATAGGCTTTCTTGCACCATGCGGCCGTTACTAATACTAATACTAACCCACTCAAATGTCATTATTTTTATAGGCAGTATGCTGATTTCTACCTCTGTAACAGCAGCCAAAGAGCTACTTTTCAGTTTTCACCCACCTTACAGCAGTTACTGACACTAACACACATAATAGTGAATAATGCAGATCTAGATGGATTTTTCAGAATCTGAAATGAGTCTAGTCATATAAATGACTTAAATGTAAGATAACCTTGAAAGTAGTTAGGGGGAAAAATCTCTCTATTCCAACTCATTTGTCCAAGGTGTTGCCCATGAAACAGTCCTGTAAACATGGGCAACTGTTTGGCACATCTTGGTCTTAGAAGTCATTGTGCCAAAAAAAAACCTCATTTCAACTAACCAACCAATCAAGTTATATCCAATTGTAGTGATCTTTTGTAATAATAATAATTATTATTATTATAATTTCAAATCCTCGCACTCAGCAAGAGACTATGCTGATACAAAGAGAGCTCCCAGAGGAAAATGAACAACTGTATCTTCGATGAAAACCAAAGAGCCTTTTACAGGAGTATCAGACATGGCAGGGAAGATGGACACAGGCTACCTGAGCAGAAGACGATCGAGGAGTTCTGGGGCAACATATGGAGCAGTGAAGTAAATCCTAGCAGCTGAGTCCCTTGGATAGAACTAGAACAGAAGAAAACCAAGGATGTATAAGAGATGAGAGAATGGGAAATTCAGGAAGAAGATGATGTACAACAGTTGATGAGGAAGTCCCACAAATGGTGTACCACAGGAATAGATAATGCCCCCAACTATTAGTGCAAGAAGCTCACTTGCCCACCCAAGCACCTAGCTGAGCAGTTTCACCAAAATTATAAGTCACCCAGAGTTACTTACTCAAAGAATGACAAATCTGAAGTGAAACTTCAGATTGAAGGCTAATGACCAAGATACAAGAAACCCAGTGAAATACAGGCCTCACCTGTCTCCCAGTGATGTAGAAGATACACTGTTGTATCTTCATAATCAAAAAGGTATCAGACCACCTGGAGAGCTAGAACATTTTGGCTGAACAGTAGAAAGGACGCAAGCAGATGAGCAAAGGATACAAGGATCAATTAACCATTGATGCCACAGTTATAAAGCAAGCCTAGAAGAAGTGCTTCAACCTGTACATGGCCTATATCAATTACTGCTGTAGGCCTTCAACTCCATGCCTCTTAGCTGACTAATAGAGACACTGAAGTTCTACAAAGTCATTCCGACAGTGACAAACTTTCTGGAAGCAACCATAGTGAAATGGACTACCACCATCAAGATTGAGAATATCACAATCAGAACTATCCCTATCAGGATAGGAATCTTTCAGGGAGATGCCCTGAGCCTACTATGGTTCTGTCCAGCACTCAATCACGTTACGATAGACTCACCATAGTAAAGTACTGTTCACTATACGATATGTAGTAAGCACCTGTCGCTGCAATCATGTTTGTGAATTGAATTGTAATTCTATTAAATAGCAATTCTGATAAGCTACAATAGGAGGAATATTAATCACACGCTATAAAAGTAAAGATATATTAAGCACAAATTTACTCTTTATTACCTTACCAATTAAAAAATTAAATGATACGTGAAAATCGGAAGAATATTTTCCACAGGTTAGCAAAATAAAAATAAATTTACGCTTACGTGCATAACTTAATTAATACATACTGTAATATGTACATACTAACTAGTAGATATTTCTGTTCATTGACATTTAGGGAGTGGTTAAAATTTAAAACAGTAAAAAAGATAAAGCAATCAATAACAAAGAATTGATTGATGACTTCATGGAAGGGGAAACACATTTCACCATAATAACATAAAAACCCACAAAATTCCAGCTGTTGGTATTATTGCAAATTCAATAAGATCGAGTTTACTATCCGTTTATAATGGATTGCATTAACAGAAAAGCCCAATAAACTGAAAACTGCTAATTGTTTTTGTTTTATTGTTGTGACCTCCAGAAATCCGACTGGACCAAACGGTATGGTCAGAGACAATCGTAGAGTAATCTCTAGTGCTGCGGTCTCCTGCCCCGATTAAATGGCATGTTGTCCCAATTAAGCGGAGAAAACCCTGGCTATTTTCTTGATTAGGTTCTGTTCTTTAAGATTTGGCCCAAATAAATGATTGGCCCGATTGACCAATGGCCCAAATAGCCGGAATCCACTGTATTACATATTAGAAAAGCATTGCTAAAGTTTAAATACACTATTACAAAATTATTCTTTGCATTATGTCCTTTTGTGACAATCTCACAGATTCTTATCTGATCCTAGATTCTTAATTTCATTCCAGACCAGGTGTTCTTAAGTATATTCTTAATCATGAACTTTATGTAAATTTTCTTGCCACAGAATTTAATGAAAATGAAAGACTGATCTTTAATTTTATCCTTTGTAGTGAACCAATTTGCTTGGGAACTGTTAATATCAAAATACTAAGTTTTTAATTATCTGTATTCAATTTTTACTACTCAAACCATTAAAAAGAAACTTGAGTGTCTTTCTTTAAGCAGTTATAATCGATGTATACTGGATTATCTAAACAGAACTCCACAGAAAAAAAAAATATAAGCATACTATACTGAAAAGAATCCTATGACTGTATTTTAATATAAAGTGCATATTTAAAAAAAAAAAAATTATTTCTGCTGCAGTGTGGACTTTAAAAACTTCCTGAAACTATTTTATTTTTTCCATCCTACAAATGCTTAATCTTCAGCTTTTAAAAAGTCAAAAGTTAGAATTTGTGTTTTAGCAATGATGAGCACTGTTGTGGAGGATAATTGGTATGTGGATATTTGGTATGTGTGTAATTCTTTTAAACTTTTAAAAGAATTTCCTGTTTTTCACTTAGCTATTCCTGAAGATTCCATTGATCAAGAGAGTGAAGATGAAGACAAGCAAGACCCAGATGAAAGAATAAGTATTAGAGCATCGGAAAAAAGAATAGCATGTGAAGAAGAATTTTCTGATAGTGATGATGAAGATGGAAGAAGAGATATTAAATCCCATCGTCCTAAGAAGAAGCAGAAAATTGATGATATAGAAAAGCCAGAGAAAGAATCCAGTAAAAGAGATGACGATAGTAAAGGTGAGATAAGAATTGAAAGTGGTTTATTTTGATACCTTTTTCTAAAAGGTGAGGTCTGTTTTTTTATTTTTAGGAATTATTAATTTTGAGTTTGAATTACCTTATTCTAAACAACAGAAGTAAAAACTGTCTGAGTGTTTCCTGATACAAGTACAAAGTAAGATTTTCAAAAGTGTAACGGTGTTGTTTTCAAAATTAGCATGGGACGGATTATTTTACTAGTCATGAGGGTCTACATAATAAAAGCCTATTGTGTTAGCATATATTTATTTATTTTAATTAAATTAATCATAATTAATCATGATTTTATCTCATAAGACTGCCACCAGTCAGTCATAATTTTATCTGAATCACCTGCCATGTGCTAGGTGAAAAAAAAAAAATATATATATATATATATTTTTATATATATATATATTCCCTTATGATATTGTAGCAACAGTCCTTTTCAACCTGATTAGGACTGCTAGTTCGGTTAATTGAAGAAGTCAGTTAAAATGGGGAATCATAAAGAAGTATACAAGAAGTATCTTAAGAACTTTATTTTGACGTAAAGCATATGCATTTATTTGATCCATAGGCTGGATCGAGAATGTTACGTTTGATGGTAAAAGTATGATTCTCAGTCCTTTTATGTCCTCAGTTGAATGAACTAAAGCTGAAATCACCACATCATTTTGATTTTGAAGCCACTTCCTCACAACTTGGATGTGAAGGAATGTTATACAGATGAATAGCTTTTTCAGTTAAGTTTATTTTCTTCAGGTGTATTTACAGAAGGTAAAAATTCATGAAAAAAAAACATTCTTTGGTATTACACTGAGTTTACCCATGCTGATTTATGTGAGTGGTAGTAAACTGGTAAAGATGAACAGTTTATATTTTTTAAAAGGTCTTGGATTAGTTGATTTTAACAAGAAAAACCAGTAATTTGCAAGATCCACTTTCATTGCTGGGGCTATGCTGTTTTGGCTATCGTTTTTTTTTGTTAAGGTAATATCTTCTAATTTTGAGTGGTTTCATCCACATTGTGGATTTAGTTTCAAACAGATTTCCTTCTTGGTGAATGAGCTTGGGTGATTTTTATCCCAATACTCAATGCAAGAATACCATGACTTTTCCCTAACATCCAAACCATTCGTACCTTGGTGTACAGCTTTCTGAATTTTAGGATGTAAGACCTAAGCAATTCCTTATTTGCTGCATTTATGATGATTGGAGTTTGTTGTATTTCTTGTATAAACCAGTTATATTGGATTGTCTCTAATTGTGGTTTCTTTAAGTAGAGGAAGAAGTAATGGCATTGTGAAACAAATTGAGTTCAAAAATATTTCTAGATTTTCTTTTTGATTTTTTCCACTCATTTACAGTTTTGTATACGTATAATTCAGCCGCAATTGTTTAGAATTGCGTTTATCAAGATTTTCCAGAGCATTCAACTTAGTTTTCATAGAAAAAACAACTGCTCTTTCTTTTCTCACTCATATTTCATTAATTGCATAATATTAAATTAAATTACATACTATATTTTAATTATAATAACAAATAACTTTACTGGTGCAAATATGTTTTGACCAAATATACAACTAACCTCTTGCGATGGGATGCACAGAACTCAGGAGGCATACAGGACCAGGGCCCATGGCACACTACAGTGTCTGTTGTGTATTATTTCTGTAGAAATGCATGTTCACTGGCTGATTTGCATGCTGTGCAGGCTGAAAAACTCAGAATAATTTTTTTGGAGGAAGGGGAATCCCATTTTCTCCACCCTCTATCTCAGTGGTTTTCAATCGGGGTGCCGCAACAACATTCTTGAGGTGCTGTGTAATTTTGGTTTAAGTTACTTAGAGTTATTATTTTATTTTATTTTTTTGAAATATTTCATTATAAAAAGGTGTACAGTATCCATTGCACTGTGTCTTTAATTTTGTGATATCTATAATTGATCTATATTTAGTACCTCTATATAAAGAATAAAATTATTATATAGGTTTATATTAAAAGGTCGAAAACCACTGTGTTAGGTATTTCTTTTGGCCTCGGGGTGCTGTGAAAAAATTATTGGGACACTAAGGGCGCCGTGAAGTGAGAAAGTTTGGGAACCTCTGCTCTATCTACTAACTTCAGTCCATGTTGAAGAGATATAAATTTGTCTGGGCACAGGATTCAATTCAAAATAAATATTTCATTCTCTTTTTACGCGAGTCATTTTGATTTAACACGATTTCTATGAATTTTTTTTGCCTAAATTCTAAGAAAAATTTTTTTTATTTGTGGCATATTAGTATCATTTCTATATTACACGCACCAATAGATTGAATAACAGCTAGTGTATGCGTTTTGAAACGCGTGCTTTTGCTTACCAATGTGTACGTCTAGGTATCTATGAATCATCAACATTTTTATTGAATTTGGTGCACATCTACGGTATTTGTGCATTGTATCTTCGGAAGACATGTAGTAGTAAGCTCTATTTCAAAGTGAAATTTGTGCACATATAAATTTATTAATTTTGCCGATAGTCAATAAATTGTAAGTTTACAAATTTTTCATACCTTTTTTATTAATTATAACTGAGATATTTTTCGGTAGCCCTTATATAATGTCGAATAATTCGCCTATTACCAAAATGAAAAGGAAAGCGATTTCTTTGGAACTTAAAATTCAAATTTTAGATCGTCTTGCAACTGGACAAGGGGCTACACGTCTGTAGGAAAGCATTTTGGTGTACATGAAGCTACCGTAAGAACTATTAAGAAAAATGAAGCTGCAATTAGGAAGTCGGTATGTTCTGGAACAAAAGTAAGTGTTAATTCATCATCATATACAAGAGATATTGTCAAGGAAAAAATGGAAAAGGCCCTGGTAATATGGATAGAAGATCAGTCACAAACAAGAGTACCAGTAGATGGAAATGCCATCAAGCAAACAGCACTAAGAATGTACAGACAGATTAAAGAAAAGGAGCCAAGCACTTCATCTCAGTTAAACAGAAAGTGTGAATTTTCTGCGAGTACAGGTTGGATGACAGGGTTTCTTAAAAGGAATGCTCTTCATAATATAAAAATTAAAGGCGAAACTGCATCTGCAGATGAATCGGCTGCTAAAGTATTCCCATAGGAACTTGCAAAAATTATTGAAGATGGAGGATACACTCCTGATCAAGTGTGGAATGCAGATGAAACTGGTTTCTTCTGGAAACGAATGCCGAACAGAATGTACAAAGGGTACTAGGAAGGTTTTGCAATATGACGCAACAATGAATCACAGGAAGCTGCTTGTTGCTGCATGTTGAGACATGTTCATACGTGCATAGTAGCCGCCGCGCCAAGTCGATGGGCTCAGTTATTCATTAGTAGTGAGAGTGTAAAGTGCTTGCGATGGCATCGTGGTCACGAAATGAGATAAGGACAGTTTTGCGGTATAATTTCGTGCGTGGTTTAACCATAGACCAGTGCTTAGAAGAAATGACTCTTGCACTAGATGATGATTGTCCACATCGTACAACGATATTCAGGTGGTATAGAGAATTCCAAAGGGGAAATTTCACTCTGGAGGATTCTGAGAGGCCGGGAAGGCCACAAACGTCAGTTACGGAGGAAAACGTTACTGCTGTGAGGAAAATGCTCGACGAAAACAGGCGAGTGACCTACCAACATATAGAGGATACTTTGGGCCTAAATGCACCAGCAATTCGTTCGATTCTGCAAGATCATTTGCACGTGAAGAAACTTTGTTCTCTCTGGGTGCCGCATCAACTGACTGAAGAGCAGATGACACGACGTGTGACTTGGTGCCGGGAGATGTTAAAAAAGTTTGATAAGGCACAATCTCGGTATGTGAACAACATCGTGACAGGTGACGAGACTTGGCTGTACTATTACGATCTGCCGACCAAGGCTCAAAACAAAGTTTGGGTCTTTGATGATGACGACACACCCGTAATTGTCAGAAAATCCCGATCTGTAAAGAAGAAAATGATAGTGTATTTTTCAAATCGAGTGGAATTGTGGAACGTGTCGTTTTGGACACACAGAAGACAGTCACAGCTAAGTGGTATACTGAACAATGCCTGCCTAAAGTCATTGGATCTATGAAGAACCTGCGGCCAAAGTCAAGAATGGACACCTGGTACCTCCATCACGATAATGCTCCAGCTGACCGCGCCAAAGCCTGCACCGAATATTTGACCACGACAGGACTGAAACTTCTCGAGCACCCTCCCTACAGTCCAGACCTTGCTCCCTGCGACTTTGCACTGTTCCCGCATGTGAAAATGAAGCTAAAAGGGAGGCGGTTTTCCAGTGATGAGGACCTTCTACGGGCTTGGGACAACGAGTGTGCTTTACTCCCTAGTGAAACTTGGCAGAACTGGTTTAAAGATTGGTTTCGGAGGATGGAGAGGTGTATTGAATGCAATGTCTTTTTTTACACGTATTTTTCAGGAACGTATCTATCGTGTAAAAACAGAATTAGGTGTACATCTAAATATGTGCGTTGTCTCTTTCAAGCAAACATGCCTGGAAGAGACAACGGAGAGTGTTAGTTAATCTTGTAAGTTGATTAAGTGAAAATCGATTAAGAAAGCTTCTGCTGTATTTTCAGGAATTTATTTAAGTAATAATAAAAAAAAAAAAAAAAATCATGAGACATAGCAATTGCATCACTTGTTTACAAATTACATGCATTTGCAGATATAGTGGGCATGGCATCTGGTACTTGCTAGGGCACTGAGTTAAGTAGGTCTGGGAAAAAAAAAAAAATAATAATAATAATAAAAAAATAATTGTAAGAAAATATTTTTTAAACGTCTTGGTTAAGGATTCCAATTTTCTTTAGAGACCTTCAAAAATACATTGTCTATAATATTTATATTTATAAAAAAAATGTTTGAATTTTATTATGGGTCCCAAAATTTCTTTGTTATGATATACAAAGTATTTTTTACTGATGTTTGTGCTGCTTGTCAAATACAGTGGTGGACAAAAAACTGCATCACCTTAAAAAAGTAACATTTGCAGTGAAGTGTCTAAGATATTGTTTGATTACAGTCATTTTGTTTGTCGCAAAGCAAAGGTAACGCTTCAATCAGATAACACTTCTATTGCACCAGACGGTAATTGCAAGGTATTGGCATCAGCTGTTTCTATGAATAAATATGGCATTGGAATGGTATACAAGCTCATTAGTATCCTGTTTTGCGGAGGTATAAGCATGGCTCCATATGTTCAGTTGACAGCAAAGAAATAAAGTGCAGCTATTGCTCTGTCCCAGGAAGTGCTTTCTACACGTGCTATCTCTGATAAAATAGGCTGCACCAGTCAACAGTATCCCGGGTGCTGAAATTAAAGCACGAAACTGGTGCTTTGAAGAGAAGACCTGGATCAGGCCGTAAAAGTGCTTTTAGATCAGTGCTAGTGCTCCTGATCTAAAACTGGACTTTGCGATGGCCTTTGTGTTGAAACAAGTGCACGAACTATCCAAAGACTTTTCGGAATGTGGTCTTAATGCCTATTGGCCCAAGAAGAAGCCTTTGTGGACCCAACAAATGAGGAAAAAGTGACTTGCTTGGGCTAAAATGCATGGTTCATACACAAAAGAGCAATGGGACGCCATCATCTTTTGTGATGAATCAAAATTCAACCTGCATAGCTCGGAAGCAATATGCCAGAAGATGAAAATTGGAGGCATACCATCCTGACTGCATAACATCAATTGTAAACTTTCCTGCCGGTCAGATGGTCTGGGGATGCATAATAAGCAAAGAGGTGGGGGTGGGGCAAATTAAGTTTATTAACAGAACGGTGAATGTAAAAACCTACACTGCTATCTTGGAGGAGTGCCTGAAATCTGTTATTAGGGATCACCACACAGACGTCCAAAATTGCATTTTTCAGCAGGAATCGGCACCTCAGTAGCCACGTGGGAAGGAGCAGCAGTGCGTAGCATACGCTTCTTCATGTTGATTAGACCGGGGTTTGAGCCCGTCGCCACCAAATATGGAGGATGTGGAAAGGTCAGGGAATGACCACCGCATATCCCGGAGCAATATGGCCTTAGTTGCTAATTCTCCTAAAAAAAAAAAAAAAAAAAAAAACAAATAACAAATCAACAGGAATCGGCACCTTGCCACACGGGAAAATTGGTAAGTTTTATGCTATTCAGATTTAATGATGAGTGAGTTTGTCTTCTTCTCACAAGGCTTAAAACATACTTATGCCAATGTTTTCCCTCATTTTTCTCCCTTAAGGTGCAGTCATACCCCAGAAATGCTGGCATTACAGTGTTGGACTTGCCCGGCAACAGTGCAGATTTGAACCCTATTGAAAATTGCTGGTACATAATGTCATCTAAAATTGCTCAGAAGAAGCTAGCAAGTAAGATTCAGCTGCAGGTTGTAAGGTTGTGGTACCACGAAATTGGGCAACCATATATCCAGAAGTTGAATAACTATGCCAGATCATTGCTAAACTGTAATTGCAGCTCAAGGAGAAACAACAAAATATTGAGGACTGATTTTGCTGATTTACAGTACATAATACTATTACGTTAACTTGTCATTTCAGTTTGTACACATAAATGCAATAAAATGTATGTTTGGTTGTCATGATTGCCATTTTCGTTAATTACGCATTTTACTATTTTGGAAGATATTTATAGCAATTAGGTTATCAAGTGGAGTCTTTTTATTGGATTTCATTCACAGAAATATATATCCCATCTAACAAATGCATTTCTAACATTTCTGCAACCCACAATGCAAAACAGATTATTTGCAAAATTCACAAGTGATGCAGTTGTTTTGTCTGCCACTAAGTGTCACTTGAGTTGTTCATTACTCATGGTTAACATTATTCAGTTAAAACTCAAAAGCTAGTTACTGTGTGATTAGTATTGAATTAATAACAGTAACTCACTTCTGTATCTACATACTTTGTTTGCAATGTAAAAAAGAAATAAAAGGAATAAAAAAAATTATAATATACTGAGGAGAGGGGGATTTCAGCATGGAGGAAACATGTACAGCAGATTCTAATCTTTGTTGGTTGGAAGTAAATGAATGTTATTCATGTTCCAGATTATTCCTATTTTACTTTATTAATATTGGAGAAATCAGTAGGTGTTCTTACTTTAAGTGGGTTCTTGGCTTCAATCTTAAATTTGTATACAGTGGAAATCGTTTAACACGATGAAACCCTGGGGGCAGAAATAGTTTTTCGTGCTAAAAGAAGTAAACAAAAAAAAAAAAAAACTCCGCCAATGTTTTTGGTGTTGTAATAATCAAAAGAGTTAAGATAGAAAGTTTAAACAAATTAACATTTTATGCACTACTTAACACTACACAAGGGGCATTTTACAAACAATAAATTAACACTTAACATGTTCATTGACTTCATCAGACAAAAAAACACACACAATACAGTCGGTCCTCGTATAACACGTGTTTGCATTACGAATTCGATCATACACGATTTATAAATAGGGGAATGTTATCTTATATAACACGAACCGAATTCGCTTATACACGATTCGCCTTTGTGTTTACAAGAAATGGCAGTCGAATGCGGAATCACCCCAACTGAACGCAACACGATAGGAACGAAGAAGATTCTGAAAATGTATTTATGTGTTTTATATCAGTGAAGGGGAAACACATTTCACCATAAAAACGTAAAAACCAACAATTCCAGCTATCGATATAATTGCAAATGCAATTAGATGGAGTTTACTACCAGTTTATAACAGATTCCGCTAGCAGAAACGCAACTGGAAATTGTTTTTATTGTTTTATGGTAGTAACCCCCAGAAATGTGCTTTAGTAAAATGTGAGGTGTTAATAGTGTATCTCGGCCTTTACGGTGTTGTTTATTCAGTTGCTACACGCGCGCAGCTTTGTTTATGTGTATCAAGCGTGCCACCTCGTTTGTAATTGTGCTTTATTCCCTAAAAATTAGTAAAATACTTAAAAGGTGTGAAAAGGAAGCGTCCTGGCTAAGACACTGCAGATTCAGAGAGAAAAAAAAAGAAGCAATATCGATAAACAGAGGCGGACTGGGTCAAAAATTCTTACCCGGGAAAATTTGTAGTGGCCTCATACTACGGTTTATGGCCAAAATCACACCGGCCTCCGGCCCACCGTGGTTTCCCCCGTAAGGCTTATGGCCAGTCCGCTTCTGTCGATAGAGAAAAAATATGAAATTGTGAAACGCTTTGAGCGAAATGAAAGATCATGTGATATTGCACGTGCTACAGACCTAAATGAGGCAACGCGGAGAATTACAAAGAATGCGGAGAAAATAAAAACAACTTTCATAGCGAGAACAACTCAAAGTGTAATTAAAATCCATTAGATTAAGACACAAAGAATTGGAAGAGATGGAACGGCTGTCATCTCTTTGGATAGAAAATCAAACAAAAAGCAAGTTTGCTTACGATAGAAGCAAAAGCATTAGCAATATTTTATTACGACTTACGTATTATAATTTATACTTACGTATTATAAAATACGTAAGTATTTTATTACGACTATTTTATTTAATATAATAAATTTTTTACGAATAAAATACGTATTTTATCCGTAAAAAATACTTTTTTAGTATTAAAAAATACTAAAAATACTTTATTATAATATTATTTTTATTACGTATTTTAATCATTATAAAATTCGTAAGTATTTTATAACGATTAAAATTACCCGATTATTTATTGTGTTTGGTAATGTTTTGGTTCCAAATGTGTGTTCAATCTTGGGTGGTCGGCACATAACCCTCCTTTTCCCATAGGGCCTGTTGTTTATATTGCACGATTTTGCATTGCACGAGGGTTTCTAGGAACGCAACTATCGTGCTATACGAGGACAGACTGTATGTAAAAATTTAAAAAAAAATTTTAATTATTTTTTGTAAAAAAATCTATCTTTTTTTGCACCGTGTTATTTATCATCTTATTATCTACAAATTGTTCAGTACCATTCATCATTTGGTTCATTCCACCACTTGTATGTACATCTAAATATGTGCGCATACTTTTTATCAATTTTCACATTTCTGATGTATTAGGAACAGGAACTAACAAATCTATGTCATGTCTACATTATTATCACTATCTTCACCAACGGGATACACTTCTATAGGCTGTACAATGTCCAAAATATCACAATCTGTTAAAATCGGCGCTATACACAAATTAATATCATCAACTGTGACAAATTCATCCTAAGATACTGAATTTTCTAAAAGAGATGAAACACGCCCAAACATTTCACTGAATGTCGGTTCAGCTTCTTGATTGTCTTGAGACTTGAGTAGGTATTAAATCTGTCAATTTGGAAAATTCCGCATGACGAAAACAATTTTCGATAGTCTTTGATGTTAGAAGATTCCAAGCAGGGTGCAACATATGCAATGCATCCAATAAGTTGACAGAGAAATGTTCTTTTGCTTTAATTGCGGCGATATATTTTCTTAGCAGTTGTTTTTGGTAATAAAATTTTAAATTCTGTATTATGCCTTGATCACAAGGCTGTAAAATGCTTGTAGTATTTGGAGGCAAAAATATAAGCTTTTAATCTTACTTTTAATCACACAAAAATATAGCTTTTAATCTCACTTCAGAGTGAGCTGGACAATTGCTCTGGACAAAAGCTGGACAATTGCTCTGGACAAAAGCTGGACAATCATGGCAACTTTTTGCATAAAAAGAGCGTTTATCTAAATTCAAAAGCCAATCAGTAAATGTTGTCGTGGCCATCCACGCCTTCTTGTTTGCTGTGTACTCAACCGGTATTTTTTTACATTTTTAAAACGGCTTGGATTCACATTAAAATAATTTTCCTCCTAATGATATTTATTCAGCAAATGGGAGAAGAGAGAGATGTGGTAATACATAACAAATACAAAAATACGTAACATAAGCTTGTTTTACTGTGGTAAAACAAGCTTCTGTTTAAGCGTGGTCACACACTATGTTTATCTAACATGACCCCACGGTATCATTGTTGATTTCCTTGAAAAAGTAGGCAAGACAGTTTCTTCTAGTCCGGAATGTGGTGGGTTTGGTCTTGGTGCTAGAAATGAGGAGGGTGAAAGTTTAATTGAATTTTGTCATCTGAACAGTCTTGTCACATGTAACACCTGCTTTCAGCAGCACCCGAGAAGACTCTACACATGGAAATCACCTGATCATAAAATAAGGAATCAGATCAGATTGATTATATCCTTATGCAGCAAAGGTGGCATTCCATTGTAATCACAGAAAAAACACTTCCTGGAGTAGATTGTGGCAGTGATCATCAGCTACTCCACATCATTCTCAAGCTAAAGCTGAAAAAGATCATGAATAAGGTTTTCCCTAGACAATTGGATGTACAAAATATATTCCAAATGATTATATGCTTGAAACAGGCAATCGTTTTCAAGCTCTCTTAGAACTAGATGACTATATACTGCCTGAGGAAATGTGGGAAAATACAAAAAAGCATTACTAAGGATTCAGCAATTACACATTAGAGAAAGGTCAAAGATCAGGAAGCCTTGGATTACAGAAGCCACTTTTAAACTTATTGAACAGAGAAGAACTGCAGACTTTCCCACACCCAGTGCACAAGGGTCCAATCTGATTAGCTGTCTTCTTTGTTGTATTCACATATATGAAAAATTCCTTGTCCCCATTCTTTGCTCTCTTAGGCAATGCTTTCTCATATACAGCGTTCGCCTCCCTGACCTTATTTGTGTCACTATTCAGATTAACTTGTTTACCAGTTGTAGACCAGTACTTTTCATCGCCCTGTAACTGTCCATTGGTGGGTTGCTATTCCCCAAGAGTAATAAAACCTTGCATTTAGCAGCAACATTCTATCTTTTTTTGCTCTATTTGACCAGCCAGCTCTGCAGTCATCTATTTCGGCATTTTCCTCCTATTTTCTTAAAGATATGTATGCATTCATTGCTGTGATTTTTGCTTTTAAAGCATTCCATAATTCAAATGTATTCGCCATCCCTCAGCAATCCACCCAGTTAACAGATGCCATATAGTACCTTAAACTCTCAAAGTCTCCTCTTCTGAGGTTAAAATCTGTGCCTTTACCTTTAACTACGACAGCATCTTTCTTCATCTTCCAACTTACATTTGCATGATCACTTCTTGACACTGGTCCCTGTACTTTAAGCCCTGTGATGTCATCTGATTCATTAGTAATGGTCAAGAATATTCTCACCCTTAGTACTTTCTCTAACATGCTGGTACAAATAATAATAATAATTATTATTATTATTATTATTATTAGCCATATGGTGCAAGGAAGCCTGAGGCTTATGCTGTCAAAAAAAAAAAAAAAATTCCCTATTACCCTGAGAGAGAGAGAGAGAGAGAGAGAGAGAGAGAGAGAGAGAGAGAGAGAGAGAGAGAGAGAGAGAGAGAGAGAGAGAGAGAGAGAGAGAGATATCACCAAGAAAGATAAGAATGGTGATATCCAGCTCAGGACCCTGGGTGTGCCAAGCCCATACTCACCAGATGTGAGCCCATGGGGATAATCATAGTTCATTTAAAACAATGTTTCCCCTCCCACTTATTCCAAAAAACGTTTTGTAACTTTCATTGGGTAGCTTAAATTTAATTTCACTAGTGGTTAAAACTACGGTGAACCTTCGCTAATCCAGATTAATTGGGGGAGAGGTCATCTGGATTAAGCGATAATCCAGATTAGCGAAGCAGAAGATAACTTTAAAAGAACAAAAACTTAGAACACAAATAAATGGAAAATTTGATTAATAAAATATAGGTAGTGCTGAAGAAAGGTAAAAAAAAAAAAAAAATCACCATAGAACCATTATTTAAACACTGTAAAAAGACAATACAATACATTTATCCATTGATAGATGGAGATAAATGTATTGTCTTTTTATATATTTATCAGGTGGCATTGGCATGCGATGCCAGTACCACCTGATAGTTGCTGTGAATACCACTGAAATACAGCTTTATAATAACATACACATATAAGTTATAAATCCAGTTTAATGTAAGAATACAAATAGCTACTAACAGTAGCTTTCGAGACGCGTGTCTCTTCATCAACTGACATTTAAATACAAAAATATACAACGGATAAGTGCAATGAGCTGAGTGAGGCACGTTAATCATGCGTCATTGTTGTTGCACGGACGTGCGCTGCTTTCTACTCCACTGATCATCTAGCATTAGTGTAAAAGTCCAGACTGTTACAACATCTACAAGGTAAGGTCTCGCCTATCGTATTTACGAACCTTATACATATCATCGGGCTAATCAGATCTCTGATACCTACCGTTTACGCCAACAGCGCAAATTCATAAACTTAAGCATAGAAGCTAACTCCTTAAAGGCAAGCACATGTTCAAGTGATACAACTTCCTTCGTCTTGAACCTAAGCAGCAAACAACTATCTATCAAACAGCTGAATGTCTTATCCAACGGCATGAAATTCACTGTCATACCATCCAAACCTCCATTCACACAGCTCGCTATGGGTATAGAAGCCAGTATTACCAACCTTCCCGAAGAAACTGCCAACGAGATCCGTTTCAGGACTGCCGAAATCCTCCGCAGCACTCGAAAAACTTACTCAAACCTTAACCATCGTCAACATGCCGCCCTATCATCTATAAGAAAAGACAACTCCATCGTCGTACTTCCTGCGGATAAAGGGCGCCGGACCGTTGTGTTAGACCGATCAACCTACCGAGAGAAAGCCCTGACCCTACTACTAGACCCAAACGTATATGAACCTCTATCTGATCCACCCATTAAGGTCTTGAAACGTCTAGAGACACATGTCAATAAACTCGTCCACACATGGTTTAAAGATAAGAAGATCTCGACTACAACTCAGCGTCTTCTACGTGCTACTGGCTGCCAACTACCGCAATTCTATGGATTACCAAAGATCCACAAACCGGGTATTCCCCTCAGACCAATAGTGTCGTGCTGCAGTGCCCCAATGTATGAACTGTCCAAGCATATCGCGCGCCTCCTCTCACCTCTTATAGGTAATACCTCGCACACCGTTAAAAATAGCAGTGAATTCATCCACCTCATTAAGGACCTTTCAATCCCTGACAACACTGTCATGGCATCATTTGATGTGATTTGTTTATTCACTTCAATTCCCGTCCAACAGGCCGTGCACTGCGCCAGAAGGCTCCTCGAGAACGACTTAAGCCTCCAATCCAGGACATCACTATCCACTGATGACATCTGTACCGCCCTCAACCTATGCTTATCAAGCAGCATCTTCACTTTTGAGGATTCAGTCTACCAGCAGGTACATGGCACTGCTATGGGTGCCCCTGTCAGTTCCGTTGTAGGCAACATCGCCATGGAAGATCTGGAGGAGCAGATACACCGGAACCCACCTACACCTATTACAACATGGTGTAGATATGTTGACGATATTTTTACCATAATACCACGTGGCTCTGAAACTGCACTACTGGAATACCTCAACTCCCTATCTAATTTCATCAAGTTTACCATAGAGTCAGAGGTGAATGGTACGCTCCCGTTCCTGGACGTCCTAGTGCATCGCGTAGGCCCACATCTAGAGACTTCAGTATACCGCAAACCTATGTGGTGCGGTCAATTCACTAACTACAGATCCGGCCACGCACCAAGCCATCTCAATAGCACTGCTCGCACCCTATTCTCCAGGGCTTGGAGCCATTCCAGCTCTGATACAATTAGGCGTAACGAGATCTCCCGTGTGAAGGCGGACCTAACCAAATGTGGTTATCCATCCCATGTGCTAAGCAGATGCCTATTACAGGCAGAAGAAATCACATCCAACCCAAGACCACTGAACCAAGTCGGTATATCGTCCGCCTTCATTCCCTATTATCCAGGCGTGTCAGGACAGATCTCGAAGGTCCTTAGAAATTACAACATCAAATGTGTGCAATTACCCTGCAGGAACCTACGTTCACTTGTCTCCAGCGTGAAGACTCCTGTCACACCTGTCTTACGCAGCAATGTAGTATATCGCAATACCTGTAGAGACTGTAACAGTTGCTACATAGGAGAAACATCAAGGAGTCTCCAAGATCGCCTTATGGAACACGACAGAGCAATCCGGCTTGCCGAAACTGACCAGTCTGCGGTCGCGGAACATTTTTGGGCCACCAACCACAATCTTGACCCCAAACGCGACTTTGAAATAGTAGACCACTCACGACACTTTCGCCACCGCCTATGGCTAGAGTCACTCAACATAGTAAACAATCCAAAGGCATTAAATCGTCAGAAAGGCATACGTCTACACCCCATCCTAGAGACAACAGTTTTAATGCTAGATGATCAGTGGAGTAGAAAGCAGCGCATGTCCGTGCAACAACGACGCATGATTAACGTGCCTCACTCAGCTCATTGCACTTATCCGTTGTATATTTTTGTATTTAAATGTCAGTTGATGAAGAGACATGCGTCTCGAAAGCTACTTTTAGTATATATTTGTATTCTTACATTAAACTGGATTTATAACTTATACGTGTATGTTATTATAAACCATGGACCCCAGTACACCAGGCCCATTCGTTACGAAATACAGCTTATTCCAGCAACACTTCTTTTGACTTTTTTAAATGTCTGTCTATTTGATACACTGCTTTTATCACTTCCCACATCGAATTGAAAAGAAATGTCTTTATAGATTCTTTTTGTTTTTTAATATCTGACACAGTCTGTTGGCCAATACCAAATTCTTTAGAACTCATAATTTTATAAAATATGATAACATGTACATATAAAGAAGTGTGCAAATGAAGCAATGTAAGCAATGACATCAATCCAACTCATAGTCAACGATGATACTGAACAATATGCAAGACAATGTAATGTATGTTCCATCTCTCTTTGCACATGTGTCTTTCAAAGTACTCAACGGTGAATAGAATTTTTTGTATTTTGATCCAGTTTACCAACATCCAGATTAATTGTAACCATATTAGCAAGGGTTTCTGTAGTGTAAGTTTATATTTATAAAGTATTTGGAAAACTGATTAATATTCTTTATTAAGGCTTTATTATCAATATTTTGGGAAAAATTTAGTAAATTTCATTCAGTAGGTTTAACATTTTAGTGACGTTTTGTCAACAGTTTAATTTCTGTGATTTTGTTAACATCAATTCTGTAAAATGTTGCAAATTTTAGTTTTGTAATCTTTACAAAGTTCAAATTTTACTTAAATTATGGTTGCTGCAAAATCCACTTACAACTCAAAGTCCAGGGAAATCAGGACTCAAACATAAATGCCTACTGGCATTTCCGGTGTGAGTCGCAACTTCATCATTTGTATAGCCTGTGGAATGTATTGTCTGACCTAATGCATCTGGGGACTCTTTTCTTTACAACCGATGTAAGGAGTGTACCTATCTCAAATTAAAACTTAGTGCATTATGAGAAGAATTTGAGTCACTGAAGAAAGAAATGTTTATGCTAGAAAGAAATGTAACTGGGAGCTTCTCAGCGATTCAACTATCTCCTGACCTGCCAAGTGATGCACCCCCGATTCAGGTCAGAGAAAAGAATAGTCAAGAACAGACTGCTGTGGTCAAAGGAGATCTAGTTTTGTTGGATGAATCTAATGGGTAATATTTTTTGTAATAAATATAGGTGGTCTAAAACCAAAGCTTCTATTGTTTGCCAGGAGTAACAGTTGATGATGTTACCAACAGATTGTCAAATTTTAAGGATGGTAAAGAGATAATTATTATTCATGTGAGCACTAATGATATTTAGTATATACTACCTGAACATCTGTTTGAGAAATATAGGACTATGCTGAAAAAATGCCGCGAGTTAGGTTTGAATCTGTAAATGTCTGCAGATCTGTCCAGACACGATAGGAGGGACTATATGATGAAAGTTTTGTGGATAAAGCTTTCATCATATAGGCTTTGTGGGCTTTTTGCACCAACTAAGAAATACTGTTCAAGGTTTTAGGCCTAAATGGATGTCAGATGAACTAATGACACTCGTGGCAGAGAAAAAAAAATGCATGTGATGCATATTAATTATCAGACAAAAGAGAAGCCTATGGTAGATATAAGTTAGTCAGTAATCAAGTCACAAAGGAGGTTAGGCAAGTGAAGGCAGATTACAAGAAATCTTTGGCAAAGGATGCAAAGACTTCTTTACTTGTATAAACTCTAGAAGGAAGGGGATGATTCAGATTGGTCCACTTGATATCAATGGTTTGACTATTGATGATCCAGCTCAGATAGCTGACAAACTGGATGAGTGTTTTGCATCTACATTCACACATGAGAATTTTGTAGGGAAGTGGAGGACAGAAGCTTAGTAAACTCTAACAGGGAGTTAAATGATTTTGTAATAACTGAGTGGAAATTGGAGAAGAAATTGCTGAAGTTAAACATAAGAAATGAATCTGGGGAGGATAGGATCTATCCAGTCATATTAAAGGAGACTGCAAGGAAGTAAGCAAACCATTAGCCATAATTATGAGAGCATCCTTGGACTGAGGGGAGGTCCCCAAGTACTGGAGATGTGCAAATGTATCCCCAGTTCAGGGATCAAAGGATGTCACGAGTAATTACAGACCTGTTAGTTTTTCTGTTCCAGGAAAAATAATGGAGTCACTGGTTAAAGAAGCATTGCAGGCTCGTCTAAACAAGGCTTCAGTTATAGCTTGGACACAGTATGGGTTTATTAAGGGAGTCTTGTCTGACAAATTTGATTGGATACTATGATGTGGGTACATAAGAACTGGATGCAAAAAATAATTTTGATATCATGTACTTGAATTTAGGGAAAGCTTTTGATACTGTTGCACATGGAAGATTACTGTAAAAATTAGAGCAGTATGGGATTAAGGGCAAGTTGCTACAATGGATAAAAGAGTGGTTGAGGGGGAGAAGACAGAGTATGGTAATCAATGAACACTGCTCTTTGTGGATTAATGTTATTAATCCACAACACCGATAGTCAACACCGAACCCCCCCCGGGTGTCTGGGGGGGTTCGGTGTTGGATCCATTATTGTTTTTTATATTTATCAATGATTTTGATGAAGGTATTTATCAGGCTTAAGGTATTTATCAGGCTAAATATGCAGATGATACAAAAGTTGGCAGTGTTGTTAATGGCAGTATACTTCTGCAACAGGATCTAGAAAAGTTGGGCAGACAGGCTGAGAAGTGGCAACTAAAGTTTAATATTGGCAAATGCAAAGTACTGTATATCATCAGTAATTATTGAAAATAATCAATATCATTAACACTAGTAACTAAAAATAAAACTAGATTGTTGCCCTTCTGAAAACCAGATAAAAAGGACACTTCAAATAAAATTTAAAAAAATGGTGGATATTACTTTTTATTCTTTTTTTCATATTGAAAATGATTTTGGAGGTTTTTTGGAAAAGAATTAAAAATGTCTGTTAAGCCCACAGAATCACCAGAAAATAACTTTTTCCTAAATTAGGCAGGAAGCCTGTATACTACAAAGATACTTAGTTGTACAGGTAGCATATATTTATTTTGATTTTTAGTTTTGCATGTGTCATTTTATTTTTAGTCAAAGAATTTTTTTAATTGGTTTTGAAAGTCTTGTATATTTAAATCACCAAGCCTTTTAACATGTCTTTGATTTCATCTTTCACCGAGCTCTTTGTTTTTAGTTTTGTTATCCTGTTTAGAGGTATTCTTTTAGTTGAGGACCTCCAGGGCTAGGTCAAAACCTAGTCACATTCTTATTATCCACTTAGATTGGAATACTTTTCACAGTGTGTCTGTTTTAAGAAACCATTAAACTATTTAAATTTTACAAAAGTTTAGAATGTGCTTAGGGTAGTGTGGAATATGCCAACATGAAATTTAACAGTTTGTTAAAATTAAGTAGCTTTACCATGTTTTGCATTTAACTGGAAATTTTAGTATCTTTCCATACATTAAAATAATTTTCCTCCTAATGATATTTATTCAGCAAATGGGAGAAGAGAGAGATGTGGTAATACATAACAAATACAAAAATACGTAACATAAGCTTGTTTTACTGTGGTAAAACAAGCTTCTGTTTAAGCGTGGTCACACACTATGTTTATCTAACATGACCCCACGGTATCATTGTTGATTTCCTTGAAAAAGTAGGCAAGACAGTTTCTTCTAGTCCGGAATGTGGTGGGTTTGGTCTTGGTGCTAGAAATGAGGAGGGTGAAAGTTTAATTGAATTTTGTCATCTGAACAGTCTTGTCACATGTAACACCTGCTTTCAGCAGCACCCGAGAAGACTCTACACATGGAAATCACCTGATCATAAAATAAGGAATCAGATCAGATTGATTATATCCTTATGCAGCAAAGGTGGCATTCCATTGTAATCACAGAAAAAACACTTCCTGGAGTAGATTGTGGCAGTGATCATCAGCTACTCCACATCATTCTCAAGCTAAAGCTGAAAAAGATCATGAATAAGGTTTTCCCTAGACAATTGGATGTACAAAATATATTCCAAATGATTATATGCTTGAAACAGGCAATCGTTTTCAAGCTCTCTTAGAACTAGATGACTATATACTGCCTGAGGAAATGTGGGAAAATACAAAAAAGCATTACTAAGGATTCAGCAATTACACATTAGAGAAAGGTCAAAGATCAGGAAGCCTTGGATTACAGAAGCCACTTTTAAACTTATTGAACAGAGAAGAACTGCAGAAGCCCAGGGTGTACAAGGAAATGAAGAGTATCAGGGACTGAGCAAAGTCATCAAGTGCTGTTTAAGCCAGGACAAACAGGATTATATCAATCGAAAGTGTAAAGAAATCGAATACCACAACAAACGAAACAACACTAAAATGATGTATGATGTAATTAAGTCCTTAAGACAAAAGTTCTGACCAAAACTTAATGTAATTAAAGACTTCAAAGGAGAAATTTTAACAGAGGAGAACACAATCAAAGGAAGGTGAAAAGAATACTGTGAGCAGATCTTCCGAGCACCTGCTGGTCCTAATGATCTGCCACCTCCCTTTTCAAGAGTGTGATCATGAACCAGTCCACTGAAGGAAGAAGTCGAAAAAGCCATCAGAGAACTAACGTGTGGCAAATCACCTGGAATTGATGAAATCCAAGCTGAATTGATTAAAGCTACAGATGTGAAGGGTGGCGAGTTTTTTCATAAAATGATTGTAAAAATTTGGGAAACAAGACTGTGGCCATCAGATTGGAAAAAATCAATTTTCATCCCCTTACCAAAAAAAGGAGATCTGAAAATTTGCTCAAATTACAGGACTATTAGCCTAATTTCTCATGCGAGCAAGATTCTTCTTAAAATCATATTAAACAGAACCTCAAGAAAACTTGAAGAAATGCCAGAAGAGCAACCAGGTTTCAGCAGGGGTAGAGGAACCAGAAATCAGATCTTAAGTCTACGACTGATTATTGAAAAATGCAAAGAATTGAATGTTACAGCCTTTTTTTTGTATTTTATAGATTATGCAAAAGCATTTGATTGTGTTCATCATGAGAGACTATGGGAAACTGACTATTATGGGTTTCCCAATCCACATAATTCAGCTGATAAAGTTACTACCACGAACAGGAAGGAACTGTGAGAACGAACATGGGAAACATACTCTTTCACAATAGGTAATGGTGCTAGGCATGACTGTATTTTGTCACCTCACCTTTTTAATCTTTATGCCGAAGATATCATTCATAAAGCTTTGGAAGATTTAGAAGCCGGCATCAAAACAAAGGTTTGATAAACCTTTGTTATGCAGATGATACTATGCTAATTGGTAATTCTAAGGATCATCTTAAAGAAACTTTGAGGAAAGTATGTGAAGCAAGTAAAAAAAGGATGGTTCTAAATGTGTGTAAAACTAAAATTATGGTGATTGGTGATAATCTCGATTCCAGTAAAGTGAAGGTTAACGGGCATGATATCGAAGAAGTTGATGAATTTGATTACTTAGGGTTAAGAATAAATAAAAATAGTGACTGCACAAATGATGTAAAGAGACGACAGGCAATTGCTAAAACGTTAGTCACTGATCTGATAAAATTATGGAGAGATCATGATCTGCCCCTAAAGACGAAACTGAGAATCATTGATTCATTAATTTTTCCAGTTGCCACTTATGGATGTGAAGGGTAGAATCTGCAAAGAGTTGACAGGAAGAAAATTGAGGCATTTGACATCTGGTGTTACAGGAGAATACTGTGTATTTCTTACTTGGATCGAAGAACAAATGAGTGGGTATTGAATAAAATTGGCAGGCCTAAAATTCTTCTTCATAGCATCAATAGTAGAAAACTCAAGTTTTTTGGTCATATAGTAAGAAGGGAAAAAACTTTCTGTTGAAGAATATAATGGAAGGAAAAACTGAGGGTAAGAGGTGCAAAGGAAGATCTGCAACTAGGTGGAAGGATGGGATCAGTGAACTTCTGGGCATGACTTTGCGATGCTGCTCGTATAGCACACGATTGATGCAGTTGGAGGAATTTGTTGGTGGCCACAACAGTTCCTCAGGGAGCTATGTGACTGGAAGAAGAAAAGGATATACCATAGACAATGCTTGAAGAAAACCTATGATTGTAGCGTGAAAGCCACCCACCAACGAAAAGCCAACTAGCTTTGAAACAGTGACATCTGGGAGGTGGTGGTGCCCACCAAGAATAAGTGACAATAGTCTTCTCTATTAGTGAAGCGTTGCTTATTCGAGGTAGTGCAATACATAGTAACTCGTTGAAAAGGATGAGCACAACATGTGGTAGATGACTTTCATCAACCGGTGAAATACCACCACTTTGCTTATTGGAGGCTTGAAGTGGTGAAACCCATGTTTAGTCTCTAGAGCAAAGTTTCTGGCATCGCCCTCCCCCATACTTCTCCTTCAACCCATGCACGGTACTAAGTACTATAGGTTTTGATACCTTTCGTGTTTGGGGTTTTCATAAAAAAAAAAGATGAAATTATGCCTTTTACACTACTATCGTAGTTTTTCTTCAAGAGTTGTCTATGGTGTATCTACACTATTATTATATAGATATAGTAACGTATTTATCTATTCATAGCCGGGGAAGAGACACGCACAGGGTCAAAAGCTTCTGTAAGTATTTTATTTTATTTTATCAAAAGAAGCGAGCGCAGCAAGCAGGGGGCAAAGTCCCCTAATTGTTGTTGTTGTTATTATTATTATTATATATATATATTTTTTTTTTTTTTATATATATATAGAGAAAGAAGATAGAAAGATTGATGGTTCTGGAGACAAATCAGAAGGAAAAGGGTAAATATTGGATTGTGTCTTAACTGCCATGATTTATACAAATATGTAAAGAGAACAGTACTTTTGTGTGTGATATATGGAGTATTCAGTAAGTTACCTAACTTGACTATAAGTATGCTTCACAAATAAAAAATTGCAATGTTATGAAAATCTTATAAATGATATTTTTAAATCTTCTGTTCCTTATAAAATTGGAGTATCAGGCGATCATCAAATTTTTGACCGAAGAAGGACGAACCAAAGGTTGTTCACAAATGCAGGAAAGTTTTTATCATATTTTCATAAACATTTGTTTCTTATGTGTATAGGTTGAGCTCAATAAAGTGAAGTATGAAAAAAAAAATTAAAGAAAAACATCAGTGTTACAAAACTGGAACATCAAATCATCATAAAACTTTTGACATACAGGAAGGAAATGGACCACAAGTTATTCAGGAATATGCAAAACTTGCATATGGTGATGCTTCCCCTTCTAAACACCAGATGAAATAACATTTGATGTAAGCAATTTAAATTGGGTCAAGAATCAAAAATGATTTCTACTTGGGATGTCGAACAGAAATGACAACTCCAGAAATGGACAAAAAATATATTGAAGACTTGGTCATGCAGGAAATACATAGTAGTGTCTCTGATGACCAGGCAGTATAATATTTCTGAGAGGTACTACCATTTTCAATGAACATTTGTTCATATCTGGGGTCAGTTCTTGTTGATTGCCAAGAATCCTTACTTGCAGTGCTCAAATTTTTGAGGATGTAATTTACAGATGAATGATGTTGATCACGAGTTTCAAGCAACTTCTGATGAAATGAGGATTCATCACTGGAATCTGGAAAATAAACAGGAGTACATGAAATGGAAGCACCATAGGTCTTTCTCTCTCAAGAAATTCAGGATTCAGTCATCTGCTTGGAAGAACATGTCATTTTTTGTGATATGGAAGGAATTGTTTTGATAGACTCCATGTCACATAAGAAAACAGTTGTTGGATATTTCTGTGCTGCTGTTTTCATAAAATGATTGTAAAATATATAATTTAAGAGGCCTTCTGAGGAACAGATAAGAAGATAAATTGACAGGATGTGTTTTCCTTCTTCATGACTATGCTTCTGTACACAAATCCACAAAGATTGATGCTCTGTGAGAGATTGTGAATTTCATGAGTTAAATTACCCACTCTACAGGCCAGGATTGTTCCCCGATGGTTATTTGCTCTTCAGACATTTGAAAAACACCTGTGTTGAAATTGGTTTTCCTTGGTGACTATTTCAAGGATGCTGCAAATGACTTTTTCCAAGGCTAGAAACAAAGGCTGTCCCCCCATCCTCCACTAGCTATTATCTCTTCGCCCTCAGAATGAAGATGTATTGAACTCAAGGGAATATATATTCTGAAAATTTTTAAAAAAAAAATAGGTTGTTGTGTCTTTATTACTGAGGTATATAACTCTCTTATCTGCCTTCTGCCTAAGCTTCTTCATCACTGAAGTTTTAAACATTAGTGAAGTGACTGAAAAAAATTTAAACCGTGACATGAGTGCCATGAGGCATTTTTGATTTTCACCATAATTTTCATGTTAATTTAACAATATATGGAAAAATGTAATTTGTTTTATACCATGGTACATTTTTAAAAGATTGCTGAAATATATAATGTAGCTTCCAACTGCCCAGATTTACAACAGAGAATATCCATCCTAATTATGTGTTTTTTTTTTTTTTTAAACAGCTCTGTAAATTTGCTTATTTTTTTCAGATGACAATTGGTTTTCAGGTGTAGTTAGGCGTGAATGCGTTGAATATGTAAAACAGTATTCTGTAATTTTAAATTGTACACCGAATGCACAATTACCATACATTTTGTTAACATGCATCCAATGATCTGTATATTGTGTTCTGTTACCACATGTCCATACTTATGTTCAGTTTATTCTGCTACACTTCTAATCCTTATGATCATCCCCATGTATAAACAGAGAAAATTATTTATTTATGAGAGTGGTATTTGTTATGCATTATTAATCTGAAGCAAAGACAATGTGGAGGTGAAGGCAAAGAGCAAAACACGTGAAATTGGGTTTGGGAAGTCAGAGAATTGCTTCCAGTTGTGTCCATAGTAGCCTAATGGAAGAAATGGAAAGACAAAATATGGATAGAACGATATCTGTTCACCTCATTGGGGATGGTTTCAAAGATCTGCACAGGACTATATACTATAAAACTTATAGGAGAATCTGCTCTTTGAAATTAATGATGCAGGGTGGGGGTTACAATGATAATCACGCAGATGAAACAGAATTATTCTGAAAGAAGATTACAGTGCAAATGATGAGAAGAAATTGTGTGGTTTCAAAGCTGCAAAATACTTACTCTTCTTAGTAAATCCTAATGCAACTGGTGTGTTCCAGTCTAAGCCACTTTTAATGTATCATAGCAAGAACCCATGAGCATTTAAAAATTTCGCTAGAGCCACTGATTTGGAAATTGAATAAGAAAGCATAGATTGCTGCACTGATTTCCTAGATTTGTTTGGGCACTGTTTTTTAATAGAAATGGAAAATATTTGTTCAAAAATACATACCATTTTAGACATTGTTATACATCAGCAGTGTTCCTGGTGATCTTTCTTGTATTGTGAATTCTCACACAAGTTAAAATGGTATTCCTTTACCCATGCACCACATCCCTCCTTCTCCTTATAGACCAAGGGATAATTTTTCACCTTTAAGCAGTTATTATTTGTGAGAACCATGGTATTGGCTGTTGTTGCTAATGATGGGAAGGGAGCAACAATTAACACACAGTTTTGGTAGGAATATAACCTCCTTATGGCTGGGAGAAATATAGCAGAAAACTGGAAAGAAACATAGAAGCAAACTGGAAAGAAACCATGCAATTCATTAGGACTAGTTGTTAGAAAAAAACTTGCTTGCAGATTCCATGACTGAAGATTCCAAGAAATGCAAAAAATACAAATAGGAAACTTTACTCATGGCAAAAAACCTTAACCTGGATGTAAATGAGTTGCTGGAGGCTCATAGAGAAAACTTGACAATCGATAATTTCATTGACTTGCAGGCACTAATGAAAATCGAAGAGGGCATGAGAGTGATGAAATCTCCAGTATTTCTCAAAAGAGCCTTAGCGTAAAAAGTTTAAGGGAATTCACAAAGTTTAAAAGAGATGATAGGAGTCAGTTTTGATCCCAGTTTTGAAAGAAGCAGTAACGTTGTCAGAGACCATCATGATTTCACTGTTTGCTAGTTTCTTTATGATGATGAAAAGAAGATAGCTCAACAGCTTTCCCTGAACGAATTTTTCAAAGAGGTTTAGTTTGTTCTTATTTAATTTTAGAGAAATCAAATTATTTTCAAATATTTGGAACATATCATGGCAAGTTTCATGAGATGCTTTGGGAAATTAATGTTTGGCTAGCTTACATTCATTTAACATACATTTTTCCAAAAACGAGATCTTTATGTTAACTATGCATTAGGGGCATTTTCTTTCTATGCACATTCTACACAGCAAAATTTGACAAAATTCTTCAGGAAAATGCCAAAGAAATATGATGTAGTGAAATATGATGAAGATGTCAAAGAAATATGATATAGACACATTTGCATGTTTTCCATGTATTATAAAATGTGAAAAAGGTAAGTTGTTTGATTTTGTGTACTGTCTGTAGATGTGATTTTTGAATTTCAAATGGTGGTAAAGACAGTTGCAAACAAATAAACATAAGAGCAATTTGTAATACTTATAAAAAATACAAAAAAATAAATGTAGCATTTCAGTCATGATTATAATGTTGAATACCATTTTTATTAAAAAAAAAAAAAAAAAAATCTGGAACAGACCAACCTGATACCTCTCCATTAATATTATAATTAGAAGCACTGCTCATTGTATTTCCAGTATTTCTGTTGAGCTGCTTTCAGCCATGTAATTGAGAACTGTGATTGAACATATCAAAGTCAAATCATACCTTTATAAAAGGTTGGATGAAATAAATAGCAATATTTTATTATTTGAATTTTAAATCTCATTGGTATATAGAGAGATATATTGGTATATATATGTGTTTCATCATATTGGCACCCGACTCGTGTTTAAAAAATTCTGCAACACAGTTACAGTGTACACATCCCTAAGTATCTAGTAAGTATCTAGTACTAGTGCTGGCAAGCACTAGTACTAGATACTTACACAGACTGATGAAAGTGATGCAAGAAAGTAAGCTTCTACAGCTTGCCAAGAGGTGCAAAGTCTGCTACTGTATCTTTCTTGATGCAGTCATAATCAGCTGATGCGTAATATATGATATAATACAATAATGCAATTCAAACAGAAATCCTAATGTTTAAAGGCATACTTTACTGGTAAACAATCCTTTTGGGCAACAATCCTTCTGTGAAATAATTTTGGCTAGTTGTGCTAACTCTTTTTCAAGTATGCATGTATATGTACATTTTTTTATGGGACCAATAGGGGGTACAAGGAGTAGTCATGGATATACACTGGTGTTCAAAGAAAGTGCATCACCCCTTAAAATTGTAATTGTCGTCCGAATAATGTAAGTATATGGCAATATTTCTTACAGCTTGCATCAGATAAGATTCATGTAGGTGATGACATAATATTGCATCGGCTGTTACCTTCAGCTATATAAGCACGATCTGCAAGAGTTGCTGTCATTCCTTGCTCATGTCAGGATGGCAAGTTACATGCAGTTGATGCCAAGAAGAAAGAGTGCTATTGTTGCTTTATGTGAGGAAGCATATTCTCATTACATTGTTTATAGATGTCTCGTAATCAGTCGACAGCGAGTAGATTTCTTTCTGAACTCAAGAATACTGGTTCTGCAGATAGGAAAAAAAAGGAACTGGATTCAAACGAGTCTCTGTGCCAAAAACAGGACCGTGTTTTGAAGCACTTATGCCTTAAAAACTGCAAAGCTTCTTCGTCTGAGCTGAAAAGAGAATGGGAAGAACATACAGGAGTGGTAGCAAGTGCAGTAACAGTCAGAAGACCCCTCTTCGAAAATGGACTTGTAGCCCATCGTCCTAAGAAGAAGCCCCTCCTAACACAAAAAATGAAAAAAAGCCCAATTAATTTGGTGTAAGGAGCATGTCAGATGGGACCCCCCCCCCCAAGCAGTGGAAGTCAGTTATTTTTTTGGATGAGAAGAAATTCAACCTGCATGGCTCTGATGGGAGACAAACAATTCACCGTAGATGTGGTTAAGAATTCCATCCAGACGGTATGGTGTCTGCAGTGAAATTTGCTACCAGCCAAATGATATGGGGGTTGCATTTCATGTCAGCTGCAGTTTATAAAAGGTTCCGTAAATGCCAATGGCTACCTGGCTATATTGGAAGGCAAATTGCTGCCAACCATTAGAGATGATTTCCACCTGCCAAGTAACTGCATCTTTC
The DNA here is from genome assembly GCF_048544385.1 of Mastigoproctus giganteus. Lineage (NCBI taxonomy): Eukaryota > Metazoa > Arthropoda > Arachnida > Uropygi > Thelyphonidae > Mastigoproctus > Mastigoproctus giganteus. Next base: position 122,251,793 of record NC_143582.1, read on the forward strand.
AGGACAACTCTGCTCCTCCTTGTCATCAGGCGAAAAGTGTAAGTAGGCACTCCTGTAGTTACTTTAGCTACATTTCTGCATTAGAGATTCAACAGTAATGTGTTTACATTTGTTACAGGTGAAAAAATGGTTGGAAGAACCGTCCATTACAACTGTTAGCTGGCCAGGAAACAGCCCGGACCTGAATCCTATAGAGAACTTTTGGCATCGTGTGGAATCTGCAGTTGCCAGAATGTAACCAAAGACCCTTCGTGAACTTCAGGAAGCCATAATTTGTGTTTGGAACCACTAACTATCAGTTGATTATCTTCAGAAATTGATCTTGTCAATGCCTCGACGGTGTGCTGATGTCATCAGGGCCAGAGGCAGTTCAACTAAATATTAGTTTGTACCTGGTGAACTTTTCATTTTGTTTTCCATTCAGAATGATAAACTGAAGCAATTTGAGGATTTCTGATAACATTTCAGCCATAATTGTCCCGTTTACCAAAACTGTTGTATTAAGGGATGCAAATGCTCACTTTGGAACATTTTGACAGCACCTGTCAAATATTACTTAGCTTTGCCTTAACTATTAATAAATATCTTTTGTTTAGGATTCTAGTCATTAATGTAACATACCATCGCAAAAAAGGGTTAGAAATGTGAAATTCCTAGGTGATGCACTTTCTTTGAACACCATGTAATTTGTTTTCAAGGTTTTATCAATGCATTAGCAATAAATTATGCGTGCATTTGTATGGATAGTCATCATTTAAATATTGAAACAGTTACTAGTAATTCTCAGTATCTCTGAAGATGAAGAAATAGGCAAAGTAGTATGGTTTACAGTATCATATCTCCCAATATCATTGCAAGAACCATCAAATTCTATTATGAAGGGAGAACGAATTGATTTACAGAGTTATAACCAATTAACTTGTCATGCTTAACGTACCAGTTCCTCATAGCAGTGTCGATTGTGGGAATATTCAATCGTGGGGGAGGGGAACAATGTAATCTCAATTTTTCTGTGTTAATGTTTCTAGTCAGCAGGGGCATTGTACTAAACAAAAGGTTGATGTGCCATTTCTGAAGGAGGCAAAGTCTACAGTGATATAATTTTTCTTGAATCAGTTATAATCATTAGCTGGTGTCTAACAGCCACTCTAAACAGAAATCCACACAATAAAAAATATACCTACAACTGTAGGTAAACAATCCTATAGCTGGGTGGGTAAAGTGCCTGCCTGGCAACGCAAAGGTCTCAGATTCGAATCCTGCCTCGGGCTTGGATCAGAGTAAATGTAAAAACTTTGGGAGGTGCATTATGGTCACAGAAGCTGATGCGCCAACAACTAACAAAAAAAAAAAATAAATAAATAAAAAAAATCATGTAGTTGTAGTTTAATATAAAATTTAATTTCAAGTATGAAGTCTGGATTAAAAAAAAAACCTGTTTTCCAAAAGTAAGATATGCAAATATGATATAATAATAAATCTCTGATAGACAGCAGTGTTCAGACCACATTAATAATATTTTACCTGGAGGTGGAAATGGAATGTTGATGAGTGGCTAACAGTTGTAGTTAATGCACATGATTATATTTGACATTCTGATATTTATGTGTGGTAACAGTCAACAATGAGCTTATCTCCATCAAATTTTGTGTACTATTTAAAGTCATTATTTGAAATGTTTGTATTGTTACAGCAAGCATTTCTGGAATTTCTGATGAACCACTGCTAAGTGCACGAGTGGCATTAGTGTTGAAGGTGATGAACTTGTAAAGATTTATGAAGTGGTTACATCCCCAGGATGTGAAGAACTGGTTGGGAACATTGAGAATATTGTGAGAGCCGTTGTACACTTCAGAGTGTGGAGACACTGGCTTGTAAATTACACCCTTGCTGACTGAAGTAGCAGCCGTGTATTTTGGGCTCTGGCAAAGAGCAATAGTTTTGAAATAAATGAGTTATTTTTTGGTTTTTTACTGTTCTAAGTTTGAAGTGTGATATAATTTTTTTGTGCTGGTCACATAAAGGTATTTATTTTTCTAATTGGATTAGTAGTTTATAAGATTATGTAAAGTTTGCAGATTATTTTAACTACAATCATTATATAAAATTTAAATATAGTAATTATATACAGTTACAAGTGAATTCTGCCAAAATATCCTGGTAGCGATATATTAGTAGAAGTTTTTTATGATTTAACCAGAATTACAAATTCAGTGGACCCTGCTATATGATTTGTTTATTGTACAATCAAATCACTTTACGATGGACTCTCCATAAAATACTGTTCTCTGTACGAATGACGCTGATCATTCATGATCTCTCAATGCTGATCATTGTGATCACATTTGTGAATTGAAATTTAATTCTATTAAACAGAGATTCTGATAAGCAAAAATAGGAGAAATATTATCCACAGGCTATAAAAGTAAAGACATGAAGCACAAATTTGCATTTTACAGTATAGTCTTTCCAATTAACTAAATTAAATGATACGTGAAAATCAGAAGAATATTTTCCACAGGTTATAAAAATAAAAATTAACCATTTGTGTTCACTGACATTTTTTTTGTCATAAAATTTAAAACAGTAAAAATGATAAGCAATCAATATCAAAGAACACGGCATGCACAAATTGCAACTAACATGTACGCACAAGTGAAATATCCAGTAACAAGTTTATGAACCTTAAAAAAATAGGAATGAAGAGGAGATTCTGAAAATTTATTTGTTTTTTTTTTTTAAATTGAAGATTTCAGTGAAGGGGAATCACTTCACCATAATAACAAAATCCCACAGAATTCCAGCTATTGGTATTATTGTAAATGCAATAAAATTCGCGTTTACTTCTCGTTTATAATACATTGCACTAACGGAAAAGCCCAATAAACTGGAAACTGCAAATTGTTTTTATTTTATGGTAGTGACCTCCAGAAATGCCCTTTAGAAAAATATCACAAAGGCGTTGAAAACTGATTTTTATAATTGAACATGCGATAATGATAAAGTGTAGTGCATTTTAATGATTTCTGTTGGTTTTTGAAATTTGATTCTATAAAGCAGCTGTTTCTGCTAACCAGTGATCATGTTAACTGGTGCCTACTTTATGTGTTTTTGGGCTCACATTACAATGTTTTCATGATTCGATGGTGTCTCTGGAACGGATTAATATCGTAAAGCAGGGGTTCACTGTATTGTAGTTTGTATATTTGTATTGTAGTTTATTTTATGGCTAGCTTTTTGTTGTGAGTTTTTAGGCAGGGTAGAAAAAAAGTTATATTAATAATGAAAATTTTGATAGGTTGTAATATTTTCTTAGTCATTCTATATTTCAAGTTATAGTTTTCAGCGATATTTGGAATCAGAAAAATGTTTAAATTTGGAATATAAAATTGCGATTGCAATTTTATATTCCAAATTTAAACATTTTTCTGATTTTTCAATTGTTTTATAATTTATAATCTGTAACTATTAACAGTTTGTAATGTCGGATATATTTAAGGTTTATATTTAAGTTATTAGTTTTTATTACAAAAAAAACTATTTAATGAAATAGAACAGTTTTAAGTCAATATGTGTAAATTTGCAGTATTTTATTTCAATTTCATGTATGCAGTTGTCATATCTTTTTTGAACACTGCATGCTTGTGTCATGCCACTTCCAGCACCCACTTTAGAATTGTTTGCATTTACATTTTATTTCGATGCCACTGGAAAGTGAAGTTATTCTTGAAATATTTCCACTATTTTGCTTGTTAATTTTATAAAATGACATCAAAGGCAGTTAGTTGAAGGAATTGATTGGTAATCTTTCTATATTAATTTTATTAATATTAAGGAAAATAATCCTGTGATTCTTTTATATATTTTTGAATAATGAAGTTAAATTGGCTGATCCAGTTGTAAAATTCTTGGTGTGTTATGTTAGATTTGAAGCTTAACATAGCATTGTGTAAATGCATGGCAGTATATTATGAAGGCATGTTGATTACTCGACATAGGTCTAATTTACTTATACAAACTGGATATAATCAGGAAATACTTAATGTCATTTATTCTGTGTGTAGTATACATATTGTTTGGGTGGTACGTTGTTATTACTAATGCCAGATTTTGGCACTAGTTATTAGTCTAATAACTAAAAGTGGCTGAGTCTCAAATCAGAATTTTCCTATACTGAACCAAGCAGAGAATTACTATCCAATTTAACCTTACAAGACTTGAGGTGCTATTGGAGAATTGCAGAGTTGAAATATACTGTTGACACTAATTGAAAAGATAATAGCCTAATCTTCTTTGATTCATAGTGAGAATTACAAGAATTTACTTTCCACTCTGCAGGTCTTCATTGTATAGACTTAAGAAATTCAATTTTCTTTCTTTCTTTTTTAATAGCGCCATAAATAAATTAATTAAAATTTAAGTGGCAGTAACATATGGGACCAGGATGTTGTGAGAATCATGAAAAATGTAATCAGTACTTGTTGTAATTGACACTCATTTGTATTGAGTTGCTGTAAACCCTCTAGTCTGTGTAAGTGGGTTTGCCATTATTTTATTTTAATTTATTTATCATTAAATATCATTTTGTATTTTTGATTTGGCAATAAACTGATTTACTTATAAACACTTGTATGTATGTATATGTGTGTGCGCGTGCACACATGCATGTGCAAAAGAAATTCTAATGTCAAAATAATAAGCTGAAGCATTCATTATGCAGGATGCCAACCTAGCCACAAAAAAAGAAATATGTCTCAATTTCTATGCTTCACACGAAAATTAGCCCATAAGTGTAATATTCCTACTAAGGCCCTTGAGATGTGGACTATGGCCATTTTACATAATATTATGAGTACCCTTTACAATATTAATTATTTGAATGCATAAGGTTATGTAGCTAGCTAAACCACAGTAAGAACCTACAAAAAGAACTTTATTATTACATTAGCAGATAGACAAAGTGTCTAACATTTTTGTAATATTTAGCAAAATGTTTTATTATCATACACTCAAAATAGTTTTTTTTTGGTCAGTGCTATCTTAAATGCCACTATTGAATGCTAAGCAAAGTTGGCTTAAATGCCATCATTAAGAAGCTCATGGCATTACAAAACAGCTTAGATGTAAAATTTCTAACACTATCTGCCATATCTTTACTTCATAGACAAATTCCACATGAAATCCACTGGATTCAGATTTATAATCAATGGGGGAAAAAAGCAGTGGCTTCTGTGGCCTAAGCATTATCTTATTTAAGGCTTTAATGACCATGTATAGTAACCTATCTTATACTTTTGTTACTCTGGTCGGCATTTATTTCCTCCCTGAAATAGTTTTGACAGATTCTTGTAGGAAATATGTTTGAAAACTCTGATATGTGATTAAAAAGTTCAGTAACCCTCAGTTTTAAAATGTCATAGGTTAATGACTGAAAACCAAGACGTTTAGTTGGTTTAATCATCTTTTCCATATATTTTATCTATTTAATTTATTTTTTTAAAAAGTTTTTGGAGATTGATTCATCCAGAGCACTTGGGAGCTTTCTACAACATTCAATAATGTTCTAGAATGTTATTACGTGTGGAAGAAAGGTCGGGATGTTTCGGGGGGGGTCTAGAAGTTTCGATGGATTTCTCTAGAAACATTGAGCCTTCTAGAAACTTCTCTACCAGTATATATTTGAGTGGGTTCCGCACCAAGCAACTATTTTCATATTTCATAAAGTTTGTGTGTTTCAGAGAGTGAGTGGCGAACAAGTGTTATAATGAAATAATTTGTAAACAAATGTTGTCCATTAGTGTAAATCGTTAACTGTGTTTAAATTAGAAATAAAAATCTACAATTTCTTATGTGTGCGTACCTCATTCTTGCTGAAATAAGTCTGTTACGATTTGCTACATTTGTGGAGAAGGGGAATTAAAATTGCAGTGGAAGCCACTGTCACAACTTGTGAGAAAGCCTATGAACATCTATTTGGGATGTAAGGTTGAAAATCAAGATAAAGTATGGGCTCCAGAGAATTCCTGTAGCTCGTGTTCAAGGATGTTAACATGCTGGCTTAGAGGTAGTCATAAATCAATTCCTGTTGTTCCAGTGATATGATGGGAACTTCGAGACTACATAAATGATTGTTACTTTTGCACGACCAGTTTTTCCTGTTTTTCCTGGAAATCTAAACAAGTAGAGTATCCCAACAGACCAGTTCCACTCAATGATACAATGTCAGTGCCTAAGCCACCAGAAACTTATGGACTTAACTCTGATTCAGGATTGGAAAAGGGGTCTTCAGAAGATACAGATCTTAGAACAAGTACAGATACAGACTTTTCAACTCTTGATACTGTAAAGCTGCACATAATCACTCAGTCAGAATTGAATGTGTTTGTCAGAGATTTGCACCTCTCCAAAACCAAGGATCAATTACTAGTATCATGGCTTCAGTGATGGAATCTTCTTGAAATGGATGTCAAGGTGTCTTTTTATAGGAAGAGGCAATATAACATAATGACCTATTACTCCATGGATTGTGCTTTGGTTTATTGTAACAGTGTCCATCAATTAATGAAAAAGTTATGTCTTCAGCACGTAACCTAGTAGGGAAGGCTTTTCATTGATTCATCCAAGGTCAGTTTGAAAGCAGTTTTATTTCATAATGGAAATAAGTATTTAACTGTACCATTGGCAATGCAGTTCACATGAGGGAAATGTACGAGAACCTACAGATTCTTTTGCAAAAAATATGCTATCAAGAATACAAATGGAATATCTGTGCCAACCTAAAAGTGGTAGCTTTGTTGACTGGGTTGCTAGGTGGATACACTAAATTCTGCTGCTTTTTATGCGAGTAGGACAGCCGAGCAAAGGGTTGCCAGTAGAGGGTAAAAAAAAAATTTTAAAAATACCCAGACGGTTAAGAAAATATACCAGATAAGAAAAATGTACCACATTCTTCTTTGGTGGATAAGTCAAAAATATACTTACCTCCATTGCATATCAAACTAGGTTTGATAAAAAAAATATTTGTGAAAGTGATGGATAGAAAACGAGATGGGTTTCCCTATTTGAGGCAAAAGTTTCTTCGAATCAGTGAGGCCAAGATAATGGGGAATTTTTGTGGGTCTGCAAATCAAACCGGTAATCCAAGATAAGGAGTTCATAAAAAAATTAAATGCTACAGAAAGAGCCTCGAAGGCATTCAAAAATGGCTGCCGGAACTTTTTAGGCGAGGAGAAATCACAAAATTACATTGAAATTGTGGATGACCTAATTTTACCATACAGAGAGTTGGGATGCAACATGTCGTTAAAGCTTCATTTCCTACATCCCCATTTAGACATTTCCCCCTGAAGACTTGGAAGTTGTCTCCAATGAACATGGAAGGTTTCACCACAATATTTTTCTCAAATGGAAAATTGATATTAGGGAAAATTAGTCCAAATATGTTGACAGACTACTGTTGGAAGATACCAATGCATATATATGTATGGGAAATACCAATGCATATATATGTATGGGAGATACCAATGCATATGTATGGGAGATACCAATTTAGTCATGTAAAGGCAAAAAATGGCAAAATAAGTGTTTTGTTATCGCATAAACATTTTTGTAAATACCGTATTTCTTCGATTCTAAGACACTGTTGATTTTAAGATGCACCTTAATTTCAGTACCACCAACAGAAAAGAAAGCTTTGATTCTAAATAAAAAAAATAAATAAAATAAAAATAAAACTAAAATATATATAAATATATTTCTATTCTTATAGAATTCAATTTACTGACAACAATACTATTTATCAGTAGATATGTGTTATTCATCACTTCATTCTGAATCTTCTGAGCTGTCAATATCAGAGTCTACTTCACATTCAGTCTGATTCTTCTGAGCCGTCGTTATCTTCATTATCCCATAATATATCGTATCCCATAATATATCGTCTTCTGAGCCATCGAGAGCATCGGTGTTGATGCAACATTTTTTAAGTGAGTGCTGCATTATTCTTTCTAGGAGTAGCTTCCAAGCTGTTCATACCCATTCTGCCAGTTTTTATGCTGGTGCTTTCATAATTTTTCCGGAAGGTGTCAATGGAAGCTTATCAGTCAACTGCCAGGATTCATATTCCTTTCTCAAGTAATCCTTAAATGATTTGTTGACTGAAACGTCGAGTGGCTGCAGTTCACTAGTCATGCAACCAGGAATCACAACCAAGTCACTACGTTTTTGCCCGATTTTATTTTTGACCCGTTCGGACATATGTCCACAAAATGCATTAAGTACTAGCATGCTAGGTGGGTTATGAAGACTTCCAGGATGTCTATTCCCCACAACATTTAGCCAGTCTTCCGTAATCTCTGCCGACATCCATCCATTTTTTTTTGTGCACGCGCATTAACATCTTTGGGGAAAATTTCATTCTTCGGTAAGGTTTTTCGATTAAAGCAGCATATCACTGTAATGCATAGCATCACAGTGATATGCTGCTTTTTGTAGCCTGTGCTTATAATCTTGATTTCTTTAGTAACTTTAGCATTGACGGTGTAATTTCAAAGCATGTCGAAGAAGACTTGGATTTCATCAACATTTCCAATCTGACTAAACTCATAGTTTCTTTTTTTCCTTAATTTCATCACCTGTTGCTGAAAGATAATTAGCTTCTGTTGAAAGTCTGCAGGAATTTTTTGACAGATAGATGTTTGGCACCTTAACGATAATCATGGTAGGTTACGAAGGCTTCCAGGACGTCTATTCCATATGACATTTAGCCAGTCTTCTGTAAGCTCCAGGAAGTCTATTCCACACAACACTCAACCAGTCTACGATGCATGAGTCTGCTGTGACTGCCTTTAAAAATTATTTTCTCTATTCCGAGGGACTTTGCAATTTCTCCAGCTTTCAATTGCATCACTTGTCAAGTGATGGGTAATCCTTTTGCATGTGGCTCCATTACAAAACGTATCACAGCTTCATTGAGTTGTGGAAACCTTCCTTTCTTAGGCCCTGTAAAGCACTTGGTTGTTGCTTTGCACGAAAATATGGAACTGCGATTATTTCTCCAACGACGAACATTTACTTCACTAAATTCAAAATGTTGAACCGCAGCTCTATTTCCATGTCCTTTTGCATACACAGTGCTTTTCGTTTCAATGCAGCTTCGTAGTGCAATCTTTTTGACAGCATTTTAATGTGCAATAAGGGATCAAAATGAACGAAATACAGTAAATGCACTCCTTACAGACTTTCAAAGATACAAACAAAACTTCCTAGTTTTTACAGAGTGGGCTCCACCATAATGAAATAACGCCAGGGGCTCACATCTGGTGAGTATGGGCTTGGCACACCCAGGGTCCTGAGCTGGATATCATCATTCTTCCTTTTCTTGGTGATTCCCTTCTACTTCTCTCTCTCTCTTTTGCGGTAATTCAGAAATTTTTTTTTTTTTTTCTTTTGGCTGGTGCAGCATAAGCCTCAGGCTTCCGTGTACCCTATGGTTAGCAATAATAATAATAATTACTAATGACCTTGGACAGATTGTTCATTTACCTACAAGAATACCGGACAATCCTAACCGTACAGCCAGCACGCTTGATCTTTTTATCACAAACAACCATTCTAAGTACATGGTTGAAGTGAGCGGACATTTAGGCACCTCAGATCACAACTTGGTGATTGTCTCTTCTCCAGTGGAGCCTTTATCTCATGGCTATTCCCAGCCTCGTGTTGTTTGGCATTACAAGAATGCAAAATGGGATAACCTGCGAGATTTCTTTTCTTCTTTTCCTTGGTTGGACTACTGTTTCAAAACTTCTGATGTCATCATATGCTCAGATCATGTCAGTGAAATTATTCTTGTAGGAATGGAATCCTTGACCCCACACCCCACTTTAAAATCTTGTCCTTTGCTAAACCTTGATTTTCCAATAAATGTGCCAAGGCCTTTCAGGAGAAGAATGTTGCATATCGTAATTGGCTTGTTTCCAATTCTTCACTTTCATTTTCTGCTTAAACCAAAGTTCACAACAATTGTAAAGCAGATATTAAACAGTTCAAACTAGATTTTGAACAGGCTAAGAGTAGAAAACTTGCCTCTTGGTAGCCGAGCATTCTGGTCCCTTGCCAAAACTATTAGCCACAACTTTTGCCCATCTCTGCTCCCACCTCTGTCCAAACCAGATGGTTCTTTTGTCACTTTGGCCAAGGATAAAGCTACCTTTATCCTTAGCCGGTATAAACTATTTAGAAACTTTCCGTCTGATCAACGATCGCCAGTATGGATTCCGTCAGTGTCGATCCACTGGTGATATTCTGGTTTATGTTTCCTATTTATGGACAAATTCAATGGAAAAGTTTCCATTGAATTTGTCCATAAATAGGAAACATAAGCTTTCAATCAGCTTCAACTTTTGGAGTATCTGCTACCAATTCCTTAAATGCCGATCTCCAGGTATTTCTCCAGTGGGGCAAAGACAACTTAGTTGATTTCAATCCTTCTAAAACTAGATCCTTCTTCCATTGACTGGAAACACAAGCAGTTGCTCTTGACATCTCAAAGGCTTTTGATCATGTTTGGCATAAAAGTCTTCTAAACAAACTTCCATCTTATGGTTTGCCAAATGTTTTTTGTAATAGGTTATCCAGTTTTCTCTCTGATTGCTCACCGAGGGTGATGGTAGATGGCTCTCTGTCTACTGACTTCTCCACTGATGCTGGTGTCTCCCAAGGTTCAGTTTTTTCTCCCACTCTTTTCCTCTTGTATATTAATGACCTTCTTCCATTGACTGGAAATCCTATCCATAGTTTTGCCGATTATAGCACATTGCATTCCACTTTCCATTTTGAGAAACTTTGCCCTGCTCAATCAGCTTCAACTTTTGGAATATACGCTACCAATTCCTTAAATGCCGATCTCCAGGTATTTCTCCAGTGGGGCAAAGACAACTTAGTTGATTTCAATCCTTCTAAAACTCAGTCTTGTCTTATATCTCGCAAAAAGGATTCTCCTGCTCCTATGCTTATCTTTGGTGGCACTCCGATTTCTAGGCAAGTTGATATATCTCTTTTGGGGATTATGCTGACTTCTAATCTCTCTTGGTACAAGCAGATTGCAAATATTGCTTCCTCTGCATCTAAAAACTTGGTTTTCTCTTTCTCTCTCGGTGTTACCTTACTTCCAAACAGCTGTTCACTCTGTACAAATCACAAATCTGCCCTACCATGGAATATTGTTCCTACATTTGGTGCAGTGGTCCCAAAACCTCTCAGGCTTCTAGATTCCCTTCAGAAGAGGGCAGTTAGGTTAATTAATGACTCCTCTCTAACAAAGCCTCTCCACTCGCTGTCTCATAGACATACTAGATGGTTTCTGCGGTATGCCTTTTCTACAGATACTTCCATGGGCACTGTTCTTCTGGATTGGCTTCTATAATTCCCGCTCTCTTTCAAAACAGTCCGAACACATGCAGCCACCAGCCAACATCCATTTACTGTCCAACTTCAAACTCATAGAACCAACTTTTCATCTTCCTCGTTTATTCATTCAACTGCCATTTTCTGGAACAACCTTTCTTCATATGTCTTTCCTGAAAATTGCGGTCTACAGAAGTTCAAGTCTAATGTCAACAAATATCTTCTCTCGTCTTCTCAACCTCCAATCCAAGCATGGTACTAAGTACTGTAGGTTCTAATACTTCTCGTGTTTGGGGTTAAAAAACAAAAAAAAAAAAAAACGGTCATACTTGGATGTGGGGTTTTTGCGTAAAAACAAAATGTTTGGTGCTGTGTGCAAAGCGTGGGAAAATTCGAAAAAAAAAAACTGTGATTGTAAGACGCCAACGATTCTAAGACACACCCCATTTTTAGAGACATTTATAGGGGGGAAAAAGTGTGTCTTAGAATTCAAGAAATACAGTAGAATAAGGTTAATAGAGTCAATGTTCAGTATTTAGTACTGTATATAATTTTTTATTAAAATACACCTGACCCTCAATTTGCTCAACACTTGAATTGCATGGTTGAAAAAAAAAAAAAAAAAATCCTGCAAATTTTTGTTTTTACGGTGTGATTTTGGTTTAACACAAAGAATGTCAAAAAAAAAAGTGTGTGTTGTATGAAAAAGCTGTGCAGATGTCTCATACCCAATGGTAGATTACAGCTATTGAGTATGTCATGCCAGTTGTTATTCGACTGTAACGGTACACTGAGGTATCAGTCTGCTAGAAACATGCGTGCAGTATTTAGATGTAATAATTAAGCAGTAAAATAATGTTATATTCTGTACAATGTGGATTTAAATGTTCTGTTATTATAAGTATATAACTGGTCCACTTGCTAATATAAGTACTACTGTATTTATTTATGTTAATTGTTTGAAAATAATATAAGCAGGCAGTTGTTTAAACATTGCTATACATATTGTACATATTTTTAATTATAAATTGTTTAAATAAATGTATCTGTTTTGTTTTATAGCATATTTTGTAAGTTATAAAACAAAACAAATACTTTTATTATTTAAACAAAATTTACTATTTTAAACAAGAGTTTAAAATACTATTTATGTTAATAATTAGTATTTTAAACACTACAGTGTAATGAAATTTGCAGTCTTATAAGCACTGTACAGTCTTATACGACATACAGTACATTACAAACGTTTAAAGCAAGTTTGGCAGCGATGGTGTGAAATTGGCACAGCATGGAATGTGTTAAACACTTGCACAGACAAGTGTCTTGTTTCGTCTCCAGGCTTGACTCATTGGTGATCACTTGGCTTTTTGATGCGTAACTAAGCAGTTGTGTTAATAAAGCGATGTAAAGGACTCAATGGCTAAAAATCTTGAAAATTATTTCCTCAATATTGATCTAAACATGGATCACAGCTTAAGGTTTGTAAGGGAATTATGAAACTGCTGGCTCAATATGAAGACAGTTATAAAGAATTAAGTAACAATAAAAAAACATACATCGATAATGGAGTTTATTGAGCCGATTCCAACAATGTCTTTGGAAAATGAATTTAAAAAAAAATTCTGAGGTAGTTGAAATTAGCAGCAGTAGTGACGACTTTCAACTGAGAAGGAAAAAGATTGAAGAAGAAGAAGGAAGAGGAGGATTAATAAGTGAAGAAGATATGGAATAAACTGTTGTTTTCATACAGTTTGAAGGTTTTGCACCTTCATCCTTTTTTACTGTACCCATTTATTAACCTTAAATTTTTGTTGTGTATCTATACATAAAAATAAAGCATTAAATTTATTTAAAAAAAATATATATTATTTAATTGTGTGTTATGGAACCTATTCCCCCATTTTCTCTACAAATGTTAGTCTCGATTTACATGATTTTCATTTACATGGTACATTTGTAGAACCAATGTACTGTGTAAGTCAAGGGTTAGGTTTATATGAAATCTTTTTTTACTAGAAACTTTTTTGACTAATCCATTCTCCCTTAAAATTGATAGGTGTTACAGCAATATGGTTGCCCTATTTGAATTCAACAATGAAAAATCTACAAGAATCACCCGCAATGTTAACAGGGAATGAAAAAAAGTTTTTTTTTCCCTGCTGAACCATTATTATTGATAACAGTTAAAAAGTTATTGATATCATCAGTAACCACCACAATCTTTAAAGTTTTGAAACTTATGATTTTTCTAATCTGTTTAACTGCTCAAAACAGTAGTTGGTTTAATAAATACAGTCGAAAAATAATATTTGTAATAATTATAATTTATAATTACAATGTGTACAAACAAGTTACTGGGATTCTAATTGGGCCAAAAATTTATGGTGCCAGCGAACCTATTTCTACAAAATTTATTCGAGCAAAATAATCCTAATTCATTTACCATGCAGATATATTGATTATTTGTCAATTTTCAACAGTGATTTTAGCAAAAAAAAGTACTATCCTAACAAAGTTCTAGACCTCTATATCACCAAAAGTTATGACTTCAACACTTCAAATTGTTATTGATTTGTTTGTAAAGGGATAAATTTTAGACTTTTTATCTACACACACTATAACTCTGTTATTTCCAATGAAGTACACAAAATTATCATACTAGCACAAATAATTAGAATTGTAGGAATCTGTAATAATGCCATAAATAAGCTCAGTGAGTTACTTAAATTTCTTCTCCATTTTATTAGAACCGAAGTACACAAGAGAGCACATTGCACATTTACACATGGGTAGGCACTTCCATAGCCAGGTGGGTAGGAGCAGTAGTGCATAGCACACGCTTCTTGATTAGACCCTTTGTTCGAGTCCATACCCACCAAATAAGGAGGATGCGGCAGGTCAGGGAATGACCACTGCATATTCCCAGCCTGGATAAAGGGTGAGGGTTGGCGTCAGGAAGGGCATCCGGCCGTAAAAAATTGCATGCCAAAAACAATAAAAAAAAAACGCTGACCCCATATAATAATGGGAAAATGCTAGGGGGGGGGGGAAAACAAGCATGTTTGTCTACCTGTAGATGGCCATTATCGTGCATGCTTTTTTTATTTTATTTTATTTGTGATCCTCCATGGCCTGTATTCTTAATTCAATGTTATTAGTGAGTTTCTTTAATTTTGTATATTAGTAATTAAAAGTATTTATAATTTTTCCACACTGTTGTGAAGGGAGGCCGGCATTATTAGCAGGTTCTAGAAAGTTCTGTTGTCAAAAGCAGCAGATATTTTCTTGATAGGTTGATACTTGTGTTTATTATGATATATATATATATGCGCGTGTGTGTGTATATATATATATATATAATATTGACAAAGATGATGTAATGAAATTACTGAAAGCCTTAGCAAACAAGAAAGGTATTAAAAATTAAAAAAATTAAACTGGATTATGGATCTAGGATACTACAGAAATCATAGAAAAAACTGGCAACCATAATGAAATATAGACAAAATGTCATCAGTGTATTCGGTAGGGGAGCTGAACTGTCAGGTGTAATTACCATGGAAGAATTGAGAGCACCTGTATGCCAAAAAACAAATTACCTGAAATAAAATGCAATTAAGTTCAGATAATTAATAATTGCTTTTTATTTCAGGCAATTTGTTTTTTGGCATATGGGTGCTCTCAATTCTTCCCTGGTAATTACGCCTGACAGTTCAGCTCCCCTACCTAATACACTGATTATAACATTTTTGTCTATATATATATATATATATATATTTATAATTATTGATAAAAAAGGAAAGAAAGAAAGTTAAAACGACAATAACTGTAACTAATATGTAACTAATATTTATGGGTCAATGCAGTTGCAAACAATCATGCAATACACCCATAATGTCTATAGAATATTAAGGATAATATAAAAAATTTTTAGAAAAAGTAAATCAATCCAATAATAATACCATCAGGGACCTAAGAAAACGCAAAAAAAAAAAATAAGAATTATTATCGCTTTTTACCGACAATCTAGATGACTTCAACTGGGGCCAACCACCCAGAATATGTAGTATGTATTATATATTTAATCTTATTTTAATCATTAAATCACGTTCTCTGTCGGGTCAACGATGATTAATATATGCTTACATTTATATTTTACTTATATTTCTTACCTTTGATTCTGATATTTCTAAATTTTCTTAACTTTTATCATCATTCGATTTATATTTGGCCTATACTGGTTTATATTTGGTTTAGATTTAAATTACTTAGCATATATTGATCATCACAGAAACAGAGAACATCTTGTCGTTTTTTGCCTTCATTTGGCCCCAGTTGAAGTCATCTGGCCCCAGTTGAAGTCATCTAGATTGTCGGTAAAAAGCGATAATAATTCTTTTTTTTTTTTTCTTTTTTTTTTGCGTTTTCTTAGGTCCCTGATGGTATTATTATTGGATTGATTTACTTTTTCTAAAAAAAATTTTATATTATCCTTAATATTCTATATATATATATAAGATAAATAAAATATAAGCGGTTATGCTTTTAGTGAGGAGAGAAAACAACAAGCAGTGTAACAACCCACGGGTTAAATAACATGGAAAGGCAGTCATAAAATAACACAGTTTGAACCTGCAACACAAAAAGTCAGAAATATTATATTATAAGTACTTAGTGCTGTGTAATTCATATGATTTCAAAGGTGTTAACAAGGGCCGGCCGTAAAATCAATCAAAATGCAGCAAAAAGTAAGGCCTCTGTTTCTAACATGAAATATATGTAGCACGTGGTAAAAAGATACCAGGTTTTTAGTTTATTGTTAATGTTTGGAAGCCAGGTTGTAATGCTAATGGGTCAGCCATGATATATACGATAGCTTTACCATTAACCTGGCTTCTGAACATTAACAATAAACTAAAAACCTGGTATCTTTTTACCACGTGCCACATATATTTCATGTTAGAAACAGAGGCCTTACTTTTTGCTGGATTTTGATGGTGGCTGGCCCTTGTCAATGAAGTTGAAATCAGCTGAAGTACAGCACTTAAGTATTTATAATATATTTTTGACTTTTTGTGTTTCAAGTTTGAATTGTGTTATTTTATGACTGCCTTTCCATGTTAACTAACCTGTGGGTTGATTACACTACCTGCTGTTCTCTCTCCTCACTTAAAGCATAACCTCTTATCTTTTATTTATTTATAGTCATTGGGTGCCTTCTACTCTACACGGTAGTAACCCAGGTCTATATTTATTCGTATATTCCTCTTATTACAACTATATCAGTAATAAAACAGTAATAAAAAGTAGACAGAAAGTTAATAATTATAACGACTGTAACTAATATTTATGGGTCAATGCAGTTGCAGAGCAATCATGCATTGCAACCATTATGGTTGCAATGCATGATTATAGAAAATGGATAATAATAGAAAAGGTAAATCAATCAAATAATACCATTCAGGGAATTTAGGAAAACGCTAAGGATTTAAAAAAAAAAAAAAATTTATCACTTTTTACCCACAATCCAGATGACTTCAAATGGGGCCAACCACCCAGACTTGAGGCAAAAAACAACAAGAAGTTCTCTGTTTTTGTAATGATCAGTATATGCTAAGTAATTTAAATCTAAACCAAATATAAACCAAAATAGTAATTAAAAATGGTTAAGAAATTTTAAATCAAAAGTAAGAAAATATAAGTAAATTATAAATAAATTATAAATGTAAGCATATATTAATCATTGTTGACCTGACAGAGAACGTAATTTAATGATTACAATAAGATTAAATATATAATACATACTACATATCTACCGTATCCAGGACATAATGTAGTAACGATGATAATCGTCAAGATCAAAATAATGTGGTGCCCCCTATGTGATGGATATGGTAAAAATAAATAATTAATTAATTAACCAATCAAATTTAAGTTAATGCAAAGAGAAACATGCAGATAATAAGAAGAAAAACTAAAGGAGTAGGAATAATAGAACATGAACTCATAAAGGCGAAAAATAGTGGTATAGATAAGAAATAGTTTCTCCTACGTCCTCGTATTGCCCTAATAATTTTGGAGAAATAAAAATAGAGTGTAGGGCAGCTTAAAGACAATACAAGATATAAGTTTTGGCCCGGGATCGCAAACCCATTCCTATAGTAGGACCCTGAGCTGAATTTGCATGTTACCTCAGCGTGAACTTAAGTAAACTTAAATGAATTTAACTATGTAAAAAAAAAAAAAAATGATACACTGTAATTTGCAAGCCGGTGGGTACAAGTTTTCTACGCCATAAGACACCAAGAAAGCAAAGTGTATCCCATGTACATATATACATGGCACTAAATATGACAATTATAATTATATTGAACCAATGGGTTCAGAAAACAAATTTTTGAAATTAATTATGCTTATCGTTTTCCTGAAGTGGTATTTCAGGTAAGTGATGGGGAAATTATTATTAATCAACTTGTTGTACAATGCTATTATGTTTGCTGAACATTTTTTATTATTATTGCAAATATAAGCAGTCCTCAGACATTAGGATAAAATGATAATAGCATGCACTGATTTTGATATATTAGATCTCCAGTTTGTAAGGCCGACTACATTGAAATTAAATGTGTCTCTTATTATATACGTTTATGTCTATATTATTATTATGGAATATTTCTATAAGAAGATCCATGTAATTTGCTATAGTATCGGAACTATTAGTTTTTTCTAATACAAGTTCTTCTGGATATAATTTACTGTAATCGTGAACAAAATGTGGACAATTAAACACACATAGATCATCTATGTATCTGAATATAAGTAGGTTATCTTGGAATGCTCTTTCTGGATAATATAGATAAAGGTTTGCAATTATGCTTGATGCTGTACTTCCCATAGGGGTGCCATTCACTTGCAAGTATAACGATGTTCCATCATATACACAATTATTATTAAAGACACATAAATTTATTAGAGTATCTCAATAGGTTAAATCAACCTTTATAGCATTTTTATTTTCCAAATATAGTTTCTGGAGAACGTCTTTTAAATTATCAAGATTAATACTAATAAAAAAAAAAGAAAAAAAAAAAAAAAAAGTAAAGTGCAGCCATTATCAACCCACTGCAGGATGGAAGCCTCCTCAACAATTCATGCTGAGGGAAATGGACCATAATCGCTGGTCTAGTGCAGGTTGGCAGATCGCCTGTATTCAGCAGTCAGGGGCTTGAACCTCGGTCTACTCAAAGAGCGTGCGCTACTGCACTCCCGCTCCTGCCCATTCGGCTACGGAGGCCTCTAATACTAGTAAATAAACTGTTAAAAGTCAAATGTTTGTATTTGTTGAATATTGTTATTTTTTATTGCATTTATAGTCGGTAAGTTATTATTTATTATGATAGTTTTATTTACGTTATTTAATATAATTTTAAGTAACTTTTCTGATGTTTTTCCTGGAATTTTAGCATAACTATCTCTACATGATGTTACAAATCTAAATGCAATAGGTGATTTATGAAATTTGGGTATACCATATATATAAACGGATATTTTAGGTTATTATACTTTAACTTTAATTTTTTATGCAATGCAATTAATTTTTTGATTATTATATTATGGGAAGATGCTATGTATTTATTATATGTATAGCTAGACTGTAGTTCATTTTTAATAATTTCTGTATAATATGACTTACATATAATTGCATAATTGCAAGCAGCTTTGTCAATGGGAGTAATTACAAAATGTTCATCTATATCTTTGAGCTGCCTATTTGGTGTGTAGCACATGCTTCTTGATTAGACCGGGGTTCGAGCCTGTCACCACCAAATACGGAGGATGTGGAAAGGTCAGGGAATGACCACCGCATATCCCGGAGCAATATGGCCTTAGTTGCTAATGCTCCTAAAAAAAAAAACCAAATAACAAATAGCTGCCTATTTATTAATTTTGTATTATATAGATTATCCGGTATGAATTTCAATTGATTATATTTGTTAGATATGATATTAAGCATTGTAAATAACCACATGTGGTATGCTTCAACCGGTATGTTATATTTGTATGCTGATCTTATGCGGTATTTTATTAAATCTAGATATAATAATTTTTTAAAGGTAGATTTATTAATAGGTAGATTAGGTCGAAATTTAAAACCAAGTTATAAAATATATCTAAGTTCAGGGTATGGGATTATATCTAAATTGCCGGTTATAATGTGTTTATGGTTAGGATCCACGTATCTATGAAATGACGGTTTGTGGCAAACACATGTATCCTGTCCGATGTTAATATTGTGAAGGTTTGTAGCTATTATTTTATAGTTACACGCTTTAAGACCAAATGGTTTAGAATATCTAAATCTGATATTAATATGTAAGTTATTAATAGGCAGCAAGTCGTAAATTAATAGTTTTTTGTGTATTCAAATTATCCATCATTTTTTTTTTTTTTTTGAAAATATAAGATGACAGAGTTTTCTGGTTGCTTGTTAATATTAATTCTGAATTTAACAATGTCTAGAATAATGTGCATAATGTGAGAAGATGCAAAGACATAATCATTGGCTTTCCTGCTTAGTGCTTTGAGTACACTAAGTTTAATACTGAAAAGTGTGTTTATGTATTTTACTAATATTTATAGGATCAGTGTCCCACATTTTGAATAAATCTATGAAGTGTCCTAGATGTTCTCGGTTGCTTTTATGTGTTTTGGATTTACTATATTTTCTTTTGCAATTAGATTTATTAAGTTTGGCAATTTGAAACATATTATAAACACAAATATCTTTCAAATTGTTCGTCATATATTTTTGATTAAATCTATTATTCAGACCGTATGGATATAGTGTTTGAAATATTGTAACATGCTAATTTCTTCTTGCAATAATCTTTCATTTGTGGTATTAATTACATTAAGTATTGAAATGAAAATATTACCAAAAGTATGTTTTTGGAAATGTCTGAATTCAATATCACGTTCAAGATTACCTGTTTTCTTACTGGACTTGTTATTATAAGTATTAATATCGGAACGATGAAGGTTCATTCTGATATGTAGATTATTGCTGGTTTGACCAATATATTTAACATTGCAAGTACGACAAGTGATCATATATATAACATTATTCATTTTACAGAATATTTGCGAATTTATATTAATTGTAGCATGATTTGGATGCATATAGGGGCAAGTAAACCAATTTGTTATTACAAGGTTAAATTTTTTTTTTTTTTTACATAGTTAAATTCATTTAAGTTTACTTAAGTTCACGCTGAGGTAACATGCAAATTCAGCTCTGGGTCCTACTCTAGGAATGGGTTTGCGATCCCGGGCATACCCGAGCCACAACTTATATCTTGTATTGTCTTTAAGCTGTCCTACACTCTTTATTTTTATTTCTCTGAAATTATTAGGGCAATCCGAGTACGTAGGAGAAACTATTTCTTATCTATACCACTATTTTTTGCCTTTATGGATTTCAGGTTCTATTATTCCTACTCCTTTAGTTTTTCTTCTTACACTGTGCATGTTTCTCTTTGCGTTAACTTAAATTTGATTGGTTAATTAATTAATTATTTATTTTTATTTATTTTTACCATATCCATCACATAGGGGGCACCATATATTATTTTGATCTTGACGACTATTATCATTACTACATTATGTCCTGCATACGGTAGATATGTATTATATATTTAATCTTACTGTAATCATTAAATTACGTTCTCTGTCGGGTCAACGATGATTAATATATGCTTACATTTATAATTTATTTATAATTTACTTATATTTTCTTACTTTTGATTCTAAAATTTCTTAACCATTTTTAGTTACTATATTTGGTTTAGATTTAAATTACTTAGCATATATTGATCATTACAGAAACAGAGAACTTCTTGTCATTTTTTGCCTTCAGTCTGGGTAGTTGGCCCCAGTTGAAATCATCTGGATTGTGGGTAAAAAGCAATAATTTTTTTTTTTTTTAAATCCGTAGCGTTTTCCTAAATTCCCTGAATGGTATTATTTGATTGACCTTTTCTATTATTTTCTATTATTGTCCTCAATACTTTATATATATATATATATATATATATATATAAAAGATGTTTTTTAATTACACATTATTAATCTAACTACATTAAAATATTATGTCTTGGAACAAATTATTCAAAGTTGGTATGCCTTGCTTAATGTGTTTCAGAATCTAAATTTATGTTTAAACTTTTATATCTCAACTCGGATTATGAATTTTATATTAATATTTTCTGGATCTTACTTTGGTGTTAAATTCTTTACATTGTATATTAACATGGATTTCTCCTTTGTATTACTTCTACTTGGATCTGATTTTTATATCCAGCTTCTATACAAAGTTCATTGCACTTTTTACATGTCTCACACAGTTGTTTTTAGTCTGTTATTTATACTGTTCATATCACAGCTCATAACAGTGCCCTTATAGCCAACAGTTGGATTATCCAGTTATAAGAAAACAGCTATACGGTTATAATTTTCCTGTCTGTCTTCTGAGTAAAGTCCATCACCTCTTACCAGGCTTATATAATATTTGTTGTTCACTGTTTATACTGTGGAATCAGTATTTCACAGCAGTGTCCTGATGACCAACTCTGGAATGCTTCAGTTATAACATGGTTAACTGATTGATCTGCCACCTGTACTCTTTTCTCTGTTTAGTATGGAAATATATCTTGAATTGACACTGCTTCCTATTTCATGTTAGGTATACATCTGTTTGTATTCAAATTATATGTAACTTTTATTTCCAACTTCTAATTGTATTAATATTTTTCCTTTGTGTTAAGCATTAAAGTAGTTTGACTCTTTTAATTTATAATTCTTCATTAGGAGCATTAATGTGTTTCGACATCGCTAAACGGTAGTCTCTATTCCCCCAATCCGTGTCAATTACCGATCGGTCAATTATCGACTGTCAATTACCGTCTAATCTACATGTAGAAGGTGACACGTGAACATTTTTTTTTTTTTTTTTTTTTATGAGAACCCCAAACACGAGAGGTATTATAACCTATAGTACTTAGTACCGTGCTTGGGTTGGAGGTTGAGAAGACAAAAGAAGATATTTCTTGACATTGGACTTGAACTTCTGTAGATTGTAGTTTTCAGGAAATACGTATGAAGGAAGGTTGTTCCAGAAATCGGCAGTTGAATGAATAAATGAGGAAGATGAAAAGTTGGTTCTGTGGGTTTGAAGTTGGACAGTAAATGGATGTTGACTGGTGGCGGCACGTGTTCGGACTGTTTTGAGAGAGAGAGCGGGAATTATAGAAGCCAATTCAGAAGAACAGTGCCCATGGAAGTATCTGTAGAAGAGGCATGCAGCAGAAACAGTGCGTCTATGAGACAGCGAGTGGAGAGACTCTGTTAGAGATGAATCATTAATTAACCTAACTGCCCTCTTCTGAATGGAATCAAGAAGCCTGAGAGAGGTTTTGGGGGCACCACCTCAGATGTGGGAACAATATTCCATGGCAGGGCGGATTTGCGATTTATACAGAGTGAGCAGCTGTTTGGGAGAAAAGTAACGCCGAGAGCGAAAGAGAAAACCAAGTTTTTTAGATGCAGAGGAAGCAATATTTGTAATGTGCATGTGCCAAGAGAGATTAGAAGTCAGGGTAATCCCCAAAAGAGATATATCATTTTGCCTAGAAATCGGAGTGTCACTAAAGATAAGCATAGGAGCAGAAGAATCCTTTTTGCGAGATATAAGACAAGATTGAGTTTTAGAAGGGTTGAAATCAACTAAGTTGTCTTTGCCCCACTGGAGAATTACCTGAAGATCGGCATTTAAGGAATTGGCAGCAGATTTTCGAGAAGTTGAAGCTGATTGAGCTGGACAAGGTTTCTCAAAATGGAAAGTTGATTGCAATGTGCTATCATCGGCAAAACTATGGATAGGATTTCCAGTCAATGGAAGAAGGTCATTGATATACAAGAGGAAAAGAGTGGGGGAAAGAACTGAACCTTGGGGGACACCGGCATTAGTGGAGAAGTTAGAAGACAGAGAGCCATCTACCATCACCCTCAGTGAGCGATCAGAGAGAAAACTGGATAACCAATTACTAAAAACAGTTGGCAAACCATAAGATGGAAGCTTGTTTAGAAGACCTTTATGCCAAACACGATCAAAAGCCTTTGAGATGTCAAGAGCAACTACTTGTGTTTCACCGAACCTTTCCATTGAATTAGTCCATAAATGGGTAACATAAGCCAGAATATCACCAGTGGATCGACACTGACGGAATCCATACTGGCGATCGTTGATCAGACGGAAGGTTTCTAGGTAGTTTAAGAGTTGGCGGTTAATTGATTTCTCCATTACTTTAGAAAGAGTAGAAGTAATTGCAATGGGACGATAATTGGATGGGAGGGATTTGTCACCCTTTTTAGGAACTGGCTGGATATGAGCAAATTTCCAAGCAGAAGGAAAAACACCTTTGGAATAAGAAAGTGAAAAAAGGCGGCAAAGAATAGGAGTAAGTTCAGGAGCACAGGTTTTGAGAACAAGTGGAGAAATACCATCAGGACCTGGAGCTTTCTTAGCATCAAGATTCATCAAAATCCTTCTGATATCCTTTTGACGGAAGACCACAGGAGGCATTGAATGGAGCGTGTTAGGAATGGTGGGAGGTGTTTTACCAAGATCATTAATACATGAGCTCGAAGAAAAATGGGATGCTAGCAGGTCAGCTTTATCCTTGGCTGAAGTGACAACAGAACCATCTGGTTTGGACAGAGGTGGGAGCAGAGATGGGCAAAAGTTGCGGCCAATAGCTTTGGCAAGAGACCAGAATGCTCGGCTACCATTAGGGCAAGAAGCAAGTTTTCTACTCTTAGCCTGTTCAAACTCTAGTTTGGACTGATTAATAACTGCTTTACAATTGTTGCGAGCTTTGGTGTAGGCAGAAAATGAAACTGAAGAATTAGAAACAAGCCAATTACGATATGCAACGTTCTTCTCTTGGACAGCCTTAGCACATTTATTGGAAAACCAAGGTTTAGATAAAGGACGAGATTTTAAAGTGGAGTGTGGGATAAAGGATTCCATTCCTGCAAGAATAATTTCACTGACACGATCTGAGCAAACGTTGACATCAGAAGTTTTGAAACAGTAATCAGACCAAGGAAAAGAAGAAAAGAAGTCTCGCAGGTCATCCCATTTTGCATTCTTGTAATGCCAAACAATACGAGGTTGGGAATAGCCATGAGATAAAGGTTCCATTGGAGAAGAGGCAATCACCAAGTTGTGATCTGAAGTGCCTAAAGGACCTCTCACTTCAACCTTGTACTTAGAAGGGTTGTTTGTGAGAAAAAGATCAAGCGTATTGGCTGTATGATTAGAATTGTCCGGTATTCTTGTAGGTAAATGAACAATCTGTGCTAGGTCATTAGTAATTGCAAAAGCCTCAGCATCTCGACCTGCTGGGTCGGTGTGACTAGAAAACGGAAGCCAGCTGGAGTTGTGAACGTTAAGATCACCAAGGAAAATTACCTCACTGTTAGGAAAGTTGGACTGGAGAAAGTCAAGTTGCAAAGAGAGGAAGTCAAAGAGCTCCAAGTGATTAGTGGAGTTGGGAGAACGGTAGAGACAACAGATGAATTTTACACAATGAGGTAGAGAGATTTTAAGCCAGAGAAGATCAAAGAGAGGAGATTCCAAATTGCCAAGTCTCTGACAGGAAATATCAGAACGGACATATGCACAAGTACCGCCTTTGAGGCGAAAGGAATCATACAGCAAATAATTTGGACATCTGAGATGAGCAGTAGTTGAATCAACTGATAACTGAGATTCAGTCAGAAAAAGTACATGGGGTTTGGAAGACTGCAAGTGGAAATGGACATCGTTGAGATTAGAATTGAGACCACGTATATTTGTGAAATGAATTAGGAAGTCCTTGGGAGGTTTAGATCTTTTCGCAGATAAACTTGCTCTATTATTTTGACAATTCATGGTGTATTCAATAGTAAGAAAAAGTGGGTGGGACATGCTGTATGAAGTAAAGAAATTTTTGGATATGGCGTACATGTGGTAAGAATATACCCAGATCCTTGACATAACGTGGCCTCGACAATGCTCCCCACATACACACTACTCGGACTCCCTCCAGTCACTATCTGGCAGAGTAGAGGTAGCAAGATTATACACTAGCTGATCCGGAAGCTTCCTAGAGAGTTACCAATAGGTTCAGTCCGGTGTACTAACTAGCGGCCGGCCTGCGAACACCGTTTTAGAGCTGTAACCTCGAAATGTAAGGAATATTGGATCTCGCCACGACATTCATCATAACCTCAAAAATCATCAATCATACTGCATGATGGAAGAGATAGGGAAGGGTTGGCCGGAACTTAGCTCTGGAGACTAAACATGGGTTCCACCACTTCATTTGAACCCCTACCTTTCCAAAAACAACTAGATTGATATAAACAGGTGGGATTGAAAGAAACAGACAACCATACACAACCTCTAAAACTAAATAATGCAGAACATCATTATATAGTGGAACTGTAGAGGTGTACACAGCAACATTTTTGATGTATATGATCTAATCAAACAGCACAGTCCAGTAAGCATCTTCCTGCAAGAAACCATCATATCTCCTCAAGGTGACTGAAGAGATTAAAAACTAGTACTGTTTCAGTCTATCAAATAAGAATAGCTATGCCTAGGACAACAAGGTTCTACGGTCCTCAAGCGAGGATTGTACGCTCTTTTCTTCCGGAAACTCGACTTTTTCGTTCAGCAAAACAGCAAATCAAAACACAGAACACACGCAATTTACAGACATCATTTTTATGACGCGATATGACCTAAGTTGCTGAAGCGACTAAAACCCTATAACAATTATACTCGCTCCATAGCCAGGTGGGAAGGAGCAGCAGTGGTAGCACATGCTTCTTGATTAGACCGGGGTTTGAGCCCGTCACCACCAAATACGGAGGATGCGGAAAGGTCAGGGAATGACCACTGCATATTCCCGGAGCAATATGGCCTTAGTTGCTAATGCTCCTAAAAACCAAATAACAACATAACAAAAACCACCATTAGAAGCTGTAGCAGTTGATGTTTTTGTGTTTTATGTTAACCGTAGTCACTGTATATCTTTCTCCAAACAAAGAATTCACTTTGAAAAAACTGGAGGATCTTAATAAGCAGCTTCCATCTCCTTTCGTCCTGCTGGGGGATTTCAACAAGCACTATCCTACGTGGGGATCTCTCCAGATACATACATGAGGAAAACTTTACTTGTGTATGTATCATTCTTGACAAGCTGAATCTCACATAATTAAACACTGGTGCTGAAACTTACATTCACTTTCCCACAGGAAAATCTTATGCTATAGATCTATCAATATGTTCCACAGAACTGTTCCCAGTCATTCAGTGGGGTAGATTTAAATAACCCACTAAATAGTGACTGTTACCTGATTAATAGTCACTGTTCAATTTTGCAAATTTCAAACAAATAGAACCTTACGCCTAGCCAGCTGCATTAAATGGAAGTTTTCCAGGGCAAATTCGAACATGTTCACCACAGAAATTTCCTTTGGTGATCAACTCATCAAAAGCCCAACCTATTGATGATGCTACCAATAAAGTCATCAGTAGGCTGGGCTTTTAACACAGATAATAACAGCTGCAACCTGTACTCGACCTTAGATGGTCCTCACAGATCTCTGTGAAATATCTGGTGGAATGATGCATGCTGTGATGCTAAAAAAGAACATGTTGACAACCTGATTAATTCAAGAAACTTAAAGCCAAAACGTGTTATGTGCGAAAAAATGTGAAAAAAGACGTGGATTCAATTTGCTTCCACTATTACAGAAAATACAGAGAGTAGAAAAATCTGTGGCAAAATCAAAAAACTGAACAGTAAATCCATCCCAAAACTTGGAATCCATCCCACCCATAATTTGGAAGGGCAAAGACTTTTCCTCTCAAATGGAAATTGCAATTGCTCTTGTAGAATGCTTTGCTCAGATCTCAGCCAGATCAGCATATGAGTCAGCCTTTAAACAGGAAAAAGCCTACTCAGAAGAGTATAAGCTGAACTTCAGTACAAAGATATCTCTTCCATATAACCGACCCTTAATATTGTTTGAATGAGAGAGCTTCCTAAATAGGTCATCAAACATTCCACCAGGGCCTGATGGGATATACTCTCTCATGCATATACCATGACCAGAAAGCTGTGAATTCATTACTGCTATATTTCAGCCAGATATTCTCAGGAGGCTAGGAATATTCAGTGTCCTAGTTTTTCTTGAACCTGGAAAGGCTCAGTTAGATCCACAAAACTATTGACTAATATTCCTTAGCAATTGTCTTGGTAGGACATTAGAAAAAACGATTCACACTCAGTTAGTTTGGTTTCTAGAATTTCATTTGGTGATGAATAAGAACCAGTATGGCTTTTGGCTGATATTCACAGAGTTTCCGAGAATAGGTAACAACAGTCTTCTCTACAGGGGAGGCGTTGCCTATTTGAGGAGTTTTTGAGTGGTGTGAGTAGAAGAAGTTACTGTCCCTTTCATTCTTCTACACCGTTTCTTTTCTTCTTCCACTCCTACTAAAATTTTCCCTCTACTTTTTGCGTTTCTAAGTCTAATAGGGACAAGTGGATTGTAGAGTTATTATCCCACACATATACAAACAAGCTTTGAAACGATGCCGTCTGGGTGGTGGTGTTTAAGAGAATAAGTAACAAAATTCTTCTCTATTATTTATTCTTCTCTATTAGTGAAGCATTACTTATTTGAAGTAGTGCAATACCATGGCAACTTGTTGTGAAGGACGAGCACAATATGAGATACAGGGGAAATGTCTCCCCGCTACTATTGTAGTTTTTTCTTAAGAGTTATCTATGGTGTATGATATATAGATATAAAACTCTTACTCTTAACATATGCCTTTTTACATTTAGTTATTTTAAATTATTTCACTTTGTACTTTTGTTGCTAACAAATTAATAAATTCATTCTGAATTTCTGGAGATAAATAAGTAGTGTAGTTTAAATAATAAATAATTAGATAAATAATTAGTTTAATATACGATTCCAGAGCATTTTTCATACCAACGTCAAATTGGCTGACAAATTTTATCAAGTTTAAAAATACACAATTTTTTTCTTTGGTATCAATAGTATTAGCATGTCCACGAAATTCCAAATAATTTTCAGCACAGAACAATATACATTTCAATATTATTTTCCAATATATGACGCCATTTCAAAATTTCGCTTCTTAGTGCTGCTTGTGCAGCGTCGTCAATTAGTCCACCTTTTTAAAGGCCCTTTTCTAATAATTTCCATTTTGTGAAATTGTTTGTGTTGTAATGAATTCTCATTAAAAAAAAAAGTTTGGATTTAGATGTTTCCAATCCTTAAAACCATCTGGGCTGCAAAATGGAGCATAATTTGTGTTAGATACAAATAAGAAGCACGGGAAACAATATATTGCATCTTTGTTTTTGCAATAAAATAACCATTTCCTCTTTTTTTTTTTCCCAATACTTTCATTTTTGTATTTCCACGAATTATTAAAACATCCCCCATTAGTGACAGGATATGTATTTAAGACTATATGTTCGGGATCGTGTTGCACCATAAAAGATCTGTTTTTGTGGGCATTAAAGTTCCATGTGATCTGATCATTAAAATTCAGACTTACATGTTCCATATTATTGCTGCCATCATTTTCTTCTGCCAACTGTTGTTGGTATTATACACACTTTCTAATTCTTTTAAAATAACTTCAACTGTTTGAGCTTTTTCTTGGACTTCCATTTCGGTGGCATCATCATTTGTTTCATCTTCATTCGAATCATGTTCATTTTCTTCATCACTTTCAGGTTTGGAGTGGCTTATTGTAAGCTAGTTTTGTAAACTAGCAGAATTTTTTTTTTCTAATTTCCTCTTTATGCAGTCTTTCGACTTTTTTTCTTTGGTGGCATGTCTAAAATTAATTTGGCCTTTATTGTTAATTTAAATTATAAATCACAATACAGTAAACCCCCCCGCTATTCGTGGGGGTTACGTTCCTGAGAAATGCCGTGAATACTGAGTTATGGCTCACATAGTAATAAAGGGGTTCCATTCCAAAGTATGAAATATATAAGAAAAACTAGTTGAAAATTTTGTCTATGTATGTATTATATGTATCTTCATAATATGATTATGTACATAGAAGTAAATAGTGAAATGCAAGCATAAGGCATCAAAATGAAAATAAGAAACAATTTAATATTAAATGTAATATTTATTAGAAATTTCAAACAAATCTTTCAATCCAGCGCCTTTGCTATAGCTAAAAAACTTATCCCGCCAGTGCTATCACCAGTTTCGCTAAAGTGTTGATAAAGGTGTTTTGCCTTTTCACGAATGATGAGTGAACTTAAGGGAATTTTATTTTGAGTTCAGTCTTCTATCCACAGATTTAAAGCTTTTTCCATTTTTTCTAATTTAACATCACGAGTTACAGAGCAAATTTTTGAAGCAATTAGTGCGT
Source organism: Mastigoproctus giganteus (assembly GCF_048544385.1). Taxonomy (NCBI): domain Eukaryota; kingdom Metazoa; phylum Arthropoda; class Arachnida; order Uropygi; family Thelyphonidae; genus Mastigoproctus; species Mastigoproctus giganteus. The sequence continues at coordinate 122,281,749 of NC_143582.1, forward strand.
TTTCACGGACACTTCGGCGGATTTTTTTCTTCAGATTTCTTGATTGATTGTACCATTGACTTATTGATTTGATAATGTTTTGCCACTGACGAGACACTTTCACCATTAGAAATTTTGTCTAATAACTGAATTTTACTGGCTAATGTCATCACCTTCTTTGATCTTTTCACAATTCCCTTGTTATTCGTAGCCATATTTTTGTAGGGGTTAGAGAAAAGAATTTGTCCACAATAAAGTCACTTTCTTCCCTTAACACACTCGAAAAAGTCTGTTTACACTAACACACTGCAAAACAGTAGATTTTTCATATTTGTAAGCATATCAATTGAGAGAGCTAAATTAAAAGCAAATGACGAAACCTTCCACGACAAGCACATAGCACATACTGATCAAGGATTAGCGAGAAACATCCACGCTCGCGATTTTGTCACCCCTCTCCCCCCTGAGTGCTGTTTTGACTGGGAAAGATGATTTTAGCCACGCCCATGTTTTTTTTATGGCGGAAAATGTTCACGGTGATTTAAAATTCACATTTTTTAAATTTTCATTTTATATTAAATCAGCGACCGTGAATCCTCGAATAGTGGGGGTTTACTTTATTCACAATTACCTGTTTATATAGCAATAACAAAAGCACTATAACTTATTCAGTTTGTACACAATGCGTGAATCGCGAACTATATGCATTCAGGCATGTGCTGATGAAGCGATCGCCTGATTGGTCCCTTAAAAGTTACATTCTGGACAACAAATAGATCTATGATGCTATGCAGTATGTACTCAGATGTCAGGCTTGAATCGCCATGTGAAAATTAATTTTCACCCTCCCTGTGCTGTCATTTTGATTCAACATCATCGAGTGGTGCCATTTCGTCAGCTAGCCTCGGGTGTCGAAATAGCTTGACACTGTACTGGTGTAGTCTGTCAGTGGCACCCTTCACTTGTCGGCCCCCTTGGCACCTGCCCCAATGCCAAGGCATTCCTACGCCACAGGCTACACTTATGTCAAACCTTAATCAAATCCAATCTAGACTACAGAGCCCCAGTTTATGATTCTGCATATAAGACCACATTGGCTTGGCTTAATCCAGTCCAGCATAGTGCTTTCAGAATTGCTTAGGAGCTTTCAAGACATCCACAGTGCAAAGTTTGTGTTAATGAATCTGCACTGTCTTAGGAGAAAGGTACTGCTTAACTATGCAGCCAAATTACATGCCCTCCGTTCTCACCTCATCTGTACGTATCACTGTGAGCCTCAGTGGGTAAACATATATAGAAATAAACCCAATGAAAACAAACTTGCTGGGGTCTGATTACAAGAGTTAGCACAATACTGGAACATCCATCTTGGAAATATCTCTCACACCTCAAGACACAGTACAACCACTACGGTCAATGTATATATATACCTCTTTGCGATAATTGTTTTTCGCCAGTGGGAGAAAACACTCCCTGTTGAACCACAGATTTAGTTTCATGCAGCTCAAGCCTTGGGAAATGCACACTCATCAGGTATGTGGTACGTACAGTTATATCTGAAGAGTGTGTTGGATCAAAAACTGACATATTTGTGGGAGCAGCAGTGATCCCTCCTACATCTACTGTCTCTGATCAGTTACTGCTTGAATGCATTGTTTTTACAGCTGGCTTTGACCCTCTTTAATGATCTTTTAATTACATAGGTCAAAGTGTATGCTGACTCTTTAAGTGCAATGATAGCCCTACAGAAAATCACAGGATTTCCATCCTCTTCAGACACAAATCAGATCTCTGTTACTTCATCTTCATAAAAATAAACTAGCTGTCAAGTTTTGCTGGATACCCAGCCATGTTGGAATACCAGGAATCGAGTGAGCAGATCAAGCAGCAAAGCACCCCACTGACTTTAATTCCATACCAATTCCTTATACTGATTACAAACAAGTAATATAATAGATATGTACTAACATGTGGTCTGAAATGTGGCATACCCAGACAGGTAACAAGCTTCTTGAAATAAAACAGAAACAATTTAATTAATTAAATTAATAAATTCAATTGATTAAATTTATAAATTGCCAATTAATAAATTTAATTGATTAAATTTATAAATTGTCAATTAATAAATTTAATTGATTAATTGACAATATTACGCTATCAAGTTTTCAAGTTTTACGTTATTTCTTATGCTATCATATTCAAGGTATACATTACACTATACCATTACAATCACAGTGTTAAATTAGTTATATCCTTAAAAAATAAAATTCCTTAGAACACAAAAAGTTATATGCCCAACAAGTGTTTAGACCCGTTGAGCTACTTATTTATCACAATTAAAACCCTGTCCACTGCACTCTTCATTACGTGCTACTATGTTCATGCTAAAACACTGATTCAGTCATGGTACAAATAGTAATTCTTAACTTACAAAATCACTAGCTAAATTTAAAAATAAGATAACAAGCATTACTAAGACTCTTTAAATTATTTGTTGATATGTTAATTAATCAAAAAGATGGTAAACATTTCCAAAAAAACTTACTATTCCCACGAACTCAAATTTCTGCTTCCTGGCACTTATAATCTCGTACCCAAGATATTGTTACTGATAGAGTGCACTTAATGTTACTGAGAGAGTGCAGTCATATTCATTTGGATGGTACTCGTGAATTGAACAAGTAAAGAACTTAAGTTGTATCGTTACTAGGAAGACAAACGGAGAAGATATATTTACTGCTTTTGACAATTTTTGTTAAAGATACTGAGCTCCTCTTTTTAAATTAATTTCTATTACAACAGATGGGGCCTGCTGTAAATGACAGGTCACCTGAATAGTTTCATTTCCTTGTGCAAAAATGATGATAAATTTCCAAACATTTTAACATATCACTGGCATTATACATCAACAGTTATTTATGTAGCAAGAGACATTAATACAAAAGATGATATGGACATTACATTTAAAACAGTCAATTCTATTTGAAGGAATGCACTGCAGAGATTAATTACAAAATGAAGTTGATGATAGAGAACTTCTTCTTTTCACTAACATTCATTGGCTCAGTAGATGTAATTTTTTGGAGCAATTTTTTTAACTATTTGATGCCATTAAAAGATTTCTTCACGAAAGAGTGATTTTTATCTACAAATAAATAACAAACAGTGGTTAATTAGTTTGTTTCTTAGCAGACTTTACTGCAAAACTTGGTAACTTAAATCTTGAGTTTCAAGGTAAAGATAAAAATTTAGTAGAGATGATAAGTTCACTAAGAATTTTCAAGAGTACTTTAGATTTCAAGTGAAATTGAGAAGATCACGAATATATGCATTTTACATGTAGGCTAAAATTATTTGCGAAGAATCCTGAAATGGCTGATCATAATCCAAAGAAATTTATTGCTGATATTGAAAAGGTTGAATGTGAAGTTAATTCAAGATTTAAAGATTTTAATAAAATCGAACATATTGTTTCTTATTTTAAAAATCCATTTCAAAATAATTTAAATGTAACAAATATTTCAACTTAAATTTCATATTTATTTGATATAAATCAGGCAGAATTTGATGTGGAAGTAATTAAATTACAAAATGTCATATTTGAAATCCAAAGAAGAAAATATTTGTAAATACACAAAGGAAAAATGCCCAATTTTAACAAATGCATCTAAAAAAAAAACAGATTCTTGTTTTGGTTCAACATATTTAGCAGAATCTGTGTTCTTGGATATGAATATTATCAAATTAAAAACATACTAGAAACACTGATATCAGTGTTTTCGTATGTGCCTAATTTTGAACAAATTGCCACTTCCATGTGGTGTCGAAATTCATATTAATATTGCTAAATCTAGGTGTGTGTTTTTATATTTTCTGTAATTTTATTTTTGTAAATAAATTTTATAATCTGATTCTATATTTTAATTATTTGTATAAAAAAAAAAAACCCTATGAGTGGTTTGCAAAGTCAATTAATTTCAAAAAGTAGCTTGTGCATTTGATAACGTTGAACACCCCTGAACTAGATGTTATAAAATGTTAAATGTTAGAAAAATATTGTAAATTGGGAAAAAACAAGGTTCCTTCAGCCATTTTGCGCTGATATATGATAGAAGGGATTATATGAGGACAGTGTTAAGGAAGAAGTTTTCCCCTCATCCTGCTCTCACTTGTCTTAGTAAGCCAAAATAATTTGTTATTGTGAAGATGGAATATTGAATGGAAAAGGAGGAAAAGGTGTTTTTTGCTGTTGTCATCATCTTAAGCGCCAAATGAAACTGCAATTTAGCATTAGGGGGACTGTTCAAATAAGAAAGGTTAGTGGCATAGCTCAAAGTTTCCTATTTTTTGATCCAGGTGGAGAAGTCAAAGTTTCCTATTTTGCCTATTTTGATCCAGGTGGAGAACATGGTATGTGTAGCATTGTTTTATGCCAAAACTTTCTAACAACAATAACAAAAAAAAAAAAAAAAGTCTATGCTTTTTTTTTATTATTATTTTTTTTTATTACTGTGATATTGCAGCTGTTGGTGAGACCAAGGCAATTCATTGAGATTCTGGAAAAGAATATGAAAATCTAGAAAATGTTTACTCTTCATCAACATTTTGAGACAGCATTTAGTTTGGGTATCCAGTTCTATAAAATAATTTTAAATATGGGGTGTTCTTTGAGCAATGAAATTTTAATGTTAGAGAAAGTCAGAAATTTCAATCAGTCCTGAAGACATGGGGGGGAAGTTTTAATTCCATACACCACTTGAATGTTCACTTACACAAATGGTGATCACCCACAGTGCCACAGATTTTTAATTGTATTGCAGATTCACCTTTTCAAATGATACCCTACAATCTAATAAGATATTAGCACTATATGTTACAATGTTTTAAAAAAAGAACTGGACTTCATATTTTATATAAAAAAAAAACAAACTGATAATGTCAGTGAACAGGAACTTCCATTTCAAGTAGAAGCCTCAAAAACTCAATTTTTAAATTTAGCCCTATCACTTCAGTCAATGTTGGTTATGTGTTTTAATTAGCAAAGCAACTAAGGCAGTGATGCACCACTTACTATATTTGTAATTTCATGTATTCTTTGGTCTGGTTGCTGTTTGCCAATTGGTGGACGTAAAGTTCAAGTTTCCTAAAGCTTTTAATATTCATGTTATCCTGTGCCATCCATGAAGGCTGCATCAGTGTGGAAAGATCATGCCAATGAGGATGATAAATAGAAATTCAGAAAATTGGATAAACATATTTAAAAGAAATGTAGAACTTTATTGCATATTTTCCTAAATATTTAGTGCATATCATCTGATGTTATGATATTATGAGATATGAAATTTACCATACAGTGCAAACAAGTGGCATTGATGTCATTGTCCATCTGTATAAAATGATGGTGAGACAGCATTTGGAATACTGAATTTAGATCTGGAAGTCATACCTAAGAAGAAGATTTAGAGCTGCTAAGGAAGATTCAAAGAATAGTGACTGAGATCAATGAGTTACATTAATCAATGCCCACATAGACAGTGGCTTAGGAGGACTGCAAAATTTGGGGTTGAACATCTTAGAGGGGATCTGAGATGTTCAACTCCAAATTACATGATTTAAGCGGGTATTACTGGTATCAATTACTGGGTAAGGTCACCAAGGCAGAGGGTATGGTAAAGTTGAATTGGACAGTAACTTTTTCGTGGTAATGTTTATTATATATTTATTTATTATTATTTTTATTTTATTTATTTTTTTAAATATACTACCACTAATGCCCTATGAAAAAATTAATATACTATGTGTTAATTTTTTCATAGTGTGCATGTGGTAGATATTTGTGCACATATGTGGACAGTAGTGGTTCTACGTGGGGGCACAAGGTGTGTTGCTCCTCTTGCACCTAACATACTCTCTCCCCAGTTCTGAACATACTTATACAGAATTACAAAATACATACAGGTAGTTCCCGACTTTGAGTTAATTCGTTCCTAGAGCGTGCTCGTAAAGAGAAAACTTGTAAAGCGGTAATTAATTTTCATAGACGTAATGCTAAAAACAGGTTATATTCTCAACAATGAAATTGTACCATAGTAATGTTAAATAAAGGTAATCAAAACAATAGGTTGTGCTTAAACAATGATTTATTTTTCAAAATAAAGAAAACATAGCCCGTAAAATCAAACAAATTATAATAATTAAGAAATTATTTATGTCATATAAATGTTCTTCTTCCAGTCACATAGTTCCCTGAGGAGCTGTTGTGGACACTAACAAATTTCTCAAACTGCATCGATTATGTGCTATACGAGCGGCATCGCCAGATGTTACGCCCAAAAGTTCACTGATCCCATCCTTCCACTTAGATGCAGGTCTTCCTTTAACAGCAGTTTTTGGAGTTGGTTTTGTTATGGTCTCTATGGCATCAGATAATGTGGTTGTATGCCATTGCCTACCACATGGCCAATTTTAAAAGGAGCCGGCTTTAATCATAGGAAGAGTCCTCATGCATCCCACAAGATGCTCTTGAAAAGGAAAGGTGACTACATCAGAGCCCCACTTAGTGCAGAAGGCTGATTACAACTGGTTGACGCCTGGTTTCCAGAGCTCATCTATGTATATAAGTGGACTTATATTCATTAGATTCGCACAAGTAATTATTATATTTTCAGTCAATGAATTTATTCATAAGGTGACGCTATTATCCCTCTTCTTCCTTCTTCGATGTCTAATTAATGTCCAATATTTCCAATTAATTATGTCAAATATATTTTAAAATAATTTTCTTCCAAACCATAAACATGCAATGTTTCCTTACCATAAACATTTTTTCATGCTGATTCGCATAGTCCTAACCTCCAATGAATATAAATGTTAAAGAATGTTTATTCCTCATCATAATCGACTGCACACTCGTTGATGGTTCATCACTTATTGTTGGTTCAACACTCATTTCTAGCTCGGTACTCCTTGTTAGTTTATTGAAAGCACAAGGAGTCGTTGCTTTCTTCAGAAATGCTTCAAGAATCATTTGTTTCCAACACAGTTTTATTTTTTCTTTATAAATTTCATGATAGCATTTCGTACAAAGATCTCTAACAGTCATTCCAGCTCCATGTTTCCTTATGATCTCATATTTTGTTTCCAATGTCTTTGGCATACTGTACGGTATTAATAAGGGGGAATACATTTGAAATAAGACAAGACAGCAAAAATGAAGAGAAACACAACTACTCTTTGTAATGTCAGCATGGTAACTGCTTTGTGTTATGTGAGTCTGTGAGACGCTCTCCTCTGCCTGAACAAACACAGTTCTACTGTATTGTATAGCTACACGAATGGTTGCCTCATTTATGAATGTCTAGCATTTATTTATTGAATCCAAGCTCATATTTTCGATTTTGTTGATACGTGATACTTGAGAAAAAATAAAAAAAACTTGTAAACCCGAGAACTCATAAAGCGGGAACTGCCTGCATATAGAGCTCTGTATTTATGGTTATAATTTTCCCAATAATAATAATACATATCAAAAATAATTACTGTACTGGAGGAATATTACAGTTGTGTGTGTATTTACTTCTTTACAGAATACACCAAAAAACAAAATAAACAGTGTATCCTGTATACGAAAGTGCCTAATAGAGGGTTTTAAAATTGCACAGAGGATGAAAAATTGTTACTAAATTTTATTTTTAATGTTGTTTTCTTATGACTTAATGAATTTGAAATATTTTTCTTATTGCAGGTGACAATAAAACATAAATATTGGATATCATTGTTTGCCATTCACCTGTTCATCATCATCATGGTTTTTTCCTTCCATCTCCTCTGACAGTGTTTTTATTATTATTATGAAATATCTTAATTTAGAGCTTTGGCATATTGCTAAAGGAATGATTAAACATTAAATTTTAAGTTTTTATGCATTTTTTTGTGAATACTGTTACTTTTAAATCATATTTGTACAGTCAGCATAAAATAGAAATTAATTTCTGTTGAATTTCTGCAAACCATTTAACAATAAATTTAACTTCTGTAAGATGCATGCTGTATTCTCTTTCTTCAAACATTAGCACATTGTAAGTTTGGAGTGGGGGGGGGAGAATTGGTATTAGTATTCAAATGTGATAATGATAGTTGGTAGCAAAATCATTCTGCATATTCTGCAAAAATAAAATAATAATAATAATAAAAAATAAGTTTGCTCATTATCTAATTTGTTCACCAATCTAATTCCTTCTTGAATCCTATCAAGTTGGCTTTTTTAACCACTCTCGACAACATATTCCATTTTTCCGTTCCGTCCACTTACAGTAAAAGTTGAATTTATTTTCTTTCTGTTGTTGTAATCCTTAACATCCTGTAAAGTACTCCTGGATTTCTGTTTGCCAAGTACATTTAGCTGTTGTTTTTCATAGTACTAATTGCAATTGGACTAAATCCTTTTAAAGTGGCATTCCTTGGTTGTGATCATTAACCATTCTCCCAACCTTTAAAACTGACAGTTGCCTAACTGTTCCTTCATCAATATCATTTAGGAAAATAAGAAACAAGAGAGGTCTATATAGCAAGAGGGCCTCACTTACTACTCTGGTCCATCCTTTGTATACTGCCTACAACCAACCCTTCATATTTCAGAGCAGGAAACTTCTGTAATTAATATTACAGAGGTTTCCTGCTTTATTTCATTTCCTAAATTATAAAATTGGTTGAATGTTTTGGCGTGTACTCGATGTAAGGAGTGTGAGGAAATTAGACACCAACTCAGTGTTGTTATGGGTCTTTATGAGAGATTGATGAATAGGATAGATGCCCTTGAAGAATTTAAATTGAGGGGCCCATTAAACTCTCAGCTGCCCACATAAATGCCAGAAATTGCACTTGAACATCAGGCAATACAGTAGCAATCAACACGGCAGAATACGCTGATCCCACAGAAACTAGTTGTTGTCGGTGATTTTATTATCCGGGAAACAGAATATATTGTGCAAAAAAGGAAAGGTGGAACAGGACCAGGGTATGACTGCCTGCGGCAAAACCTGATGATGTTGTAGGGCAGCTATCTTTTAGGAGCACAAAAGGTGATATTGTACATGTTGCTACCAATAATATTAAGAGTAGGAGAATGGCAGAATTACCAAACAAGTACAGGTGAATGTTGAAAAAAAAAACCACGAGTTAGGGTTAAATTTGAAAGTGCCTGCAATTCTGCCCAGACATGAGAGGATGGAACATATGAGACAGCTTAGTCAATCAATTTGGCCCTGGAGAGATTGTACAAGGCTCATGGGGTAGAATTTTTCTCAGTCTGGTTTGTGCTTGTTAACAGGAGAGACTGCTTTTACAGGAATGGGATACACTTAAATAGAAAGGGTGCAAGAATATTTGCTGACACTATCAAGGCATCATTAGGTGGTAACTTATGTGGGTCAGAAAACTGCTAGCATGGGAGGATACATGGACTAATAGATTAACAGTAGCCACTGGCAGAGGTGAAAGTGATTATTGCACTGATTCTATTGGAATGAGAAGAAGCCTGGAAAACAAGGTTCAGGGGATTTCAGAGACTGATAGGAGTTATTGTGGAACAAGTGAATACATGTGCTGTGTTATGGTAGCTAACAATAACAAAAGGTGCATGTATATGTGTACACCAATGCTAGGAGTTTAGTAAATAAATTTGACGAATTTGAGGTGTTGGTCAAAATATCAAAGGCATATATTGTTTGGATATCAGACACGTGCTGTCACATAGATATAAAGAATGCAGAATTGGAATTTTGGGAGTACAATGTGTACAGGATAGGAAGGGAAGAGGGGTAATGCTATTAGTTGAGAAACACATAAAATCTATAAGCAAGTGCATCCAGTTGATGTGGATGCAAATGCAGTAGGTTTGGTGTGACCTAAGCACTGGGAAAGCAAAATCGAGATTAGGAGTGTGTTATAGGCCTAATGATTTCGATGAGTATATTGAACTGGGCAAGTAAATCAGATTGTTGTATAATGCGCGTTTTTAATTTCCAAAATATTGACTGGGAATTTATGGTTGGTCAAATGCACACTAGGAAGACTTTTGTGGATTTACTGGTTGATTGTTTTCTACAGCAGCATTTTTGAGATGCAACCACAGAGAGTAATGCTCTTGATCTGATTATCAGTAGTGATTCTTCATATATTAAGAATCTGCAGATAAAAGAACCATTAGTTGGCAGTGATCACAGTGTGCTGATGTGGTATTTACTCAAAGAAGTACCTACCATTAGGGGTAACGGGGAGGGTTTTTGCTTTCATGAAAGTGACTACGGTGCTCTGATAGTTTTTAAATTCTATACCATGAGGCCAACTGATGATGTTACCAATAGCAAATTCTAAATGGGAAGCAATCAAAGAATTAATCTAGGAAGCTACTAGGTTTTTCATTCCAACTAAGAAATATTTTTCAAAGTTTAGGACTAAATGGATGTCAGATGAACTAATGAGACGTGGCAGAGAAGAAAAATGAATGGGATACATTTAAATTAACAGATGACATAGAAGCCTATGATAGATGTAAACAGGTCTGTAATCAAGTTACAAAGAAGGTTAGACGGGCAAAGGAAGATTACGAAAAATCTTTACAGAGACTGCTGGAAGTCAGTCTTCCTTCTTCCTTCTAGAGTTCTTTACTTATGTAAACTCTAGAAGGAAGGTGATGAATTAGATTGATCCACATGATATCGATGATTCAACTGTTGATGATCCTGCTCAGGTAGCTAACAAACTGAATGAGTATTTTGCCTCTACATTTACACATGTTATTCAGGGAGGGGAATGCCAGAGTGTATTAAATTCTGGCTGTGAGCCAAATGATTTTGTAATAACTGAGAGCAAAGTAGAGCAGAAATTGTAGAAGATAAACATAAGAAAGACACCTGAGGCGGATGGGATCTATCCAGTTATATTAAAGGAGGCAGCAAAGGAAGTAAGCAAATCCTTAGTCATAATTATGAGAGCTTCCTTGGACTCACGGGAGGTACCATGGACTGGAGATGTGAAAATGTGACCACAATTCACAAAGGAGGATTAAAGGGTGCCACAAGTAATTACAAACCTGTTAGTTTAACTTCTGTTCGGGAGAAATTAATGAAAGCTTTAGTTAAAGAAGCACTGCAGGATCAACTAGACAAGGCTTCAGTTATACCTCGGACACAGTATGGGTTTGTTAAGGGGAGGTCCTGTCTGACCAATTTGATTGAATACTATGATGTGGTCACAAAGGAACTGGAAACAAAAATAATTTTGATATCATATACTTGGAGCTTAGGAAATCTTTTGATACTGTTGCACATGGAAGACTAACTACTGTAACAGCTGGAACAGTACGCATTAATGCCAAATTGCTGCTATGGATAAAGGGATTGTCCAGTAGAAGAAGTCAGAGAGGTAACCAGTGGCCACTGCTCTTTGTGGACTAATGTTATTAGTGGAGTCCCCCAGTGTACAGTGTTGGGACCATTGTTGTTTTCTGTATTTATTAATGACATTGATGAAGGTATATCAGACTTAATGTCTAAGTTTGCAGACGATACGAAGGTTGGCAGGGTTGTTAGCATTAGAAAAGGCACATGATGCAAGAAAGCAAGCTTATACAGCATCAGCCAAAAAAAAAAAAAAAAAACCCCTTATTTCACCCATCCACTCGCTACAAATGTTTGTCAGGTTCTGCCTTGAATCTATTTAAGCTATCATCTTCTACAATGGCAGATGGAAGTTTGTTCCAGCAATCAACCACCCGCTGGCTAAAGGCAAACTTCCGCACATCTATCCTACAATCGTCTTTCCTCAATTTGAATTTATGCCCACTCAGGCATAAATTCAAATTGAGGAAATTCCTTTCTTCATAAGAGGAACCCTTTTTCCATTCACTAATCTTGTTGCCCTTCTCTGAGCAAGAGAAAGAATCCTTCAGCATTCAGCATGCTCAAACCATTCAAGGCTTTATACACCTCAATCAGATCACCTCGCAGGTGCCTAGTCAGCAGACACTGTAATTTGCAAAACTTAAGCCTTTCTTTGAGGCATTGATACCCCATATATTATGATTTTGAAGAAAATATACGAGAGTGCTACCTCCTTTATTAGTCTAGACAAAGACAGTAGGAAATTTAAAATTGAGAGGGTGCTAAGAATCTCTGGGTACGACCAGGCTGCCATGCACGGAAACTGAACTTGGCCTGTTATAACGTAAGAACACTCATCGGTGAAGACAGGATATTAGAGCTGGAAAAGGAATTAGAAAATGTGAATTGGAATATCATCGGTTTGGCTGAAACAAGAAGAAGAAATGAATCACTTATAAGTTTATCAAGTGGAAATCTGCTGTACACCAATGGAAACAGTGAAAGGAGTGAAGGTGGAATTGGGTTTCTGGTCCATAAAGATTTTAAAAACAACATTTTGGAATTCAAAAGTACATCACCAAGAGTGTCAAGACTAATACTCAAGATTTCTAAGAGATACAAGCTAAAGATTATAATGATTTATGCACCAACATCGAGCCATGATGATGAAGAGGTTGAAGAAATGTACACTGAAACTGAGAGTCTTCTAGATGAGCAGAAAACCCACTACACTATTATTATGGGAGACTTCAATGCTAAGGTTGGAAAAAGACAAAACAGCACAGAAAGGGGAACTATAGGAAATTTTGGAATTGGTGAAAGAAATGAAAGAGGTGAAAGACTTGTGGAATTTGCAGAATCTCAAGGACTGTCAGTAATGAACACTTTTTTCAAGAAAAGGGTGAACAGAAAGTGGACATGGAAGAGTCCAAATGGATTAACTACTAATGAAATCGACTTCATCCTCACTAATAGAAGATATATTGTGAAAGATGTCACCGTCCTGAATAAGGTAAATGTTGGAAGTGATCACAGAATGGTAAGATGTACACTTGATATAGATGTGGGAAAGGAAAGGAAAAAACTGACTCGAGTAAATAATACAAAGGTCTTTGAGATAACAGAAGAGGAGAAAAAGCAGTATGTACTGGAACTTAAGAACAAGTTTGAGCTTCTGCAGACTGCTGAGGACCAAGATATCGACGAGGAATATTACAACTTTTTGAAAGTGATAAAGCCCAAGAAACCTATAGGGAAAAAGAAATCCAAAGAAGAAAAAATTAGTCAAGAAACACTTGTCATGATGAACCGAAGACGACAAATGAAAAGTAAGAAAAACACTGACAGGGAGAAAATTGAGTATACTGAGTTATGCAAAGCCATTAGAAAGAGACTCAGAGAGGACATAAGAAGATTTAACACAAGAAAAGTAGAACAAGCATTAAGGGAAAACAAAGGATTTAAATCAGCAGCCATGAGCAGTAATACAGAAAGACAAATGATACTGAAACTGAAGAATAGCGATGGTGTACTTATAAACAGCAGAGAAGGCATAATTCAAATAGCAGAAGACTACTATAGAGAATTATACAAGGAGCAGGGGAATGATGCCAGCAGTGGGGAAGATGGATTGCAAAGTAGCAACACATACGACATACCCAATATTCTTCCTGATGAGGTAGAACATGCATTGAAGAAAATGAAGAATCAGAAAGCCCCGGGGGAAGATGAAGTTACTGTAGAGTTGTTAAAATTGGGAGGAAGAGACATAACACAAAAACTGGCAAGGCTCTTCACAAAGTGCATTAGAAAAGGTGTGACGCCTAAGCAGTGGAATAATGCAATCATAGTTTTGCTGCATAAGAAAGGAGATAAATTGGAAATTATAGACCAATTAGCTTGTTATCCCAAATCTACAAGTTGTTCACAAGGGTCACTACTAACAGATTAGAAAGAATACTGGATGAGAATCAACCGAAAGAGCAAGCTGGCTTTAGGACAGGATTCTCAACTATGGATCACCTTCATGTAATATCACAGCTAATGGAGAAAGCAAATGAATATAAAACACCATTATGCCTGGCATTTGTGGATTATGAAAAGGCATTTGACTCCATACAGCATAAGGCAATGTTTCGGGCACTGGAAAGACAAGGCATTGATACCCCATATATTATGATTTTGAAGAAAATATACGAGAGTGCTACCTCCTTTATTAGTCTAGACAAAGACAGTAGGAAATTTAAAATTGAGAAAGGAGTTCGACAAGGAGACACAATATCTCCGAAGCTGTTTACTGCTGCCCTTGAGGAAGCTTTCAGAAGATTAGACTGGTCGCAGAAAGGAGTCAATGTGAACGGAGAGTACCTAAACCATTTGCGATTTGCAGATGACATTGTGGTCATAAGCCATGATCCCAAAGAATTAGAGGAAAATCTTAATCAGTTATGCACAGCTAGTAAGGATTTTGGACTAAAGATGAATATGGCTAAAACAAAAGTAATGATGAACAAGTATGCCACAGAAAGGGAAATAATGATTGAAGGAGCAGTAATTGAAAAGGTGGAGTCATATACTTATCTGGGACAAGTTATTAGCTGTAATAATGATAAATGGCTGGATGTCAAGAGAAGAATAAATTTTGGATGGATAGCATTCAGGAAATATAGTCACATACTGAAGAGCAATATCCCAGTTTGTCTGAAACGTAAAATAATGGACCAATGTATACTCCCTACCATGACTTATGGAAGTGAAACTTGGGCACTCACCAAAAGAATGGAAGAGAAGCTGAGAACCACACAGCGAAGAATGGAACGAATCATATTGGGAATAAGACTGTTAGATAAGAAGAGAAACACATGGATTAGGCAACAAACTCAAGTAAAGGACATTCTTATCAAAACTAAAGAACTAAAATGGTCTTGGGCAGGACACATAGCTCGAAGACATGATGACAGATGGACTAAGAAAATAACAGAATGGTATCCAAGAGGAGCTAGAAGAAAACCTGGAAGACAAAGGCGGAGATGGATAGATGAAATTCATGAGTTTGTGGGTAGTAAATGGATGTCCAGTGCTCAAAACAGAAGCAACTGGAAAGTTGCTGGAGAGGCCTTCATCCTGCAGTGGATTGAAAATGGCTGATGATGATGATGATGATGAAGCCTTTCTTTGTAAGAGGAACCCTTTTTTTTTCTATTCACGAATCTTGTTGCCCTTCTCTGTACTCGTTCCAACTGATCTACATCCTTAAAATGAGGCCTGCAGACCTGTATACAGTACTCAAGGTGTGGCCTAACCATTGCCTTATACAAGGGAATAATCACCTCCTTATCCCTGCTAGAAAAATTCCTGTATATCATTGAAAAGACAACATGAGCTACTCTTGCAGACTGCACAGAAAACTTCATATCTGCCTGCACAATTACCCCGAGGTCCTTTTCATTCTCTACCACTGGCAGTGTGGTACCACAGAGTTGATACATTACTCTGGGATTACAGCTTCCCATATGTAGTACTTTTCATTTGTCAATGTTAAATTTCATTTGCCACCTCTCAGCCCATCTGCTCAAATTTTCTAGATCCTGTTGCAGCAATGTGCTGTCATTGTCATTAACAAGCCTGCCAACCTTCGCATCATCTGCAAACTTGGACATTAAGCTTGATATCAATATCATCAATAAATACAGAAAACAACAATGGACCCAACACTGAACCCTGAGGGACTTCACTAATAACAGTAGTCCACGAAGAGCAGTGTCCATTGATTACACCACTCTCTGTCTTCACCCACTCAGCCGTCTCTTTATCCATATCCCCTTCCTTCTAGAGTTTACATAAGGAAAGAACTCTTTGCTGTTTTTCTTTAGTATTAGTAAATTGATAAGAGGAGTTTACCTCAATATAGTACGTGGAACACTTCCGTATGATACCCTCCAGAAATTAAAACGGAAAAAACGAAAAAATCGACAACTTACCGGTACATTAAAGTAAAATATAAATAATTAAAGTGAAATATAAATAATTAAATAATCAATTTAACACAATTCAAAATCAATTCAAAACAATTAAAATTCAAATTAACGCAATTAAAAGAATCTAACGAAAATATTCAAAACGATTTTCCTTCCTGAAGCTGACAATGCTTTTCGACCGACTGTCGTGATCACAGGAATGAAAATTATCGAATCAGGCTAAACCTGCAACTTAAATAGTGATTATGTGTCTTCGCGCATGCGCGTAAAGGTCCACGCATCGGAGATCAAATATGGCCGCCGAACATTAACAGAATTCTCGTGTAATTTAATTTCAACGGTTTCTGCAATTAATAGTCGCGTATAATTACGTTGAACGTTAAGTATTTTGGCCTCGTTAACAGCCTCGTTGCTGTTTTTCTTTGCATACTTTGCCAAAGATTTCTCGTAATCTGCCTTCAACTGCCTAACCACCTTTGTAACTTGGTTACAGACCAGCTTATAATTACAGACATTATAATTACAAACCATGTTAATTTATATGTGCCGACCGGGCTAGCCGAGTGGGTAAAGTACCTGCCCGGCAACCCAAAGGTCGCGGGTTCGATTCCCGCCTCGGGCTTGGATCAAAGTACTGCAAAAACCTTGGGAGGTGCAATATGGCCACAGAAGCCGATGCGCCAACAACTACCAAATCAAAAAAAAAAAAAAAAAAAAAAATTTATATGTATCCCTTGCATTTTTTTTCTCTGTCACGTATAATTAGTTCTTCTGAAATCCATTTAGGCCTAAATCTTGAACAATATTTCTTTGTTGGTATAAAAAGCCTAGTAGCTTCCAAGATTAAGTGTTTGAATGCTTCCGATTTTGAATTTGCTGTTGGTAACATCATCATCAGTTGGTTCCACTGTGTAGAATTTAAATACTGTTTCAGACCACTGTAGTCACTTTACAAAAGCAAAAACCCTTATCTTTACCCTTGATTGTAGTTATCTCTTTGAGTAAATCCCAGTTCAGCACACTGTGATCCTGCCACCTAGTGGTTCCTATATCTGCAGATTCTTGATGCATGAAGAATCATTACTGATAATCACATCAAGAGTATTACTCCCTCTAGTTGCCTCCCAAATATGCTGATGTAGAAAATAATCATCCAATAAATCCACAAAAGCCTTGCTAGTGTGTGAGTGACCAACCCACAAATTCCAGTCAATATCTGAGAAATTAAAATCTCCCATTATAAGACTCTCTGATTTACTGTCCCACTCTATTTCTCTGCACAATTGCTCATTATACTCATCAGATTCATTAGGCCTATAACACACACTTACTCTCATTTTTCGTTTCCCAGTCACACAAAAAAAGACTCAACGTTGCATTGTCCACCAACATCAATCGGATGCACTTCCTTAGATTTTGTGTGTTTCTTAACTAACAGCATAATCCCTCCTCCCTTCCTGTCCTGTGTATCCTTTCTGTACACATTGTACTCCCCAAATTCCAGTTCTGCACTTATGTGCAGAACTGGACATAACCTCAAGGACCAAAACATTCTCTCAGATATGCCAGACAAGCTGTACTTGCTACATGAGAGTCTAAAACGCTGATGGAACTGATATTTGGGTGACATTCAAGTCAATTGGACCAAATTTCGGTGAAGTCTGGACGGTCTGTGACAGCCAAATCCTCTGCTTGCACCTTCAC
Organism: Mastigoproctus giganteus; assembly: GCF_048544385.1. Lineage (NCBI taxonomy): Eukaryota > Metazoa > Arthropoda > Arachnida > Uropygi > Thelyphonidae > Mastigoproctus > Mastigoproctus giganteus. The sequence continues at coordinate 122,299,291 of NC_143582.1, forward strand.
AATGGTGCGATGGGTAGTAATCCTGGGTATAACCTCCATGCACAAGCATACTGTGGTTGGCCACCCAGGTGTGAACCGACATAAGCAGGGGTCGAGGTGTGGCACCCACACCACATGGAAGAATGCAGCTCCTCTGTGTTACCAGGCAATACTAGGTGGTAGATGACTCCCATCAACCGGTGCAATACCACCAGTTTGCTTATTGGAGGCTTGAACTGGTATACCCATGTTTAGTCTCCAGAGCCAAGTTCCGGTCAACCCTTCCCCACCTCTTCCGTCATGCATTATGACTGATGAGTTTTGAGGTTATGATGAACATCACGGCGAGATCCAATCTTCCTTAGTTTTTGAGTGTTCAGCTCTAAAACTGTGTTCGCAGGCTGGCCGCCAGTTTGTATACTGGACCGAACCTATTGGTAACTCTTTAGGAGGCTTCCTGATCCGCTAGTGTATAATCTTGCTACCTGTACTCTACCAGATAGTGACTGGAGGGAGTCCGAGTAGTTTGTATGCGGGGCGGGGGATTTCAAGGATCTGGGTGTATTCTTACCACGTGTACGCCATATCCAAAAATTTCATTACTTCATATAGCATGCCCCCCCTCCTACTTTTTCTTAGTATTGAATACACCATGAATTATCAAACTAATAGAGTAAGCTTATCTGCGAAAAGATCTAAACCTCCCAAACACTTCCCAGTTCATTTCACAAATATGCATGGTCTCAATTCTAATCTGAATGACGTCCATTTCCACTTGCAATCTACCTCACCCCATGTTCTCTTTCTGACAGAATCTCAGTTTTCGGTTGATTCAACTACTGGTCATCTCATTTGTCCAAATTATTCACTGTATGATGCCTTTCACTTCAAATGTGGTACTGGTCGAGACGCTTTTGCAATTACTAATGACCTTGCACAAATTGTTCATTTACCTACAAGGATACCAGACAATCCTAATTAATCAGCGAACACGCTTGATCTTTTTCTCACAAACAACACTTCTAAGTACACGGTCGAAGTGAGTGGTCCATTAGGCACCTCAGATCACAACTTGGTGATTGTCTCTTCTCCAATGGAGCCTTTATCTCATGGCTATTCCCAACCTCATATTATTTGGCATTAAAAGAATTCAAAATAGCATGACCTGCGAGATTTGTTTTCCTTGTTGGATTACTGTTTCAAAACTTCTGATGTCAACGTTTGCTCAGATCGTGTCATTGAAATTATTCTTGTAGGAATGGAATCCTTTATTCCACACTCCACTTTAAAATCTCGTCCTTTATCTAAAACTTGGTTTTCCAATAAATATGCTAAGGCTATTCAAGAGAAGAACGTTGCATATCGTAATTGGCTTGTTTCCAATTCTTCAGTTTCTTTTTCTGCCTACACCAAATCTCGCAACAATTGTAAAGCAGTTATTAATCTCTCCAAACTAGATTTTGAACATACTAAGAGTAGAAAACTTGCTTCTTGCCCTAATGGTAGCTGAGCATTCTGGTCTCTTGCCAAAGCTATTGGCTGCAACTTTTATCCATCTCTGTTCCCACCACTGTCAAAACCAGATGGTTCTGTTGTCACTTTAGCCAAGAATAAAGCTGACCTGCTAGCATCCCATTTTCCTTCTAACGTATTTATGATTGTATTTATGTATTTATGATTTTGGTAAAACCCCTCCCACCATTCCCAACACCCCTCCATTCAGTGCCTCCTGTGGTCTTAAGTCAAAAGGATGTCAGAAGGATTTTTACGAATCTTGATGCAAAGAAAGCTCCAGGTCCTGATGGTATTTCTCCACTTGTTCTCAAAACATGTGCTCCTGAACTTACTCCTGTTCTTTGCCACCTTTTTTCACTTTCTTATTCCAAAGGTATTTTTCCTTTTATTTGGAAATTTGCTCATATCCAGCCAGTTCCTAAAAAGGGTGACAAATCCCTCCCATCCAATTATCGCCCCATTGCAATTACTTCTACTCTTTCTAAAGTAATGGGGAAATCGATTAACCGCCAACTCTTAAACTACCTAGAAATCATCCTTCTGATCAACGTTCACCAGTATAGATTCCGTCAGTGTCGATCTACTGGTGATATTTTGGCTTATGGTACTCACTTATGGACAAATTCAATGGAAAAGTTCGGTGAAACTTTTCAATTGAATCAGTTGCTCTTGACATTTCAAAGGCTTTCGATCATGTTTGGTATAAAGGTCTTAGCAAGCTTCCATCTTACTTTGCCAACTGTTTTTTGTAATTGGTTACCAGTTTTCTCTGTGATTGCTCACTGAAGGTGATGGTAGATGGCTTCCTGTCTTCTAGCTTATGCACTAATGCTGGTGGCCCCAATGTTCAGTTCTTTCTCCCACTCTTTTCCTCTTGTATATTAATGACCTTCTTCCATTGATTGGAAATTGTATCCATAGTTTTGCTGATGAGAACACATTGCATTCCACTTTCCATTTTGACAAATCTTGCCCTTCTCAATCAGCTTCAGCTTTTGGAATATCTGCTGCCAAATCCTTAAATGTTGATTTCCATGTAATTCTCCAGTGGGGCAAAGATAGCTTATTTGATTTCAATCCTTCTAAAACTTAGTCTTGTCTTATAACTCGCAAAAAGGATTCTTCTGTTGCTATGCTTATCTTTGGTGACACTCAGATTTCTTGGCAAAAGGTGTCACCACTAGCCAACATCCATTTACCTTCCAACTTCAGACTCACAGAATCAACTTTTCATTTTCCTGGTTTATTCATTCAACTGCCGTTTTCTGGAACAACCTTCTTTTATATGTATTCCTGATAACTACAGTCTACGGAAGTTCAAGTCTAACGTCAACAAATATCTTCTTTCATCTTCTCAACTTCCAACCCAAGCACGGTACTAAGTACTATTGGTTCTAATACCTCTGGTGTTTGGGGTTTTCATAAAAAAAAAAAAAGAGGGAGAAAAAAAATGGAAGTAAAGATGCAATGTAGGTATTTAATTCTAATGCAGTAAATCATTAGGAGTTGAAGTCATTCTGCCAGTTGTGTAGAAATTACTTATTTCTTTAGAAATAAAAATTTCTTATCTCTGTGTAATGATGTTCTGGCTTTAGCAATAACTTCGGCAGTTTTGGCTTCCTTTTCCACTATGTGTTCAATATACAACTGAGCGCATTTTATATTTTGCAGCTTGCAGCTTTTGTGAGTCTAAGCATTTACTTGCAGTGGTTGAAATTCATGCATATATTAAATGTATGGCGCGAAAGCATGCAGCACAATTAATTTTTGAAAGAGTAAATTAAATATTATTCAACTTCCACTTAATTGGGTGCTACTAGCTTTCATAAAATGGTGTAGTATCACTACTTGAGTATTGGAGGCTTGAAGTAGTGAAATCCATATGTAGTCTCTAGAGAAAGCTCAAGCAACTTCCATATCATCATGCAGCATTATTGTTGGCTTTTGATGGTTATGATGGGCATCATCGTGAGATCCAAACTTCCCCACATTTTGAGCATACAATTAGAAAATGGTGTTTTCAGGTCTGCTGCTAGAGAGAAAATGCACCGGATGGGCTGAAGCACTTGGTAACCCTCTAGCTGGTATCAGGACCATTTATGCAGTGGTTTCAAACTGGCGGGCTGCCCCCTCCCCCGAAGCAATTCTACACGGCCTGCAAATACATTTCAATTATGTATTTGTTGTAAATGTGGTGCTTATATTCACTGTCATTTTGTTAAAAAAAAAATTCCGGCCCGTCAGCTGCTTTCAGATTGTGCATTTGGCCCGCATGCAATTTGAGTTTGAGACCACTGATTTAGTGTATAAATTTACTGCATCTACACCTCCAGATAGTGACTGGAGGGAGTTTGAGTAGTGTGTGTGGTGGGCATTTGCGAGGCCACACTGTGTCAAGGAGCTGAGTATATTCTTGATGTGCATGTGCCTTTTCCAAAATTTCATTACGTCATACTCCCCCCCCCCAACACTTTATTCGTACATCTTTCCCCCCACCCCCACACTGACACTTTCTCTTTCACTTCACAAATATATTTTCTCTCAATTCTATTTACAGTCTGCCAAAGCCCAGTTACTTTTTTTGACAGAATCCCAATTATCGGATTCTTCAACCACTGCTTATCTGTTGTTCTATTTATTTGCTGTATGGTACCTTTCACTTCTAAGTTGGCACTTGTTCATATATCTTATCTGATATTCCATGTCAAAGACATCGTAATGTGGAAAGTCCTCTTTTCTTTGGAATCCTCTTTTGTCTATTGATCACTTTGAACTCTTTGGCGTTCTTTCTCTGAAAATCATCATTCTCCAGTCTAACTTTCCTGACAGTGAGGTAATATTCCTTGGCAATTTGAATGGTCCGAACTCCAACTGGCTTCTGTGTTGTAGACACGAATTCAGCTTGTTGAGATGCTGAAGCTTTTGCAATCTAGGCACCTCAGATCACAACTTCTTGGTGGCCTCTTCTCCAATGGAGACATTCCCTAGTGGATGTTCTCAGCCTCATGTTGTTTGGCATTACAGCAATATGGAATGGGATGATCTGTGAGAGTTTTGTTTTGCTTTTCCTTGGTTCAGTCACTGTTTTAAATCTTCTGATGTCCATGGCTGCTTACATTGTTTCTATATAAATTTTTTTTGGTGGGATGGAATCCTTTTTTTCCACACCCCACCTTAAAATTGCCTTGGTTTTTTAGAAAATGTGCCAAGGCTGTTCAAGATAAGAATTTTTATACACTTGGTGTTCAAGAAAGTGCATCACCCCTTAAAATTATAATTGTCCTCTGAATAACGTAAGTTTATGGCAATATTTCTTACAGATTGCATCAGATAAGATTGACACACGTAGGTGATGACGTAATATTGCATCAGCTGCTACTTTCAGTTATATAAGAACACTCTGCAATAGTTGCAGTCATTCCTTGATTGTGTCAGGATGGTGAGTTACGTGCAGTTGACGCCATGAAGAAAGAGTGCTATTGCTGCTTTATGTGAGGAAGGATGTTCTTCCCATCATATTGTTTATAGAGTGTCTTGTAATCAGTCGACAGTGAGTAAATTTCTTTCCAAACTCAAGAATACTGGTTCTGCTGATAGAAAAAAAGAAACCGGACACAACGAGTCTCTATACCAAAATAGGGCCACGTTTTGAAGAACTTATGCCTTAAAAACCGTAAACCTTCGTCTGAGCTGAAGATAGAATTGGAGGAACATACAGGATTGGTAACAAGTGCAGTAACAGTCAGAAGACGCTTCTACAAAAATAACTTGTAACCCGTTGTCCTAAGAAGAAGCCCCTCCTCACACCAAAAATGAAAAAGGCCCAATAAATTTGGTGTAAGGAGCATGTCAAATGGACCCCCAAGCAGTGGAAGTCGGTTATTTTCTCGGATGAGAAGAAATTCAACCTGCATGGCTCTGATGGGAGACAAACGATTCACCGTAGACGTGAAGAATAACATCCAGACTGTGTATGGTGTCTACAGTGAAATCCCCTACCAGCCAAATGATATAGGGGGTGTATTTCGTATTGCAGAGTAGGTTATCTGCAGTTTATAAAAGAGCGAGTGGATAAGAGAATTAGAAGATTTTTTTTTTTTGGCTGATGCTATTATAAGCTTGCTTTCTTGCATTATGTGCCTTTACTAATGCTAACATATGATAACTATGAAAGTGTAGTGCAATTTACATTATAAATATGACCTTTTAGAGAGATAAATAGCTTAGTTATAAATTATCAATGTCCAAGGACTTGAAACGAATTAAAAAAAAAAAAAATTGGGTTCACATTACGATACCTCCATTTATTCCTACTGGATGCAAAATATGTTTCCATGATTTTTTAAGTTTGCACAGGCCAGCAAAAACTTACGTAAAGTCGAATTTCTGTAAGTTGGAGAGTTCCTATACAGGCACTCCCCGACTTACGTAATACTCGACTTAAATAAATTCAACTTTACATAAGTTTTTTTCTGGCTGGTGTAAACTGAAAAAAATATGAAAACGTATTTGCAACCCATAGGAATAAATGGAGGTATTGTTAAAAAAAAAAATAACACATTGTCTTTTTTTTTTTTTTTTTTTTCCCCCGGTAATTCGTTCCACGACCTCAGAAGTTGAAATTTTTGCTATATAACTATGCTATTTAACTCAATAAAAGGTCATTTTTATAATGGAAATTGTATTAGTTTTATACTTTATATGTTAGTCAAATAAGCTCAACACAAAAATCACTTTTAACTAAAGGTGCATAAACAAAACATGCTGCCAATATGTGTGCAAATGCTACTATGGTTGAGAGGAAGAGCTATATGTCCGGCCAGACAATGCACTACACTTTTATCGTTATCATATCTTCCATTATGAGAATCAATTTTGAACACTTTTGTGATATTTTTCTAAAGCACATTTCTGGAGGTCACGGCTATAAAACAGTAAAAACAATTTGCCCTTTCTTGTTTATTGGGCTTCTCTGTTAGTGAAATCTATTATAAAAGGGTAGTAAACTTGATCCTACTGCCCTTGCGTTAATACCGATAGCCGGAATAGTGTGGGTTATTATGGGGAAATGCGTTTTACATTATTATGGTGAAATCTTCAATCATATAAAAAAAACATAAATAGATTTTCAGAATCTGCTTTTCATTCCTATTTACTTATTACAATGATGAAGGGAAAATGACCAACAGAAAGTTCAAGTGGTGGCAGTGCAAGGTAAAAAACAAAATTGATTTAGAAATGAAGATTAAAATGATTAAGAAGCAGGATAAAGTTTATCTATTGCATGGGAATTAGGTCGGTCTCGCTGCTTCAACAGTGAGTGCTATTTCAGAGGACAGTGTTGCTTATAAAGGAACATGTTAAAGGATCAATGGATTTAATGTCAACAGTAATCACAAAACCGCATTCGGTGCTAAATTGAAGATGGAAAAGCTATTAATAATATGGATGGAAAATCAGATTCAGAAGCAAGTGCCCCTGAGTCTAATGGCATTTCAGGCAAAAGCAAAAGTAATTATGAAGATATTAAGGATAAGTACGGCAAATTCGTGGCAAGCAACAGGTGGTTTAATAGGTTGAAGCAGCACTCTGGTTTCCATAATGTTAAAGTAAAAATTTTGTAATTTTGTACACTTTTGAAATTTTTCTTCCGCATGAGATAAAAAAAATTGAATAAATAATTCTATTTCCATGTTCGCTGAACATATATTTTCTGCTTAATTCAAATTCAGTGCGCATAGTTGCGAATGCTGCATAAGCCTTGAAGGAAATTCCGACTTAAATAGAATTTCACGGAATGAAACCCTTACTTAAGTCGGGGAGTGGCTGTAGTTTCCAGCTATAGAGGATGCCCACAAGGTTCAATGCTTGGTCCACTCATCTGGGATTCGCTCTTAGATGAGTGGCTTTAATATGGTTATCTAGAGTGGATTGGTTTTGCAAAAATTATACTAATATTCAGTCATGATGCTTTGTGATTCTTCAGGCTATGTGAATCTCTGATATACTAGTTCTTTTTATCAAATTTTTTTGCTTAAGTAGCTGGTGAGGTTGATTGACCTATAGTTATTTCTTAATAAAGGATATTCCTTGGCTTTGGCGAAAAGTTGTGAAAAGAGCGACACCAAAAGCACAGATAGATATTTTCACTTAAGAACCTGCTATAGAAGATCAAAAGAGTTTTCAAGGCTTTATCATTTAGGTGTTGCAGTGTGATATAGCATATGCCATCTGACTCTGCTAGATGAGTTGTGTAAAGCTTCTTTTGAGTTATATTATTATTAAACTTTATTATGTGCATAGAAAATGGTCATACCAAAAATTATTTCATACTGTTTTGCAGAGGTTTTAATACGTTTAAAATGCTGATCATAAGCAACAGTCTCAGGGGGAGAGGAAAGATTATTATCATTCCATTTCAGGGTCTCTAGTGTAGTCCATTGATATTTTCGATATGATACCTTGTACCTTTGATAATGACGAAAGTGAATTTTTATTCCCAATGCTTGGTTGCTTTTTTTTTTTTTTTTTTTATGAAAACCCCAAACACGAAAGGTATCAAAACCTATAGTACTTAGTACCGTGCATGGGCTGAAGGAGAAGTATGGGGGGAAGAGGATGCCGGAAACTTTGCTCTAGAGACTAAACATGGGTTTCACCACTTCAAGCCTCCAATAAGCAAAGTGGTGGTATTTCACCGGTTGATGAAAGTCATCTACCACCTGTCTTTCCTTCTGCATTTTCAGGCTTCAGCTTTTAGTTTCTTCTAGGCAAGGGAGCAAATTCTGTTTCATTGATCTGTTTGTGATTATGGTACTGTTATAGGAAGCAGCTAATATTTTGTTGATGATATTTTTAATGACATCTTTAGTGGGAGAGCACTGAACTAATGGTTATCAAGTTTTGATATGTTTTGAGTTTTCATTCCTGCCTGCCTGCCTTATGATGGGTTCAGTATATGTGTTGGTTAGGGGGGATAGTGATTAGTTGTGTGGGATCAAAGGATGCAGTATCATGTAGAATAGAGTCCTTTACTATCCTCTTTGGATGAGATGCCTCAAAGTTAATTTTATACTCCTTTTGGTCCCAAGGGTTGATTTTTTTTCACTTTTGTTACTCATTCCCAGGGGAGGCAGGTGTAATGTCAGGATTGGATATGCTGTGTTATGTTATGTTTTGTTCGATAATAAGAAAAATAAGTCCCCCCCCCACCTTCTGACTTCACTTACTGTTAGTAAGACTGAAGTTTGGTGAACTGTACGAACATACTCAGATTACTTGGTCATTGAATCCTTAGCACTGGACCATCCCATTCCATATGGCCAGTTTACAGGTGATTTTAAAAATGCATAACTGCAGTTGTAAGGAAATTGTTTTGTTTGGTTTATGGATGAATTATCTACTATGACATGGTGCATCTTTCAACTGGTTTTGCACAATGTACATTTCTATCACTTCTGTGTAAACATAAGTTTTAAAAAGATAAAAAGAGCAGTGATATCCTGACTGACCTGTATGGCAGGATGACATCTGTTTGAATTAGGGAAGAAAATGCTCTTTGTGTTGTCTGTTGATAGAGAGGATATTGACACTTGACTACACAGATTACAAACAGTCAGAGCACAGGGGAGTGTCTTCTTGCTTAAACAAGTGAATATATAAAAAAATATATGTTTTGTTTGGACTCTTGCAAGTGTTTCTTCCTATGTTCTTTGATATGTGTATTGGATTTCTGGTATTGTTATTCTTTTTTACTGTGAAGAAACATACTATAACTTTGATCTTACCATTATTTTTATTATTTCTCCCTGGTGGGGGTTTCTGCTCCATGATGGGCACTGGTACCTAGTGCACAGGGTGGATGTTATGTCTGGCTATTACTGTTGGTTGAGGAACTCTCAGACTTACAGGTGTTCAGGATGGTTGCTTTCTGAAGTTCCATGTGTGTTTCCATTGCTACTTGATTCTTATGGAGGTTCTTTGGCATCATCCCAGTGATTGACACTATGATTGGGATGGTCGTTACTTGTTCCCTATGCCCCATCTCTTTGATGAACAGAGACCTAAACCTCCTGCTTTAGGTTTCTGTTCGTCATCTTTTCTTTGTAGGTTTTCTGGAGGTTGCGGCTGTTGGGCACTGCTACGTTGATCAGGTAGGTAGGCCATTTCTTCTTGCCAATGAGGGTTATGTCTGGTCTGTTATGCAGGATTGCCTTGTCCATTATTAAGGTGCAGTCCCAATATATGGGGACTGCACCTTAATAATGGTGCAGTATATGGGAAATAGCAACCCCATATATGGGGTTGCTATTTCCCATATATAGTACTTTGCATTTTTCAATGTTATTTGCCACCTCTCAGCCTATCTGCTCAACCTTTCCAGATCCCGTTGCAGCAGCATAGCATCAGTAGTGTCCTTAACAACCCTGCCAACCTTTGTATGGGTGTGTGGGTTGAGTTGGGATCTCTAGTACATCTTAGGGTTTCTACTTTAATATGACACATTTTCTTTGATCATCTGGTATTTCCTTGCTAGCTTCTGATGTATTATTCTGGTGACAGAGTTGTGTCTATGATTGTAATCTGCGTGATCATCTTGCAATGATGTGTTGGATCGTTTCTGAGGACAGGAGGCATTGTTGTCATCTGTCACACTGAGCTCCTTGTCAATGTATTTTCTATAGTTTATGGTGTTGATTTCCTGGCCTTGGAGGATGAGCATAAATGCTTCAGTCTCGGTGAAAAGCATCCCACTTGTGAGCTGTGAAGTTGAAGCTATATTATCTGTGTGGACTTGGAGTAATATCTGCTACAGAGTGTCTTCTTTGCCCATCTTCTATCCTCATTTCTTCCATCTGGATGGGAGGCATCTCCCCACTTAGGATGATCGTGTATGACGCTTGTTTGTGTTCCTTATGGCCTAGCATGTGGCACTGTGATTTTCTGGAAGTTCCTGGTGAGAAACTTCATTCAGGTTCTCAATTGCTTTTTTCTGTTACTCAGTGAGGTCTGCAAGTCCCTTCCCCCCTCCTCTCTTAGCAATGTCAGTCTCTCTTCAGCTGGCTTAGAGCATTGACAGTTTTTGGTCATCATTGTCCTCGTCTTTCTCATGATCTTCTCCAGCTCAGGGTTAGTCCCTTCTATGATCCCGAAGGATATGTCAGCACTGGCACTGCAGAGGTATTAGCATTAGTAGAGGCATATGATGCAAGAAAGCAAGATTATGCAGCATCTGCCAGAAAAAAAAAAAAAAAAAAACACTTCCATTTCACCCCTCCATTTGTTCGAAATACCTCTGAGCCTTAAATTTATTTATGCTATCAACTTCCACAACAAGGGATGGAAGTCTGTTCCACCAACCAACTACCCTCTTGCTAAAGGCAAATTTCCGCACGTCTATCCTACATTTGTCTTTCCTCAATTTGAATTTATGCCTTCTCAGGTGATTATTCTGAGCAAGAGGAAAAATCCCATTGGCATTAAGCATGCACAAACCATTCAAGGCTTTATACACCTCTATCATATCACCTCGCCGGTGCCTAGTCTCTAGACACTGTAATTTGCAAAACTTAAGCCTTTCTTCGTAAGAGCAACCCTCTGTTCCATTCACTAATCTTGTTGCCCTTCTCTCGTTACAGCAGATCTACGTCCTTCTTGAAATGAGGCCTCCAGACCTGTATACAGTACTCAGAGTGTGGCCTGACCATTGCCTTATACAAGGGAATAATCACCTTATCCCTGCTAGAAAAATTCCTGTATATCATTGACAAGACACCATGAGCTACTCTATTAGCTCGTCTGCACTGCTCAGAAAACTTCATATCTGTCTGCACAATTACCCCCAGGTCCTTTTCATTCTCTATCACTGTCAGTGTAGTACCACAGAGTTGATACGTTGCTCTGGGGTTGCTATTTCCCATATATAGTACTTTGCGTTTTTCAATGTTATTTGCCACCTCTCAGCCTATCTGCTCAACCTTTCCAGATCCTGTTGCAGCAGCATAGCATCAGTAGTGTCCTTAACAACCCTGCCAACCTTTGTATCGTCTGCAAACTTGGACATTAAGCTTGATATACCATCATCAATATCATTTATAAATACAGAAAACAATAATGGACCCAACACTGAACAATGAGGGACTCCACTAATAACATTAGTCCACGAAGAGCAGTGTCCATTGATTACCCCTCTGTCTTCTTCCCCTCAACCATCCCTTTATACATAGCAGCAATTTGCCTCCAGTGCCACACTGCTCTAATTTGTGCAGCAGTCTTCTATGTGCAACAGTATCAAAAGCCTTTCTAAGATCCAAATATATAATATCAAAGTTATTCCCTGCATCCAGTTCTTTTGTGATTGCATCATAGTATCCAATCAAATTGGTCAGGCAAGACTTTCCCTTAACAAAACCATGCTGTGTCCGAGCTATAACTGAAGTCTTGTCTAGACGATCGTGCAGTGCCTCCATTAATTTTCCTGGAACAGAAGTTAAACTCACAGGTCTATAATTACTTGTGTCAGCCTTTGATCCTCCTTTGTGAATTGGGTCACATTTGCACATCTCCAGTCTATGGGTACCTCCCCTGAGTCCAAAAAGCTGTCATAATTACGGCTAAGGGTTTGCTTACTTCCTTTGCTGCCTCCTTTAATATAACTGGATTGATCCCATCCACCCCGTGTGCCTTTTTAATCCTCAAGAATTTCTCCTCCAATTTCCTCTCTGTTATTACAAAATCATCTAGCTCACTGCCAGAGTTTACTTCACCTCTGTGATACCCCTTCCTGAATAACTTCACCTCTGTGATACCCCTTTATTTCACCTCTGTGATACCCCTTTACTTCACCTCTGTGATACCCCTTCCTTCCAAAATACTCATTTAGTTTGTTAGCCACCTGAGCAGGATCCTCAACAGTTGAACCATCAGTATCCAGTTGAGCAATCTGATTCATCCCTTTCGTTCTAGAGTTTACATAGGTAAAGAACTCTTTTCTGTTTTTCTTTGCATCCTTTGCCAAGGATTTCTCATAATCTGCCTTTGCCTGCTTAACTCCTTTGTGACTTGGTTACAGACCTCCTTATATCTATCATAGGCGTCCATGTCACCCATTAATTTATATGTATCCCATGCATTTTTCTTCTCTGCCATATGTCTCATTAGTTCATCTGACATTCATTTAGGCCTAAACCTTGAAGAATATTTCTTAGTTGGTATGTAAACCTAATAGCTTTCAAGATAAGTTCTTTGAATGCCTCCCATTTTGAATTTGCTGTTGGTAACAACATCAGTTGGTCCCACTGTATAGAATTTAAATACTGTCTCAGACCATCGTAGTTGCCTTTACGAAAGCAAAAACCCTTCCCTTTATCCTTGATGGTAGTTACCTCTGAGTAAATCCCACTTCAGCACACTGTGATCACTGCCACCTAGTGGTTCCTTTATCTGCAGATTCCTAATGCACGAAGAATCACTACTGGTAATCAGATCAAGAGTATTACTCCCTCTAGTTGCCTCCCAAACATGCTGATGTAGAAAACAATCATCCAATAAATCCACAAAAGCCTTGCTAGTGTGTGAGGGACCAAACCACAAATTCCAGTCAATATCTGAGAAATTAAAATCCCCCACTATAAGACTCTCTGATTTACTGTCCCATTTTATTTCCGTGTACAGTTTCTTATTATACTTATCAGAGTCATTAGGCCTATAGCACACTCCTACTCTCAATTTTGATCCCCCAATGCTTATGTCACACCAAACTAACTCGACACTGCACTGTCCAGCTATGTTGACTGGTTTCACTTCCTTAGATTTTATGTTTCTTAACTAAGAGCATAACCCCTCCTCCCTTCCTATCCTGTGTATCCTTTCTGTACGCACTGTACTCCCCAAATTCCAGTTCTGCATTCCTTATATCTGTGTGACACCATGTCTCTGATATCCCAACAATATCTACCTTTGATGTTTTGAGCAATACCTCAAATTCATCAAATTTATTTACCAAGCTCCTAGCATTGGTGTACATGCAAGTATACATGCACCTGTTCCTATTCTTAGCTACCCTAACGCAACCCATGTGTCTACTTGTACTGCAATGACTCCCAGCAGTCTCTGAAATATCCTGCATCTTGTTTTCCAGGCTGCTGCTCATTCCAATAGAAGCAGTGCAAGAATCGCTTTCACCTCTGTCAGTGGCTACTGTTAATCTATTAGTCTTTGTATCCCCCCCCCCAAACTAGCAGTTTTCCGACCCACCTAACACTGCCTCGATAGCATCAGCAAATATTCTTGCACCCTTTCTATTTAAGTGTATCCCATCCCTGTAGAAGCTGTCTCTCCTGTTAACAAGTACAGACCAGGCTGAAAAAAAAAATTCTGTCCCTTGAGCCTTGCACAATCTTTCCAGGGCTGAATTGATTGACAAGGCTTTCATCATATACCTCCTCCTATCATGTCTGGGCAGAATTGCAGACACTTTCAAATTCAACCCAAATTCACTTTTTTTCAACAGTGACCCGTACTTGTTAAGTAATTCTGCTGGTCTCCTACTCTTAACACCATTAGTGCCAACGTGTACAACTATATCACCTTTTGTGCTTTAAAAGATGATATCCGCTCTACAACGTCATCAACCTTTGCCCCTGGCAGACATACCCTGGTCCTGTTCCACCTATCCTTTTTACAAAGCATGTTCTCCATTTCCCCTGACAATAGTCACCAACAACTACTAGTTCCTGTGGGACCAGTTGTTTCTGCTGTATTGCATGATGACCAAGTGCAAGCTCTGGCGTTGATGTGGGCAGCTGAGAGCTTGATGGACCCCTCAATTTAGATCCTTCGAGGGCATCCACCCTGTCCGTCAAGCTCTCATATAGGCCCATAACAACGCTGAGTTGTCGCCTGATTTCCTTACACTCCTTATATCGCGCACACAGAAAGACATCCCCCATGGCAATATCATGTCCCGTACCCAATTGCTCCACAAACATCATGCAACTAGTGCATTTTAAAAGGCTGTGATTCAGAGGGCAACTGCCCCCCTCAGTTCTTCCCTGAGCCACAGCACTCCCATTAGCTTGAGCCTTTTGCTTTGCTGCTCTGGTCTGAGTCATGATTTCGATTTAATTTCAATTTCAGTACCAAATTATAACCCTAAACTATCCCAACACAGTTATAATGCTATATATATTTTTCAGTATCAAGTTTTATCTACGAGTTCCACATATATAACTTCCGTATCAAGTTATGTATTAATTAATTATGTTATTTTTGTAATCTAAGTCGTTATATGTATTTAGTTAAAAAGTACAATTTAATTGACAATGAAGTTTAACAAGATTTTACTGATTGATTGAAAATATTATATTATATACTATGCTATACTAAACTAAGCTTACGCTATCTAGTTTGGGATATAACGTTGTATATTTATAACAATGGCGGCAAGTTACGAACGGTAAATCTATGGACACTTAAGTATTAATTAACTTCCAGATCTCGCTGTCTCAATTCAGAATAAACTAAGGATGCTGACTAGGTCTATAAGCTACTTATAGAAAATAATTTGATATAACTTTATTGGTCAATAAAGCGGGTAAATATTGCTAAAAAACTTCTCGTTCAGCGGAGCTGAAACTTGTAAGACGTGGATTTGATACCCTTACCGATACTAAGTAATAACTACAAAATCTCTTAAGTTAAACTTTAAACTAAATATCGTAAATAATAATAAAGCTACTCTAGAAAATAAGTTAATATACCAATTTAAGCTAATAAAACAGAAAACTTCTCTATTCCAGGAGCAGTAAAAAACTTCACCTGCACAAGGCTACACTCGTTCTCAGAAGGTATTTATGGATTTAACTGTGTTTATTCAGCTTTATTCAGCTTTATTTTGAGCAGTCTCTGATGGTATTTTTTCTGTGATCTCTTTGTACTCTAACTGCTGACTTTGTCATACACAGCTATTTGTCCCCCCCACCCCTATGATTACTTTACAAGTCTGCAGTTGGCGGAATCAGCTGACTAATTTTCCCTGATGCAGATCAATGGGTATTATTATACAAAAAAAAGAAAAGAAAAGGGTCTTGCATTTGTATTATTGCTGTACTTGGGTTGTCCCCAAGGCTCTATGACAGGCTCCTGAAGATATATCCCAACGTCACATAGATATTTGCCGATGACCTTGTCATTCTCGATGAAGGACCTACCAGAGCCCTTTCCGAGTGGGCTGATAACAACAATCTTTCAGTCTCTACTGAAAACAGCAAAACCCTTATACTGAAAGGAAAGTTGGATGTGAGGCCTCCCACCATCCGTTATAAAGGGCAATCGCTCAAAAACCAACACACTGTCAAATATCTGGGTAATGCACTGGATGACTGAGGAACTTTCATTCCTCACTTAGTCCATCAAAGATAAAATTAAAGTCTATATTACCATGCCTGCACGCTTCCCCTGCAAAGACTGGGGTCTCAAAGGCTGGGTTTTACATCTTCTTTATACTGGAGTATTTATTCCCATTGTCACATATGGCACCACAGTGTGGTATAACAGGATGACGATATGAAACGTCTGATCCTTCAGGTCCAACAGCTTATGATGCTGCAAATGACTTGTCATGTCAGACCATGTCAACCTCCGCATTACAAGTTTTTACTGGATGCCTACCTCTAGATCTCCATGTCATATACTTTGGCCTCTTGCATACCATCAAGAATAATAAAGAGGTTGAAATACTCACCATTAAACATGTACGGACACTAATGTCAAACATGAGATGACCCGTGTGTGGACAGAACTGGTTGTCCAATGGCAGACACGATGGAATAGTTCAACAGGTGAAATTATTAAACTCTTTATTCTGGATGTCGCCTTCCTCAACAAATGACGTTGCCACTGCTTCTATCGTAATGTCTACACATCCTACCTTTTGACTGCCCATGGATCATTTAAAAGGCATCTTCTTGGCTTTGGTCTGGCGAACGATGCTTTTTGCAACTGGAGAGCCAGAGGACTGGAACCATGTGATGCATTCCTGTCTGATCTATCTTGACCTTTGCAACCAGCTTCTTCTGGCCTTCAATGCACTGTCAATCCATCCAGAGGCTAAAGTATTGGAATCAGAAGAAGCCCATAAAGCATTCTCGACCTATGTCACCGCGGTCTTCAACAGACGCCGCTATCACTCACAACCTTCAACTGGCACGCCTATGACTACAGCAGCTCATTCTGTCGACTTGTTCCCCACTGCCAGTCACACCAAAAATTAAATGACTTGTCAGCCATAGGGATATACCAATCCCAGTAATGATTCTGTGCTTCACAGGATGCACCATTCCAATTACATCACCAAGCCTCTATAATGTGGCCACTTGAGAGCCACCTCTAGCTTTGCCCTGTCCATCCATAGTAACTTCATCTTCTCCTGCAATGCTCCAATGTGTTCTCTGCTGCTCCTAGAAGACTTCACCGGGTAATGTTCAACTTCTCTTGACAAAGCATCCACCACAGATTCTTGCTGAAGCTGACACTTCTCTCTGCAGGAGATAAATCAAAGGGATTCCTGCCTTCACCTCTTCTCTTCACCTCTTTCCAATGGGGTGAGATTAGATGCTTTTGGGCACTTTTGCTGGCCTGGGACACTCCCCAGGAGGGATTTTAACCACCCTCAATGAGTCCTCATCAAAGGGTTCTGCTGATGCTGGTCAACTAACAGGCATGGAATCACCTGGCTGTTTGGCGTTCTGCTGGGCCCTTCTGCTCTGCTTACCCCTGCTTCCTTCCCCCTTTTCTTATCTTTCCTATCCAACTCGTTCCATTAATCTAACTTGGTCCCTCTCTTCTCTCACTTTGTAGTTGGGTAGAAAGCCCATCAAGTGTCCCTTCTGCCTTCCTGGCCTAGCTCCTCGTGCGGTGGACAGATGCTGAAAGGCTCCTTCTATGGTGATGGAGCCTCCCAGTAACTAAGAGGCCAGTTAAATAATACAAACAACACACTACTTACACATAACCCATATTGACTGGCAGTGTTGGGCATACATTGCAGAGTGCTCAACAGGGATTTATGGGAAACCACAGGAGCCACTTGGCAAAAACACTGTCCACTATTTCTATTATTACACACACACAGTACCGATTTCATCTGTCAATCCTTTCTACTAATATGCTTAATTCCTCCTTAAGTTTATTCAAAAAAACTGGTAGATTACTCCAACAATCATTTACCTGCCGGCTGAAAACAAAGTTTTCACATCATCTACCTTCATGGTGCTTTGTGTTCTTGAGTAATTTGGTTCTGAACCAGATTATTCTAGAAAGATATCTTTCTTAGAATAAGGCCCCTAGACCTGTATGCAGTACTCAAGATGTGGCCTAATCATTGCATGATATTATGGGGTAATCATCTCCATCCCCCCCCCCCAGAAAAGTTCCTGTATAGTATTAGCAGAACCCAGTGGGCAGTTCTTGCACCCTGTCTGCACACCACAGAGAACTTCTTATCTAACTACACAATTATCCTTCCACCACCAGATATTTTTCATTCTCAACCACTTTTAGTGTGGTACCACAAAGTTGGTATTACTGCTACCCATACGAAGTACCTTGCCTTTGCCAATGTTAAACTGCAGTTGCCACTTCTCAGCCCATCTAGACCTTGTTTGGAGTAGCATACCCTGATTACTGTCATTAACCACCATGCCAACCTTAGTGTCATCTGGGAACCTAGGCCTGATATTCCTTCATCATTATCATTACTATGAGTAAGTACTGAAAACAACAATGGGTCCACCACTGAACCTAGGAACTCCCCTAATAACAGAAGAGCAGTGGCCATTGGTCACAACTATCAGTCTTCCCCTACTCAACCATCCCTTTATTCAGAGTAGTAACTTGCCCTTAATGACACAGAATAAAGAGGTTGTTACAATTTGTACAGCAGTCTTTTATGTGCTGTATCAAAAACGTTAGTGAAATCCAAGTACAGCCACTCCCTGGCTAATGTAATACTCGACTTATGGAAATTCAAATTTACGTAGGTTTTTGCTGGCAGGTGCAAACTTAAAAGAATCGTAGAAATGTATTTTGCATCCTGTGAGAATGAATGGAGGTATCTTGAAAATATCGTAATGTGAACCCAATAACACATTGTTTGGTTTTTTTTTTTTTTTTTTTTTTTTTTGATAATTCCAGACTTCGGAAGTTAAAATTTTCGCTGTATAACTAAGCTATTTATCTCTCTAAAAGGTCATTTTTATAACGGAAATTGCACTACATTTTCATCGTTATCATATGTTCTGTTATAAGAATAAATTTTGAATGCCTTTGCGATATTTTTCTAAAACACATTTCTGGAGGTCACTACCATAAAACAATTTGTGCTTTCCAGTTATTCAGCTTTTCTTTTAGTGTAGTCTATTATAAACGGGCAGTAAACGCAATCTTATTGCATTTGCAATAATACCGATACCTAGTATTCTGTGGCTTTTTACGTTACTGTATTATGGTGAAATGAGTTTCCTTTCACTGAAATCTTCAATCATATAAAAAACAAATAAATTTTCAGAATCTTCTCTTCATTCCTATTTACTTATTGTAATGGTGAAGGGAAAAGGACCAATGGAAAGTGCAAGTGTTGGCAGTGCTAGAAAATGAAACAAAATTGATTTAGAAATGAAGATGATTAATTGAGAAGTACGAAGCAGGACAAAGTTTGTCATCTGTTGCATGAAATTAGGTCTCGCTTCTTCAACAGTGAATATTATTTTAAGGGTCAACGGATTTAAGATCAACAGTGTTCAGGTGCTATATTGAAGATGGAAAAGCTATTAATAATATGGATGGAAAATCAGATTCAGAAGCAAGTGCTGACAAGCCCCCTGCTGATTCCATGCCTCTTCCCTCAGGCATGTTAACTGCAGATATCAGCTCCAGCTGGTGTGGGATCTTATGCAGAGATGTACTGTGCAATCTAATCCCCCCCATAGGGCACTCTGGCCTGACCCTTGAGTCCAATGGCCATTCAAGCAGAAGCAAGAAGTATTTATGAAGATATTAAGGATAAGTATGGCGATCCCAAGCCAAGTTCATGGCAAGCAACGGGTGGTTTAATAGGTTCAAGCATTGCACTGGTTTCCAAAACATTAAAGTATGTGGTGAAGTCGCCAGCTACAGAGAAATTTTGTGATGCGTTGGAAAAGGCCCCTTTGAAATCTCCACAGCCCTCAACTTTCGCAGTGGCGTTCTTATCAGCTGGAGAGTTAATTTTGGTAACGATGCTCGAAAGATATAACTTGCTGACGTTATCCTGTCTCCTCTACTTTGTAGTTTTCTACACTTTTGTAATTTTTCCTGTGCATGAGATAAAAATAAAAAGCTGAATAAATAATTCTATTTACATGTTCGTCGAACATTTCTTTTTTGCTTCAATCAAATTCAATCAAATTTGTAAATGCTGCATAAGCATTTAGGGATACTCTGACTTACGTAAAATTCAGACTTATGTAGAGTTCCGTGGAATGCAACCCTTACGTAAATCGGGGAGTGGCTGTATATGGTATTATTTTTATATAATTTTTTAATTTTTGCTTTTAAAATTAATTTCAGAATTTTGCAGAATTTTTTTTTGCTTCCAGTTCCTTTATTCCTGCATCATAGTATCCAATTAGATTGGTCAGACAAGGCTGCCCCTTAACAAATCCATGCTGCAACTTCAATATAGTTGCATTCCTGTGTAGGTGATCCTTCATTACTTCTTTATCCAGAGACTATTATTTTCCCAGGAACAGAAGTTGAGCTAACAGGTCTGTAAATTCTTATGTCTCCTTTTGATCATGAAATGGGGATACGTTTGCACAACTAGAGTCCACAGGGATCTTCCCTGAATCCAAAGATGCTCTCATAATTATGGCTAAATGCAGGGCTGCACCAAGCTATATAGTCGCCCTGGTTCAAACTTCTTATTGCTGCCCCCCTCCCACGGTAAATTTTTTATATTAATTTTTTTTTTGGTAATTAAAAAAAAATATATTTCCATAATAATTTTATTTTGTAAACACAAAATAACATATATGATGATACATGAAGTAAATGTATCATATATGTTATTAATAAAATAAAAAAACAAACACATTTATTTTGATTTCGTTGCAGACAATAAAATAAAACTATATAAACTAAAAATAAAAATAATAAAATAAATAATAAAACAATAACAAAACATTATATAAATTTAGCTTGTCTTGCTTTGGGTGTAGCAAAATCAGTCATAATATTTTTTATATCTAAAGAATCACAAATATACTACTTTCTATAGATATTATTCATATAAAACAATGTTTCCCCAAACATTGTTCTATATGAATGTTTAAGAAAGGTCTGCAGATTCCTGGGGGGGGGGTCTGTAAACCAGTTTCAGGGGGATACACAAAACGTTCAGAAAGTATCAAATAATATGTTTATTTTCTTAAAAAATATACTGATAGAATCACAACAAATTTTGTCATAGAACATTACTTATTTTCAATAAGATTAGTGTATATTATTACTACTAGGAAGCCTGAGGCTTATGCTGCACCAGCTAAAAAAAATTTCCGAGTTACCCTGAGAGAGAGAGAGAGAGAGAGAGAGAGAGAGAGAGAAAGAGAAGAATGATGATATCCAGCTCAGGACCCTGGGTGTGCCAAGCCCATTTCTCACAAGATGTGAGACCCTGGGTGTGTTTTTGTATACTATTACAAATTAGCATTAGCATTAGTAGAGGCATATGATGCAAGAAAGCAAGCTTATTCAGCATCAGCCAAAAAAAAAAAAAAAAAAACCCACTCCCATTTCACCCCTCCGTTCGTTCGAAATACCTGTCCAGTTGATCTTTAAATTTGTTTAGGCTATCAACTTCAACAACAAGTGATGGAAGTCGGTTCCACCAACCAACCACCCGCTGGCCAAAGGCAAATTTCCGCACATCTATCCGACATCCGTCCTTCCTCAATTTGTATTTATGCCCTCTGAGGTGATTATTCTGAGCAAGATGAAGAATCCCATTGGCATTGAGCATGCTCAAACCATTCAAAGCCTTATACACCTCTATCAGATCACCTCGCCGGTGCCTAGTCTCCAGACTCTGCAATTTGCAAAACTCAAGCCTTTCTTCGTAATAGCAACCCTTTGTTCCATTTACTAATCTTGTTGCCCTTCTCTGTACCCGTTCCAGCAGCTCTACATCCTTCTTGAAATGAGGCCTCCAGACCTGTATACAGTACTCAAGATGTGGCCTAACCATTGCCTTATACAAGGGAATAATCACCTCCTTATCCCTGCTAGAAAAATTCCTGTATATCATTGACAAGACACCATGAGCTACTCTTGCAGCTCGTCTGCACTGCTCAGAGAACTTCATATCTGCCTGCACAATTACCCCCAGGTCCTTTTCATTCTCCACCACTGTCAGTGTAGTACCGCAGAGTTGATACGTTGCTCTGGGGTTACTGTTTCCCATATGTAGTACTTTACATTTGTCAATGTTAAACTTCATTTGCCACCTCTCAGCCCATCTGTTCAACCTTTCCAGATCCTGTTGCAGCAGCATAGCGTCAGTAGTGTCCTTAACAACACTGCCAACTTTTGTATCATCTGCAAACTTGGACATTAAACTTGATATCCCATCATCAATATCATTCATAAACACCGAAAACAACAACGGACCCAACACTGAACCTTGAGGAACTCCACTAATAACATTAGTCCACGTTGAGCAGTGTCCATTGATTACCACTCTCTGTCTTCTGCCACTCAACCATCCCCTTATCCATAGCAGCAATTTGCCTCCAATGCCACACTGCTCCAATTTGTGCAGCAGTCTTCCATGTGCAACAGTATCGAAAGCCTTTCTAAGATCCAAATATATAATATCAAAGTTATTCCCTGCATCCAGTTCTTTTGTGACTACATCATAGTATCCAATCAAATTGGTCAGGCAAGACCTGCCCTTAACAAAACCATGCTGCGTCTGAGCTATAACTGAATTCTTGTCTAGATGATCCTGCAGTGCTTCTTTAACCAGTGCCTCCATTAATTTACCTGGAACAGAAGTTAAACTAACAGGTCTATAATTACTTGTGTCAGCCTTTGATCCTCCTTTGTGAATTGGGGTTACATTTGCACATCTCCAGTCTATGGGTACCTCCCCTGAGTCCAAAGAAGCTCTCATAATTATGGCTAGGGGTTTGCATACTTCCTTTGCTGCCTCCTTTAATATAACTGGATAGATCCCATCCACCCCAGGTGCCTTTTTTATGTTTATCCTCAACAATCTCTCCTCCACTTTCCTCTCAGTTATTACAAAATCATCCAGCTCATTGCCAATGTTTACTTTACCTACATCATTCTCCTTCCTGAATAACTCCTCATGCGTGAATGTAGATGCAAAATACTCGTTTAGATTGTTAGCCATCTGAGCAGGATCCTCAACTGTTGAACCATCAATATCCAGTGGGCCAATCTGATTCATCCCTTTCCTTCTTGAGTTTAAATATGTAAAGAACTCTTTTCTGTTTTTCTTTGCATCCTTTGCCAAGGATTTTTCGTAGTCTGCCTTTGCCTGCCTAATCTCCTTTGTGACTTGGTTACAGACCAACTTATATCTATCATAGGCTTCCATGTCACCCATTAATTTGTATGTATCCCATGCATTTTTCTAAATTATTTTTCTAAATTTTTCTTCGAATTATTTTTCTTCGAAAATTATTCGAATAATTTTTCTAAATTATTCGTTCTATGGATAGCAAATTGATGATAAATAAAGTATAAAGTTATTATTATGTATATTGAAAAAAAAGCCCTGAGTTATGGTTGAATTTGAAAGTGTCTGCAATTCTGCCCAGACACCTTAAGAGGGACTGTATGATGACAGCTTTGTCGATCAAATCGGCCCTGGAGAGATTGTGCAAGGCTCAGGGGGTAGAATTTTTTTCAGCATTGTCTGTGCTTGTTAACAGGAGAGGCTGCTTCTACAGGGATGGGATACACTTAAATAGAAAGGGTGCAAGAATATTTGCTGATGCCATCAGGCAAAGTTAGGTAGGTCGGAAAACTGCTAGCTTGGGGGGGGGGATACATGGACTAAAAGATTAACAGTAGCCGTTGGCAGAGGTTAAAGTGATTCTTGCACTGCTTTTATTATAATGCAATGAGCAGCAGCCTGGAAAGCAAGGCAATGGAGATTTCTAGGACTGCTGGGAGTCATAGTGGAACAAGTAAATACATGGGCTGTGTTAGTGTAACTAAGAGTAGGAACAGGTGCATGTACACCAATGCAAGGAGTATAGTTAATAAATTTGATGATCTTGAAGTGCTAGTCAAGGCCTCAAAGGTAGGTATTGTTGGGACATGAGAGATGTGGTGTCACACAGATATAATCTGTGCAAAATTGGAATTTGGGGAGTACAATGTGTACAGAAAGGATAGACAGGACAGGAAAGGAGGGGGTTATGCTGTTAGTTAAGAAACACATAAAATCGAAGTGCATCCAATTGATGTTGGTGGACAATGGAATCTTGAGTCTGTTTAGTGTGACATAAGCACTGGGAAAGGAAAAATGAGAGTAGGTGTGTGTGTGTGTGTGTGTTATAGGCCTAATGAATCTGATTAGTATAATGAACAATTGTGCAGAGAAATAGTGGGCAAGTAAATCAGAAAGTCTTATAATGGGGGATTTAAATTTCCCAGATATTGACTGGAATATGTCGGTTGGCCCCTCACAAGGCTTTTGTGGATTTATTGCATGATTGTTTTCTACAGCAGCAAGTTTGGGAGGCAACTAGAGGGAGTAATACTCTTGATCTGATTATCAATAGTGATTCTTCATGCAGTAAGAATCTGCAGATAAAGGAATCACTAGGTGGTAGTGATCACAGTGTTCTGAAGTGGGATTTACTCAAAGAGGTCACTACCATCAGGAGTAAAGGGAAGGGTTTTTGCTTTCAAAAAGGTGACTACTGTGGTCTGAGACAGTATATAAATTCTATACAGTGGGACCAACTGATGATGTTAAAATTCAAAATGGGAATCATTCAAAGAAATAATCTTGGAAGCTACTAGGCTTTTCATACCAACTAAGAAATATTGTTCAAAATTTAGGCCTAAATGGGTGTCAGATGAACTAATTCGACATGTGGCAAAGAAGAAAAATGCCTGGGATGTATAGAAATTAATGGGTGACATGGAAGCCTATGATAGATATAAGCTGGTCTGTAACCTAAGGAAGTTAGGCAGGCAAAGGCAGGTTACAAGAAATCTTTGGCAAAGGAAGCAAAGAAAAACATCAAAGAGTTCTTTACTTATGTGAACTCTAGAAGGAAGGGGATGAATCAGATTTGTCCACTTCATATCGATGGTTCAACTGTTATGATCCTGCTAAGGTAGTTTACAAACTAAATGAATATTTTGCATCTACATTCACACATGAGGAGTTATTCAGGGAGGGAATAACTTCTCATATGGGAAGCAGTAACCCCAGAGTAACATGTCAACTGCACGGTATAATTTTGTCTAAAACACTGATATAAAAAAACTAATCTCTATTATCAAACAAAAAATCTGAAGCTAATTCATTGTACTGTGTATATTGTTGTTTGTCTTCAAATTTGGGATCTACCCCGAACTCCTTGGCAATTTGCTCAGATTCGTATGAATTTCGAATGTTTTGTAAATTTTTACTGACTTGGTCCAGTACAGAAGTACATTCATTGAGGTTTATACTATGCTTCTGCAGAGTTTTTGATGCATAATTAATTTTGCACATCACGTTATTCAAAAATATACAAATGAAAATAAAATCAAATGTCATCATTTGCTTCATTTAGTTGATTTAAGACTAATTTCTGTCAATGCTTTTATAATATCTGTAAAACGAACTTTCACAGCTATCATTGACTGTAATCTACCAGACCATCAAGTAGGAATGAGTTTTTTTAATGTAACTTCAGATTCCCCAGTAAATTTAGAAAGAAGTTCCCATCTTTTCGTACCATTTCAAAAAAAATTATACAAAATTTTAAGTAAGTCAAAAAACGATGAAACGTTATTACAGCAATTTACGCTATCATTAATAACTAAATTTAAATTGTGACTTGCACAATGAATGTACTCTGCATTTGATTGGATCCTTTTAATGTGTGACTGCACACCATTATAAACCCCACTCGTAGCATTAGCCCCATCATATCCCTGACCATAACATTTTTCAGTGGGAATATTTAGTTTGTGTAATATTTTAATTATATTATACATCACCATTTCTGCCAAATGATCATTCATGTCATAGAATCCTAAAAGCATTTCACAAATTTCAAAATCTTTGGATTTTTCATTTTCATCGCGAATTATGTGAACATGTCATACAATAACACTTAATAGGTCTTTTTTTGTGATATCTTGAGTAGTATCCAAAATTAATGAATAGAATGGTGCTGAATTAATTTTAAAAATTTAATTTTTAATGTGGTACCTAACCATTCTGTTAACTCATTTTGGATAGTGGATCTTAAATAAGTAACTGAACCAGATGGCTTATTAATAATTTGTTTCCTTACGTCATCATAGCAGGAAAGTAAACGGACTTGAGATAAAAAATTGCTGTTGTAATCTTCCGAAAATCGTTCCTGATGACTGCGAAATCTAAAGAATTTTTAGCCAACATAAGCGTTAACCGAAAAAACCGTTCTAGTACCGTTTTCTAAAATGAGCATCTGTATCTTACTTGTTCCTCAAGAGCTTTATCAATCATTGCGTTCTTTTCACATTTAATGTATAGTACATGCCTCGATATGATGTTGAGAAACACTGTCAGTTTTTATCTGAAAAGATAAGATTTTTCCAGTCTTGTAGTCCGGAGTAGCACAGCCACGAGGAACTGGACCATTCATTAAAGTAGAATATAAGTATGTGTCACTAAAACTTCTATTTTGTTGTTCAGGATTCCTTGGAAATGGTCCTTTAGGTCTCTGTGGTGACATACTCATAATTTTTTTCTTTTTGTTTCATCAGAAATGTTGATGTCAACATATTCTCCAAGATTGGTTGTTTGTTTGTGTTTTTTAGTTAGTTGTTGGCGCATCAGCTTCTGTGGCCATAATGCACCTCCCAAGGATTTTGCAGTACTCTGATCCAAGCCCAAGGCAGGATTCGAACCCGCGACCTTTGGATTGCCAAGTACCAAGATTGCTTGAGGAAATAAATGGTGCAGTGTGTTCAACACTAATTTCTGACAAAGGCATATCTATTATTGTCGAATTGTTTTCATTTGATGACCCTGCTTGATTTAAATGATCCACAGGTATATTTACCCCAGCAGCAGCATTCTTTTCCGATTTACCTTTACCTTCTTCTGGACATCATTCATTACTATGTTTTGTAAAGAATGATCTAATTTAGGTAATTTTTGACTGCTTGTTCTTTTGCTTTCTTCATTGTTCTTTTTTGGGCTACACTCTTTCCCTTTTTCTGTTCATCCATTTTTAACCAAAATATTTATTAATTTAATTTTAAACTTTATATTTTAAAAACAACAGCAATAATAAACAAATACATTTTTGTTTGTCAATTGCTGTTTTGATAATAACTTGAACTTGAACAAACTTGAATTGAAATTAATCAACTAACAACATTTGACCACCATATATGGCTAAATGTTCGTATACGGTGGGGCCTGTCTTCCTGTCAAGTTGGGGAATTCCGAACGGCATACGATATGACGCATACACATACAGTAACTAAATGGGTGTCTGATCACTATACAAAGTTGCATTTGTAAAAGCAAAATAAAGACTGCTGCCCCCTGTGTTTATGTTTTGGTGATAAAATATAAGAATTCATTTCTTATTCATGTATAACAAATATTTTCAACATGTAATGAAAATATTTTCATTACATGTTGTCTGTCTATAGGCCCTAGGGGCCTATAGACATACCTATAGACAGACCTGTCTATAGGGGCCTCTACTTGCATCTGTTTACGGGTCCTGGTGAAGTAGGGCCCTAGGCTTTGCCTACTTTTGCTATATGGTAGCTACGCCCCTGCTGACTACCCACGTCAGCTGGGTGCACTCCTCAGATTTAATGTTTTTTTAGCTAAGAGCATTTCCCCCCACCCTCCTGTCATTTCTGTAGAGTAGAGTTGGGGGAACTCCCAGTGCCAGTAAGTCTTTCTGTACTCATTGTAGTCTCCATATGCAAGTTCTCCATCAGTGCGGAAGGAGCCCATCCTCCACGTGGGGGGGACTGCCAAAACAGTAAAATTTTTGTGGTGGTAGGCCACCAGGTGAGAGATTTGGGTGGGTCGGTGGGGGAAGGTATTGGTTGGGGACAGTCAGGCCCGAGTGCCCTATGGGGGGGATTAGATTGCACAGTACATCTCTGCATAAGATCCCACACCAGCTGGAGCTGATATCTGCAGTTAACATGCCAGAGGGAAGAGGCATGGAATCAGCAGGGGGCTTGTCAGAACACATATTTGGCCCCATCTATACACCTGTGACATATATACAAGTATGCTTTTTTTTTTTTTTTCTTTTTGTATTAAACTTATTTATGGGCAGACTTCTTATATTCAGCCAGACAGGACACAGGCGCTACTTAAACAGCATTTGTCAGGCAATCACATTTATTTTATTCTTATTTTTTTATTGGTCCTATTCACAATCAAGTCACCGTATAGTTTACACGCGTGACCTGACATTCTCTCATATATATATATATACAGGGTGTTTCAGTTAAACGTTTCAGAACTTCTAAGAAGGGTAGGGTACATCCTGACAACTCGAAATCATATAGCAATGTGGGGTCGGAAATGCTTTCCTGAAGCGGTATTGTACACAGAAGTCGTCGTGCGACGTCGTGCAGCACAGATTCGATTTTCGGTCAATGTATGGGCCGGTATTATGGGAGATCACCTCATCGGACCTTACCTGTTACCGTGTCGTCTAACCGGACCTATCTACTTGATCTTTCTGCAGCAAGTATTGCCACAACTTTTGAGAGATGAACAGATTTCTGCATCGACGCAACAGACAATGTGGTTCCAACACGATGGAGCCCCTGCCCATTATAGCGGAGATGTTCGTAACTACCTGGATGTCACATTTGGTCAACAGTGGATCGGACGTGGTGGTCCCGTGCGTTGGCCTGCTCGGTCACCCGACCTATCATGTCTTGATTTTTATTTCTGGGGTCATATGAAATCGCTAGTTTATGACACCCCTGTTGACAATGCTGAGGAGCTGGTTGCAAGAATCGCAGTAGCTGCCGAAGAAATTCGAAATTCGCCTGGAGTGTTCCAGAATGTTCGGATGTCCATGCGTCGGAGATGTGAGGCGTGCATTGTAGCCCGTGGAAGAAACTTCGAACACTTACTTTAATCCATGTACCTTTTGCTTCTTTTCATGTATTATTAAAACGATTTCTCACTTACGGTCTCTTTTCTTTATGGTGCTTCTGTGTACAACACCGCTTCAGGAAAGCATTTCCGACCCCACATTGCTATATGATTTCGAGTTGTCAGGATGTACCCTACCCCTCTTAGAAGTTCTGAAACGTTTAACTGAAACACCCTGTATATATAACTTTATCTGCAGGTACAACTTTATCTATTATTATTTACTCTTTGTTTTTTTATAAATTTATTTTATTATTAGTTTTCATTTTATTTATTTATTATTTTTTATATACATATTCAGGGTACAACACTGTACATATATAGGACATTCTCATTCAGCCATCCTTATCCCACTGATTACTATACCCTTACTACACTTTTTTTTTTTGCAGGTTGAGCAGCCACATTTAACTGTATCCTATCCCTGTAAAAGCAGTATTTTCTGTTCTTAATATCATTAGAGGTCAACATATACAGCAATATCACCTTTCGTTCCATTAAAAGATCATATCTGCTATACGTTATCTACCTTTGCCTCAGGGCTGTTATACACTGCTCCTATTTCACCCATCCTTTTTGCACAAGATATTTCCCTGACAATAACTACTTCCTGTGGGACTGGTGAATTCTGCATTGGGGGCTGCTGCTGTGTTGTCTGATGATCCACATTGTACAAGCTCTCATATGTCCATCATACTTGAGTTTGCACATAATTTCCTCATGCTTTTGCACAGAACAAGCAAAGACATCCCCCCCCCCCCGGCTGCATGTTGACCCATTCTAGATAGTCCTCAAACATCACACAAGTAACACTGCCGACCGGGCTAGCCAGGTGGGTAAAGTGCCTGCCTGGCAACCCAAAGGTCGCGGGTTCGATTCCCGCCTCGGGCTTGGATCAAAGTACTGCAAAAACCTTGGGAGGTGCACTATGGCCACAGAAGCCGATGCGCCAACAACTACCAAACCAAAACCAAGTAGCACTTTTCATAAGGCTGTGATTAATAGGAGAAATGTCTACTTCATTTCTCCCCTTAAAGTAGCACACCCACTACTTTAAGCCCATTGCTTTGCTAGTCTAGTCTGAGGCATGATTTCCATTTAAATTTAGTTTAATTTGTGAATATTACACTAAATGGAGTAATACCTATTTTGCTGTCAGGTTATATGTACGGGAACTCCCGGACTTACGCAAAAACGACTTTACACAAGTTTTTGCCGGCCGGCGCAAACTGAAAAAAAATATGGAAACGTATTTTGCATCTGTAGGAATAAATAGAGATATCGTAAAAATATCGTAATGTGAACCCAGTAACACATTGTTTTTTATTGGTAATTCATTCCAAGACCTCAAAAGTTGAAATTTTCGCTATGTAAGTAAACTATTTATCTCTCTAAAAGATCATTTTTATAATGGAAATTGCACTACACTTTCATCGTTATCATATGTTCCGTTATAAGAATCAATTTTTGAATGCCTTTGTGATATTTTTAAAAACTACATTTCTGGAGGTCACTACCATAAAACAATAAAAACAATTTGCACTTTCAGGTTTATTGGGATTTTCTGTTAGCACAATCTATTATAAATGTGTAGTAGACTCAATCTCATTGCATTTCCGATAATACCGATACTGGAATTCTGTGGGTTTTTACGTTATTATGGTGAAATGTTCAGTCATATAAAAAACAAATAAAATTTCAGAATCTTTTCTTCATTCCTATTTACTTATTACAATGATGAAGGGAAAGGGACCAATGAAAAGCGCAAGTGCTAGGAAATGAAACAAAATTGATTTAGAAATGAAGATGATTAATTAAGAATTTCGAAGCAGAACAAAGTTTGTCATCTATTGCAAGAGAATTAAGTCTTGCTGCTTCAACAGTGAATACTATTTTAAATGACAGTGCGCACATAAAAGAACATGTCAAATGAACAATGCACTTAAGATCAACAACCAGTCAAGTGTATGAAATAAATTTGGGGGTGCTATTCCCCAAGTCTAAGAATGTGCATTTAGCTGCATTAAACCCTACCTACCACTTTTCTGACGATTCTCCTTGAAGGCTGTTTAAATAATGAAAGATGAAATAATTTCCCAATCTTTACACCTGCAAATTTGAAATCAAGCCTTCTATCCCATTGTGGATGTCATTTATGAATATCAGAAGCAACAGTGGTCCAAAAACTGATCCTTGGGAGACCCCACTCTGATGTTACACGAATCTGAAGAATATCCAGTCATTATAACCCTCTACATTTCAGCCACCCTGCAATCCATCTTGGAACAGAAATGCTTACATTTTCCAGCTAATACAGTAACCTCTCCTCAAGGACAGAGTCAACAGCCTTGCTAAAATTGAAATAAAATATGTTGAAACTGTTTCCTACATTTAGCTCATGAGTATATAGCTTACACTTATCAAAACCATGCTGTGTGCCCTTTACAATGTTATTTCTATCTAAATATCCCTGAAGTGCACTCTTGATCATTGCCTCTAAGGTTTTCCCTACCACCGAATTCATTCTAACCAGTCCGTAGTTGCTGGCTTCACTCTTAGAACCACCTTTATTTATTGGCAAGATAGCACTTCTCCAACCCAAATTTGTCCTCATAATTAACCTCAGTGGTTCAATACACTCAGGCCACCTCCCTCAAACTTATTGGTTATATGCCATCAAGTCCAGGGGCATCACTAGCCGTTAGGTTTGAACACTTTTCTGAAAACAGTAATCTGTAATTTTGAAATTAATAATTTCATATGGCTCAGCCTCAATTGCACAGCCTTTCCTCAGCATAAAGGGTCATTTGTCAGTGGAGACTTATGTGAAGTGCCTATTCAGTTCATCAGCTGACATTATCTAGGAGTGTGGTACACCCAAGTACACAAGGGTCTGATCTGATCTGATTTGATTTCTTCTTTGTACAGTAATACCCCGACTTACGCGAACTCGGAGTTACGCGGTTCTTGATTTTTTCGTTTGGCAACGCTGCTGCCCACTATCTTCAAGGTCGTTTTTCATATGTTCATATGTTATCGATATACGGTGCGACGGCGGAGAATGAGAGCGAAAGATGAACAAAATTCAACTTTGCTGCTTTTATGTTTTTTATATCAGTGAAGGGGAAACACATTTCACCATAATAACATAAAAACCAACACAATTCCAGCTATCGGTATAATCGCAAATGCAATTAGATCGAGTTTACTACTAGTTTATAACAGATTTCACTAGCAGAAACGCAACTGGATTTTTATTGTTTTATGGTAGTAACCCCTAGAAATGTGAGGTGTTAATAGTGTATGTTAATAGTGCCTTTATGGTGTTTTTTATTCAGTTGCTACATGCGCGCAGCTTTGTTTATGCGTATCAAGCGTGCCTCCTCGTTTTGTAATTGTGCTTTATTCCCTAAAAATGAGTAAAATACTTAATTAAAAGGTGTGAAAAGGAAGCGTCCTGGTGAAGACACTGCAGATTCAGAGAGAAAAAGAAAAGCAATTATCGATAAACAGAGGCGGACTGGGTCAAAAATTCTTACCCGGGAAAATTTATAGTGGCGTCATACTATGGTTTATGGCCAAAATCACACTGGCCCACCGAGGTTTCCCCGGTAAGGCTTATTGCCAGTCCGCCTCTGTCGATAGAGAAAAAATATGAAATTGTGAAACGCTTTGAGCGAAATGAAAGACCATGTGATATTGCACGTGCTACAGGCCTAAATGAAGCAACGGCGAAAAGCACATGACAATTGCAAACTTGACAGTTTCAAAATTGAAAAGGGCTCAATTGTAAAGGGCTTAAAAATAACATAAACTCCAACGAAGAACGCGTTATAGCTACAAAGCAAGGAATAAAAAAATTATTAGCTTGCTACGAAGAAATTCTGCGTGAAAAAAAGAAGGCGCTGTGTCGTCAGACGAATTTGTTAGATTTTATGAAGCCATCGACATCGAAATAACTTTTTAACATAAGTCATTTGTTTTTTTAATACATATTTTGTATTAATATGTATAAAGAACTGCAATTTTATTAATATTTTTCTTCTAAACTAGTGTTTTTGTTAGTCCTTGGTCACAATTAAGTAAAATTTATATGTATTTATATGCAAAGTTGTACCCCGACTTACGCGAATTCGACTTACACGATTTTCGTCGGACCCACCTATCGCGTAACTTCGGGGTATTACTGTATTCACATATTTGACAAATTCCTTGTCCCCATTCTCTGCTCTCTCTTAGCCAGTGCTTTCTCATACTTGTCCTCTCTAACCTTATCAGTGGTATTATTGTAGGTGTCAGTGCTTTTCATCGCTCTGTAACTTTGCCCTCCTTCTGCAATCTGCCCATTTAATAATGCACTGTCTAGAATTTCCATTGTCCCCTTTCTGAAATTAAAACCGATGCATTTACTTGTGCAAAAATCTGAGATCTCTTCTGCAAAATCTTTGTTCATCTTCCAACAACTACCTGTCAGTGGTTCCAGTATTTTAAGACCTGTGATGGCATCTGATCAATAATATTCTTATCCATTTTCTCTAACATGCCGATACAAATAATCATCTATTTTATTTAAAAATTTTGTTCCCAATGGCAAGTTTCCCTCTAATGGGAGGGAAAATCAGTTAGTGACAGTCACCCATAATGAGACATTTGCTTGGGAATTCTATATGCATGCAGAGACCCTTGTTATATAACCTTCTCAATCTTCTGATCTGTAGATTATTCCCACTTTCATTAAACCTTTGCTTCCAACTAACTGACATCACAAAGATCCCATGTTGGCAGAAGTAACTTTTGACCCAGCAGCAGAACTTTTCACAGTCAGGCTTCTTTTCATAAGCATGATTCCACCATCCCTTTTATCTTTCCTATCTCTTCTAAATACATACATACCATAATGGAACTCATCATCCCCAAATGTCCTACCAAAGATTTCATGTTCACCCATTTTGTTCATAGCACCCCTGATATCACTCTATTCTTCTATAGTTTACTACCCTGATATATACTTCTTGAAGTTACATAAGATTGTTTCCTTAGCTTTATCTGTCCACTCATTTGAAATGTTGCTACCCTGAGAAAATCTTGCCATCATTGGCTGTTGTGCTAACAAACAAGAATTCTTGGGAGGTGTTCCAGCATTACTTTGACCCCTATTATCAGATAAGCACGTGTATATTACCCCCTCTTAACCGTCAGTTTCCCTAAACACTTAGGGTATACTCAATGATGCTGGCAAAAACACTTCATCACCTTTGTTAAAATATATACCATCTCAGCTAAATAAATTACTGATACCTACAAGTGTGGGCAACACTGATAATAATTTTCTCTCTAGAGTTTGCAGATTCTCTGAAGGCTAGAGTTAATCCACAAGGCTTGCAGATTATAATCCCTCCTTTTGTGTCTTTGGAAGAATTGCAGACAAATACAGATTCTTACCTAGCACATGTCATTTTTTCAGTATGGGCCTATTTTTATCCAACAAATCGTCAAATCGTGTTCATTTAATATCTTAGTCCACACATGAGTGATATTACCCTCTCTTTACCCTATCCCCCCTCTCCCTTAAAATCTGACTGTCTGTTAGTAACATCAATTGTTGCTCTAGGCAAACACACTCTAGTTCTAGCGCACTTATCTCTATTACGAAAAACGTTACCCATTTCTGCAGCAGTAGAATTTCCCAAAAAAAATAAATATCCTTTAACAAGAGTGGTATGCACTTAACTGTTCTGGGACCCAAATCAAGGGTGCATCATTTGGGCAGGTGCACAAGATACTTGAGGTCCTGATGAGCATCCAGTTACATTTTTTTTAGGGAAAGCACCAATTTCTTTAACGCCTCAAATTCTACTAATGCACAAAGTTTTACTTTGAGATTTGTACACACCATATGTTGGATGCAAAGAAAAGAATCAATTGGTTTGTCTACTAGACAAACCTTTGACTACATGCCACAGGAGAGAGAAGCAACAATTCATGACACCCCAGAAAAGACCATTGGCATTTTCGTCTGGATAATGATGTCTTTGGACTTTGCATTAAAAGTGAATCTTTAACCATTATTTAGGTAAAATTAGGAATTAAGAAATATTACAAAATTTCAGTTTACAATATATTACAGAAATTAACCTATTAACAAAACTTGACCAAAGTTTTGATGTCTGATGAATTTTAAGTAATGAAATATAAACATTGTAGAGAATAATGGAGATATGGTGTCACTCAGACATGAGGGACAGGAGTTATGCCCTTAGTTAAGAAGCATATTAAATCTAATGCATTGCATCCAGTTGACATACATGCATAAAATGAGGGATTTTAACTTTTCAGATGTTGACTGGAACTTCTTGGTTGGTCCACCACACATTAGCAAGATGTTTGTGGATTTCTTAGTATTGCTTTTATAATGGTGATCACAGACAGTTTTTAAATTTCATGCAGTAGGACCAACTGAAGATGTTAGCAACAGCAAATTCTAAATGGGAAACATTTCAGCAAGTAATCGTAGAAGCTAATACGATTTTCAGACCAACTATGAAATACTGTACAAGGTTTAGAGTTAATTAATGTAAGATGATCTGATGCGACTTGTGGCAGAGAAGAAAAATGAATGTAAATAAATTATGCATATAAATTATCAGGTGAGAAAGAAGCCTATAGAAGGTATAAACTAGTGTGTAATTGAGTCACAAAGGAGGTTAGGCAGCTTAAGGCAAATTATGAGAGCTGCCTTGCAAAGAAAAGTAGCAAATACTTCTTTCCTTACATTAACAGTAGAAAGAAGGGATTAATCACATTGGTCCACTCAATGTTAATGGTTTAACTGTTGATGATCTTGCTCAGGTTGCTGACAAACTAAATAGATATTCTGCATCTACATTCACACAAGAGCAATTTGTTAGGGAAGAGAATGCCAGAAGTTTAACAGACAGCTAAATGATTTTGTGAAAAATGGAAGGGTAGCAGTAATCTCAGATAAATACTACATCCAGGTTAGTGGAAAATGAAAAAGTATTAGTATTAGTAATGGCCACATGGTGTAAGGAAGCCTATGGCTTATGCTGCACCAGCCAAAAGAAGAAAATAACTAAATAACAAAAAAATAAATAAAATAAAATGATAAGAATAAAATAATAATAATAAGAAAAAAAAAAAAAATAAATAAGAGAAAAGGAAATGCACAACCTAAGCATTTCCCTCCTCCTGTAGGTAATTATCCACCTGACCTTTGAATTTCCCCAAACCTGTCAGCCTCTACCACCCATGTAGGCAACTTATTCCAGTAATTTATAACTCGGCTAAAATAAAACTTCCTGCAATCCAGTCTAAAATAGGTGGTAGATGACTTTCATCAACCGGTGAAATACCACCACTTTGCTTATTGGAGGCTTGAAGTGGTGAAACCCATGTTTAGTCTCTAGAGCAAAGTTTCCGGCATCCCCCTCCCCCCATACTTCTCCTTCAACCTATGCACGGTACTAAGTACTATAGGTTTTGATACCTTTCGTGTTTGGGGTTTTCATAAAAAAAAAAAAAAAAAAAAAACCGTCTCCCAGCCCAGTAACTTGAAATTATGGCTCCTTGTTCTAGAATCATTTATAACTGAAAATTTCGTCCTGATTCATTTTGCTTATGCCTCTCAGAGCCTTAAACACCTCAGTCAAGTCTCTAAGGTGCCTAGTTTCCAAGCTCTGAAACCCACATAAATTTGGTCTTTCATCATATGGACACCCTTTTGGCGATCTCACTAGGTGAGTTACCCATCTCTGGACCTTTTCAAGAAGCACAATGCCTTTCTTTAGGTGTGGTCTCCATTCCTGAACACAGTATTCCAAGTTTGGTCTAACAATAGCCTTATACAATGGAATTAAGAAGTCCTTATCTCCACTAGCAATTGTTTGATACATCATCAATAGGACATCATTGGCCTTCCTTGCAACCTGTCTACAATGCTCAGTGAACTTAGGCTGACCGTATCGTACCCAAGTCTCTTTCCTCCACTACTGGCTTTAGTTCAGCTCTGCCAATTGTAAAAGTTATTTTGGGATTACTGTTCCCCAGGTGCAATACCTTACACCTTGCTGGATTAAAGCATGGCTGCCATTTTTCTGACCATCTCTGAAGTCTATCTAGGTCATTCTGAAGCTCTGCTTGGCGGTGATCATTAACTACTTGACCAATCTTTACATCATCTGCCGTGACCACCAAATACGGAGGATGCGGAAAGGTCAGGGAATAACCACCGCATATCCCTGGAGCAATATGGCCTTAGTTGCTAATGCTCCTAAAAACCAAATAATAACAGCAACAACAACATCATCTGTAAATTTAGACATCACGCCCTCTATACCTTCATCGATGTCATTTATGAAAATCAAAAACTGGTCCTAATACTGATCCTTGGGGAACCCCACTTCTTACAGAAACCCAATCCGAGGAATAACCACCCTCTGCCTCCTTGCCCTGAAGCCATCCAGCTATCCATCTAAGGATTTTCCCTATTCCAACCTGTTCCAGCTTATAAATTAACATGATATGAAGTTCACTGAACACTGCAGACAGGAAGAATCATGTGGTTTCTTCCCATGTATGCAGTGTCCTGTATCCAGTACAGCAGGGGTGGCCAACTTGTGATGCGATCTATTTTTTCCCTTCAAAATGTGCCGTGATCTACCATCTCAAAAATTTCATTGCACAAGGTTAAAAAAGTTAATCAACACATATTGAAAAATGTTTATAAATTTTAAAATTCAATACAATTCAGAATTCTTATTTTAAATTTCATACATATTTGAAATTTTAATTTATGCAAAGTTTGTCTTCATGTCATCTGCCAAGCTTTTAAAATTGGAGATATACTGTGATAAGGCCAACCGTAAAGAATATTCTGTATGCAAGTTCGTAAGAGCACAGCGATTCTTCGTCCTTTTTTATTTCAAATAAGAAAAGGCCAATTTTTTTTTTTTTTTATGAAAACCCCAAACACGAAAGGTATCAAAACCTATAGTACTTAGTACTGTGCATGGGTTGAGAGAGAAGTATGGGGGGAGGGGGATGCCGGAAACTTTGCTCTAGAGACTAAACATGGGTTTCACCACTTCAAGTCTCCAATAAGCAAAGCGGTGGTATTGCACTGGTTGATGAGAGTCATCTACCACCTGATTGACATAGATATATGGAACCAAAACAGGAATTTAAAAGTTCACTGCATTTTTTTACATCCGGGTACTTTTCTCGGCAAACATATTTCCAAAAGTCTTCTTCTGATGATTTGGCTTTTAGGAAGATATCATTTCGCAATGTAATATTTTCTCCATGTGAAAAATCGCAGCGGTTTTTCCTGCAATTTGTTTCTTATCTAATTCGACATTAAATGGATAACAAATATATTGAACAATATCTCCAATTGTTTTAAAATCACTGATTCTGGTTTCAAAACCGTCCACAACATTTTCAATTTCAGAAACATATTTCTCACTATTAAATTGAAAAACAGGATATTTTTGCAAATGATCTTGCATATTTGCAAAATAGTCAAATTTTTTTTTCTTTGATATCCTTAGCCCTAGCCAAAAATTGATATTTATATGTAGAAATACTACTAATCACTGTCACCTACATTTTTATTTTTACCTTGTAATTCCAAATTCAAATTACTTATTTTACTGGTAAAATCTGCCCAAAAAAGCTTGATCACACAACCACTCCGTATCTTGAAGATGCTGATAATCATCTCCCCTCTTTGATCAACAAATTTTTTTAATTTCAGTCAGAAAATTTCGAAATCGATGTAGAAACTTGCTCCGACTCAGCCACCTCACATCTGTGTGTAATATCAGATCTGGTTCTTTTTCATCGAGTTGCATTTTGAAAAGTCTCCTTTTCAGAGATTGGCCTCTGATGGAATTCACGATTTCGAAAGCAATGTCCATAACACTTTTAGTATTTAATCTTTTGCTGGCTAATACTTGTTGGTGGATGATACAGTGGTAACTCAATAAATCTGGGAATTCATCATCCTTTTGGCACAATGCAATGAATCCGTTAAGATGCTCGTCATTGCTTTAGCTCTATCTGTTACTGATACGAGCTTAAATAGTGGTAATTTAATTTAATTTTTTCAATAAACTGTTTGAATGAGTTGAAGATATCAAGACCTCTAGTTCTTTTTTTTAACGAAACCATACCCAGTAGTCCTTCTCTAGTGGCAGAATCATAGAAAAACATACCAACAAAAACAAGCAATTTAGCTGTATCAGTGACGTCTGTAGATTCATCTAGTTGTAAAGAAAAGGACACACAATTAGCAATATGAGCACACAATTGTTTGCTCACATTTTTACTCATTTTTTCAATGCGTCGCATCGCAGTATTTCAAGATAATTACAGATCTTGAGGAGCACTTCTAATTTCATTTTTGAAGAGAATATAAAAATAGAATCTATTATTTCTAAAAATGCGCCTTTGATAAATTGACTATCAGAAAATGAATTGCATTTTTTTGCAAGAAGATGACTCACCTTAAGTGATGCTATACAGTTACTGCTTTAGATTGTAAATTAGGTGTCATGAAGAAATTTTGTTGCGCAAATAATCTGGATTTAAGTTCTAATTTATTTTTTGGTCATTGGGTGGAAAATCCAATTGGTATTTACCATAGAGTGCGTTAAAGTGCCTTTCTAAATTTTCTTTTTTGGGTCTAGCCAGGAAGCATTGCAAATCAAACAGCAACATTTTTCTTTCACCATTACAAAAAAAAGTATTCTAGTTCCCACTCTTGATGAAAATGATATGTTTTACTCTTTTTTGTAGTATTTATTTTAAATGAAACGGTATTAAATTAACATATAAGTACTGTCCACTTATTAAATCAGCAAAAGCAATGCTTACCGATTAAAACGCTTTGATCGGTA
Source organism: Mastigoproctus giganteus (assembly GCF_048544385.1). Lineage (NCBI taxonomy): Eukaryota > Metazoa > Arthropoda > Arachnida > Uropygi > Thelyphonidae > Mastigoproctus > Mastigoproctus giganteus. The sequence goes on from NC_143582.1 coordinate 122,339,134, forward strand.
ACAAGTTGCGTGAACCGGAAAAATATTCTGTCTGAACAGCTAACGTAGGATAATTGATGAAGAGGATTCCCGAATGAGGAAGTTGTTTCCAAAATAACTGGACAAACACGCCACCGTTTATTCCTCTGTTTCGTTATATTGTTATAAGAATCAGTTTTGAATGCCTTTGTGATATTTCTCTAAACTATTTCTGGAGGTCACAACCATAAAACAATAAAAACAATTTGCACTTTTCTGTTAGTGCAATCTAATTTTAAATGGGTAGTAAAATCATTGAATTTGCAATAATACTGACAGCTGGTATTCTATCGTATTTTACGTTATTACGGTGAAATGTGTTTCTCTTTCAATGAAATCTTCAATTATGCAAAAAAAAAAAAAAAAATACATTTTCAAAATCTGCTCTTCATTCGTATTTTTGAAGCTTCGTAAAAAAAATAATAAAATAAAAAAGTGCAAGTAGGAAAACCCTCTGCACAATATAAAATTTTGGTAGTATATCTGACCACGCAAATCAAAGGATGACTGTATATTTAAAATTTGTCGCCATGATCGACTCGTTTGCCACCCCTGCAGTACAGAATACAGCATCAAGGAGCATCCTGTATGCATTACTCAAGAATCATCTTGAGTACTGCATACAGAATGCTCCTTGAATGGGTGAGGGTTGCCCCTCCAAGAAGGGCAACGAGATTGGTGAGGAGAACAAAAGGTGTTCTGCAAATTGCAGCTTCTGGAGACTAGGTACCTGCGAGATGATCTGATTGAGGTGTTTAAGGCATTGAATGGCTTAAGAAATTAATTTTCTGATCCAACTAGATTGCTTTCCTTTTCTTGATAGATTTACTAGTACCGCTGTCACTTACTCTCTTAGTCAGCATCATGATAACGGTCAAAATTAAATTTTCTGAAAAGAACTTAACAGGGTTAAAGCGAAAACTCACTATTATCACCCCATGCGAGCTCACATTTTACTAAAGCACATTTCTGGAGGTCACTGCCATAAAACAATTAGCACTTTCCAGTTCATCGGGCTTTCCTGTCTCCGCAATTCATTATAAATGGGCAGTAAACTCGATCTTATTGCATTTGCAATAATACCGATAGTTTTTTTATGCTATTGTAGTGAAATGTGTCCGCTTCACTGAAATAACGTAAATCTGAACTACATATGTCAGCTACTTACTGTATCAAAATATGTTCAGCAACATATGTAAAAAGTATGGTGAAAGGTAAAAACTTACCACGTACTACTCGCATGTCCAATACAATGCTTCCCTCTTTATTTTTTACAATGTTGTGTATGGTTTGGTCACCAACATTTCTGTACAATGGTTCTGTAGAGATTTAATGGATGCACTGTTTTCAAACTTTTGAATAACTTCAAGTTTTTGCCCATCATTTTTGCGATTTCTAAACAAAAAAAAAAAGTTACTATAAAAAAAATTCCAACATTCCTAACATTAATAACGAAAGGAAATTTGTCCATTTTCAGTGCGATGGAAACCAACAATCGATGCCACACAATAAAACAAACTAAACATTTGGTCTCTCTCTCTTTTTTTTTTTTTTTTTTTTTTTAGAGACTAATCACTTAGGAGATTACGACTTGCAAGAACATTTATACCTATTCTAGTTATTACTTGAATTTTATTTCTGGTTGATTTTTTTTTTTTTTTTAAATTTGGAGTCTTGAAATGTCCTGGTTAATCCGATCCCGGTAAATCGAGAGTCTGCTGTGTATATACAGTGAAACCTCCCTTTAATGGACAGCCATGGGGGACGAAAATGTGTCCGTTAGAGAGAAGTGTCCGCTAACAAGAAGTCTGAGGGAGAAAAAAAAAAAAAAAAAGAAAGAAAGAAAGAAACATCGTTAAATGTTTAATGTAAAATTAAATTAAATCATATACAGATTTTGCACAATATTTTTGTAAATAATATACATACAATTGTGCTATGCATATTATGACTTTATCTTAAGAAAAATACATACAGTAATCATTTATTTTCTTCTGCACCTTCTTCCGGCTGATAATTTTGTTTTCAACATTTGTTTGGAGTGAAGAAACCATCGAAAGTTCTTCAGTATCTTCTTCAGCGGCGAAAAACATTTTTAAACGATTGATTTGTATGAGCGCTTCTATTTTCATCGGTGGTTCGTCGTTAATGTTCTTCGACAGAATGACCTCCTTCCATTTCTTCATCCTCATGAGGAACTTCTTGAAAAATATCGATGATAATGTCGTTCATATCATGTTCAAGTTCTTGCTCTTCTTGGTGCTCCACATTGCTGTTCACAATTTCAATTTTTGCGTTTGAGAAGCCAGACTTTACAAAACAGTTCACGACAGTTTGTTTTCTAATTGCATTTACTGAAAAGGAAATCCATTGAATCGCATCTAGGATGCTGAGTTTCTTTGCAAGGTCACTCGCACATGTTACATCGTTCATGTTTGCAATGAGATGTCTTAAAACACGTTTTCTGTAGTGAAGTTTAAAATTTTTTATTATCCCTTGATCCAAGGGCAGATGTGTTGGGTGGTAGATAAACGATTTGAATGTTGGACAATTCAATGTGCGGGTCAGATGCAGCATTATCCATGAAAAGAATAATTTTTCTGTTTTGACGAATCATGTTTTGGTTAAAGTGACTTATCCATTTGCTCGTGATATCTTGTCATCCACGCTTTTTTTATTAGACTTCCAGTCAACATCCAAAAGATTCAACTTTATGCCCTTGAAACAACGAGGATTTTGTGGTTTTCCTATAACAAGAGGTTGTTCAGTCTCCCAGCATATTTGTACACAATAGTACAATCAAGCGTTCCTTAGAAATGTTTCCGCCCTGGCACTTTTCGTTTTTTAGACTCACTGTTTTTTCAGAAAGAGCTTTAAAAAACAACCCTGTTTCGTCACAGTTGTAAATATCCTTAGCTTCAAAATCACGACATAAATCTTCCAATTGGACGGTCCACTCTGTTACAACCCCAGTATCAACAGATCCACCTTCACCACTTACGGTGTTCCAAGAAATTTTATGCCGAGTTTTGAACTTGTCTAGCCATCCCACAGAAGCTTTGAACTCATTTACTCCCATAGATTTCGCAACCTCCAAAGCCTTTTCCCTAATAATAGGCCCATTAATGGGAATTTTATTAGCACGCGCGCTACAAAACCACTCATACGTAACATTGTCAATTTGAAGTCCAACAGTTTTCGGGAATGATTTTTGAACCTGATCATTTCCGTGTTGCCAAAATTGTTTGAGCAGTTCATTTTTTTTCTTTAGGATGTTGCTTACCTGCGTCGTCCCGATTTTGAATTTTGCAGCGAGATTGCAAACACTATTTTTTTGCCGATCATACGCATTAATGAGTTCGACTTTATCTTTTAAAGTTAAATGTTTACGAGAAGACATTGTGCACTTCACACGACACTGAACAAAACTGAAAACACGACCATATCCCCCCCCCCCTGAACACACCGAATTTATCAGAAGTTTTACACGTGCCTTAAAATTCTTGAAAAAGGGTTTAGAACCTTGATAAAATTCAGAGAATCGGAAATAAAAAATAAACAGACGATTGAGGCAATACGTGGAAGAAACGTTCCTAGAAAAAGGGCCGTGAGCTCGCCCGCTGTCCGTTATGGGGAGATCAAATTAAGTGCTAATCTAAACGAAACAGTGCAGATATCCTGTCTGCGTCCGTTACAGAGAATGTCCGCTAGACAGAAGCTGAAAACACCTTAAAACCAATGGAGGTGAGTTGGGGAATTTGAAGATGTCCGTTAACGAGAGGTTTCCGTTAGGAGAAGTTTCACTGTATACAGTAAGTTCCAGTTATTGGAATCAGCTGTTTTAGAGAACCAAATTTCAAATAACCGATTCAGATCAATAAAATGCGCCCTTTCATTGTTTATTAGAATCACATCTTCGGTTATAAGAAATAATTCCAAAGGTCACAACCACAAAATAATAACACTTTGCAATCTAGTATAAATGGGTAGTTACTGTAGCTTTAACAGAAGAAATTGCACAGTCTGTTAATGATAATTTTGCCAAGGAGGAAAATGAAGATGAACAAATTCCAGTTACAAAACGGCAAACTCATGAAGTTATAGATGTCCTGAGGAGAGCACTGGATGAAACTGGTGCAAGTGATCGTGAATATGGACTATTATACAATATTGAGAAATCCACAAATAGACCTTGTAGTGATAATTTAAAGCAATCTAAAATAAGTGACTATTTTAAATTATAATCATGTTACAAAGTGTTATGTTAAATTAATATTTACAGTGAAGCTCCACTTTATGGCATTCCGCCAATAGAGCGGTTTCCAATTACAGTAAACCCCCGCTGTTCGCGGTTTCACGATCGCCGATTTAATATAAAATGAAACCTAAAAAAATGTGAATTTTAAAGCGCCGTGAATATTTTCCGCCATAAAAAACATGGGCGTGGCTAAAATTATCTTTCCCGGTAAAAACAGCACTCAGTGGGTGGGGGGAGAGAGGTGACAAAATCGCGAGTGTGGATGTTTCTCGCTAATCCTTGTTCAGTATGTGTTATGCGCTTGTCATGGAAGGTTCGTCGTTTGCTTTTAATTTATATGCTTATAAATTGAATAAATTTATCAATTTATAAATCGATATGCTTACAAAAAATGATAAATCTACCGTTTTGCAGTGTAAAACAGACTTTTTCGAGTGTGTTAACGGAAGAGTGACTTTATTGTGGACAAGTTCTTTCTAACCCCTACAAAAATATGGCTACGTATAACAAGAGAAATGTGAAAATATCAAAGAAGGTGATGACATTAGCGAATAAAATTGAGTTATTAGACAAAATTTCTAATGGTGATAGTGTCTCCTCAGTGGCAAAACATTATAAAATCAATGAATCAATGGTACGATCAATGAAAAAATCATCGGAAGAAAAAATCCGCTGTTGTGTCCGTGAAAACGCGCTAATTGTTTCAAAAATTTGCTCTGTAACTCGTGATGTTAAATTAGAAAAAACGGAAAAAGCTTTAAATCTGTGGATAGAAGACCGAACTCAAAATAAAATTCCGTTAAAAAAGGCAAAGCACCTTTATCAACACTTGAGCAAAACTGGTGATAGCACTGGCAGAATAAGTTTTTTAGCTAGCAAAGGCGCTGGCTTGAAATTTCTAATAAATATTACATTTAATATTAAATCGTTTCTTATTTTCATTTTGATGCCATATGCTTGCATTTCACTACGTACTGTCTATGTACATAATATTATGTAGGTACATATAATATATACATAGACAATATTCTAGACTAGTTTTTCTTATATATTTCATACTTTGGAACGGAACCCCTTTATTATACTATAGGAGCCATAACTCAGTATTTTTCTCAGGAACGTAACCCCCGCGAATAGCGGGGGTTTACTGTATATCCATGTTTGTTTTGTTCAGTGCTTCCACTTTTTCGGCATTTTTGCGTATGACATGCTCAAGAGAGGGTCCAAAAATGGCGTCGAATGCCATTTCATTTACATTTTATTTACAGCACTTGTGCGCTCTAGATCTCTTTGTATTCTGGTAATTTTCCAAACCTTCAAACGAATTATATATAATATTTTTGTGCTAATTACAATGGCATCTACTAGTGATAAAAAAAAGGAGTCATAAGCCTCTTACTTTAAATGCCAAGTTAGAAATGCTTTCCAAAAGAATTTTGGGAAAGCTTCAGTATTTTGGATGGTAAAAAAAACTATTAGAGATGCATGGGAGGATGTCAAAGAAACAACAACGAAAGGTGCTTGGAAGAAGCTAATTCCCACACTTATGGACGATTTTTAAGACTGAGAATTCAGCGAATGAAGTCACTACAAATGTTGTGGAAATGGTAAGGGAATTAGAATTGGAAGTCAAGCCTGAGGATGTGGCAGAATTGTTTGTCTCTCATGATGAGACCATAACGGATTAAGATCTTTTGATTGAAGAGCAAAGAAGGATGTTTCACGAAGAGGAGTCACATCCTGATGATATTCCTGCTATACCTAGAGAAATGACCACTGAGGAATTGGAAAAAGCTATGAACTGTGTAGAAATGGTGATGGCAGCTTTTGAGAGAATTGATCCAAATTTCAAAAGAAGTTCTAAAGTGAATGCAAGACTTCTAGATATTGCATACTATAAAGAAATTCATGAGGCAAAGTTCATTGTTTTCCTACTTTACGAAAGTACCATCGCAACAGCTAGCCTTGAATAATCTTCAACGTCACCAGCAAGAGCTCCAACTAAGTTTCCATTGTCAAAACGAATAAGATTCATTAATGAGTCAGATGATGAAAATGTGCCCTCTCCTTCATACAATAAATGTATAAAATTATTCAAATTTACATTCATTACATCACTGTAAGTTAAGGGCAAAAATATTAACATAAGCCATATGAGTAGTGCATATTCATTTGATTTTCATATCATTTTTGAAGCCTAGCTATTGCTCACTTAATATATGAGAGTTTAAACATGTTATTAGGCTTTTATATGCACTGGCAAGTGAAAAAAAAAGATTATGTTCCACTTTTCGGCAGGGTCTGGAACCTAACCCGCTGTATATTAATTAAGCTATCTATGTAAGCATAAATTTATTTTCATTGTGCTGACCTGTGGATAATATTCTTCCAATTTTCGCGCATCATTTAATTCAGAATAAAGTGTAAAATTGCTTTATCTCTATTTTTTATAAATATTTGTAAAAAAAATATATTTGTTGATTTTTTACTCATTATAATCAAAATTCAATTTGCAAATGCGATCACTTAACTGGTACTTACTGTATATAGACAAATAATGCAAGTGCTAAGTAACCTATGTGTTATGAAGAATAAAAAGGATAATGATAGTTCTAAATTTGAAAGAAGTCGATTTTACAGAAGTAGTAATTGACAGATTCAGATTTGAAATGTGAAAGTTCACCTGATATGTTCTCTGAAAGTTAATGATTTTGTCTGTATAACAATACAGACAAACTGTTTTGCTTTTGTATGGCTGAAATTAAAGAATCCAAGTTTTATCACTAGCAGTATGCTTTATTAGTTCACTGACTGTCTTTATATTTAAAGAAGATATTTAGTACATGTAAAAATAACCTTGGAATCCTTGCTGATTCACTTATGAAAAATAATACTTGCTTGTATGTTTAGTTCTTTTCTAATTATCTTCTCTACAATATATTAAATTCATGGCAGATAGTGCTTTCTAAAAGTATACCCAACCCAATATGGAGTTTTTCTGTGATGCTATGGAAAATATTTAATGCAGTGCTAAAAGCCATGTCAAAACTTACAAATAGGCCGCCATAGCCTAGTGGTCAGGCGCGCGGGTGCATACGTACACGTGCCTTGAGTAACCGGGGTTCACACCCGTGACTGCTGAATACGGTGCTGTTTCTTGTATTCTGTCTATCTTGTGAACTCCCCTGATCATTTGGTCGTCCCGGAGTATAAACAGAAAATTTATTTTATTTATTATATATGTCAGCATGATCATGGACAACACCCCCCCCCTCCCTCGCACATCTACCAGCAGTTTGCCATCAGTGAATTAAATTATCAGCCTGTATGTGTAACAAACATTATTATACAAGACAGAAAATGAAATAGAATTTTATGAACAATATTTTTTATTAATACCTACACATCTTGAGACAACAAAAAATGATGGAAATGTTCACAATATGAAATGAAAAATGAGTACAGAATTTCAAGATGATAAATCCGCACGGTAATTTTGAAGCACTTTTAGGCCTCCATGTGAAGAAATTCTCTGAGACAGTCTTTGACATTACTCTATGTAACAGAGTAAGCTGCAAGCAGATTATACAAGCACAGTTCTGGTGTATCTAATAAATTAAATGTTCCTGTGCTACCTCATCAGTCCTAATCTTTTGGCTTCTATTTCATAAATAAGGAGACGCCACATTTTTACAACAAAAACTTCAGCTTCTTCATCCAGCACCTAAAATTAATAAGAAACTTAACAATGCAATTTTGCCTACTTATTCAAAGATATTATTATACTACAATACACTCTTGAATGAATGTTATGGAATTTTAACCCTTGCAAAACTGGGTATCAAATTTCTGACTGGAGAACAGGGAGTGAGTTTTTCACTAAATTTTTAAAATAATGTTCTTATTAAGAACAAGAATATGATCTTAATGCTCAACACAAGTAAAATTTTTGTAAAAAAAACAAAAATAAATCCACTATTACATTTTTTGATATAGAAATGTCCTATATATCTATTTATATATCATAATTTAATTTTATCAACCTGTGGATCTGATTCAAAAGTAAATTTGCAACAGGCAGAATCATCCTATTTCCATGCTGTCTTCTATTTTAAACTGTGTTTAAGACTAGTAGAAAACACAGAAAAAAAAGATCACAACATATACTGGAAACTTCAACATGATTTGATGCAACCTTCAAAACATAGATATATGTACTGAAAGGGTTAATCATATTTTTACTAAGTAGCATTCAACTTAACTTCTTAAAGTATGCAGAAAGAAGATTAATTTTCTAAATATGAAAAGAAATTAATTGCTAATTATCATATTAACAGTCTAAGGTTTAGCTATGTTCACATAAATACACTTTAAGCCATTAAATAAAACATTTTCAATTTTGTGTTAACTTTACAGTTAAACAATTTTATTAATCCTATTTAACCAGCTGGCATTCTTCATTTTTTTGAAGAATGCCAGCTGGTTAAATGGGGGGGGGGGGTGATAGCTTTAGTAGAGTTTTTCAATCATTGTTTGGATAAACAGCAAGAGATAAACATCAATTTTATGGGTGATCCATTTATCTGACTGGCATTCTTCATTTTCTTGATAGTGTTCTCAGCTGATACCTTCAGTTTTTCCAGTTTTGTTTGGACTGCAAAAAGTTTAGATTTTTTTTCAAACACTTCTTCATTCAGTAATAATGGCACCTAAACAGTGTAGTAAGAAGTGTGCAGCAGCAATAATATTAGTGACCAGATGAAAATTATTAAGAAATCACACAGAATATTCAATGACTAAGATTGTCGACGGGTTTGGAATAACAAAGAAACCATGTCTGAGTAAAGAAAAGCTTTGATGTAAAACCATTTGTGTAATCAATTGCTATATTTTTGGGCTTGAAAAGAGCACGCAATGCTACTTTAAAATGGAATATTATTATGGAAGCAGGATGAGTGGTACCATTCTGATTATAGGTGGGAATTTATCCAGTAAACACAATGGTCTCTAAAGAACCTGACGATACATTCTTCAGATGCCTGACAGGTGATTCCGAGCAGTTGTTGAGGAGACAGCTGATGCTTTTTTTGGCAGGCTTGCACTGGAGAAATAAGGATTCTAGTGGAGGTTAGACTACCATCACCAGCATATCAAGTAACAGCATACAGCTAAATGATTTTGTGATAAAGGAGAAAGAGATACTGAAGTGAAAAGTGAATAATGCACCTGAAGGCTGATGAAATCTGTCCACTTATATTTAAAGCAGTAAAAAAAAAAAAAAACCTTGAGCCTTTATTATAAGAGAATCCTGGGATTTAGGGATGTCTCTATAGACTGGAGATGAAAGTGAGTAATTACTAACTTGTAAATTTCATTTCTGTTTGAGGGAAAATAATCGATAAATAAGTGATTAATGAAGTTATGCAGTTATATTGCATTTTTAGCGCTCATCTCTTAAGAGAAAACATTGTCAGACTAATCTGATTAGCTACTTTGATGCAACAACTAAGGAACTGGATGCCAAAAATAATTTTGATATCACACACCTAATATCAACAAAGCTATTGTACATATACATTTGCTTACAAATTACAGTACTATGGTGTTGTGGATCAGGAAAATACAAGCAATGTCTATCTCTGAGTGTATTAAACCCCCCACCATATGTACACATTCTAGGTTTTTGATATTCTTAATCACTTGTGATGTCAAAGTTAATCATAAAATTCAAGTAAATGGCACCACACAAAAAGTATAAAAAAAACTTGATTCTTTTCTTGAAATAAAGATTAATGTAATTACACTTATTTGCTGTCAAGGCCACTTTCATGTAAAGCAGCAACTCTATTCCGTACCCATCTTTAACCAGTACTCTGTTCAAACAACCGTAATGTCATTATGCACTAAAATTTGAGTTTGAAACAATTATACCTTGCTTGCCATTTATTTTGTTAGCCAAACAAAATATCAAATTTAATTTTCACTTGGAAGAGTTTTGAATATAACTTACTGTTGGATACTAAGCTTTCCTTTCATAAAAAGAAAGCTTACTACTTAAAAGGAAACGTAATTAAGTCTTATTAGTTCAAGTGATATTATCTCTAACATTATAGTTAATGTGTATTTTCCTTAAATAAGCTTTATATGTGTTGTGTACTTTAATATCCTTATTTCAAAGCACGCAATTAAAATTTAATTTACTCTCCTTGCCTTTAGTTTTATAACCATGCAAAATTATAATTTCAACAATAGCTTAACTTGCATTTTCAATTTTCTTCTATTCTGCTCAAGCAACACATGATATTGTGTTGCGTACACAACAATCATACTTTCAAACAGCATGCATCAGACCTAATGACAATATTTTTTGCTACTGAGACTCAGACTGTTTGGAGCTAAATAGCAAATCTAATAAATCTATGAAGAGCAGTAGTCATTAGTAACCACTGTCTGTCTTTTGGCACTCAATCTTCCCTTTATTCATACTGTGCCCATAATGGCACACTGCTCCAATTTCACAACAAACTTTCATGTGGAAGTGTTACTAAAAAACTTTACTAAAATCTAAATATACGATGCTAAAAATAATTTTGACATCAAAATCCTTGAGACATCAATCTTGTGTGACTACACAGTAATCAATCAGTTTGGTCAGAGAAGTTCCCTCAACAAATCTGTATAGTGCATTCCTGTCAAGATGATTTGGTATTACTTGTTTAATCCTTCTTCTTAAAACTTTTACCCATGATTGGTAATGGAACTTGCAGGAATGAAGTTCTCAGTATTCTCACCCTAATTTACATGTGATTTAATATCATCTACTCTAAATAGTTTGAGTGAAAATTGAACTTGAGAAGGACAATATTCATCCATGCAAGTCACATTAAAGTTTTCAGTTTTCATTTCTTTATACACTGTGTTATTTTATCATATCATATTTAATCATATAGTTATTTTATTCTGCACTCATTATTTTGGCATCAGATTTGATTTAACAGTCCAACATTCCAATTCGCAATATAATTAAATATTTATTTGATTGATGGGCAATAGATGTGCATGTTGTATAAAAAAGAATTGACATACATAGGTAATTTTTAGTGCTGAAAGAGAAACACGACTGTTTCGTGTTTCTCGAGTGGATTAAAAAAGGTACAAATTATGAACTAATTAGATTTGACTGCCCTAGCCCCAGACATTGAGTAGAGGTCCAGACTACTGCCATGGATTACAGAAAAGAGAAATTGGAGGAGATAGATAGGCTCAGTGCAGTGGTTCATTAAAAACAGCCCATGCTGGCTTTTGACATCCTGGAAATACAAACCATAATTCCACTACAACCAGATAGCAGTGGAAAAAGGTTTTAGTGAATTTTCTCTAATAGTGCTAATGATGTTCATGTAAACTGCATGATTGATTGTGCATACAAATTATATGAACATACAATTTACAACTGAATCAAAATCATTATATAATCATTGATGAATAAAATTAAAGTGAAGGTTTCTATATACAATTCAATGGTAAAATTTCTTGGAAGTCGTGAATGTCCTGAACATCATCTGTAACAATATAAATTTTAGATTTCAAAATATAAGAGCAACGAAGCTCAATCCTTCCTACTTAAGTTACTATTTGAAAAATATAAAGAATTGCTCATACCTTTTGATAGGAAACTCCTACTGCCCGTTCACATGAAATTAATTCGATTACTACATTATATTATATAAAAAAGGTCTCAGTATATAATGCAATTATGCTTTTTAAAAGTATAGTTAATATATACGGGCTCGTTAAACACTAATCTTGTCTTCAATTTCCATTATTTACTTACTGCCAGAAGGAAGAGTAAAGTGCAGCCGATGTACATCAACTCACCTAAAACTAAACCAACCAGCAATAACAGACCGCAAACAGAAGACAATTGTTGAAATATCTTAAAATATTTTTGACTAAACTTCTTAATAATGGACTAAGTTATTTCGGGATGATCTGTGCTCACAAAAAGTAAAGTGAATAACTTAACAATATCCACTCCCTTATAAAACAAGATTCAATTAAAATTAGCACTCTGGGGAGAGATTATTTTGTTAACCAATGTAAGGTATATTTACACGATAAGGCCACCCAAATGGCTTTATCGCGAAAATCAATATTGAACTAGTATATTTAAACTCGTATATTCCCAGTTTAACATTTTATGGTAGGTACCTAGACGACATCCTGGTTATTTCTCGTAAAGATATTGTCTCATGGGGGCTTTAAACAAAATTCATACGAGACTAAAATTCATTTTAGAGGAGGAGAAACTGGGAGAGAAATCTGTAAATTTTCTTAACTTTACATTAACAACAGTCAATGATAAGATACATATTTTTTTTAAAAATATACTGCAAACCAACAAACACAGGAAAATTTTTACATTATTTGAGTTATCACCCTTTTATTTATAAAAGAAATATCATTTTCAACCAATTTTATAATGCATACAGATCTAGTTCAACACAGAATCTCTTAATGATGAACTTAGGGAACTCTACAAAATTTTTGAACAGGGGATATGCATTAGGTATAATTGAGAGTATTCAACATTAGGCGAAACAAAAATTGGAATCGGTTTCATTTAGTAAGAACACTACGAAAAATACTTTATTAAAGTTCCTTATGTACAACAGTGGTATAAACAATTTATTAAAATTTTTAAAAACACGGAATTTAAAATTGTTCCACAGACCATAAGTAAACTCTACACAGTATTGAAGATGAGGAAGACAACTACAACTATAAATACAGAACCTACCAACATAGTCTATAATAGGGGTGGCCAGCAAGTCGATTGTGGCTTTAATTTTGGTCAATCACGACGAATTTTAAATATATACCATATTTCCCCATGTATAAAACACATCCTTTTTCGAAAAATTTGGGGTCTAAAAACTGAGTGCGTCTTATACAGTGATTGTAGATTTTTTTACTTGCATTTCGCGCTTGTTTTCTTTGCACTCATTGTTTCCTACTTGTTACTGGTATATTAGGTTATGTATTGCCATGCCCAGAAATGGCTCAGAAAAGATTTTCGTACAGTGCTGAATTCAAGTTAAAAGTGATCCAGTTTGCAAAAGGGAATGGAAATCGTGCTACTGAACGTAAGTTTGGTGCTCCTCCAACTGAGAAAACAATCGGAGACTGGCTACGGGAAGAAGAAACCCTACTGAAAACGGCACGGCAAAAGAAGGCCATGAGAGGCAAGTCAGCAAGATGGCCTGATTTAGAGAGGGAATTGAAGATATGGATTGAAGAGCAAAGGGCAATTGGAATTCCTGTGTCCACAAAGATGGTTCAGCATGAGACAAGAAGAATTGCTGATGAAAAAGAAGTTACTGATTTAAAAGGAGGACACAATTGGTGCTTCAGGTTCATGAAACGGAATGGACTAAGCATGCATACACGCACCAGACTTGCCCAAAAGATGCCTGAAAGCTATGAGCAGAAGGTCCTTGAATTTCATCGTTTTGTCATTCAATGTCGGAAGACACATCAGTTTGAGTTGGGGCAGATTGCAAAATGGACGAAGTCCCCCTTCAATTTGATGTCCCAAGTAACAGAACTGTTGATAAGAAGGGGTCAAAACCGTAACTGTGAAGACAAGTGGACATGAAAAGAGCCATTATACAGTTGTTCTAGCTTGTTGTGCCGACGGAACCAAGCTGCCTCCTATGCTGATTTTCAAATGCAAAACAATGCCAAAAGAAGACATTCCTCAAGGAGTGATTGTCCACGTTCATGAGAAGGGTTGGATGGATCAGGATGGGATGAAGATCTGGTTTGAGAAAGTTTGGAGCAGGAGACCAGGTGGGCTCTTACGCAAACCTGCCCTATTGGTGTTTGATCAGTTCAGGGCACACATAACAAAAAAACTCAAAGAAGATTGCTGCAGAGCAAAAAACAAAACTTGCTGTAATACCTGGAGGCTTGACATCCCAGCTCCAACCACTTGATGTCAGCATTAACAAACCCTTCAAAGCTGCCATGAGAGACGAATGGAACCAATGGATGAAGTCTTCTGGGGACAATTTGACACCAGCAGGAAGAGTGAAGAAACCAACTATAGAAGTTTGTACCTGGGTGAAAAGATCCTGGGATAATATCAAGATTGAGATCGTTGTCAAGTCATTTAAGAAGTGTGGCATTTCAAATGCCATAGATGAAACTGAGGACGAGGCAATATATGAAGACTGATTTGTCATTCAGACACAGATGAGGACAAGCTAATGGATGGGAGTTTTGACAGTGATGAGGAGTTGTATGAATTTTATGATGAATAAAACTTGAGTTCAATAACTTTATGTAATACATTTTTTTTTCAAATTCTGGGCCCCAAAATTAAGGTGCATCTTATACATGGGGAAATATGGTATAATAAAATATCCCCAGGGGCTCACATCTAGTGAGTATGGGTTTGGCAAACCCAGGAACTTGAGCTGGATATCATCATTCTTCTCTTGCTTGGTGATTCCCCTCTACTTCTGACTCTTGTTTTCTTTCTCAGGGTAATTCAAAAAGTTTCTTTTTTTGCTTGGTGTAGCAGAAACCTCAGGCTTCCTTGCAACATATGGCTAATAATAATAATAAATAGATTAGTCAAAATCTAAATGTTTTATTATTATTAATGGCCCCACTGCATACGATTATCACCAATCCATTGAACCATGTGACAACTCTTGTTGCCGCGCAGAGCATAGTGTACGTGTGGAATTCTTATTTAGCTTACTTAATATTAATAACTGGCCAGTACTTACACATTAATTTGATTGGATTTAAAATGAATACTACGAAAAATAGTAAAACATAATTTTCATCAAGAGTTGGAACTAGAATACTTTTTTGTAATGATAAAAGTAAAATGACATGGAATAATATACGAAATATACTAGGACAATTCAGGAAAAACTATAAGAAGAGGGGGGGGGATTAAGATATGGAATGAAGAAATAGCTAAAGCAGTACAATCTTAAATATATAAAAAACAAGACAAGTGAGAATGAAGAAATATATAAACAAGAACGCAATAAAACTCAAGATATAACAAGGAAGGCTAGAATAAATATAATAAAGGAAGAACAATGGAAAAAACATTATGAAGAATTATGGAAAGACCCAAAATATCAAACAGAAGATATACAGCTAGACCCAGTTAGCGATACAGATCCGATAACGAAGGAAGAATTGGAAAAGGCATTGAAAGCAGTAGGAATGGATGGTATAAATGCAGAACTGATCAAGTATGGAGGAAGTTTTTTAAAATACAGGATACTAAATTTATTTACTAAATGTTGGGAACAATATAAAATGCCAGATGAATGGAAGATAGCAAAATTATTTCAGTATTTAAAAAAAGGAAACAGAAATGATGCAAAGAATTATAGAGGGATTAGCATACTAAATACAGTACAGTCACACACACGATAGTTGTGTTCCTAGAAACCCTTGTGCAATATAAATAACAGGCCCAATGGGAAAAATAGGGTTATGTGCCGCGACCACCCAAGATCGAACCCGCATTTATAACCAAATCATTACCAAACAATAAATAATCGTAATAAAATGCATAAGTATTTTATTACGATTATTTACTCTATTTATTCAATATTTTATTACGTAATAGTCGTAATAAAATACTTATGTATTTTATTACGACTATTATGTAATAAAATATTGAATAAATAGAGTAAATAATCGTAAGGAAACTCGTTCTTTGTTTGATTTTCTATCCAAACAGATGATAGCGGTTCCATGTCTTGCTCAAATGGATTTTATTACACTTTGAGTTGTTCCTGCTATGAAAGTTTTTATTTTCTCTGCATTCTTTCTAATTCTGGATGTTGCCTCATTTAGACCTGCACGTGCATTATCACATGTTCTTTCAATTCGCTCAAAGCGTTTCACAAGTTCATATTTTTTCTCTCACAGAGGCAGACTGGCCATAAGCCTTACCGGAGAAACCCCAGTGGGCCGGAGGCCAGAAGTGTGATTTTGGCCATAAACGCTAGTAGGAGGCCACTACAGATTTTCCCGAGTAAGAATTTTTGAACCAGTCCGCCTCTGTCTATCAATATTGCTTTTCTTTTTCTCTCTGAATCTGTAGTGTCTTCACCAGGTGCTTCCTTTTCGTACCTTTTAAGTATTTTACTCATTTTTAGGGAATAAAGCACAATTACAAAATGAGGAGGCACGCTTGATACACATAAACAAAGCTGCACAACTGAATAAACAACACCGTAAAGGCGACACATTAACACCTCACTAGCTCACATTTTACTAAAGCACATTTCTGGAGATCACAACCATAAAACAATACAAACAATTTTCAGTTGTGTTTCTGCTAGTGGAATCTGTTATAAACTGGTAGTAAAGTCGATCTAATTGCATTTGCGATAATACCGATAGCTGGAATTGTGTGGGTTTTTATGTTATTATGGTGAAATATGTTTCCCTCTCACTGATATAAAAAACATAAATACATATTCAGAATCTTCTCTCCATTGCTATCGTGTTGTGTTCAGTTGGGGTGATTCCACGTTCGACTGCCATTTCTTGTAAACACAAAGGCAATCGTGCATAAGCGAATTCGGTTCGTGTTATACACGATATCGTTCCCCTATTTATAAATCATGTATGATCGAATTCGTGCAGTGTAAACACGTGTTATACAAGGACTGACTGCATGTAAAATGTATAGCAAATTAATAAATAATAGAATTAAAATGATCTCTGATGAAATATTAATAGAAGAACAGGCAGGATTCAGAAAAGGAAGATCATGTACAGATAATATATTTATATTAAAACAAATAATAGAAAAACAAAAAGAGTTTAATTTTTAGAAACGCATTTAGCATTTATAGATTATGAAAAAGCATTTTATCGAGTAAACAGACGAAAACTATGGGACATACTGAGTAATAAAGGATACCCAAAGCATCTTACAAAAATAATACAAGTTTATATTAAGGAACAAAAATAGTAATAGATACAGGTAATAAATTAACAGAAGAAAGTATAATAAATCAAAGAGTTAGACAGGGATGTAGCTTGTCACCAATGCCGTTTAACATATATATCGAGGATATGATTTGTAAATGGAAAGAATATATTTAAATACAAAGAATAGGATTAATACACTATTATTATTTGCAGATGAGCAAGTAATTATTCAAGATAGTGAAGATAATTTACAAAGAGCAGTATTTAAATTAAACCAAATAACAGAAGAATATAAAGTTAAAATATCAACGATGAAAACTAGAACAATGGCTTTTAAAGGGAAAAATATGGTGACAATAAAAATAGTTATAGACAATAAAATATTGGAACAAGTAAAACATTTTAAATATCTAGGAAGTGATATAACATATGTCAAAGAAGATAAGAACCAGAAATTGGTGAAATTTCAAAATATATGTGGAACAATAAAAAGAACTCTAGCTAAGAAAACAAGGAAAGAAACACAATTGAAATTTTACAAAGTAATGACAATTCCAACACTTCTTTATGGTTCTGAAACATGGATACCGAAACAAAGAGCATTAATAGAATACAAGCTGCAGAAATGAAATCTTTAAGATATGTTAAAGGATGTACAAAATAAGATAAAATACCAAACGTAAATATTAGAAAGGAATTAAAAGGTTTACTCAATTAACGGAAAAATTATAGAATATAGACAAAGATGGAAAGAACACGTAGAAAGAATGAATGGAAGATAATAAATTCCCTAAATTAGCTTATACATATAGAGCAAAAGGAAAAAGAGACAGAGGAAGACCAAAGAAAAGATGGGCAGACCTCTTCGAGATTGGAACAGACGGATCCCCTAATCCATGAAGGAAGATAAGATAAGATAAAAGAAAAATGTTTTGATTTGCAATGCTTCCGTGGCTACACCCAAAAAAGGAAATTTAGAAAGGCACTTCAACGCACTCCATGGTAAATGCCATTTTCTGCCTAATAATGACTTCAGAAAAAATAAATTAAAAGAACATAAATCCAGATTATTCGCAAAACAAAATTTCTTCATGACACCTAATTTACAATCTAAAGCAGTAACTGCAGCATCATTTAAAGTGAGTCATCTTCTTGCAAAATAAATGCAAACCATTTTCTGATGGTCAATTCATCAAAAATGTATTTTTAGAAATAGTTTCTCTTTTTGAAAATTTTAAGAACAAAAATGAAATTAAAAGTGCTCTTCAAGATCTGCAATTTATCTTGAAATACTGCGATGCGACACACTGAAAAAATGTGAGCGAACAATTGCATGCTAATATTGCTAATGATGTGTCCTTTTCTTTACAACTGGATGAATCTACATACATCAGTGATACCGCTAAATTGCTTGTTTTTATTCGTATGGATTTTGTTAAAAGAAAGTACTAGAGGTCTTGATATATTTAACGGATTCAAAAATTTTATTAATTAGAAAAAAATTAAATTACCACTATTTAATCTCGTATCAATAAGAACAGAGGGAGCTAAAGCAACAACAGGGCATCTTAACGGATTCATCGCATTGTGCCAAAAGGATGATGAATTCCCAGATATTTTGAGTTACCACTGTATCATCCACCAAGAAGTATTATCCAGCAAAAGATTAAATACTAAAAGTGTTATGGACATCGCTTTTGAAATTGTGAATTCCATCAGAGGACAATCTCTGAAAAGGAGACTTTTCAAAATGCAACTCGATGAAAAAGAACCAGATCTGATATTACACGCAGATGTGAGGTGGCTGAGTCGGAGTAAGTTTCTACAGAGATTTCGAAATTTTCTGACTGAAATTAAAAAAATTTGTTGATCAAAGGGGAGATGATTATCAGCATCTACAAGATACGGAGTGGTTGTGTGATCTGGCTTTTTTGGCAGATTTTACCGGTAAATTAAGTGATCTGTATTTGGAATTACAAGGAAAAAGGCACCTCCATAGCCAGGTGGGCAGGAGCGGCAGTGCGTAGCACATGCTTCTTGATTAGACCGGGGTTCAAGCCCGTGACCACCAAATACGGAGGATGCGGAAAGGTCAGGGAATGACCACCGCATATCCCCGGAGAAATATGGCTTTAGTTGCTATTGCTCTTAAAAACCAAAACAAGGGGAAAAAAAAATTGTGGGTGACATGATTAATAGTAATTATGCATATAAATATCAATTTTTGGCAATGGTTAAGGATCTAAAAGAAAATGAATTCGATCATTTTGCAAATATGCAAGGTCATTTGCAAAAATATCCTGTTTTAGAATGTAATGGTGAGAAATATGTTTATGAAAGTGAGAAAGTTGTGGATGATTTAAAAACAGATTTGGTAATTTTAAAACAAATGAAGACATCGTTCAATACATTTCTTATCCATTTAATGTCGACACGAAACAAATTGCAGAAAAAAAAATTGCTGAGATTTTTCACAAGGAGAAAATATTAATTGAAAATGAAGTTATTACATTGCGAAACGATATCTTCCTAAAAGCCAGCTCATCATAAAAACATTTTTGGAAATAAGTTTGCTGAGAAAAGTACTCAAATGTAAAAAAAAAAAAAAAAAAAAAGCAGTGAACTTCTAAATTCTTGTTTTGGTTCCATATACCTATGTGAATCGGTCTTTTCGTATTTGAAACAAACAAAGACGAACAATCGCTCTACTCTTACGGACCTGCACACAGAAGATTCTTTACAGTTGGCCTTATCACATTATATCCCCGATTTTGAAAGCTTGGAAGATAACATGAAGACACAAACTTCACATAAATTAAAAATTGAAATACGTATGAGTTTAAAATAAGAATTTTGAATTGTATTAAATTTTAAAATTTATAAACAACATTTTTCAATCTGTGTTGATTTACTTTTTTAACCATGTGCAATGAAATTCTTGAGATGGTAGATCACAGCACATTTTGAAGAAAGAAAGTAGATCGCATCAGAAATTAAGTTCGCCACCCCTGGTCTATAACATTGAGTGTGGGGAATGCAACTCTTTTTACATTGGTTCTACTCAAAATTATCTATCGATGCATATTCAACAACACCAGGCATCGGTGAGGACAAAAAGGACAGGTGGGTCTGAATATTCCTTTCATGCCATCCATGAGAACCATGTTTTTCTTTTTAATGAGGCAAGAGTAATTAAAATACAACACGAATATACAAAGCTCTTAATAGCAGAAACACTGGAAACCCTAATTCTAAAAATGTATGTAGACCATACACTATTTCAGACTCATGACTTTAACGTTCCTGCGTAAATAGCACTGTTTACGTTGGTTAACAAAATAATCTCACCACAGAGTGCTAATTTTAATTGAATCTTGATTTATAAGAGAGTGGATAATGTGAAGTTAGTCACTTTACTTCTTGTGAGCACGGATCATACCGAAATAACTTAGTCCATTATTAAGAAGTTTAGTCAAAAATATTTAAAGATATTTCGATTTCGACAATTGTCTTCTGTTTGCAGTCTGTTATTGCTGGTTGGTTTAGTTTTAGGTGAGTTGATGTACATTGGCTGCACTTTGCTCTTCCTTCTGGCAGTAAGTAAATAATTGAAATTGAAGACAAGATTAGTGTTTAACAAGCCTGTATATATTAACTATACTTTTAAAAAGCATAATATGATGTGAGCGTTGGGCAGTATGAATTTCTTATGAAATGGTATGAGCAATTCTTTATATTTTTCAAATAATAACAATATAAGGATTTCAGAATGTAGTACTAGATCAAAAATTAGCATTTTTATAAATTTCCTGTTTGGCTTACAAATACCAATTCTGTGTTTTTTCAGAAATAATAAAATGTAAACTAGTCATTATAAGGGAGAATAGTGAATATCTTAGATATTTACAATTTGCATAGAATGTTCTCTTTAACTTTTGAAAGGAATATAGGTAATTCTCAGATGTTTTGTGGTATCATGCCACATTGTAATAAGGGTGGCAATTAATTCCCTGGTAGAAAATGCTGAACTGTTATTCAAACAACACTTGAGCCCTCTTGTGTCTTGTTCAAAGGCACTGGTTGAAACGCTTGTCCATTCAGATTGCTACTTGTGTTATGATTCTACTACATCTTCATCTAATCATCTTGTTGACTAATTAAGAGTAGAGCAAATATCATCTTTTAAGGGCACAAAAGGTGATATAGTTGTACACGTTGGTACTAATGATATTAAGAGTAGGAGACCGGCAGAATTACTTAACAAGTACAGGTCACTGTTGAACAAAAGCCGAGAATTAGGGTTGAATTTGAAAGTGTCTGCAATTCTGCCCAGACACGATAGGAGGGAGTATATGATGAGAGCCTTGTCGATCAATTCGGCCCTGGAAAGATTGTGCAAGGCTCAAGGGGTAGAATTTTTTTCAGCCTGGACTGTACTTGTTAACAGGAGAGATTGCTTCTACAGGGATGGGATACACTTAAATAGAAAGGGTGCAAGAATATTTGCTGATGCTATCGAGGCAGTGTAAGGTGGGTCGGAAAACTACTAGCTTGGGGGGGGAGACAAAGACCAATAGATTGACAGTAGCCACTGGCAGAGGTGAAAGAGAATCTTGCACTGCTTCTATTAGAATGAGCAGAAGCCTGAAAAACAAGATGCATGATATTTCAGAGACTGCTGGGAGCCATTGCGGTACAAGAAGACACATGGGTTGTGTTAGGGTAGCTAAGAATAGAAACAGGTGCAGGTATACTTGCGTGTACACCAATGCTAGGAGTTTAGTAAATAAATTTGATGAATTTGAGGTATTGCTCAAAACATCAAAGGCAGATATTGTTGGGATATCAGAGACGTGGTGTCACACAGATATAAGGGATGCAGAACTGGCATTTGGGGAGTACGTCTACAGAAAGGATAGACAGGATAGGAAGGGGGGAGGGGTTATGCTATTAGTTAAGAAACACACAAAAACCAAGGAAGTGAAGCCAGTCGACATCGCTGGACAGTGCAGTGTTGAGTCAGTTTGGTGTGACATTAGCATTGGGAGATCAAAATTGAGAGTAGGAGTGTGCTATAGGGCTAATGACTCTGATGAGTATAATAAGAAACTGTACAGGGAAATAGAGTGGGCCAGTAAATCAGAGAGTCTTATAATGGGAGATTTTAATTTCCCAGATACTGACTGGAATTTGGGGGCTGGTTACTCACGCACTAGCAGGGCTTTTGTGGATTTATTGGATGATTGTTTTCTACATCAGCATGTTCGTGCGGCAACAAGAGGGAGTAATACTCCTGATTTCATTATCAGCAGTGATTCTTCATGCATTAAGAATCTGCAGATAAATGAACCACTAGGTGGCAGTGATCACAGTGTGCTGAAGTGGGATTTACTCAAAGAGGTAACTACCATTAGGGGTAAAGGGAAGGGTTATTGCTTCCGTAAAGGCGACTACGATGGACTGAGACAGTATTTAAATTCTATACAGTGGGACCAACTGATGATGTTACCAACAGCAAATTCAAAATGGGAAGCATTCAAAGAACTTATCTTGGAAGCTACTAGGCTTTACATACCAACTAAGAAATATTGTTCAAGGTTTAGGCCAAAATGGATGTCAGATGAACTAATGAGGCATATGGCAGAGAAGAAAAATGCATGGGATACTTACAAATTAACACATGACACAGAAGCCTATGATAGATACAAGTTGATATGCAACCAAGTTACAAAGGAGGTTAGGCAGGCGAAGGCAGATTACGAGAAATCCTTGGCAAGGGATGCAAAGAAAAACAGCAAAGAGTTCTTTACTTATGTAAACTCTAGAAGGAAGGGGATGATTCAGATTGGTCCACTTGATATTGATGGGTCAACTGTTGATGATCCTGCTCAGGTAGCTAACAAACTAAATGAATATTTTGCATCGACATTCACACATGAGGAGTTATTCAGCGAGGGGAATGCCAGAGATGTATTCAACTCTAGCAGTAAGCTACAGAATCTTGAAATAACTGGGAGTAAAGTGGAGGAGAAACTGTTGAAGATAAACACAAGAAAGGCACCCTGGGTGGATGGGATCTATCCAGTTATATTAAAGGAGGCAGCAAAGGAAGTAAGCAAACCCTTAGCCATAATTATGAGAGCTTCCTTGGACTCAGGGGAGGTACCCATAGACTGGAAATGTGCAAATGTGACCCCAATTCACAAAGGAGGATCAAAGGCTGACACAAGTAATTATAGACATGTGAGCTTAACTTCTGTTCCAGGAAAATTAATGGAGGCACTGGTTAAAGAAGCACTGCAGGATCATTTAGACAAGACTTCAGTTATAGCTCGGACACAGCATGGCTTTGTTAAGGGGAAGTCTTGCCTGACCAATTTGATTGGATACTATGATGCAGTCACAAAAGAACTGGATGCAGGGAATAGCTTTGATATTATATACTTGGATCTTAGAAAGGCTTTTGATACTGTTGCACATGGAAGACTGCTACACAAATTGGAGCAGTGTGACATTGGAGGCAAATTGCTGCTATGGATAAAGGGGTGGTTGAGGGGGAGAAGACAGAGCGGTAATCAATGGACACTGCTCATCGTGGACTAATGTTATTAGTGGAGTCTCTCAGGGCTCAGTGTTGGGTCCATTATTGTTTTCTGTATTTATAAATGATATTGATGATGGTATATCAAGCTTAATGTCCAAGTTTGCAGACGATACAAAGGTTGGCAGGGTTGTCAAGGACACTACTGACACTATGCTGCTGCAACAGGATCTGGAAAGGTTGAGCAGATGGGCTGAGAGGTGGCAAATGAAGTTTAACATTGACAAATGTAAAGTACTACACATGGGAAACAGCAACCCCAGAGCAACGTATCAACTCTGTGGTACTAAACTGACAGTGGTAGAGAATGAAAGGGACTTGGGGGTGGTTGTGCAGGCAGATATGAAGTTCTCTGAGCAGTGCAGACAGGCTGCAAGAGTAGCTCATGGAGTATTGTCAATGATATACAGGAATTTTTCCAGCAAGGATAAGGAGGTGATTATCGCCTTGTATAAGGCAATGGTCAGGCCACACCTAGAGTACTGTATACAGGTCTGGAGGCCTCATTTCAAGAAGGATGTAGAGCTGCTGGAACGAGTACAGAGAAGGGCAACAAGATTAGTGAATGGAACAAAGGGTTGCTCTTACAAAGAAAGGCTCAAGTTTTGCAAATTAAAGTGTCTGGAGACTAGGCACCGGTGAGATATGATCTGAAAGAAATGTATAAAGCCTTGAATGGTTTGAGCATGCTCAATGCTGATGGGATTCTTCCTCTAGCTCAGAATAATCACCTGAGAGGGCATAAATTCAAATTGAGGAAAGACAGATGTAGGATAGACGTGCGGAAATTTGACTTTAGCCAGCGGGTGGTTGGTTGGTGGAACAGACTTCCATCCCTTGTAGTGGAGGTTGATAGCCTAAATAAGTTTAAGGCTCAGGCTGGACAGGTATTTTGAACGAACAGAGGGGTGAAGTGGGTTTTTTTTTTTTTTTTTTTTGGCTGATGCTGCAAAAGCTTGCTTTCTTGCATCAAATGCCTCTACTAATGCTAATGCTAACACTTCACTATTCATTACTCTTATATTGATGATCTTCATAACTACCCTATTCGCCAAACCCTTTCATTAAATGCCTACTTCAGTTGTCCAACTGACAGATTAGGACAAAGGGGGAGGGGTTCCCAACAGATGTTACCCTTGACCCACTGGTGCAACACAACCCCTTTCAAGTATGCCACAAGATTAGGAAAAATTCCATTGAGTTCGATTGCAATCCCTATTTTGGTATGTTGTTAATATTCATCTTTTAACTAAAAGTATGACTTGAATGACAAAACATTGGGAACCACTGGATGAAAATAATGAATAATGAGTGATGTCAAGAAAATTTCTAGGTCTTGATGGTATTTCTCCACTAATCTTTAACACCTGAGCTTACACCCATTTTGTACTCTCTCTTCCTCCACTGATATTTTTAGTTCTGCACAGAAATTTTTCTCATATCCAACAAATTAGAAGGAGTGAGAAATCCACCCCTTCTAATTATTATTCTGCTAATCTTATCTCAACCCTTTCTGGGATAATCCATCATAAACCGTCTCTTATAGTCCTGAAACCTATGTGATTGTCAATTGGCATTACAGATTCTGTCAGTACTGGTCCACTTGAAAAATCTTGAATTATATTACTTGTTTGTAAAGAAATTGCACAGAAAAGTTTGGGTAAATTCACGCAGTTGCTCTCAACATTTCCATTGCTTATGATCATATTTTGTAAAGACCTAAGAAAACTTCCATTATTTGCAAATGGGTAACCAGTTTTCGCAATGACTGCTTACGGCATATGATTGTAGATTTACTTTCTCAACTAATGCTAGCATTTCTCAAGGTTCATTTCTTTTACCCACTCTTATTCTCCTGAATATCTTACCTTTTTACCAATGACTAGAAATGCTATCCACAGTTTTACTGAATGAAAACACATTATATTCCAACTTTCCAACTCAACTAACACTGCTCTATCAAAAAAAAAAAAAAAAAAAAATTACAATAAAACTGATACAGTCCCAAGTAGCCTAGAGCACTTTCTCCGGCCATTTATTAATGGGGTGTGCACTTTTCTTTTATTTGGCCACCATTATTAATGGGGTGTGCACTTTTCTTTGCAGCTTTCAGTCTGTTCTTTATCCCACAACCACAGCCAGTTCTATTTTTGAATATTAACTGTCTGTTCCTTTTTTAAATATTCACTTCAGTGAAGAGAAGGAACTTTGATCCTAACATAAATATTCCCAAACATTACACGCAGGCAATTTAATGTATATTTTATTATTAAATTCCAAAACGGATATATTTCATGTAGATTTTTTGTGATCTCAGTTGCCCTTTCTTGGAGGGAGGGAGGGTTGGTTGTTTTTTGTCTGTAGTCAATGTTAACAATTTATCCTTACTGCAGAATGCCATATATTTCATTGCTGTGTTGATCACTTTGATTTTCAATTCACAAAGCTATCCAAGTCATGTTACATGGCTCCTAATTTTCACCTCTACTTCTAACAAGGAATTTTTATATGATTCTAAATGCCTGCTTTGTTTACTCATTTTAAATTGAATTCTTTGCATTCTGTATAATGTGCTTAACTGTAGGGGCATATCAGGATATCACTATAATCTGTGATATCAGCACTAACTTGATAACGTATATATCGAACTTGATAGCTAAGGTATAATGCAAAACTATATAATGGAATACGTATTACTGCATTAGTTTAATATAACAGTGTATAGTCAAGTACAGTATATAGTAAATTAATCAATTAAATTTATTAAGCTTATTAATTTTCATTGTTAATTAATTAAATTGTATTTAAACATAAATCATGCCCCAGACTAGAGCAGCAAAGTAGCGGGAGTTCTGTGGAGAACTAAGGGGACAATTCTCCAATGCACACGCCTAAAAAAATGTTCAACTTGTGAAATGTTTGTGGACTTTCTGGAATGGGACATGATATTGCCAAGGGGTATGGCTTTATGTGTGCTAGATGTAAGCAGTGTGAAGAAGTTAAGTGCCAACTCAGCATTGTTACGGACCTTTGTGAGAGTTTGAAGAACGGGGGTAGAAGCCCTCAAAGGACTTAAATTAGGAGACCCATCAAGTTCTCAGCTGCCCACATCAAAGCCAGAGCTTGCACTTGATCATCAGGCAACACAGTGGCAACCTTCAGGGTAAAATGCGCTGGTCCCTAGCTACTGTCGGTGACTCTGTAGTCACCGAAAATAGCTAGGGACCAGCGCATAGCTATTGTCGGTGACTCTGTAGTCTGGGAGATGGGAAATATATTGTGCAAAAAGGATACGTGGAATAGGACCAGGGTATATCTGCCAAGGACAAAAGCTGATGACGTTGTAGAGCAGATATCTTTTAAGGGCACAAAGGGTGATATTGTTGTACATGTTGGCACTAATGACATCAAGAGTAGGAGATCTGCGGACCTACTTAACAAGTACAGGTCGATGTTAAAAAAAAAGTTGCGAGTTAGGGTTAAATTTGAAAGTGTTTGCAATTCTGCCCAGACACGATAGGAGGGAGTATATGACGAGAGCCTCGTCAATCAATTCGGTCCTGGAGAGAGATTGCGCAAGGCTCATGGAGTAGACTTTTACTCAGCGTGGACTGTATTTGTTAACAGGAGAGAGTATTGCACCAGTTCAAATTCCATTTTTTATATCTGTTTCTTAAAACCATAACAATTGCATTTAATTTTAAAGTAGCTTATGCGGAGGTAAACCTGGGGGCTCCAGAGAATAAAGTATTTTGGGTGTTACAGAGTTGTATTCTTCAACATTACAACGATCTGGCATAATTTGGTCTGATGAATAAACTATTTTCAATTCTCCTGGAATCTTTAAATTCGGATAAAATTTTTTCATTCAGCAAACAGTATTATTTTGGTTGCGGCTAAATTGAGCTTTTCTTCCAAAGGAGTTTTGGTACTTAGAAAAACATCATGTATTAAATTTCCTGGACTGTGAGTATTTTCAGGAATCTCTATTTGATCGTTTTTGTCTTTTACCACTTTATCATTTTTATGGTTTTTTTTTCTTTTTTATCAACGATTGGAGTTTTTTTTTATCACAAATTTGTGATTCATTTTTTTTGCTCTTTTCGTATATCTTTCCTTTCTTAATTGTTAAGCCTTTAACTTATTATAATCGCATTGTTTTCTTCAATACAAGGATTTTTCAGTGTTGTTTCATACTCTTCAAGATCTTTTCTTTTTTTCTCAGATACAACCTTTCTGATACAACCTTTCTCTTTTCTGTTACTGCCATTATTAACAACATTGCTAATAGCTGAAGAAAGTTTTAAAAAAATTGAGTCATTGCCTTGAGACATGTAGAATTCTAAAATTAAACCTCACATTTAACAATGGCCGACCATCAACTTTGTGTGACATCATAACGCTACTAAATGCTATCAGGTAATGAGTCACTGCTGTAGTATATGCAGCTTAATTTAAGAGCAAAGTGTCTAGGCATGGTCTTTGAGACAGACCTGTCAATCACTTTGCTGTAGTATGATGCAATAGCAGTTAGCCCCACGTTGTGGAAAGCAGAGTATGTACGTGAAAAAGCCCCATTTCCCAATATATTCTTTTATTTTATTTATTTATTTTTTTTTATGTAAACCCCAAACACGAGGAGTATTAGAACCTATAGTACTTAGTACCGTACATGGGTTGGAGGTTGAGAAGACAAAAGAAGATATTTGTTGACATTGGACATGAACTTCTGTAGATTGTAATTTTCAGGAAATACGTATGAAGGAAGGTTGTTCCAGAAAACGGCAGTTGAATGAATAAATGAGGAAGATGAAAAGTTGGTTCTGTGGGTTTGAAGTTGGACAGTAAATGGATGTTGGCTGGTGGCGGCATGTGTTCGAACTGTTTTGAAAGAGAGAGCGGGAATTATAGAAGCCAATTCAGAAGAACAGTGCCCATGGAAGTATCTGTAGAAGAGGCATGCAGCAGAAACAGTGCGTCTATGAGAAAGCGAGTGGAGAGACTCAGTTAGAGATGAATCATTAATTAACCTACCCTCTTCTCAATGGAATCAAGAAGCCTGAGAGAGGTTTTGGGAACACCACCCCAGATGTGGGAACAATATTCCCTGGCTGGGCGGATTTGCAATTTATAGAGTGAGCAGCTGTTTAGAAGAAAAGTAACACTGAGAGCGAAAGAGAAAACCAAGTTTTTAAGATGCAGAGGAAGCAATATTTGTAATTGTGCTTGTGCCAAGAGAGATTAGAAGTCAGGGTAATCCCCAAAAGAGATATATCATTTTGCCTAGAAATCGGAGTGCAACTAAAGATAAGCATAGGAGCAGAAAAATCCTTTTTGCGAGATATAAGACAAGACTGAGTTTTAGAAGGGTTGAAATAAACTACGTTGTCTTTGCCCCACTGGAGAATTACCTGAAGATCGGCATTTAAGGAATTGGTAGCAGATTTTCGAGAAGTTGAAGCTGATTGAGCAGGACAAGGTTTCTCAAAATGGAAAGTGGAATGCAATGTGCTATCATCGGCAAAACTATGGATAGGATTTCCAGTCAATGGAAGAAGGTCATTAATATACAACAGGAAAAGAGTGGGAGAAAGAACTAAACTTTGGGGGACACTGGCACTAGTGGAGAAGTTAGAGACAGAGAGCCATCTACCATCACGCTCAGTGAACGATCAGAGAGAAAACTGGATAACCAATTACGAAAAACAGTTGGCAAACCATAAGATGGAAGCTTGTTAAGAAGACCTTTATGCCAAACACGATCGAAAGCCTTTGAGATGTCAAGAGCAACTACATGTGTTTCACCGAACCTTTCCATTGAATTAGTCCATAGATGGGTAACATAAGCCAGAATATCACCAGTGGATCGACACACTGAGGGAATCCATACTGGTGATCATTGATCAGACGGAAGGTTTCTAGGTAGTTTAAGAGTTGGCAGTTAATTGATTTCTCCATTACTTTAGAAAGCGTAGAAGTAATTGCAATGGGACAATAATTGGATGGGAGGGATTTGTCACTCTTTATAGGAACTGGCTGGATATGAGCAAATTTCCAAGCAGAAGGAAAAACACCTTTGGAATAAGAAAGTGAAAAAAGGCGGCAAAGAATAGGAGTAAGTTCAGGAGCACAGGTTTTGAGAACAAGTGAAGAAATACCATCGGGACCTGGAGCTTTCTTAGCATCAAGATTCGTCAAAATCCTTCTGACATCCTTTTGACGGAAGACCACAGGAGGCATTGAATGGAGCGTGTTGGGAATGGTGGGAGGTGTTTTACCAAGATCATTAATACATGAGTTGGAATAAAAATGGGATGCTAGCAGGTCAGCTTTATCCTTGGCTGAAGTGACAACAGAACCATCTGGTTTGGACAGAGGTGGGAGCAGACATGGGCAAAAGTTGTGGCCAACAGTTTTGGCAAGAGACCAGAATTCTCGACTACCATTAGGGCAAGAAGCAAGTTTTCTACTCTTAGCCTGTTCAAACTCTAGTTTGGACTGATTAATAACTGCTTTACAATTGTTGCGAGCTTTGGTGTAGGCAGAAAATGAAACTGGAGATTAAGAAACAAGCCAATTATGATATGGAACATTCTTCTCTTGAACAGCCTTAGCACATTTATTGGAAAACCAAGGTTTATTTAAAGAACGAGATTTTAAAGTGGAGTATGGGATAAAGGATTCAATTCCTGCAAGAATAATTTCACTGACACGATCTGAGCAAACGTTGACATCAGAAGTTTCGAAACAGTAATCTGACAAAGGAAAAGAAGAAAATAAGTCTCGCAGGTCATCCCATTTTGCATTCTTGTAATTCCAAACAACACGAGGTTGGGAATAGTCATGAGATAAAGGTTCCATTGGAGAAGAGACAATCACAAAGTTGTGATCTGAAGTGCCTAAAGGACCTCTCACTTCAACCGTGTACTTAGAAGAGTTGTTTGTGAGAAAAATATCAAGCGTATTTTGGCTGTATGATTAGGATTGTCCGGTAATCTTGTAGGTAAATGAACAATCTGTGCAAGGTGATTAGTAATTGCAAAAGCCTCGGCACCTTGACCAGCTGGGTCAGTGTGGCTAGAAAACGGAAGCCAGCTGGAGTTGTAAACATTAAAATCACCAAGTAAAATTACCTCACTGTTAGGAAAGTTGGACTGGAGAAAGTCAAGTTGCAAAGAGAGAGGAAGTCAAAGAGCTCCAAATGATTAGTGGAGTTGGGAGAACGGTAGAGACAACAGATGAATTTGACACAATGAGATAGAGAGATTTTAAGCCAGAGAAGATCAAAGAGAGGAGATTCCAAATTGCCAAATTGTCAAGACATTTTATATTAAATCAGCGACCGTGAATAAAGGGGGTTTACTGTACAGGAATTCTGCTAGCAGGGATAAGAGGGTGATTTTCCCCTTGTATAAGGCAATTGTCAGGCCACACCTTGGTCTGGAGGCATCATTTTAGGAAAGATGTAGAGCTGCTGGAAAGAGTACAGAGAAGGGCAATGAGATTGGTGAGTGGAACAAAGGGTTGGTTTTACCAAGAAAGGCTTAAGTTTCTGTAAATTGTAGCTTCTGGAGACTAGGCACCTGCAAGGTGCTCTAATTGAGATGTATAAGGCCTTGAATGGTTTGAGCAAGCTCAATTCTAATGGGATTCTACTTCCTGCTCAGATTACTCACCTGAGAGGACAGAAATTCAAATTCAGGAAAGACAATTGTAGAATATATGTTGGAACAAACTTCCATCTGTTGTACTGCATATGCAACAACTTAAATAAGTTCAAGGCAGAACCAGACAAATATTTGGAGTGAATGGATGGGTGAAATGGGAGGGTTTTTTCGGCTGATGCTATATAAGCTTGCTTTCTTGCATCATATGCCTCTACTAATGCTAATGCTAATAACAGTCACTACATAAATGCAAGTTGTAACCCATGATATCTTCTAATCACTCTGAGGTTGGAAAAATGCAGTAATTTCCAAAACCCAAAATATTTAAGTAATAAAGGATTATTGCTCCCCAACTATCATAAAGGTTAGCTGCTGCCTATTAACTTTATTTCCATCCTTCTAAAATTAGTGTAATCTGATTTCTGATAAAAAAAAAAAAAAAATCAGATGTGATGGGACATCAGCAGCAGTAATATGGTTTTCTTGGATAATCTTCAACTCCTCCCTTTCCAAGGAAAACTATGTCTTTTCTTAGCTTTTCTTTTCTCTATAGATATTTCTATGGGCTCTGTTTCGCTCAGTTGCCATCTACTGCCCAAATCGTCTTCTCTTTAATTATTTGTGTTACTATAATTTAATTCTTTGAAACAACCACACTTCCTATGTATTTCCTGAAAATTATAATGTATCGAAATCCAAGAAAAAGATAGTAATTCTATCCGATGGATTTCAATTTCTATCTTTTTCTTAACCATAACAGCACGAATTGTACCAGGGTATTATAAATTCTGATGACTTTTCAGTCCAAACATTAAAAAAAAAAAAAAAAAAAGTATAAATAAAACCTAAAAAATTCAATTTCTGTTTTCACATTCAACAGATTCCTAAGTAAAAAATATATATTTCTTTGAAGAAATTATTGGAGCATTCATTACAATAAAGAAACATACAGTAGAACTTGGATAAGAAATTCCCACATAAGAAGTTTTCCCCTGTACTAGGTTTGGTTTCTTAATTCCCAATTTCAACTCTCTATATTGTAATGTATTAGTTTTCCCACAGAAGTTTCTTGGGTAAAAAGCATTCCCACATAAAAAGTACATGATAAAGAATACACTGTGCATTATTATAATACTTAATACGTTTTTCAACTACAGTAATACCCCGAAGTTACGCGATAGGTGGGTCCGACGAAAATCGCGTAAGTCGAATTCGCGTAAGTCGGGGTACAACTTTGCATATAAATACATATAAACTTTGCTTAATTGGGACCAAAGACTAACAAAAACACTAGTTTAGAAGAAAAATATTAATAAAATTGCAGTTCTTTATACATATTAATACAAAATATGTATTAAAAAAACAAATGACTTACGTTAAAAAGTTATTTCGATGTCGATGGCTTCATAAAATCTAACAAATTCGTCTGACGACACAGCGCCTTCTTTTTTTCACGCAGAATTTCTTCGTAGCAAGCTAATAATTTTTTTATTCCTTGCTTTGTAGCTATAACGCGTTCTTCGTTGGAGTTTATGTTATTTTTAAGCCTTTTACAATTGAGCCCTTTTCAATTTTGAAACTGTCAAGTTTGCAATTGTCGTGCTTTTCGCCGTTGCTTCATTTAGGCCTGTAGCACGTGCAATATCACATGGTCTTTCATTTCGCTCAAAGCGTTTCACAATTTCATATTTTTTCTCTATCGACAGAGGCGGACTGGCAATAAGCCTTACCGGGGAAACCTCGGTGGGCCAGTGTGATTTTGGCCATAAACCATAGTATGACGCCACTATAAATTTTCCCGGGTAAGAATTTTTGACCCAGTCCGCCTCTGTTTATCGATAATTGCTTTTCTTTTTCTCTCTGAATCTGCAGTGTCTTCACCAGGACGCTTCCTTTTCACACCTTTTAATTAAGTATTTTACTCATTTTTAGGGAATAAAGCACAATTACAAAACGAGGAGGCACGCTTGATACGCATAAACAAAGCTGCGCGCATGTAGCAACTGAATAAACAACACCATAAAGGCAGAGATACACTATTAACACCTCACATTTCTAGGGGTTACTACCATAAAACAATAAAAATCCAGTTGCGTTTCTGCTAGTGAAATCTGTTATAAACTGGTAGTAAACTCGATCTAATTGCATTTGCGATTATACCGATAGCTGGAATTGTGTTGGTTTTTACCTTATTATGGTGAAATGTGTTTCCCCTTCACTGATATAAAAAACATAAAAGCAGCAAAGTTGAATTTTGTTCATCTTTCGCTCTCATTCTCCGCCGTCGCACTGTATATCGATAACATATGAACATATGAAAAACGACCTTGAAGATAGTGGGCGGCAGCGTTGCCAAACGAAAAAATCAAGAACCGCGTAACTCCGAGTTCGCGTAAGTCGGGGTAGCGTAAGTCGGGGTATTACTGTATAGAAATTCTTTATTTTTACATTAAAAAAATATAAAGCAACAAACATTTTGGTCATAAAACAAGTTAGTGCATAGCATCACTTTAGTTCGTAGTTAATCACCAAAGTAGGTGGAATGCATCGCTTTTGTTACATCTCATATTGTGAATGCCTTTATAATTAGTTGTGCTGATATGGCACTGCCTCGAATAGGCAACGCTTCGCCAGTGGAGAAGACTAATATTAGTATTCTTGGCAGATACTGGTGGCGATATTCTCAGTGGTGGTATCGGTTGAGAATAAGTAACATTAGTCTTCTGCACTGCTGAAGAGTTGATTATTCGAGGTCTCAGCAACTTGTGAAAGCATTTACAATATGAGATGTAACAAAAACGATGCTTTGTCCAGTTCTTCCTTGAATTTTAGGCTATTATAAATTTTAATCTATCAACTTCCACAACAACAGATGGAAGTTTCTTCAGCAATCAACTACGGCCGCTGCAATTTGAAGAACTTAAGCCCCTCTTGGTAAGAGGATTCTTTGATATCCTTCGGTGATTTACTACAAACTAAAATGATGCTACGCACTAGCTTGTTCGATTAGTGAATTTTCCATAGTTAAGGCTTTCAGCCCAAAAACCTTTTTAGGCTGAAACCAATGTTGCCATGTCTTATAATAAAAGACATAGCAAAGGTCACAAGTAATTGTGACCTTTTACGGTATGTTGAAAGCTGAATTTATAACACTATTTATTTCAGTAGATTGCTATTAGTATTTTTGGTAATTCTTTAAAGAATAACTGTATTTTTGTCTATCTTCCATATTGGCCCTAATCATTCGTCCCTCCTTGGCAGTTTTATTTTAATGCTACAAATATTAATAAGACTGATTATATTATAGTATACTGATTATATGAGTATAAAAATTATTAATTATACTGATTATACTAATTATATTATATTTTTCTAATTTGAACTTATATTTGGAAGGATGAGCTCCTTTGAAGTTCATCCTTCCAACTTGGTATTGAGTTTAATGAACAGAATGTTAAGAAATTATAAATCCTCAGTTTAGAAATGTTTCTCATAGGCAGAGTAAAATATTTATTAATTCTGAATAGTACTTAAAAATCATCTTTATCTTATGTATGTGTGTATATTTTCATTTGTATTTGTGTAGTTTTTTTAATATTTCATACCTTTAGGTTATTTTCCCTTCTAAGAAGTTTCCTCTCGTAAGAACTTCTAAACCTCCACTCCTTTGGAAGACTTCTTATCTGGGTTCTACTGTATATTTAATTAAGAAGAAATTAAAATTGTTGGGATATCAGAGACGTGGTGTCACACAGATATAAGTAATGCGGAACTGGAATTTGGGGAATACAATGTATATAGAAAGGATAGACAGGACACGAGGGGAGGAGGGGTTATGCTATTAATTAAGAAACACATAAAGTCAAAGGAAGTGAAGCCAGTTGACATCGATGGACAGGGCAGTGTCGAGTCAGTTTGGTGTGACATAAGCATAGGGAAATCAAAATTGAGAGTAGGAGTGTGCTATAGGCCTAATGACTCTGATGAGTATAATAATATATTGTACAGGGAAATAGTGGGCCAGTAAATCAGAGAGTCTTATAATGGGGGATTTTAATTTCCCAGATATTGACTGGAAATTGTGGGTTGGTCACTCGCACACTAGCAAGGCTTTTGTGGATTTATTGGATGATTGTTTTCTACATCAGCATGTTCATGAGGCAACAAGAGGGAGCAATACTCTTGATCTGATTATCAGTAGTGATTCTTCATGCATTAAGAACCTGCAGATAAATGAAACACTAGGTGGCAGTGATCACAGTGTGTTGAAGTGGGATTTACTCAAGGAGGTAACTACCATCAGAGGTAAAGGGAAGGGTTTTTGTTTTCGAAAAGGCGACTATGATGGTCTGAGACAGTATTTAAATTCTATACAGTGGGACCAACTGATGATGTTACCAACAGCAAACTCAAAATGGGAAGCATTCAAGGAACTAATCTTGGTGGCTACCAGGCTTTACATACCAACTAAGAAATATTGTTCAAGGTTTAGGCCTAAATGGTTGTCAGATGGACTAATGAGACATGTGGCAGAGAAGAAAAATGCATGGGATACATACAAATTAATGGGTGACATGGAAGCCTATGATAGATATAAGTTGGTCTGTAACCAAGTCACAAAGGAGATTAGGCAGGCAAAGGCAGACTACGAAAAATCCTTGGCAAAGGATGCAAAGAAAAACAGAAAGGAGTTCTTTACATACTTGAACTTGAGAAGGAAAGGGATGAATCAGATTGGTCCACTGGATATTGATGGTTCAACAGTTGAGGATCCTGCTCAGGTGGCTAACAATCTAAACGAGTATTTTGCATCTACATTCACGCATGAGGAGTTATTCAGGAAGGAGAATGATGTAGGTAAAGTAAACATTGGCAGTGAGCTGGATGATTTTGTAATAACTGAGAGGAAAGTGGAGGAGAGATTGTTGAGGATAAACATAAAAAAGGCACCTGGGGTGGATGGGATCTATCCAGTTATATTAAAGGAGGCAGCAAAGGAAGTATGCAAACCCCTAGCCATAATTATGAGAGCTTCTTTGGACTCAGGGGAGGTACCCATAGACTGGAGATGTGCAAATGTAACCCCAATTCACAAAGGAGGATCAAAGGCTGACACAAGTAATTATAGACCTGTTAGTTTAACTTCTGTTCCAGGTAAATTAATGGAGGCACTGGTTAAAGAAGCACTGCAGGATCATCTAGACAAGAATTCAGTTATAGCTCAGACGCAGCATGGTTTTGTTAAGGGCAGGTCTTGCCTGACCAATTTGATTGGATACTATGATGTAGTCACAAAAGAACTGGATGCAGGGAATAACTTTGATATTATATATTTGGATCTTAGAAAGGCTTTTGATACTGTTGCACATGGAAGACTGCTGCACAAATTGGAGCAGTGTGGCATTGGAGGCAAATTGCTGCTATGGATAAGGGGATGGTTGAGCGGCAGAAGACAGAGAGTGGTAATCAATGGACACTGCTCAACGTGGACTAATGTTATTAGTGGAGTTCCTCAAGGTTCAGTGTTGGTCCATTGTTGTTTTCGGTGTTTATGAATGATATTGATGATGGGATATCAAGTTTAATGTCTAAGTTTGTAGATGATACAAAGGTTGGCAGGGTCGTTAAGGACACTACTGACGCTATGCTGCTGCAACAGGATCTGGAAAGGTTGAACAGATGGGCTGAGAGGTGGCAAATGAAGTTTAACATTGACAAATGTAAAGTACTACATATGGGTAACAGTAACCCCAGAGCAATGTATCAACTCTGCGGTACTACACTGACAGTGGTGGAGAATGAAAAGGACCTGGGGGTAATTGTGCAGGCAGATATGAAGTTCCCTGAGCAGTGCAGACGAGCTGCAAGAGTAGCTCATGGTGTCTTGTCAATGATATACAGGAATTTTTCTAGCAGGGATAAGGAGGTGATTATTCCCTTGTATAAGGCAATGGTTAGGCCACATCTTGAGTACTGTATACAGGTCTGGAGGCCTCATTTCAAGAAGGATGTAGAGCTGCTGGAATGGGTACAGAGAAGGGCAACAAGATTAGTAAATGGAACAAAGGGTTGCTCTTACGAAGAAAGGCTTAAGTTTTGCAAATTACAGAGTCTGGAGACTAGGCACCGGCGAGGTGATCTGATAGAGGTGTATAAGGCTTTGAATGGTTTGAGCATGCTCAATGCCAATGGGATTCTTCATCTTTCTCAGAATAATCACCTCAGAGGGCATAAATTCAAATTGAGGAAGGACGGATGTCGGATAGATGTGCGGAAATTTGCCTTTGGCCAGCGGGTGGGTGGTTGGTTGGTGGAACCGACTTCCATCACTTGTTGTTTAAGTTGATAGCCTAAACAAATTTAAAGCTCAACTGGACAGGTATTTCAAACGAACGGAGGGGTGAAATGGGAGAGGGTTTTTTTTTTTTTTTTTTGGCTGATGCTGAATAAGCTTGCTTTCTTGCATCATATGCCTCTACTAATGCTAATGCTAATTAGCATTAGTAGAGGCATTTGATGCAAGAAAGCAAGCTTATGCAGCATCAGCCAAAAAAAAAAAAAAAAAAAAAGTAACATAAATAAATAAAAATAACCACTTCCACTTCACCCCTCTGTTCGTTCGAAATACCTGTCCAGCTGAGCCTTAAACTTATTTAGGCTATCAACTTCCACGACAAGGGATGGAAGTCTGTTCCACCCACCAACCACCCGCTGGCTAAAGGCAAATTTCCGCACATCTATCCTACATCTGTCTTTCCTCAATTTGAATTTATGCCCTCTCAGGTGATTTTTCTGAGCTAGAGGAAGAATCCCATCAGCATTGAGCATGCTCAAACCATTCAAGGCTTTGTACACCTCTATCAGATCACCCCGCTGGTGCCTAGTTTCCAGACACTGTAATTTGCAAAACTTAAGCCTTTCTTCGTAAGAGAACCCCTTTGTCCCATTCACCAATCTAGTTGCCCTTCTCTGTACTCGTTCCAGCAGCTCTACATCCTTCCTGAAATGAGGCCTCCAGGCCTGTATACAGTACTCTAGGTGTGGCCTGACCATTGCCTTATACAAGGGAATAATCACCTCCTTATCCCTGCTAGAAAAATTCCTATATATCATTGACAATACACCATGAGCTACTCTTGCAGCTCGTCTGCACTGCTCAGAGAACTTCATATCTGCCTGCACCACCACCACCCCCAGGTCCCTTTCATTCTCTACCACTGTCAGTGTAGTACCACAGAGTTGATACGTTGCTCTGGGGTTGCTGTTTCCCATATGTAGTACTTTACATTTGTCAATGTTAAACTTCATTTGCCACCTCGAAGCCCATCTGCTCAACCTTTCCAAATCCTGTTGCAGCAGCATAGTGTCAGTAGTGTCCTTGACAACCCTGCCAACCTTTGTATCGTCTGCAAACTTGGACATTAAGCCTGATATACCATCATCAATATCATTTATAAATACAGAAAACAATAAAGGCCCCAATACTGAACCCTGAGGGACTCCACTAATAACATTAGTCCACGATGAGCAGTGTCCATTGATTACCACTCTCTGTCTTCTCCCCCTCAACCACCCCTTTATCCATAGCAGCAACTTGCCTCCAATGCCACACTGCTCCAATTTGTGCAGCAGTCTTCCATGTGCAACAGTATCAAAAGCCTTTCTAAGATCCAAGTATATAATATCAAAGTTATTCCCTGCATCCAGTTCTTTTGTGACTGCATCATAGTATCCAATCAAATTGGTCAGGCAAGACTTCCCCTTAACAAAACCATGCTGTGTCCTAGCTATAACTGAAGTCTTGTCTAGATGATCCTGCAGTGCTTCTTTCACCAGTGCCTCCATTAATTTTCCGGGAACAGAAGTTAAACTCACAGGTCTATAATTACTTGTGTCAGCCTTTGATCCCCCTTTGTGAATTGGGGTCACATTTGCACATCTCCAGTCAATGGGTACCTCCCCTGAGTCCAAGGAAGCTCTCATAATTATGGCTAAGGGTTTGCTTACCTCCTTTGCTGCCTCCTTTAATATAACTGGATAGATCCCATCCACCCCAGGTGCCTTTCTTGTGTTTATCTTCAACAATTTCTCCTCCACTTTGCTCTCAGTTATTACAAGATTCTCTAGCTTACTGCTAGAGTTGAATACACCTCTGGCATTCCCCTCGCTGAATAACTCCTCATGTGTGAATGTCGATGCAAAATATTCATTTAGTTTGTTAGCTACCCGAGCAGGGTCATCAACAGTTGACCCATCGATCTCAAGTGGACCAATCTGATTCATCCCCTTCCTTCTAGAGTTTACATAAGTAAGGAACTCTTTTCTGTTTTTCTTCGCATCCCTTGCCAAGGATCTCTCGTAATCTGCCTTCGCCTGCCTAACCTCCTTTGTAACTTGGTTACAGATCAACTTGTATCTATCATAGGCGTCCGTGTCACGTGTTAATTTGTATGTATCCCATGCATTTTTCTTCTCTGCCATATGCCTCATTAGTTCATCTGACTAATGCTAAAATGCTAAAATAAAACTAATGCTAAAATTACCATTGATACGTCATCAAGAATACTCTGGGGAGCACTTCGTGCTAATACTTTAGAACAAATGAAGTCCACCAACGTTGGCTCTTCTTCTCCAATATACTCTATAATTTTCTTATTAATCCATGGGCGTATACGTTTTTCCATCAAATGCTATGAGAGAAGAAAAAAAAAAAAATTGGCAGAATTTTTTATACATTACTAACAACATTTAGTAATGACAGTGTGAATCCCCATACATTTCTTCTATAACTCTGGGCATCAGCATGCGCAAAACAGGGGTAATTTATACATCTTGACTAAATAGTTCTAATACCATTGAACATATCGATAATTTTAAACTGTTTTCAATATTATGATATAGGAGTCAATATTATAATATTGGCTCCTATATCAAAAGTCAAAGCCCTTAACCTAGAAACAGCGACCCCCAGCATATGTTCTATAATATATAGCGTGTTTGTTGTTTTCTGATAACTTAGGAAAAAAAAATTATTAAAGTTCAAATTCTCTCTCTCATTGAAGAACTTTTCTCCAAATTTTTTTAATTCATATAAATTTTAAAACAGATTTTTTACAGTTTTCAAATTACAGATACACAAGCTTGTCTGAGAATTAAACAATGTTATAAGTTGAAATATGAATTCGAAAGGACAACTTTTTTTTCATATTATTATTATAAAGTATCGGGCAGTTCATGGGTATCCAATCTATTTAGGCTATGGGTGAAAACAGATAAAGTGCTAAAGTATGTGGATTGTAAGAAATTGAACATTTTCAAATAGAATTTAATTTATCAACAATTGTATTTACAGTTTAATAAACATTATATATTTAATAAATAAATAATTTATTCCTAAATGCATATATAGAAAATAGAAAAAAATCAATTATTAATGCAGCCATACTGCCAACAGCAAAGCAGACATATTACTAAAAACTCATATTTCCAAACTCAGTATGAAAATATAATTTGTGATGTGCTAATTTTAAACTTGTGGGAAGGGAGACAATTACTACATAATTAATATTTATTGCCATCATGCTTACATTATTATTAGTACTAGCAAATGATGCAAGAAAGCAAGCTTATACAGAACCAAAAAAAAAAAAAAAACCACACATTTCCCTTCCCTTCCAATAGTTTGTCTAGTTCTTCCTTGAATTTATTCAAACTATCCATTTTGACAATGAATGTAAACTTGTTCCAAAAATCAACAAACTGCTGGCTAAAAGCAAACTTACACACATCTATTCTGCAACTATCCAACCTCATTTGAATTTATGCCACCTCAAGTGCATAGTCTGAGCAAGAGGAAGAATCCCATCAGCCTTGAGTTTGCTCAAACTATTCAAAACCTTAATCATTTCAATCAGATCACCTCACAGGTGGCTAGTCTCCATATGATGCAATTTGCAGTAATGTAGCCTTTCTTGCAGCCTAAACATTACCATATACAATCAGGTAATCACCTCCTTATCCCAGTTAGCAAAATTCCTGCATATCATTGGCAGCCTGCCTGCACTGCTCAGAGAACTTTGTCTCTGACTCCACAACTACCCCCCCCCAACAAATGTCCTTTTTATTTTCTACTACCTGAGTGTAGTAACATACAGTTGGTGTGTTATTTTGGGACTACTGCTACCCATATGCAGTACCTTGTTTTTGTCAATGTTTAATTGCCATTTAATTTAATTTAATTGACAAACTTTAATTGACATTTCTCAATCCATCTGCCAAATTTTTCCAGATTTGTTCCAGAAGTAGCATACCTTTATTACTGTCATTAACCACCCTTCAAACATTTGTATCACCTGCAAACCTAGGCATTAAGCCTGAAATACCTTCATCGATATCATTAATAGATACAGAAAACAACAATGGGCCCAGCGCCGAACCCTGTGGAACTTCATCAATAATATTAGTCCATGAAGAGCAGTGTCCACTAATAACAACTCTGTCTTCTCCCACTCAACCACCACTTTCTGCATGGCAGCAACATGCCTTAAGTGCCACACTGCTCCAATTTGTATAGTAGTATTTCATGTGCAACAGTATCAAAAGCTTACAAGAAATACAAGTATATGATGTGAAAATAATTTTTTGCATCCAGTTCATTTGTCACTGAATCATAGTATCCACTCTAAATGATCAGACAAGATATTCCTCTAACGAACCCATGCTGTGTCTCAAGTATAACTGCACTGCTGTCTAGATGGGACCGCACGACTTCTTTAACCAATGACTCCAATATTTGAGCTGGAACAGAACCTAAGCTAACAGGTCTGTCTTGTATCATCCTTTGATCCCCCCCCCCCTTGTGAATTTGGGATATATTTGCACATCTTAAGTCCACAGGGACATACCCTGAATCTGAAGATGGTCTCATAATTATGCCTAAGGGTTTGTTTAATTCCTTTGCTTGCTTCCTTAATATAATTGGATAGATCCCATCCACACCAGGTACCTTTTTTATGTTTAACTTTGAGAATTTCTCTTTCATTTGTTTATGGGCATGACAAATGCAAATTGCACCAGGCCCAAAAAAAAAAAAAAAAAAAAAAAATGCTATAGTAGCTGAATGCTCAATGCAAATGTAAAGTATATGCATTTGAGTGACTGTGGTTCAATTTTTTTTTTTTTTTTTGGTAGTTGTTGGTGCATCGGCTTCTGTGGCCATAATGCACCTCCCAAGGTTTTTGCAGTACTTTGATCCAAGCCCGAGGCGGGATTTGAACCCGCGACCTTTAGGTTGCCAGGCAGGCGTTTTACCCACCTGGCTGGCACGGTCGGTAAACTGTGGTTCAAGCCTGCAGGACTACTAAGTACAGAGATGTTCTTGTATTCTTTCCTCATTGCATGTGGTTGTTCCAGAGCCTAAGCAGATTTTTATTCTTACAAATATATTTTTTATTCATAACTTATGAGTAGAGTTTTATTTGCAGCGCTATTCAAAATTGTTTATTGAGCATGACAATTGCAAATCAAATGGGGAAAAAAAAAAAAAAAGCTAATTGCTGCAGTTGAATGATGATATAAAAAGATTTAGTATACACACACTCGAGTGACTATGGTTCAAGCTTGTTGGCTAAACATCCTGATGTTCTCATATTCTCTCTATAATGTGAATTCCTCTGATCTTATAAAGTTTTTCTTTCAAGATAATGCATTTTCCCCATTGTATATCCAAATCATTCGTTTACAGCTTTGACAGCCAACCGCCACGACTGATGATATCCTCCTTTTTTTTTTTACATAAATGACATGAGAATGTTGCTGCATCTAGTCCATCTTCTGAAAATTTTATGTGATTTAGACAGACTGGTCATGGTGGCAAAGGAAAGAAGTCTTTCGACAGCAGCAGAAGATGGTAATGATTTATTGTACTTAACAGAAACATTTTTTATTCCCAGATTTTTTCAAAGTTAACTAATTCCTGACCGTAATGACATTCTGCCTTACTATTAGCTGTATAGTACAAGTTGTTAAAGGAAACCACCAGCACTGCTAAAATGGCAAAAAAGTAAATAAAATAAGATAAAATAGAATAAAACAAAACGAACATAAAATATAACTAAGCATAAATAAAGAGACATATAAAAATAAATACTAATAAAAAAAAAAAAAAAAAAAAAAAAAGGTAAACACAGAAATATAAAAAACTAGTGTGTTTCCCTCTTCACATATGAAACTACCTAGCTGACTTAAGTATCAATTCATGGAGTTAACTTATTCCTGAAATCA
The DNA here is from genome assembly GCF_048544385.1 of Mastigoproctus giganteus. Classification (NCBI taxonomy): domain Eukaryota; kingdom Metazoa; phylum Arthropoda; class Arachnida; order Uropygi; family Thelyphonidae; genus Mastigoproctus; species Mastigoproctus giganteus. The sequence continues at coordinate 122,382,944 of NC_143582.1, forward strand.
GCAATTTGTTGGCTGAAAAAGAAAACTTCTTACAATCCACTCTAAATCTCTTTTCCTGTAATCTGAATTTATGGATACTAGTTCTAGATTCATTTATAACAGTGAAAATTTTGCCACTGTCACTTTATTATTCTTTCTCAGAGCCTCACAGACCTCAGTCACATGCCTCCAAAGGTGTGCCTAGTTACCAAACAGAAGAGAATACAGTTCACATTGAATCCAGTGCAGTAGCTGAATCTACCTCTGAGATGTGTGGAGTTTGCTTTTGGCAGTGTCTACTGTGAAATTAGTGTTTGGCCATAAGGTGCATTTCTATTTTTTTTTTTTTTTTTTTTTTTTTTGTGCTCTTGTAAACCATGAACACACTGAAATTACAGCAGAAAACAATAAAACAAAGTGCAATTTATCAATATTGCACTGTATTTAAAAGGGATTTTATTTGTCATAAAATCTGTTTCTCACATTTTCGAAACTACTGTATATTTCAAAGACCAGCTCACTTAAAATTGATAAACAATGGCAGAGGAACATTTCAATCTCCAGCTCTCTCTCTCCTTTATTACAATGATGGTGATAAAAATATTTATGTGGATTACATAAACTGTTCCTTTTACTTCACTTTTAAATATCCCTTTATTTATTTATTTATTTATTTTATTTTTTAATAGTGGGTAGCCATTTGATGAAAATTTTTCACTAGCAATGGAAAAATGCAGCTGAGTTTTTGCATATATAAAAAAAAAGCTCTGATACTACTTGGAAATATATTTAAAAACATCCACTTAACATTCTTCAACATTCCCAACTGCAAAGAAGAACAGAAGTTGAAAAATAGATATCCTCTTATGCTGCTGGAAAAAAATTGAAACTATTGCACAATACAGAGATGTGTTTGTTGTTGTGATTGAAGCTTAATGAAAAGATAAGTCCTGAACTCTTTCAGTACGATACAATACAGAAAATGTATTATCCTGTATTTCTATCTTCTTTGTAGACTAACAAACTTAATGGCAAAGTTATTAATAAAAATATTCAGAAATTCATTGTACTTATAAAAAAATTTCAAATTTTAGCAGTTTTACTATTTATTTTGCAAAAAGAAAAAAAATGAGAAAAAAAACTGTCTTTGTGAAAAGATGGAGAAGCGCTTTATAACCAACTATATGATGACAGCGAAAAAAAAAAAAAAAAAAAAAAAGGGGGGGGGGTAAAATTTAGTAAAAAAGAAGGATTATCCATCAGAGATCCATAGAGCTGGCAGTTAAGGTATCCATTCCTTGAAATATTTGGTGTAATACTTGCATTCCATGCAAAAAAAGGAGTGGCATTCTCTCTTTTAGCATTATTACATATAGTAATATTTGTAACTTGTATAAATTGCTCTTGCAAATTACAGCTAGATAAGTTGGTCATACGTCACTTGCATGAATTGGTGAACAGAATGCACAGTATGAGTGCAGCTGGAAAAAGGCATGCTTGATTACATTTCTAAATTTTTACCTTGATTGTGTGGAAGTAATCCATATTTTTGTGTTCATAAATAAGTTGCTATTTATGGAAGAGGTTAACCATTGAAGAACCATGAAAGGAAAAGAAAACAAGCAACTCAATTCATTCTTTCATTCAAAATAAATAAAACATAAAAAGAAAGCATCCATCAATTTTCAAGACATTACAATCGTCCAATTCAAATGTAGATATATGTGCGATAATTTTTATGTTTTTGTACGAACGAAGTGGTATTACTGAATATCAACTGCATCTTTTTTTATATATCTGTTTGTAAAAATTATAAATTTTTATTACAATTGAAAATAACAAAGAACCATATCTTACTTTGTCCACATAGTTCCATTCTAGATTATATGCAAAAAGTTCATTTTTAGCTGTGGGAATTTGGTCAATTAAATTTTTAACATACTTCCTCTTCTCTTCTGAGTTCATCTGCAAAGTTCCGCTAGATGTTTTAGGATCTTCTTGAGTATCATCCAGAAGAATCAATTTTCTTTTCTTCTTTTGATCAGACTCATCATCATTTGTGCTGAAGACTTCATCAACTGTCATTTTTCTTTTTTGTCCTGTATGGGCTATGACATTCTGGGATGTTGAAGGACTTGTTAATTGCTGAGTTGGACTATTTCCTGATATAAATGAAAAGTAAATGCAAAATAAAAGAAAGAAAAACTGGTACAACATTAGAGCACTATACATAATGTATATTTTGTTCAATCTTATACTATCACAGGTTGAAAATTGTTGTACAATTTTCAATTGTACAAAAAACAAAAACAAGTTTGCATTAAAACACATTACCCAGATAGCTTTAATTCCATAACAATGATATAACACAGTGCTATTTTTATAAAAAAAAAAAGCTTAGTTTATGGTCACCTGAAACACCTCATTTCATCAAGTAATTTTTTTTTTCTCTTAATATTTCACTCTACATATGCTGAAAAGCAATACAAAATAAACCACTCGCAATAACCCTCACACCTTACTCTACACACTTCAAATGGTGGGGGGAGGGATGCCATAGAAGAGACCAGATAAAGTGAGCGACATAAGAAAATACAGAAAGTTGTGCAGGGGGAAAAGTTGGGAACAGTTCACAATCATGGATGCAAACTTTTGACTTTGAAAAAGCTGAAGATCAGGTATTTGTAAACAAGAGGTTTTTTGAGACACAACAGAAGTAAAGGCGATTTCTCAGAAAAAAGCAGAGGTTTTACCCACGCTGCACTAGAAATAAAAATAGACTGACAAAATACACATTAAAATATAGACAGATGACTGTCTAACAGCGCTGTATGCTTCTGCACATTATCTTTTAACAAGTTTCTGAATATGTATTTCAGTCTGGATATTGTATTAGACAATAGTTGGTTTTTATTGATTCAAGAAAGATTCTGTTGCAGACTATGCTCAATTCACAAACATTGTGAACTGAGCCAACCCCCAACACCCCTCGCTCCCGGTCGAAGGGTGTTGGGGGTTTCAGGGACGGATGGCAGTCATCGTGAAATAGGTGGGTATATGGGATGTGTTAGGGTAACTAGGAATAGGAGCATGTATGCTTGCATGTATACCAATGCTAGAAGTATAGTAAATAAATTTGACGAATTTGAAGTGTTGGTCAAGACATCAAAGGCAGATATTGTTGGGATAGCAGAGACGTGATGTCACACAGATATAAGGAATGCAGAACTGGAATTTGGGGAGTACAATTTGTACAGAAAGGATAGAAAGGGAGGAGGTGTTATGCTGTTAATTAAGAAAAACATAAAATCAAAAGAAGTGCACCCAGTTGATATATTTTGAACAGTGCACTGTTGAGTCAATTTGGTGTGACATAAGCACTGCGAAAGCAAAAATAAGAGTAGGAGTGTGTTATAGGCCTAATGACTCGAATGAGTACAATGAACAATTGTACAGAGAAATAGTGGGCTAGTAAATCAGAATGTCTTATAATGGGGACTGCTTGCGTACGTTTGGTTGTTATTTGGACATTAGCAACTAAGGCCATATTGCTCCGGGATATGCGGTGGTCATTCCCTGACCTTTCAGCATCCTCCGTATTTGGTGACGGGCTCGAACCCCGGTCTAATCAAGAAGTGTGTGTTACGCACTGCTGCTCCTTCTCAACTGGCTATGGAGGCGCTTATAATGGGGGATTTTAACTTCCCAGGTATTGACTGGAACTTGTGGGTTGGTCACTCACACACTAGTCAGACTTTTGTGGAATTATTGGATGCTTGTTTTCTGCGGCAGCATGTTCGAGAGGCAACCAGAGAGAGTAATACTCTTGATCTGGTTATCAGCAGTGATCATTCGTGTATTAAGAATTTGCAGATAAACGAACCACTAGGTGGCAGTGATCACAGTGTACTGATGTGGGATTTACTTAAAGATTTAATTACCATCAGGGGTAAAGGAAAGGGTTTTTGCTTCCGTAAAGGTGAGTACAGTGGGATCAACTGACGATATTACCAACAGTAAATTCTAAGTGGGAAGCATTCAAGGAATTAATCGTGGATGCTACTAAAAGTTTCATACCTATTAAGAAATATTGTTCAAGGTTTAGGCCTAAATGGTTAACAAATGAACTAATGAGACTCGTAACAGAGAAGAAAAATGCATGGGATGCATATAAATTATCAAGCGACTCAGAAGCCTATGGCAGATATAAGCTAGTCTGCAATCAGGTCACAAAGGAGGTTAGGCAGGCGAAGGCAGATTACGAGAAATCCTTGGCAAAAGATGCTAAGAAAAACAGCAAGGATTTCTTTACTTATATAAACTCTAAAAGGAAGGGGATGAATCTGATTGGTCCACTTGACATCGATGGTTCGACTGTTGATGATCCTGCTCAGATAGCAAACAAACTGAATGAGTATTTTGCATCTACATTCACACACGAGGAATTATTAAGGTTTGAAAATGCCAGAAGTTTATCAAGTTGTAGCAGGATACTTAATGAATTCAGCCTCCGTAGCCGAGTGGGCAGGAACGCGAGTGCAGTAGCACACGTTCTTTGAGTAGACCGGGGGTTCAAGCCCCTGACTGCTGAATACGGTCGATCTGCCAACCCGCACTGGACCAGCGTGGCAGATTTTGGATTATGGCTGCACTTTACTTTTACTTAATGATTTTGTACTAACTGAGAGCAAATTGGAGTTGAAATTGTTGAAGTTAAACATAAGAAAAGCACCTGGGGTGGATGGGATCTATCCAGTTATATTAAAGGAGGCGGCAAAGCAACTAAGCAAACCCTTAGCCATAATTATGAGAGCATCCTTGGACTCAGGGGAGGTTTCCATGGACTGGAGATGTGCAAATATATCCCCAATTCACAAAGGGGGATCGAAGGGTGACAAGTAATTACAGACCAGTTAGTTTAACTTCTGTTGCGGGTAAAATAATGGAGTCACTGGTTAAAAATGCATTGCAGGATCATCTAGACAAGACTGCAGCAATAATTCAGACACAGCATGGGTTTGTTAAGGGAAAGTCTTGTCTGACAAATTTGATAGGATATTATGATGTGGTTACAAAGGAACTGGATGCAAAAAATAATTTTGATATCATATATATGGATTTCAGGAAAGCTTTTGACACTGTTGCGCATGGAAGACTATTGTACAAAAGGAGCACAATGGTATTAAGGGTAAGTTGCTACAATGGATAAAAGGATGGTTAAGTGGGAGAAGACATAGGGTGGTAATCAATGGGTGCTGCTCTTCGTGGATTAATGTTATTAGGAGTCCCACAGGGTTCAGTGTTGGGTCCTCTGTTGTTTTGTATATTTATCAATGATATTGATGAAGGTATATCAGGCTTAATGTCGAAGTTTGCAGATGATACAAAGGTTGGCAGGGTTGTTAATGACATTAATGGCAGTGTGCTACTGCAACAGGATCTAGAAAATTTGGGCAAATGGGCTAAGAAGTGGCAACTGAAGTTTAACCTTGACAAATGCAAAGTACTGCATATGGGTAGAAGTAACCCCAGAGAAATGTACCAACTGTGTGGTGGTACTACACTTAAGGTGGTAGAAAATGAAAAAGACCTGGGAGTAATTGTGCAGTCAGATATGAAGTTTTCTGTGCAATGCAGACAGGCTGCCAGGGCAGGTCATGGGGTTTTGTCACTGATATATTTGAATTTTGCTAGTAGGGAAAAGGAGGTGATTGTCCCTCTGTATAAGGCAATGGTCAGGCCACGCCTTGAGTACTGCGTACAGGTCTGGAGGCCTCATTTTAGGAAGGATGTAGATTTACTTGAACGTGTACAGAGAAGGGCAACGAGATTGGAGAGGGAAATGAAGTGATCCTCTTACCAAGATAGGTTTCAGTTCTGCAAATTGCAGTGGCTGGAGACTAGGCATCTGCGCGGTTATCTGATTGAGGTGTATAAGGCCTTGAATGGGTTGAGCACGCTGAATTCTGATGGGATCCTTCCACTTGTTCAGATTACGAACCTCCTAAGGGGGCATAAATTGAAATTAAGAAAGGACAGATGTAGAATAGATGTGTGGATATTTGCCTTTAGCCAGCGGGTGTTAATTGCTTTAAGGAACTTTCATCTGTCGTTGTGGAAGTTGATAGGTTGAATAAATTTAAGGAGGAACTGGACAGGCATTTGGAGGGAATGGTGGGATTTTTTTTTTTTTTTTGGCTGATGCTGCATAAGCTCATTCACTTGCTTTCTTGCATCACATGCCACTACTACTACTACTACTACTACTATTGCACAAAAAAAAAAAAACCACTGCACTTCATAAAATTGGACCTTTTGTCTACACTTAGCCACATAGTCATATGCAGGCATAGAATATTTCTGAATGCTGAGCAAATGAACAGAATTTTCTCATTTTCGACTTTCCAGAACTTTGCTAGTAGAAACATCTATGATTAAGTCAGAATCATCTTTCTAGTTTAGTCTGCTATGTTAATGAATTTCTAAAATGGAAATGGAAGATTTGAAAATTGTTGTTAAAAGACATTTGTACTTATCATTTTTAGCATACAGCAGACTTTATTTACTGGGATTGGATTAATTGGGAAGCAAATTAATCGGGACACTTCAGATTCCAATTAAAAAAAAAAAAAAAAAAATATTAACCAGAATAAAATTCAAGTAATAAATAGAATAGGTATAAACAGATGTTTTGCAAGTCATAAATATGCAAAAAGAAGCGCCGTTATAAGTCGTCATGAGAAGATTAGTGTGCTTATTATCTTGCAACCACGCTATCTTCACACCTGCCACTCAAAAAAAAAAAAAAAAAAAAAACCTGAATGTTTAGTTTGTTGTGTTCCAACAATCGAATGCATCGATTGTTGTGTTCTATTGCACTGCAAAAGGACAAAATTTGTTTCGTTATGCGTCAGAGATTTCAGAATTTTTTTTTTGCTTAGAAATCGCAAAAATGATGGGCAAACACAAGAGTTGTCATTTCATTTAAACAAAAACTTGAAATATTCAAAAGTTTGAAATTGGCACATCTGTTAATCTCTAAAGAACCATTATAATATTGGTGACCAAACCATACATGACACTGTAAAAAAATAAAGGGTAGCATTTTATTGGACACGCAAGTAGTGCGTGGTAAGTTCTTTATCTATTGCCATACTTTTTACGTAGGTTGCTGAACATTTTTCGATACAGCAAGTCCCCAACTTACGTAGCTTTCACTTACATTAGGTTATTTATAATTTTTTTATATGACTGAAAATTTCAAGTGATATCAGTATTATTGCAAATGCAATAAGATCGAGTTTACTACCCATTTATAATTAATTGCATTAACAGAAAAGCCCAGTAACCCGGAAAGTGCAAATTGTTTTTATTGTTTTATGGCAGTGACGTCCAGAAATGTGCTTTAGTGAGTTTTTGAAAATAGTGAGTTTTTGCCTTAACTCTGTGAAGTTCTTTTCAGAAAATTTCATTTTGACAGTCATCATGGTGCCGACTAAGAGAATAAGTGACAAGAATAAGTACTAGTAAATCTACGAACAAAAGGAAAGCAATCGATTTGGTTCAGAAAATTAATATAATAAGGATGAACGAAAATGGCCAAAGATTAACAAGTATGGTGCAGAATTCAGATTTGTCAGTGGCAACAGTGAACACAATAAAGGAGAAACACAGAATACGAGAAGAGGTCAGCACCAATGAAGGTCAACTATAATAATAACCAAGGCTACAAAATATAAACGTTTTTACAGTACAATAACATGAGTTTTTCCTTCCTTTTATGTACCACTCCGGTTACTTCACCGCTGTCCCCTGATAAAGTTTTTAATTGAACTTATTAAAAATATATAACTATCTTTCTTCATTCTTTTGAGGATATCATGTGGTTTTTTGTAATTTTGGCATATCAGGGATATAGCAGCAATATTTTATTAGTCATTCCCGAGTTATGCAAACCTCGACTTACGTAAGAAGACCTGGAACGTATCTCTTACATATGTTGGATTTTACTGTATTTTTGGATTAACAGGGAAATCCGAGAGTCTACTGTATATGGCAGCTAAGTAAATGGATATGAAAGAGATATTTACAGATTTTCAAAAGAGCTATTTAAAGATTTTTAATATTGGCATAATGTTATACAGAACACTTCACTTTGTGGATGGGCTGGCCCTGCCCAGCCCCCCCACCTAACCAGTGGATGCAATGAATTATATAGTGAAAGTCAGGAATTATATAGTCAGGAAAAATACCTGATGGTTATATCAGTGGAGATGGAAGGTGCATTTGATGAGGAGGCTGAGCCATACGGAGGAGCCCCTTAAACCCGTTTAAGATCATACTGGACTACTTAAAGAATAATACATGTTGGGTCTACCAGATTGAATGGAATCACATGCACAGCAAGCAAAGGATTTCCACAAGTGTCAATACTGAGTCCCTTTTTCTGGAATTCAGTATTTGACAAATATCCAAATGTCATTTTCTTCTTAGGAGAGGTAACAACAAAATTGTACTGGAACAGGCCAATCTTGTATTATGCTAACTAGAATAGTGGGCAGGTGCTTTTTTTTTTTTTTTTTTTTTTTTTTTATGAAAACCCAAAACGCGAGATCTGTTAGATCTAGACTATAACTTTCAGGAAATACGTATGAAGGAAGGTTGTTCCAGAAAACGGTAGTTGAATGAATAAACGAGGAAGATGAAAAGTTGGTTCTGTGAGTTTGAAGTGGGTCAGTAAATGGATTTTGGCTAATGGCAGCACGTGTTCGGACTGTTTTGAAAGATAGAGTGGGAATTAAAGAAGCCAATTCAGAAGAAAAGTGCATGGGGAAGTATTTATAGAAAAGAAATGCAGCAGAAACAGAGCATCTATGAGACAGCGAGTGGAGAGACGCTGTAAGAGAGGAATCATTAATTAACCTAACTGGCCTCTTCTGAATGGAATCTAGACAGCCTGAGAGAGATTTTGGGGGCATCGCCCCAGATGTGGGAACAATATTCAGTGGTAGGGCGGATCAGCAATTTGTACAGAGTGATCAGCTGTCTGGAAGAAAAATAATGCAAAGAGCGAAAGAGAAAACCAAGTTTTTAGATGCAGAAGAAGCAATATTTGTAATGTGCTTGTGCCAAGAGAGATTAGAAGTCAGGGTAATCCCCAAGAGCTGTATCAACTTGCTTAGAAATCGGAGTGTCACCAAAGATAAGCATGGGAGCATAAGAATCCTTTTTGCAAGATATAAGACAAGAAAGAGTTTTAGAAGGATTGAAATCAACTAAGTTGTCTTTGCCCCACTGGAAAATTACCTGGAGATCGGCATTTAAGGAATTGGTAGCGGATATTCCAAAAATTGAAGCTGATTGAGCACGGCAAGGTTTCTCAAAATAGAAAGTGGAATGCAATGTGCTATCATCGGCAAAACTATGGATAGGATTTGCAGTCAATGGAAGGTCATTAATATACAAGAAGGAAAGAGTGGGGGGAAAGAACTGAACCTTGGGGGGATACCAGCATTAATGGAGAAGTTGGAAGACTGAGAGTCACCTACCATCACCCTCATTGAGCAATCAGAGAAAACTGGATAACCAATTACAAAAAACAGTTACAAACCATAAGATGGAAGCTTGTTTAGAAGACTTTATGCCAAACACGATCGGAAGTCTTTGAGATGTCAAGAGCAAATGCTTGTGTTTCACCTAAATTTTCCATCGAATTTGTCCATAAATGGGTAACATAAGCCAAAATATCACTAGTGGATTGACACTGATGGAATCCATACTGGTGATCATTGATCAGACGGAAGGTTTCTAGGTAGTTTAAGAATTGGTGGTTAATTGATTTCTCCATTACTTTAGAAAGAGTAGAAGTATTTGCAATGGGACAATAATTGGATGGGATTGACTTGTCACCCTTTTTAGGAACTGGCTGGATATGAGCAAATTTCCAAGCAGAAATTTGCAGAAAAAGGCGGCAAAGAAAAGGAATAAGTTCAGCAACACAGGTTTTGAGAACAAGTGGAAAAATACCATCGCAACTTCGAGCTTTCTTACCATCGAGATTTGTCAAAATCCTTCTGACATCCTTTTGAAAGAAGACCACAGGAGGCATCGAATGGAGTATGTTGGGAATGGTGGGTGATATTTTAACAAGATCATTAATACACGAGTTGGAAGAAAAATGGGATGCTATCAGGTCAGCTTTATCCTTAGCTGAAGTAACAACAGAACCATCTGGTTTTGACAGAGGTTGGAGCAGAGATGGGCAAAAGTTGCGGCCAAATGGCTTTGGCAAGAGACCAGAATGCTCGGCTACCATTAGGGCAAGAAGCAAGTTTTTTACTCTTAGCCTGTTCAAAATCTAGTTTGGACTGATTAATAATTGCTTTACAGTTGTTGCAAGCTTTGGTGTAGACAGAAAATTAAACTGAAGAATTGAAAACAAGCCAATTAAGATATGCAATATTCTTCTCTTGAACAGCCTTAGCACATTTATTGGAAAACCAAGGTTTAGATAAATGACGAGATTTTAGAGTGGAGTGTGGAATAAAGGATTCCATTCCTACAAGAATAATTTCCCTTACACGATCTGAGCAAACGTTGACATCAGAAGTTTTGAAACAGTAGTCCGACCAAGGAAAAGAAATCTCACAGTCAACCCATTTTGCATTCTTGTAGTGCCAAACAACACGACGCTGGGAATAGCCATGAGATAAAGACTCCATTGGAGAAGAGACAATCACCAAGTTGTGATTTGAGGTACCTAAAGGACTTCTAAGTGCACTTCAACTGTGCACTTAGAAGGGTTGTTTGTGAAAAAAAGATCAAGCGTGTTGGATGTATGGTTAGGATTGTCTGGCATTGTTGTAGGTAAATGAACAATCTGTGCAAGGTCATTAGAAATTGCAAAAGCCTCAGCATCTCGACCAGCTGGGTCGGAGTGGCTAGTAAACGGAAGCCAGGTGGAGTTGTGAACATTAAAATCACCACGGAAAATTACCTCACTGTTAGGAAAGTTGGACTGGAGAAAGTCAAAGAGCTCCAAGTGATTACTGGAGTTGGGGGAACGGAGAATTTGACACAGTGAATTAGAGAGATTTTAAGGCAGAGAAGATCGAAGACAGGAGATTCCAAATTACCCAGTCTCTGACAGGGAATATCGGAATGGACATACGCACAAGTAGTACCTTTTAGGCGAAAGGCACCATACAATGAATAATTTGGACAACTGAGATGAGCAGTAGTTGAATCAACCGATAACTGAGATTCTGTTCAGAAAAAGTACATGATGTTTGGCAGACTACAAGTGGAAATGGACATTGTTGAAATTAGAATTGAGACCATGTATATTTGTGAAATGAACTAGTAAGTGTTTGGGAGGTTTAGATCTCTTTGCAGATAAGCTTACTCTATTAGTTTGACAATTCATGGTGTATTCAATAGTACGAAAAAGCGGTGGGGGGGGGGGACATGCTGTATGAAATTTGTGAATAGGGCATACACATGATAAGAATATACCCAGATCCTTGACGTAACGTGGCCTCGACAATGTCCCCCCCCCCCCCCCCCCGCATACACACTGCTCGGACTACCTCCAGTCACTATCTGGCAAAGTAGAGGTAGTAAGTTTATACACTAGCTGATCCGGAAGCCTCCTAGAGAGTTACCAATAGGTTTGGTCCGATGTACTAACAAGCGGCCGGCCGGCAAACACCGTTTTCTAGCTGTACTCCTCAAAATGTAAGGAAGATTGGATCTCGCCATGATGTTCATCATAACCTCAAAAGTCATTAGTCATACTGCATTTTGGAAGAAATGGGGAAGGGTTGACTGGAACTTAACTCTGGAGACTGAACATAGGTTCCACCACTTGAAGCCTCCAATAAGCAGTGGCGGTATTGCATCGGTTGATGAGAGTCATCTACCACCTAGTATTGCCTGGTAACACAGAGGGGCTGCATTCCTCCATGTGGTGTGGGCACCACACCTCGACCTCTGCTCACGTTGGTTCGTACCTGGATGGTTACCCCACAGTGTGCTTGTGCATGGAGGTTATACCCAGGATTACTAACAGTCCCACCATTGTGAAGGTGAAAGCAGAAGATTTGGCTGTCAAAGATTGCCCAGACTTTGCCGAAATTGGGTCTACTTGACTTGAATGTCACCCAAATATCAGTTCCATCAGTGTTGCAGACTCCCAGGTAACACAGAGGGGCCAGTATAGCTTGTCTGACATGTCTGAGAGAATGTCTGTGAAATCCTCAAGGACAATTATGAGAAGTATCTGGAAGAGAATGCAAAGAAGAGCAGCGAAGACATCTCTACTTATATTAAGAGTAGAAGGAAGGGACTGAATCACATTCGGCCACTTCAGGTCAATGAGTAATGATGCTCAGGTTGCTTATAAATTGAATAGGAATTTTGAATCTATATCCAAAGGGGAAATTCTTTAGGGAATGGGTGCCAGAAGTTTATCAAAACTCTAATGGGGAGCTAAATGATTTGTGACAACTGAAAGGAAAGTGAAAGAGTAACTGTTGAAGCTAAACATAAAGAAGACACTTGGGGGTGGCTGGAATATATCCAATTACATTAGAAGATGCAGCAAAATAGTTAAGAAAATCCTTAATCCACAATTATTTGTGGATTAAGGGATTTGTGGATTAATTATTTGTGGATTGTGGATTTGTGGAAAATCCTTAATCCAATAAAAACTGGAATTTGGGGAGTACAACGTCTACAGAAAAGATAGACTGGATAGGAAGGGAAGAGGGGTTATGCTATTAGTTAAGAAATACATAAAATCCAAGGAAGTGAAGCCAGTGGACATCGCTGGACAGTGCAGTGTTGAGTCAGTTTGGTGTGACATAAGCATTGGGAGATCAAAATTGAGAGTAGGAGTGTGCTATAGGCCTAATGACTCTGATGAGTATAATAAGAAACTGTACAGGGAAATAGAGTGGGCCAGTAAATCAGAGAGTCTTATAATGGGAGATTTTAATTTCCCAGATATTGACTGGAATTTGTGGGCTGGTCACTCACACACTAGCAAGGCTTTTGTGGATTTATTGGATGATTGTTTTCTACATCAGCATGTTCGGGAGGCAACTAGAGGGAGGAATACTCTTGATTTGATTATCAGCAGTGATTCTTCATGCATTAAGAATCTGCAGATAAATGAACCACTAGGTGGCAGTGATCACAGTGTGCTGAAGTGGGATTTACTCAAAGAGGTAACGACCATTAGGGGTAAAGGGAAGGGTTATTGGTTTCGTAAAGGCGACTACGATGGACTGAGACAGTATTTAAATTCTATACAGTGGGACCAACTGATGATGTTACCAACAGTAAATGCAAAATGGAAAGCATTCAAAGAACTTATCTTGGAAGCTACTAGACTTTACATACCAACTAAGAAATATTGTTCACGGTTTAGGCCTAAATGGATGTCAGATGAACTGATGAGGCATATGGCAGAGAAGAAACATGCATGGGATACATACAAATTAACACATGACACAGAAGCCTATGATAGATACAAGTTGATCTGTAACCAAGTTACAAAGGAGGTTAGGCAGGCGAAGGCAGATTACGAAAAATCTTTGGCAAGGGATGCAAAGAAAAACAGCAAAGAGTTCTTTACTTATGTAAACTCTAGAAGGAAGGGGATGAATCAGATTGGTCCACTTGATATCGATGGGTCAACTGTTGATGATCCTGCTCAGGTAGCTAACAAACTAAATGAATATTTTGCATCGACATTCACACATGAGGAGTTATTTATCGAGGGGAATGCCAGAGGTGTATTCAACTCTAGCAGTAAGCTAGAGAATCTTGTAATAACTGAGAGTAAAGTGGAGGAGAAATTGTTGAAGATAAACACAAGAAAGGCACCTGGGGTGGATGGGATCTATCCAGTTATATTAAAGGAGGCAGCAAAGGAAGTAAGCAAACCCTTAGCCATAATTATGAGAGCTTCCTTGGACTCAGGGGAGGTACCCATAGACTGGAGATGTGCAAATGTGACCCCAATTCACAAAGGAGGATCAAAAGCTGACACAAGCAATTATAGACCTGTGAGTTTAACTTCTGTTCCAGGAAAATTAATGGAGGCACTAGTTAAAGAAGCACTGCAGGATCATTTAGACAAGACTTCAGTTATAGCTCGGACACAGCATGGTTTTGTTAAGGGGAAGTCTTGCCTGACCAATTTGATTGGATACTATGATGCAGTCACAAAGGAACTGGATGCAGGGAATAACTTTGATATTATATACTTGGATCTTAGAAAGGCTTTTGATACTGTTGCACATGGAAGACTGCTGCACAAATTGGAGCAGTGTAACACTGGAGGCAAATTGCTGCTGTGGGTAAAGGGGTGGCTGAGGGGGAGAAGACAGAGAGTGGTAATCAATGGACACTGCTCGTCGTGGACTAATGTTATTAGTGGAGTCCCTCAGGGCTCAGTGTTGGGTCCATTATTGTTTTCTGTATTCATAAATGATATTGATGATGGTATATCAAGCTTAATGTCCAAGTTTGCAGACGATACAAAGGTAGGCAGGGTTGTCAAGGACACTACTGACACTATGCTGCTGCACCAGGATCTGGAAAGGTTGAGCAGATGGGCTGAGAGGTGGCAAATGAAGTTTAACATTGACAAATGTAAAGTACTACACATGGGAAACAGCAACCCCAGAGCAACTTATCAACTCTGTGGTATTACACTGACAGTGGTAGAGAATGAAAGGGACCTGGGGGTGGTTGTGCAGGCAGATACGAAGTTCTCTGAGCAGTGCAGACGGGCTGCAAGAGTAGCTCATGGTGTGTTGTCAATGATATATAGGAATTTTTCTAGCAGGGATAAGGAGGTGATTATTCCCTTGTATAAGGCAATGGTCAGGCCACACCTAGAGTACTGTATACAGGCCTGGAGGCCTCATTTCAAGAAGGATGTAGAGCTACTGGAACGAGTACAGAGAAGGGCAACAAGATTAGTGAATGGAACAAAGGGGTGCTCTTACGAAGAAAGGCTTAAGATTTGCAAATTACAGTGTCTGGAGACTAGGCACCAGCGAGGTGATCTGATAGAGGTGTATAAAGCATTGAATGGTTTGAGCATGCTCAATGCTGATGGGATTCTTCCTCTCGCTAAGAATAATCACCTGAGAGGGCATAAATTCAAATTGAGGAAAGACAGATGTAGGATAGACGTGCAGAAATTTGCCTTTAGCCAGCGAGTGGTTGGTTGGTGGAACAGACTTCCATCCCTTGTCGTGGAAGTTGATAGCCTAAATAAGTTTAAGGCTCAGCTGGACAGGTATTTTGAACGAACAGAGGGGTGAAGTGGGAGTGGTTTTTTTTTTTTTTTTTTTTGGCTGATGCTGCATAAGCTTGCTTTCTTGCATCAAATGCCTCTACTAATGCTAAATGCTAATGCTAATGCTAATTATGACAGAATCCTTGGTTTCATAGGAGTTCCCTATTGACTGGAAACATGCCAACACCACCCCATTCCCAAGGGAGATGAAAACGTCACGAGTAATTACACAACTGTTAGCTTGATGATGTTCGCGGGAAAATAATGGAGTTAGTGGTTAAAGTAGTGCAGGATCATTTGACAGTAATTCAAATACTCTTGAGCTACAGCATAGGTTTGTTAAGGGGAGATCTTGTCTGACCAATAAGATGACAAATGAACTGGATGCAAAAAAAAAAATTTTGATATCATATATTTGAATTTCAGAAAGGCTTCTGATACTGTTGCACATAAAAGAATGCTGTACAAACTGGAGCAATGTTGCATCAAGGGCAAATTACTCTTAGGGATAAAGAGATGGTTATCAATGGTCACTGCTCTTTATGGACTAATATCATTAGTGGAGTCCCCAGAGTTGATTAAAGGCCAACCTTTGAATTTATTCCAATTGTGAGCCTCAACTGCCTGAGAGAGCAACTCGTTCCACAAAAACAACTTGCTGACTAAAAGAAAACTTCCTACTAGTTGAACCCCTGTAGCTTGAATATATGACCCATAGTTCTGGAATTAGTATAATGATCATATGGTGTAATGAAGCCTAAACCTTATGCTGCACCAGCCAAAAAAAAAAAAAAAAAAAAAAAGGAAAAAAAAAGTGTAAAATAATAATAATAAAAAAAAATTAAACAAAATAAATAAACAATACAATAAAAGGAAACAGACAACCTATGCATTTCCCTCCACCTCTAGGTAACTATCCTTTGAATTTCTCCAAACTCATATAGGTAATCATTGCAGTAATTTATAACTAGCTGGCTAAAATAAAACTTCCTGCAATCCAGTCTAAACATCTCTCCCAACCCGTAACTTGAAATTATGGCCCTTAGTTCTAAAATCATTTATAACCGTGAAAATGTCATTCTCATTCATTTTACTTTTGCCTCACAGAGCCTTAAATACCTCTATCAAATCTCCTCTAAGGTGCCTAGTTTCCAAGCTGTGTAACCCATATATTTGAAGTCTTTCCCCATATGGATGCCCTTCTGCCGATCTCATCAGGCGAGTTACCAGTCTTTGGACCCTTTCAAGAAGCTCGATGCCCTTTTTTTATAGGTGCAATCCAGCGATGCTCTCATAATTAGTCTCAATGATTCAATGCATTCACTTGCCACCTCCCTTAAAATTATAGGGTATATACCATCAATCCCAGGAGCCTCACTTGCCTATAGACTTGAAAGTTTTTTTCATTAAATAACCATGTGAAATTTCAATATCATTACTTAGATATTTTTCAACTTCACTCCTACTCCCATAATTTCTCACGGACATAACAGTTTTTCTTCTGTAAACATTGCTGTTGTAACTGTTGAGTTCATCCACATTTCTGTAAGTCCTATTACAGTATGTCAGCATTGACTGTCCTAACCAGCAGTTAGAATCACTCATTTTTATTGACGACACTTCTGACATTACTGTATAAATAATTACGACAGTTTCTTGTATAGTTAACTACCCTGACTCACCCCTTGAAGCTATTTATGCCGCTTCCCTGGCTTTAGCTACCTGCTCATTTGAAATATTTCTACCCTCAGAACATCTTGCTAATATGATCTGTTGCGGTAACAAACAAGAACTCTTGAGGTATATGCAAGCGGTACTTTTACCAATATTATCAGATAAACATGTATGTATATTACCCTTACCCCCCCCCCCCAAACTAGCAGTTTCCCTGAACCTTTAAGGTATTCTCAATGATACTGGCAAAAACTCTTGCACCACCTTTAAGTGTATCCCATATCTACAAAACAGACTGATTCCTCCTACCTACACGTGCGGGTCAAGCTGATAAAAATTTTCCTCAAAAGCCCTGCAGAGTCCTTCAAGTATTGAGTTAATCCACAAGGCTTTCAGCATATAATCCCTCCTATCATGCCTGTGCAGAATCGCAGACACATAAGGCACCTCTGTAGCCAGTTGGGCAGGAGCAGCAGTACGTAGCACACGCTTCTTGATTAGACCGGGGTTTGAGCCCGTGATCACCAAATATGGATGATGCGGAAAGGTCAGGAATGACCTCAGCATATCCCCTGAGCAATATGGCCTTAGTTGCGAATGCTTCTAAAAATCAAAATAACAACAACAGCAGCAGACACATAAGACATTTTGATCTAACTCGCAGCATTTCTTTAGCATAGTCCGATATTTGTTTAACAAATCATCAGATCATGTGTGTTTAATATCATTAATATCCACATGGATAATAATATTCTCTTTATCCCCCATTAGAACAAGACAATCTGTTGGTGACATCATTAATTGTTGTTCCCTGCAGATATACCCTGGTTCTAATTCACCTATCCTGTAACAAAAAATATTTCCCATTTCCCTGCCAATGGAGTCTCCTAACAGAACTAAATCTTTCTGAACCAGAGCAGTTTGGGTTATTCTGCTCTAGGACCCAAATCGGGAGTGCATCACTTGGTAGGTTACTAGTCTCGAGTGCCTGACAAGCTTCCAGTTACATTATTCTTTAGATCGGTACACTCCATACAATGGTGACTAAGAAAAGGATTGCCAGATAAGCTACGATTATCCACTGGATTGACCTTGGAATACATGCCACATTTTCTGCAAACGATGATTCATGACTCACCTGATAATTGGCTGTTTCTGTATGAGTCATGATACCTCTGACAAAGAGGTCAAGGTTAATCTTGTCACAACCATTGTTAAAATTAACTAAAAATCACAGAAAGTAACTTTTAAAAAAAAAATTATATTTATATTATTATAAAAATTAAATTTACAAACTATTACAGAAAAACACTAATATCAAAATAAACTTTACAATATAATAAATTATTTAAAAGCAATTATCTAACCTTCTTAATCCTAATCTAATCCTCTCTAATCACCATGCTTTCCCTAGTGAGAATTCCACTTAATTCATTTTACTAATCCCTCTCATAGTCTTATAAACCTCAACTATGGGCTTTCCTGGCTGCCTGTTTACAACTATGCAAATTTATCCCCAATCACAAAAGGAGATCAAAAGGCGACATGAGTAATTATAGCCTTCTTAGCTTAACTTTCATTCCAGGGAAAAAGAGTCACAATTAAAGGAAGTAATGAAGAACCATCTTGATAATGAATATTTTACTGCTTCAGTATGGATTTGTTAATAATGCTGTAACAAAGGAATAGAGTACAACAAATAATTTTGATATCATATGTGTGAATTTCAGAATAGATTTGATATAGTTGTGGCTTTAAGGGCAAGTTATTGCTATGGATAAAGGGATGGTTGAGTGGGATAAAACTGACAGTGATTATTAATAAATGCTGCTCTTCATGGACTAATGCTATTACTGGAGGTCCCCCAGGGTTTACTGCTGTACCCACTGCTGTTTTTTATATTTATTAATGACACCTGATGAAGGTAAAACATGCAGAAATTGGAAAATGAGACTGATGTTATGAGAAGAGCTGATGATACCATCTACTAGAAGTAAACATGAAATGAATGAGTTGTGTTTGTGTTGTGGAGAGAAAATGGAACAAAGAACAAACAAAGTTTTGTGTTCAACTGGGAAAAAGTGCCACAAAAACTTTCAAATGAAGAAACAAATATATAGAGGGAACTGTCTGTCTTGTGCACATGTGTTCAAGTGGCATAAACATTTCACCCGTGGAAGAGAATCACTGGATGACGAAGAACATCCAAGCCCAGCAAAAATGGTCCAAATGACAGAGCTGATCGAAGAGGTATAGTAAATCATTAGCAACGACCGATGTGCAATGCTCTGAATGATTTCGAAAAATCTGTGCATTAACAAGAAAAAAAATTCAACAAATAATAACTTAAGATTTTAAGAAAATGGAGGCTTGTGTGTGATTTAATCAACATTCGTTAACACACAGTCAATGACAGGAACGAGTTGAACACTGCAGAGAAGTCACTGAGGCAAACCCAACTATCCGAATTCAATCATCATGGTTTGTGCTTGATGGCCAAAGTGTTACTGCTGCCTACTATCTGGATGTTTTTTGCAGAGAACATGTTGTGAGCAGCCTCAGTATGGAGAATATGGCAGTTGGTTCCTATAGCATGACAAATTACCAAGACACAAGGTTCTCTATGTTTGGAAGTTGTTGTAAAGCAAAAAAAAAAAAAAAAAAAAAAAAAAAAAAATGTTATTGTCAGCCTCAGCATATTCACAAGACAGCCTGATGTGACTTTTTTTTTTTTTTTGATCCCAAAGCTCACGACACCACTAAAAGGGGCGCACTATAGCCTCAGATGCTGACGCACCATAAAAATCCTAATAACCAACCACTAAAAGGTCGTTATTTTGATGACTGATATACTGTTACTGATGTTTAACAGTATATCAGTCACGGTTTTCCAGCAGTTGTTCGATTCTCTTCATGATTGCTGCATGCAGTGTATGGATGAGAGAGTAAGTAAATTTGCATAAATCAAGTTAGATTTCTCATTCAGGGCATCATTATTTTTTTCTAGCATCAGTCTTCTTTTCCAAATTGCTGCATTGTGTATATTGGGCTTAATATCCAAGTTTCCAGATCAGATAAATTATAATCATTACAGGGTGTCCCAAAAGTCACTATCTATTTGGCTAAATAAGATGAATTCATAAAAATGTCCAAATGACATGATTACATGCATATTTTTCTATAAAATATAGGTATTTACATTCTTCTACCACTTTTCATTATTCATTAATTATTATTTTTTCTTTCAGGACTCTTATCATTCGTGATGAACATGCAAGAAAGTATTAATGAAGTAACATGTAGGATAAGAGGAATTCGTGACCTTCTGGTGAAGTTTAAGCAAACTGGAACTATGCATGATAACATAAAATCTGAACACTCAGGAAGACCTAGTGCAAACATTGAATCTGTGTGGCATTTCTTCAAGGAGGATCAAAAATTATTGGTTCGGGATGCATTGCGCAGATTGGGCATTCCAAAAACAACAGTTCATAGAATCTTATGTTCTAACCTGCATAAAAAGCCTTACCACATTCAAATTTTTCTCAACTTGCATGAGGATGCCCATCCATGAAGAGCAATGTATGGCAATCTTTGCAATTAAACTGAAAACGAAAATCTAATGGACAACATTTTGTTCAGAGATGGAGCGACCTTACATACCCGTGGCAAGGTCAATAGAAATAACTGTCACATCTGGTCACAGGAAAAACCAACCGAAGTCATCAAATGTGAAAGAGACTCACTGAAAGCAAATGTGTGGTTTGGTATGACTAAATCAAAAATCTACAGGCCCTTTTTCTTTGCAGAGGCTACAGTTACAGGAACGATTTACCTTGACATGCTCCAACAAATAGAAAAGCCCAATAAACTGGAAAATGCAATTTGTTTTTATTGTTTTATGACCTCCAGAAATGTGTTTTAGAAAAATATCATAAAGGCGTTCAAAATTGATTCTTATAACGGAACATATGATAACAATGAAAGTGTAGCGCAATTTTTCCTTGAACTCGAACTTCAACAGGATGGTATTTCCGGAACTGTAGTCTTTCAGCAGGAGGTACCACCATTCAATTATGCAAAAATTGTTCAAGGCTACCTCAAAAATTATTTTCCTAATCAGGGAATCAGGAGATATACCCATAGCCTATGTCCTCGGCCATGGTCTCCCGATTTAACACCATTAGATTTCTTTGCCTGGGGCCTCATTAATTTGAATGTTAACAGAAGAAGAATTAAAGATATACCAGATCTTAGAAACCGTATTATGGAGGCAATTTCAAAAATAATCCCCGAGATGCTTATGCGTTTCACAATAATGCAGCTGACCGGTTTGATATAAAGTTTTGAACTATGTACGTATGTAATGATTTTTTCAGTTAATTTTCTGTATTATATATACAAGTATATGCATAATATTGCCATTAAATTTCTTTGAAATTTGCCTTATTTAGCCTAATAGATAGTATTTGTGATAGTGACACCCTGTATAAGTAATTAATTTAATCTGTCTAAATCTGATATTATAAACAGGGAATTACACATATTATAAATGATAATATAAGGACTTCCTAACCAATAGAAAAAATAATAACAATGCATTTTTATTATATATATTGTTCAGCAAGATGCTACCAATTAAACAACTTAAACTTCTTTCAGAAAAGTCAACTTTTTAAATTCCTTAAAATGAAATTCTTTGTCTTTCTCTCACACACAATCCTTTCAAAAAACGTACCCAAACGAAGGGATGCAAAACCCATTGGCTTAACTTCCTCCTGAATAGTAATTATATCAGAAAAACCAGAGAAGCTATTTTCTGTATTTTCTTCATCTAAAGACTGCTTTACAACTTTTGTTTCTTCAGGCTCTTTTGGAGTAGGTGATACTGGCTTGCTAATTGGTTTCAATTTCGATTCATGGTCAGGTTCCTGATCAGATTCTGGGGGCTCCTGTTTTACTTTCTGCTGTAATTTTGTGTCGTCTTGAAGAAGCTAAAATAAAAGTTAAAATTGAATAATTGAGTTAAAAGTGCAACTACACCATCTATGCACCTATCTGAAATGAAATAAACATAAGTTTGTATAAAAGTCACCATTCTACTATATCTCATATTGTGAACTGTTAATAGAAGCTGCCCATCTCTTATACTTTGAATAATTAACACTTCCCACCTCAGAAGAATATTGTTACTCATTCTCAGTTGAGCACTACAACTGAGAGAGCAGTTTGAGATGACTGATCCCACATTAGTGGAGGAAGGGTAGATACCCAAAGCTGCGACTTATTTATGCAATGAAACCTCGATTGTGATCACTTCAAACTATTGAACAAATTAGTGAAATGAACCACATATCATGTCATCCATCATGAGTTAACATTTCACACATATAAAAATTACTTAATATAAATAAGCAAAAACAAAGAACTCCCTTTATTGTTTTGATTTTATATTTTTATCTTTATTTACTATTTTATACCTAAAAGAACATTCAGCTTTTGGTAGCAGAGTATAAATCGTATTGAAAAAGTTAACTGTTTAGTATGATTTCAAATTATTCAACAACTGCGCACTCTGATTAATAAATTTTCATATACAATGGACATGGATATGAAATTCCTGCATAAAAAGTTTTCCCCTGTACTAGGTTTGGTTTCTTAATTCCCAATTTCAACTCTGTATATTGTAATGCATTATTTTCCCACATAAAAAAGTATGAGATAAAACATGAAACGTGTATTATTATTATACTGATGTTTTTCCACTTAATACGTTTTTTAAATATAGAAATATTTAGTTCATAGTAAATCACTGAAGTAGATGAAATGGCATTGTTTTTGTTATATCTCATATTGTGAATGCCTTCACGTGTTGCCCTGATATGGCACTTCCTTAAATAAGCAACGCTTTGCCAGTTGAGAAGACTAATTACTTATTTAGTTACTTATTCTCAATAGATACCACAACCCAGCACTGTTTCAAGGCTTGCTGGCCTTGAAACAGTGCTGTCTTTACTACCTTACTTTTGCACACCACCTGGCATCTCTCATATTGTTAAGTTATACTTCGTAACTGGGTTGTCATTTATTGTATCACCAGGGTATCTGCCAAGAATGAGAAACATTAGCCTTTTCCACCGTTGAAGCATTCCTTATTTGAGGTAGTGCAATATCAGGAAAACTCGTGAAGGCATTCACAATGAGATATAACAAAAACAATGCTATTTCACCTACTTCGGTGATATATTACAAACTAAAATGATGCTATGCATTAACTTGTTATAGAAATTCTTTGTTTTTATATTAAAAAAAATATTAAACAATATAAACATTTTCACATGAGTATTTAAGAGCTCTACTTTCAAAGAGGGCAGGAAAGAATAGAAAAATTATTTTATTTGTCGACAACTGCCCTGCTGATACGAAAAACAATCTGCACTTAATGTTCACGTGGGGTTCTTCTCTGGGGATTCCATGTCAGTTGTGCAACAAATGGATCAAGGAGTGATCAATGTTTTAAACATGCATTTTCGTTAATACCTTGTACATAAATTGCTTACCCTTGAAAAACTGAAAAGTTTCCTTGTTAGATGCAATGCATTATTTTTAGCAGCATCATGGGATACAGTAAGCCCTAACCTTATAATTAATTCTTTTAAAAAGCCTGGGTTCTATAACGATATAGAAGAAAATGTTGATAATGCTGAAAGTGATGAAGAACAGGAAGGGATTCCTTTTGACGAATGGTATTCTGTACACACAAATCCTGTAATGATCTGTCCTCAATTTAAAATTATGCCCAGCTTTATGCATTGTCTGACCAAGAGGAAGAACGCAATCAGCATTTAGCTTAATCAATTCATTCAAAGCCTTAATACCTCACCTCAATCAGATCTCCTTGCAGGCTTCTGTTCCTTGATGTAGAAATTTGCAGAAATTAAACCTTCCTTGGTAAGAGTACCCTAAGTTCCCCTCACTTATCTCATTGCTTTTTTCTGCACCCATTCCATCAGATATACATCCTTCCTAAAATGAAGCTTCGTGACTGAATGCAGTTGTCAAGATGTGGCATAACAATTGCCTTATACCAGTGCTGTCCATATACACCCCGCGAATAATTTTTATACGGCCTGCTCGGAAAGTGAACTAAAACAGCATTTTTGAGTCATGCCACTACATATACTGGCATGCAAGCGTCAATCTGGCCTATCAAACATGTACATGTAGTCCAGTGCAGTCATACGTACGCTAACCAGTTATGTACGTATCAGTCTTTTCGTATTGTGAAATTCTACTATTTTGATATAACTTGTTCATTGTACTGAATTGTTATTAATTTGTATTGAAATAAAAAATCACCCTTAAAAATGTTCCAAAAGAGAAAGTCGATTTGGAGTGTTGTGTTTTTAATCAAAGGTGGACTGAAGAAAACACAATGAAAACGTATCAATCAAGAAATTTATCTGCTGTAAGTGCAAGTTATCAAGTTGTACATTTGATCGCTTTTGAAAGTAAACCGTTCAGGGATGACGAGTTTGTTAAAAGCTGTGGAAGAAATTTGTCCGGAGAAACGAATAATGATAAAAGACATTAGTTTGTCTCGACAAACAATTAAGTGAAGAGTAGAAGACATTGGAAAGAATTTGTTCGAACAACTTTTGGAAAACATAAAAAAATGAAATTTTTTAGTATGGCACTGGATGACAGTATTGATGTATTAGCATTAGCATTAGTAGAGGCATTTGATGCAAGAAAGCAAGCTTATGCAGCATCAGCCAAAAAAAAAAAAAAACCACTTCCATTTCACCCCTCCGTTCGTTCGAAATGCCTGTCCAGCTGAGCCTTAAATTTATTTAGGCTATCAACTTCCACGACAAGGGATGGAAGTCTGTTCCATCAACCAACCAACCACCCGCTGGCTAAAGGCAAATTTCCGCGCGTCTATGCTACATCTGTCTTTCCTCAATTTGAATTTATGCCCTCTAAGGTGATTATTCTGAGCGAGAGGAAGAAACCCATCAACATTGAGCATGCTCAAACCATTCAAGGCTTTATACACCTCTATCAGATCACCTCGCTGGTGCCTAGTCTCGAGACACTGTAATTTGCAAAACT
Source organism: Mastigoproctus giganteus (assembly GCF_048544385.1). Classification (NCBI taxonomy): domain Eukaryota; kingdom Metazoa; phylum Arthropoda; class Arachnida; order Uropygi; family Thelyphonidae; genus Mastigoproctus; species Mastigoproctus giganteus. Next base: position 122,408,028 of record NC_143582.1, read on the forward strand.
TAAGCCTTTCTTCGTAAGAGCACCCATTTGTTCCATTCACTAATGTTGTTTCCCTTCTCTGTACTCGTTTCAGCATCTCTACATCCTTCTTGAAATGAGGCCTCCAGACCTGTATACAGTACTCTAGGTGTGGCCTGACCATTGCCTTATACAAGGGAATAATCATCTCCTTATCCCTGCTAGAAAAATTCCTATATATCATTGACAATACACCATGAGCTACTCTTGCTGCCCGTTTGCACTGTTCAGAGAACTTCATATCTGCCTGCACAACCACCCCCAGGTCCCTTTCATTCTCTACCACTGTCAGTGTAGTACCACAGAGTTGATACGTTGCTCTGGGGTTGCTGTTTCCCATGTGTAGTACTTTACATTTTTCAATGTTAAACTTCATTTGCCACCTCTCAGCCCATCTGCTCAACCTTTCCAGATCCTGGTGCAGCAGCATAGTGTCAGTAGTGTCCTTGACAACCCTGCCTACCTTTGTATCATCTGCAAACTTCGACATTAAGCTTGATATACCATCATCAATATCATTTATGAATACAGAAAACAATAATGGACCCAACACTGAGCCCTGAGGGACTCCACTAATAACATTAGTCCACGACGAGCAGTGTCCATTGATTACCACTCTCTGTCTTCTCCCCCCTCAGCCACCCCTTTATCCACAGCAGCAATTTGCCTCCAATGTCACACTGCTCCAATTTGTGCAGCAGTCTTCCATGTGCAACAGTATCAAAAGCCTTTCTAAGATCCAAGTATATAATATCAAATTTATTCCCTGCATCCAGTTCCTTTGTGACTGCATCATAGTATCCAATCAAACTGGTCAGGCAAGACTTCCAATTAACAAAACCATGCTGTGTCCGAGGTATAACTGAAGTCTTGTCTAAATGATCCTGCAGTGCTTCTTTAACTAGTGCCTCCATTAATTTTCCTGGAACAGAAGTTAAACTCACAGGTCTATAATTACTTGTGTCGGCCTTTGATCCTCCTTTGTGAATTGGGGTCACATTTGCACATCTCCAGTCTGTGGGTACCTCCCCTGAGTCCAAGGAAGCTCTCCTCTGCTGCCTCCTTTAATATAACTGGATAGATCCCATCCACCCCGGGTGCCTTTCTTGTGTTTATCTTCAACAATTTCTCCTCCACTTTACTCTCAGTTATTACAAGATTCTCTAGCTTACTGCTAGAGTTGAATACACCTCTGGCTTTCCCCTCGCTAAATAACTCCTCATGTGTGAATGTCGATGCAAAATATTCATTTAGTTTGTTAGCTACCTGAGCAGGATCATCAACAGTTGACCCATCGATATGAAGTGGACCAATCTGATTCATCCCCTTCCTTCTAGAGTTTACATAAGTAAAGAACTCTTTGCTGTTTTTCTTTGCATCCCTTGCCAAAGATTTCTCGTAATCTGCCTTCGCCTGCTTAACCTCCTTTGTAACTTGGTTACAGATCAACTTGTATCTATCATAGGCTTCTGTGTCATGTGTTAATTTGTATGTATCCCATGCATGTTTCTTCTCTGCCATCCATTTAGGCCTAAACCTTGAACAATATTTCTTAGTTGGTATGTAAAGCCTAGTAGCTTCCAAGATAAGTTCTTTGAATGCTTCCCATTTTGCATTTGCTGTTGGTAACATCATCAGTTGGTCCCACTGTATAGAATTTAAATACTGTCTCAGTCCATCGTAGTCGCCTTTACGAAAGCAATAACCCTTCCCTTTACCCCTTATAGTAGTTACTTCTTTGAGTAAATCCCACTTCAGCACACTGTGATCACTGCCACCTAGTGGTTCATTTATCTGCAGATTCTTAATGCATGAAGAATCACTGCTGATAATCAAATCAAGAGTATTCCTCCCTCTAGTTGCCTCCCGAACATGCTGATGTTTTCTACATCTATGTATATGACATAACTCAACTATATAAACTATGTTTACATAGTTTACATAGTTGATAGAAAACTATGTAAAGTTTTCTATGTAAAGAGCTATGTCATTTACATAGAAAACTATGTAAATGATATAGCTCAACTCCTTATCTTCATATGTGGAATTAATGATAATTTTGTACCAGTTGAAGATTTAGCTTATCTGCAGAGTATACATGGAACAACTACAGGTGAAAATCGTTTTGAAAATTTTTGCCAATGTATTGAAAAGTTAGGATTAAATATTAAAACCATGGTAGGAGTCGCAACTGAAGGTGCAAAAATATGGTTGGTAAAACCATTGGGCACATGAGTTGAATAACCAAGAAAACGATAGATATCGGAGATGAACCTGAAGATTGGAATTCACTGCTTTGTGCATCAAGAAGCTCTGTATGGGAAGGTATGAGGGGTTTCCAAAAAGTAAGGTAACAGATTTTCTATCTTGAAGATGTTTAATTATATGAAGTTGAAATTACACACCAAGAAATAAGTGAACATGCACTACCTCTCCACAGAGTCTCCAGTTTTATTGATGCATTTGGCCCAACGATGGATCAGTTTATCAATACCAGTACTAAAGGAGTCCTTGCCCACATGCAGTAACCAATATCGCACCGCCTGATGAAGTTCCTCATTCGTGGTGAAATGCTTCCTGGTTGTTTGAGTCGAATGTTGGCTTTCAGTTTTTTCAACATTGCACAGTAAAGCTGTGCATTGATTTTGTTCCTTACTTCGGCAAGAAATCTACCAACAGTACCCCTTGGCAATCCCAGAACACTAGGCCATGACTTTTCGGACACTGGGAACAGTTTGAATTTTTTGCACAAAGGAGATTGTGGATGTTTCCAGGTCGCGGAGTCTTGTTTTCTCTGCAGTGTAAAATGATGAATCCAGGTTTCGTCTGCTGTGACTATGCGAGAAAGAAAATTCTCTCCGTTGCTGTATCGCAATAGGTTCTCCAGACATCCCCACGCGTTTTGCTTTGTCCTCTGATAATTGTCGGGGCAATGAGTGGCAGCACGCCTTTCGAAAGCCAAGGACATTGTGAACAGTCGACTTACTCACGTTCACTATTTGTACAATTTCACTCGCCTGTTTTCAAGAACGATGCCCTTAAAGTGCGAAATGTTATCTTCTGTCTTGCACGATGAAGGCCTGCCCACCCGATGTCGATCTTCAATGTCATCACCTTTAATCATATAGATTTAATCTTCTTTCAGATTTAATCATATAAAGGTGATTTTAAAACCATCAAACAAAAATGATAAATATTTACAAAAGTATACTGCAGCAGAATTTGGCAAATAACTTGTCATGCAATTAGATTCCAAAGTTCATTTGGAACAGTTTATTGTCCATGCTTGAAAGCTTTTTAGAGTTGAGATATTGTGTGCAGAAAGCTTTAACTGATTTAGATTCAAGTATTTATTTTTACGAGGATGAATTTAACTTATTATCTGCCGCTATATCTACAGTAATGCCTATAAAGTTAGCAGTAGATGCGCTATACCGAAAAGAAGCAAATATTTTAACTGCAGACGCGAACATAAAATTTATGATGGAATTCTTGGCAATCAAAATTCTGAAATAGCTAGAGATTTGGATACAGTTTGGTTTGGATTGGTTTTTAATGGCGCATTGGCAGCTAAGGCCATAATGTGCCAAGTCAAATTTAAAATGCTACTAAACATTTTGGTAGCCAAGGCTACCATGTCAAGCAATTAATTATTATGTTAAAAAGGACAAAGTAAAAGCATAAAAAGTATAAAAACTTAGATCCTTGTATAAAAATTAATAGATTGTAAAAAGTTAAAAATGTCGGACATATTGTCTCTGTCACCTATTATCTGACTGAGTGTAAATGGCTCAGTCAAATTATTAAAAGCAGTAAAACACAAGCGTCGTGCTTCTATAAAAACAGGACATTCTATTAAAATATGTTGGACGGTTAAAATAACATTACACATCTCGCACATAGGTGGGTCATCTGCCCTCAGCAAGTAGGAATGGGTTAGATGACTATGACCTATGCGGAGCCGAGCAAGAACAACTTCCTCTCTTCGGACCCTGCGTAGACTGGACTGCCATTGCATAATTACAGGCTTAATGTGATGTCGTTTATTTGTGGTCTGCCCGTGCCAAGAATCTTGCCATTGGGGAAGTAATTTAGAACATATTATTTGCATGTAGTCTGTATAGGGGACTGACAGGCAATGACTATCCAGGAAAATGGCTGATTTGGCAGCGGCATCAGCCGATTCATTTCCCCGAGATCCCAATGTGGTTTGGGATCCAGCAAAAGCGAATATCGAATTCTAATTTCATGAGAGAAAAAAGAATCTGCCGGATCCTGGACAGGATCGGGTGAGGGTTAAAACTCACCGATACCAGAGCCTGTAACACGCTCGATGAATCGCAATAAATCATATACCTGTGGTAGTCACAATTTTTAATGTGATCTAGGGCTGTTTGTATTGCATGCAACTCTGCAGTATAAATGCTAGTTTCTTGTGGGATCTTATAGGATGTTTTGTGAGGGAACACAACAGCAGATCCCACATAACATTCTAACTTTGAGCCATCTGTATAGACTGGCAGAAAGTCAGAATACTGCTGTCTATGTGATGCAAAGAGTTGCTGGTAGACAGATGGCGGTGTAGTAGCCTTCTCCCAGATCTTAAGGGAGAAGTCGCAAGTTGGAAGATAAGCATGCCAGGGTGGAAAGAATTGCCTTGGTGACTGGGCAACGTTGTCTACCGTCAAGTTTAGCTCATTCAGCAGCCCTTGAATGCGAATACCAAAAGGTTTGTTGGCAGTCCGACGGGTGTTGTAGAGGTTTTCTCAGCGCGGCTCAAAAACAGATGGCCACATGGGATGATCGGGCAGGGATTTTAATTTGAAGGCGTACTGTAAGGACAACTGCTTACGTCGAAGAGACAGAGATGGTTCATTTGCTTCAATGTAAAGGCTTTGGACAGGAGATGTGCGAAATGCTCCAGTGGCTGTCCGGATGGCTTGATGGTGGATTGGATCTAACCACCGAAGTGCACTATCTCTAGCAGAACCGTAAACCTGAGACCCATAGTCGAGTTTGGAATGGACAAGTGCTCGGTAAAGACGAAGAAGGGTAGAACGATCTGCGCTCCATTAAGTTGACGAAAGGGCACGAAAGATGTTAATCCCTTTGACACAACTTGTCCTCAGCTGACGAATATGTTGTAAAAATGTCAGCTTTTTGTCGAAAATAAGTCCAAGGAATTTGAATTCTGCTACAACTGGGATGTTAGTTTTCCCAAGCCTTAATTTTGGGTCAGGATGTAAATTACGTTTGCGACAGAAGTGTACACAGTCTTCTGTGATGAAAATCTGAACCCATTAGCCAAAGACCAAGCTGTAAGATGATCAATAGTTTTCTGCAGTTGCCTTTCAATGACTCTCATATTGCATGAATGACAAAATATAGCAAAATCATCTACATAGAGGGCATTGTTAGCATTAGCATTAGCATTAGTAGAGGCATTTGATGCAAGAAAGCAAGCTTATGCAGCATCAGCCAAAAAAAAAAAAAAAAAGTAACAAATAAATAAAAATAACCACTTCCACTTCACCCCTCTGTTCGTTCGAAATACCTGTCCAGCTGAGCCTTAAACTTATTTAGGCTATCAACTTCCACGACAAGGGATGGAAGTCTGTTCCACCCACCAACCACCCGCTGGCTAAAGGCAAATTTCCGCACAGTAGGTGGTTGTTTACAGTAGGTGGAAGTTGTTCTGCGATAGAGTTTATTTTGATTGCGACAAGCGTGACACTTAGAACGGATCCTTGTGGGACTCCCTCTTTCTGAGAGAAAACTCGAGAGAGGGTGGATCCTAAACGGACTTGAAAGTTTTTAATAAAAACAGGAAGGTTACCTCTAAGACCAAAGTTATAGAGGTTTTTTAAAATTCCAAATCGCCAGGCTGTGTCATACGCTTTTTCAGTATCAAAGAAAACTGCTACCAAATGCTCGGATTTAATAAAAGCATCACGAATGGACGTTTCCAATCGGATTAAATGATCCAGAGTGGATCGATTTCTTTGGAAGCCGCACTGTGTCCTGGAAAGCAGACTATTTGTTTCTAAATACCATACGAGGCGTGCATTAACCATTCTTTCCAGGACTTTGCACAAACAGCTTGTCAGAGCAATAGGACGATAGTTACTTGGATTGCTAGGATCTTTTCCTGGTTTTGGGAAAGCAAGGACGATAGCCCTTTGCAAGGAATCCGGATATTGTTTGTGAATAAAAATTCTGTTAAACAAAACTAAAAGGTGATCCTTAGATTGTGGTGAGAGGTGTTTTAGCATTTCGTAGTAGATGTCATCGGGCCCCACAGCACTTGCATGCATGAGAAAGAGTGCTGCATTTAACTCTTCCTGTAAAAAGGGCTTGTTATATGATTCAAGCCCTTTTGAAGAGAAGTTCGGTGGGTTTTTCTCAATTTTCTTTTTCAGGGCCAAAAACGCTGCGGGAAAAGATGTTATTGCAGAGATTTTTGCAAATGTTTCCCCTAAGGTATTTGCAACTGCAGTTCAATCTGCAATTGGACATCCGTTGTGCTTGAGGATCACTGAAGGGCATGGTGAATATTTTCCCTTCATTTTCTGGATCTTATCCCAGACTACTTTTGAGCTAGCAGCCTGAGTTATGGAAGATGTAAAACGAATCCAAGATTTCCTTTGGCTCTGACGTCGTACATAACGCGCTTTCGCACGTGCACGTTTGAATGATATTAAATTTTCAGTCGTGGGATATCGGCGGAATATCCCCCAGGCTTTCTTTTGTGCTTTTTTTGCTGCCGTGCATTCTGAATTCCACCAAGGTTTGGGAAATAGTGGGAACCGGCTGGATGATTTTGGGATTGCAATTGCAGCTGCTTGGACAATCGTTTCTGTGACATGCATGACTGCTTCATTGATTGGCTCCTGACTGACTGACTGTAGCGATGTCAAGGTTTGCCAGATATTGAAAGGCATTCCAGTCAGCCTGATCAATCTTCCACCGTGGTAAGCTAAATGGCAAACATGGTCTGCCACTAGTTAGGGTGGTTATCACGGGGAAGTGATCGCTTCCATATGGATTTTCTTCTACCTCCCAAGTAAGTGAAGGAAGGAGAGAAGGGGAGCAGATAGAAAGATCAATGGCAGAGAATGTACGGGTAGGCATGTGGAAGAATGTGTTTGTTCCCACATTTAAGAGGGAGAGGTCATTGTCAGTGAGCATATGCTCTATGACTCGTCCCCTTCGATTGATGTTAGCACCACCCCACAGAGTATTATGTCCATTGAAATCCCCAAGAATTAAACAAGGGGAAGGCAATTGCATGATAAGATCATCAAGGCCTTTCTGGGGGATGTCAATCCCAGGTGGCAAATAAACAGAGCAGACAGTTAATAAGAACCCCACTTTAAGGCGAATTGCTACAGCCTCAATGCTAGTTGTAAGCTGCAAAGGCTGAAATGGGATCTGGTTGCCGATGAGGATTGCGACTCCTCTGTGAGCAGGACCATCCACAATTCTATCGTTACGAATGATGGTAATGTTATGCATGGTGGGGTTATCATTTGCCTTTAAATAAGTCTCCTGTATGCAAAAGCAAGCTGGTTTGTGCTTTTGCGGGAGTGTCTTGATGTCATCAGTATTTTGCCGGAATCCACAACAGTTCCACTGTAGGAATTTAGCCATTATTTTGGCTTGGTGGGTCCATCAGGCGGCTTCCGAGGTGCTGAGGGCTTACCTTTTTCAGTTTTGGCTTTCTCCTTCCTGGGGAAGTACGGAAGCTGTCCAGTGTCCATTTCCTCCTCAGCAAAGAGCTCCAAAACTGAGTCTTCTTGTACCTCCTTCTGCTCGACATCCATGTTTTCTTAATCTTGCGTATTAAGGGATGCTTCACCTTTCTTATTCTTTTCTTTTGCAATTGCTTTTGTTACTTGTGGAGCATTAGGAGGTACCGATATAGGAGTGGCAGCTGATTGGTCCTTCTGTGCAGGTTTTTGGGAGCTTAAGAGATAACGTGCGATGGGAGTAAATGATTCTTTTGGAGGGATGGACATGTCCGTCTGAGTTCCAATGGAACACCTCCCTGCTACCTTCTGGGCATAGGTATGTTTGTTGATGTTGAGAGGTTTCACCGTTTTCCTTGCCTCCTGGTACGATATGTTTAGCTCTGCCTTCAGCCGTTGAATTTCTTTTTCTTCTCTCCACGGCAGGCCATTTGAGAATGTCCATATTTCTGGCATTTAAAACACCGTAAAGGGTTTGGAACATATGGACGCACTGGACAGTTGATGTAGCCAGCTTTAATCTCATCAGGATGTTTGGGTGAGTTAAAAGTCAGGATAATGCTCCTGGTTTTAATAAGTTTCCCATCCCTACACGCATTAATTCTCTTAACGGCAATAACTCCCTGTGGTTTCAATTCTGAGCTTCACTTACGTCGAGAAGGCCCCATTCCGAAATGACACCTCTTGATGAATTGAGTGTTCCATGTGGTGTCACTGTTATGGGTACTCCTCCGATTGATGTTGCACGGAGTAGCTGCTCAGCTTGCCTGTCAGTTTTGGTTTCAATTAAGAGGTCTCCAGAACAGAGCCTCTTAACTGATTTGGGTGACCCTGCTAACCCATCTAACCCTTTCTGTATAAAGAAGGGTGACATTTTGCCAATCGGTTTTTCAGTGGTAGAGTGTATAATTAAAAATCTTGGGACAGGCTCTGATAATGTTTCAGTTCGCTGCCTGTTTGTAGCAATAATGCTATCTGCCTCTCCGTCTGTATTTTCAGATAGGGACCGGGTTGGGGCCCCTGAAGAAGTAAGTTTATCAGGATTCATGGAGTTTTTTAAATTGTTCAGTGCCCGAGCTGCCTACCCACCATGGAGCCCAGAGGAACGCCCACTACCCGGCATGCAATAAATGCGCTCGGGAGTGGAACGCCAGGGCTACCCAGACACCATACCCGCACCGCCGGCAGCCTGAATCCTGTCCCTCGGACCATGAGGGTAGGGGCATGGCATTGACACGGTTGACCCTAGTAGGCGAGCCTACTAGCCGATTGATCCTAGCCGGGCCTTCCAGGACCTCCCGTCTTGTTGAAGCAGGGGGCCAAAGTGGTGTATTGAAGCTGGGCCCCTCAACCACCAGGATCCCCCTTTCCGAATTTCCATGGGTCGCAGCGCACGGCAAACACGCCAGATTCCATTGATGTAAGCCTGGAACCTGGGCTCTGGGCGTTGGATCCCAGTGATGCTAGTCTGGAAGTCCAGCAGTATCACTGGGAGATCCCCTCACCACGTACAGGTGCCCACGTCAAGGGGTTTGGATACAGCATTGAAACTCTGTATTTCAGGCAGGCTTACACATTTATCACAGGTTCTTCAGTATTTGCAGAGTGGGACACAATACAATAGCAAATTATTTAGAATAAATGTTAGTAATGGCCATATATGGCGCAAGGAAGCCTAAGGTTTATGCTGAACCAGCAAAAAAAAAAAAAAAAAAAAAAGTAAACTAATAATAATAAAATTAAATAAATTAATAAATAATGAAACAAAATCAAACAGACAACCTATGCATTTCCCTCTTCCCATAGGTAACTACCAGCTGACCACTGAATTTCCCCCAACTATCAGCCTTAACCAACGATGTAGGTAACTTATTCCAGTAATTTATAACTCGCTGGTTAAAATAAAATTTCTTGCTGTCCAGTCCAAATCCCCCCCCCCCCATAACTTGAATTTACGATTCCTAGTTCTAGAATCATTTATAACTGTGAAAATTTTGGTCAGAGACTTAATGCCTCAATCATATCTCCTCTAAGGTGTCTAGTTATAAAGCTGTGCAACTCACATATTCGAAGTCCTTCCCCATATGGTTGCCCTTTTTTGATCTCATCAGGCGAGTTACCAGTCCTTTGGAACCTTTCAAGAAGCTTAATGTCTTTTTTAGGTGCAGTCTTCATACTTGAACATAGCATTCAAGTGTGGTTTAACAATAGCCTTATATAATGTAATGAGATTATGACTTACCTCTACTAGCAATTATTCAATAAATCATCGATAAGACACCATGGGCCCTCCTTGCAACATGTCCACAATGCTCATTGTTGTTGTTGTGTGGTGTTTTCTGGTGCAAGGGCTATTTAGGCCATATTGTGCCTTCCAAATTAATTGAGTCACTTATGATAACTGCACAGTGAGCAGTTAGAAATGGTCATACATTTTTATTTGTTTTAAATAGAAAAAGAATTCAGAGAGATTTGCTTTTTTACCTATTATGCTATTCAGAGAGAGAGGGTTCGGTAGATCTGAAATGAAACTAAAAGACATTCGTCGGGCATTGCTGAACAAGTTACATTCATGGAGTATATATTTTACTGTAAGTGGTTGCGAGCAGTGCGCACACTGCGGAGGATCGTTTCCTGTAAGCAGATACAGATGTGTGAGGTGAGTGTGACCCATACGAGTTCTGGCTAAGATTACTTCTTCTTCTCTATTTTTACGAAGGCCAGAAGTCCATAATTGTGGTTCAGGTATTATTTGAAATAGTTTGTTATTAGTTTGCATTTTCCAGAGAAGTGTCCATTGTTCCATAGATGTTCTTCGTATATTATGTCTATAATCAGGATATGGGCCTAGATCATTTGTTGAGGCTATATTGGAAGGATGCTTGGCAGCATCATCTGCACATTCATTTCCTGGAATACCAATGTGGCCAGGGATCCACGAAAAGATAAGTTTTCTGATGCTCATGAAGACGCATCAGCTTATGTTTTATGAGCTTTAATAAATTATTTTAAGGTGGGGAAGTGCTTTTCAAAGCTAAAAGAGCACTCTGTGAATCAGTACATATATTATACTTATATTTTTATTTTTTTAAATTATACTTTTATTTATTGACAGTGCCTCCGTAGCCAGGTGAGAAGGAGCAGCAGTGCATAGCACATTCTTCTTGATTAGACCGGGATTCGAGCCCGTCATCACCAAATACGGAGGATGCGGAAAGGTCAGGAAATGACCACCGCATACCCCCGGAGCAATATGGCCTTAGTTGCTAATGCTCCTAAAAACAAAATAACTAACAAACAAACAAATTTATTGACAGTAGCAAGATGTTTTCCAGAGCAAGCTTAATGGCATGCAGCTCAGCAGTGTAGCTGCTGCATTCGGTTGGAAGTGAAATTGAAACAGTTTTATTAGGGAAGACAGCAGCGGCACCCGCTCGATTGTCCGATTTTGAACCATCAGTAAAGTGGGGATACTTTTTGTGAGTGAGCAATATGTAGTTGTTGGATGTTAATATTTGCTATAGAACCTTTACCCTATTGCTCAAAGTATTCATCAGAAGAAAGTATGAAGTTAGTCCATGGGGGATCCGGATCTTTTAATTCTCTGAGGATATTATCAAGCTGAATATTCCAGCTTTCTGTTAGATTCTGCAGCCTGATACCAGTAGGCCAAATTGCTCTAGGTTTATTTGCATAATGGGTTGGCCATTGAGGATTATGCAACAGTGGCCAAACAGGATGAGTAGCTCATCAGCAACATCTTTCTTCTGATGCTAAGTGGAGGTTCGTGAGCCTCAATATAAAGACTTTGAACTGGTGGTGTTCTATATGCACCTAGGGCTATCCTAAGAGAAGTGTTAGATGGGCCAAGGTGTTCTCCCTAGCTGAGTCATTAACAGGTGCTCCGTAGTCTAGCCGAAATCTAATTAGAGATTTATATAAGTGGAGCAGGGTATAATGATCGGCACCCCAAGATGTACTGGAGTTGACCTAGAGTATATTCATTTTCTTTGTGCAAGTGGTTCTTAGATACTTTATATGCTCCTGGAGGTTTAAATTCTTATCAAAAATTAGTCCTAGGAGGTGAATACTGTTCACAATTGGTAGAGCATGATTGGCCAGGTGCAACTCAAGTTCAGGATGCTGTTGTTGTTTTGGTTTTTAGGAGCATTAGCAACTAAGGCCATATTGCTCCGGGAATATGCGGTGGTCATTCCCTTGACCTTTCTGCATCCTCCGTATTTGGTGGTGACGGGCTCGAACCCCGGTCTAATCAAGAAGCGTGTACTATGCACTGCCCCTCCTTCCCACCTGGCTACGGAGGTGCCTAACTCAAGTTCAGGATGCATTGTGCACTTGGTGCAGAAATGTATAGCTGTAGATTTGTGGCTTGACAGTTTGTATCCATTTTGCGCCATCCATAATTCAATGTTATTAATGGATATTTGTAGATGCCTCTCAATATAGTTCATATTCTGGGAATGGCAGGATATGGTAAGATCATCTGCATAGAGATACAAGTCAACATGTTTGGAATACGGTTTGTGATGTTGTTTATTCGTATTGAAAACTGAGTGGCACTAAGAACAGAGCCACTGTTCATTAACATACATTCAAGAAGGAGTCCCACAAGGAACTCCTTCTTGAACGTATGTTTGAGATAAAACCTGCCAGTAGTTCACTTGGAAAGATCTGTGCTGAATGAAGCTTTGAATAAAATATGGTAAATGGCCTCTCATATGAATACGAATGGAGATCTTTAAGGATACCGTAGTGCCATGTGGTATGAAAGGCCTCTAAATGAAGGCATATCATGACAAGATGTGAATCCAACATAAGAAATGAATGCATTTCTTATGTTGGATTCGGCTTTGGTCATGAGATCTAGGGAAGATTCTTCCAAAAGCCAAACCGATTATTACTGATTATGTTTTTGGATTTAAAGTACCAGGTGAGTCAATGGTGAACCATTTTTTCCAAAATCTTACTCAGCCAGCTGGTTAGAGAAATTGGTCTATAGTTGTTAGGAATTGAATGATCTTTTCCAGGTTTAGGTATGGCTATTACATAAGAATGTCTCCAGGAAGTAGAGAATATATGTTCTGAGAATATTCTATTGTAAAAGTTTAGCAATGAAATTAGTGATTTCTGATTGAGGTGCTGAATCATTATATTGTAGATTCCATCAGGGCTAGGAGAGCTATTTCTTGAGGTATATATAGATTCTTCCAGTTCAGATATTGTGAGTGGTTGGTTATAGGGAAAAAGGACATGTAGTTTTGAAGTTCAGTTTCCTTTTCTCAGCTTCCACTTTAATTATTTGAAAAGATGGTTGATATGCAGTTAAGGTGGACAATTCACAGAACACTGTTCCTAAGGCAGCAATTTCATCAGCAGATGATCTCCTTCCCATTCCAATTAATAATAGGAGAAGGCAACATATGATATTTACCATTTAGTTTATTTTTTCCCAATTATTCGGGTATCGGTATCTTTGTTGATTGAGGAGGCAAAATTTATCCATCAGTTTTTTTTCGCCTGCCGTCAGATATAACGAGCTTTGGCTCTCAGTCTCTTAAAGTTAATAAGGTTGGCAGTGGTGGGATGTTTGCGGAAGGTGTTTCATGCTGCGTTTTTTCTCCCTTCGCTTTGTTACAATCACCATTTCTCAAATAAGAAACCATCGGCAAAGCAGTGATTGGTATGCCGATGGTTTCTTATTTGAGACTGTGGGATGACAGCTTTTGCAGCTGTTAGTATCTGCATTGTGATACGATCGATGACAGTGTCAATAGCAGAAGACTATGATGTCATCATCAAAAGATACATGACTGGTAAATTTTGTCCAGTTTGCATTGGAAAATTTCAATTTTGTTTTTGTTTCAGTTTGTTTGGAATGGGTGGTTTGAATACTACAGATCAGTGGATAGTGGTCACTGTTTAGAGGATTGACATGTACTGCCCACTCTATAGTTGGGAAGAGGATCTGAGAGCAAATTGAGAGATCTACTGCACTGGCTGAGCCAGTAGGAAAATGGATATATGTCGGTAAGTCAGTATTCAATAGTGTCAAATTCTCTCGATCAAGTAACATTTTATTTCCATCTGAGACCAGTGATATCCCCTATATTTACTAGGAGTGATATCTCCTAGTAAAGAAATAGGAGGTGGTAACTGAGAAATTAGATTTAGCAGTTGCTGAATTGTACATGATTGGTTCGGTGGAAGATAAATCGAGGCCAATGTCAATGTGATACCGATTACTATACGGTTAGCAACAGCTTCTAATGGTGTTTGCAATGGAATGTGCCTGGCAGGGACTCGTGATTCCACTAGTATTGCTACTCCTCCAAGGGGGGGGGAGCTGTTCGTTTCAGATTGAAACGGATATTTTTGTTATTAGATTCGTTTCTTGCAAGCATATGGCAGCAGGATTGGTAATGGTGAATTATTTCATAGATATCATCAATATTGCTGCGAAAACTTCTGCAATTTCATTGTACGATTTGTTCCATTATTTGGTTTTGTGAGTAGAAGAGGAGTCTGTTTCCTTTTTGTGAGTGGCTTGTTTACATCTGTTGGATTTTGATTTTTCTTTTCTTGAAAAATTTGGGTGTCTTGAGTCATTGCCTTCTTCCATATCATCATCTGCATGTATTTCAAGCAGATATTCTGAGTTGGTGGTATCATCTGTGTCCATGCTTGATAGGGGGAGATTGCATCACATCAACAGGATCAAATTTCTGCAATTTATCCATTACTTGACAAGGGGGAACTCTCTGGGATGGAACTGTCAGTGGTGTATTACTGCATTGGTCTACTACGTTTGGTGGAGATGGATCGAGAGGACTGATCGAGCCCAGTCTGAGATCGATATGCCTGGAGGGATGGACACTTCCATTTGATCCGTCAGGTCTGACATGCTACTGCTTGGTGACTGTAAGTTTGGCACACTTAATTTTATTTGTTTTCTTGCCTCTTTGTAGGAAACTTTATTTTCAATTTTATACTTTTTCTCCCAACTTCCAGAGGTCGCAGTCTTTGGAATATGCTGGAAGGTTGCCCTTACAATTTGGACTCTGAATGGTTGAAGCCTTACATTCTGTTTGTGTATGAGTTTTACACCCACAGTATGCACATGTTGTGTCTCCACGGCATGCTGTCTGAGAATGGCCGAATTTCTGACATTTAAAACATCTTAGGGGGTTCGGGATATATGGCCAAACATGACAGTTTAAATATCCTGCCTTGACTGAAGCTGGTAGGTTTGGAGAACTGAAAGTTAAAATTATACTTGGTTTATCCCCATAGGTAGGGACTAAACTGCCATCTTTTTGGATCATGATCATCTTTACCTGAGTGACTTTTTGTTCTTTAAGTTCCTGGACTATTTCATCTTCAGGAAAGTTCAATAGATCCTATTCAGTGATCACTCCCTTTGAAGAATTGGGGGTGGTATGTGGTGTGATTTGAACTGGGATGCCACTCAAGGATGTCAGTGTCGAGAATTGGTGGTCTCTATTAATAAATTTCCAGATTGGAGACGTTTCACCATTTTTGGTGAACCTGTGGCATGTTCGAGGCATCTCTGAATGATGAAGGGGGGAGAACTTGCTCACAGGTTGTGTGGACAGAGAATGTATTATCAGGAATGCTGGTAATTCCTGTCTGCCAATGTCTTTTTTCATTCTCTTTGAAAGAGAGAAGTCATGGTCAGTGTCATGGTTGTCATTTGGTTGAGAGCTCGTTGGCTCTAAACGTGGAAAGTCATTTGTTTCCATCTCTGCTCCTTTTAGCCCTAAGGGTTGGTTTATCCCCCAGGTTACTGGCCCGCCACATGAAGGCAGGAGTGGTGCCACCAGTAACCAAGGGGTTGTTTAAATTAGAAGAGTTGGTTAATAATAAATATAAAAAGACTAAGAAAAGAAAGGTGGATTTTTTTGACCTTTAAAGTGCAGAACCACTTCAAGTAAACAAAGGAATAAGCACACAGAAAAGAATCAAAACTATCACTTTAGAGAGCACACTATAAATCACAGTAAGAAAATCGCACTGTTTGTGACTATTGCTTGGCACTCAGGGCCACAATGCTCGTAGAACTTTGTGTCTGACCATATTGTAACTCCCAAGTCCCTTTCTTCCATTACTGATTTTAGTTCAACTACACCAAATGTATAAGTTATTTTGGGGGTTACTTACCTTGCATTTTGGTGAATTTAATCATAGCTGCCACTTTTCTAATCATCTCTGAAGTCTATCTAGGTCATTCTGAAGAAACTCTGCTTAGCGGTGACCATTAACTACTCTACCGATCTTCACACCATCTGCATATTTAGACAACACGCATCTATCCCTTCATCGAAAATCAAAACCAACACTGGTTTTGATTTTCCAATACTGATACTTAGGGAATCCCACTTCTTACATTAACCCAATCTGAGGAATAAGCATTTATCACAACCCTCTGCCTGATTCCATCCATCTAAGGATTTTCCCTGTGATTCTAACATGTTCCAGCTTAAAAAGTAACTGTTCATGTGGGACTGAGTCAAATGATTTGCTGAAATCTAAATAAGCAATGTCGAAATTATTTCCTAAATCCAGCTCACGAGTAACCTGTTGAAACAGATAACCAGATTTGATAAACATGATTTTCCCTTTACAAAATAATGCTGTGCATCCTTCAGAATTCCATTTCTATCTAAATGATCCTGAATTCCATCCTTGTTCATTGCCTCCATAATTTTCCTACTACTGAATTTAGACTGGCTGGTCGGTAATTTCCCATTGCACCCTTAGAACCACCTTTATGCACATTGGCAGTTTTCCAATCCAACGTAAACTCTCAGAGTCCAGTGATGCTCTCATTGTTAGTTTTAAGGGTTCAATACACACTTGCCGCCTCCCTTAAGATTATAAGGTACATGCCATCAACCCCAGAAGACTTACTCACCTGTAGGCACAAAGGTTTTTCATTAAATAATCATGTGAAATTTCAATATCATTAATTACCTATGTTTTCCACTTAGTTCCCATGTGATCATTGACATAAAGGGTTTTGCTTCTGTAAATATGGATGCAAAGTAACCGTTAAGTTCATCTGCAACATCAGCTGTGGTATCTAATACTATCCCACGCAATTACATATAGTTCTAATACCTTTCGTGTTTGTGGTTTTCATTAAAAAAAAAATATATATATATCTTAACAATAAATCCATGCTGTGCTGCAGTATAACTGCATTTCTGTCTAGATGACCCGCCCCCTTCTTTAACTAGTGACTCCATTATTTTTTGTGGAACAGAATTCAAGCTTACAGATTTGTAATTAATCACTTTAACATTCCTTTATAAATTGGGGACATTTACATATGGACGATTACATATGCTGTGACAATTACATATGGATCCTATCTGATTTGTCCTCTTCTTTGCCTTTATATATGTGAAGAATTCCTTATCTACAATCTTTGCTCTTTTCTTTATTCTTATCCCCGCTCTTTGGTTTCTCCTGAACTGACTAAGGATATTACAGTGAAAATTATACTTCACTTAATAAAATGTCTCTCTCTTGCAGAAAATGATGAACAGAATTCAACCTTGGAAGATCAACATGGAACAGAACAATGTTCCGCAAATTCTTTCCAAAATAAGAAATTGCTTGACTCTAATGAGATTTTAAAAGATAAACTTGAGTCAGTAATTAATGAAATACTTTTAACTATTCTTGCTAAAGAAGTTCAAAGCCTAGAAAATATGTAGTGAGATCGTCTACAACTATCTCAGTACAAAAGCATCATCCAGCATAGAATCCGAAAGGGCGCTTTCTGCAGCTAATCAAATACGTACCAAAATTAGATTCAGTTTAAATGATAACGCTTATGTTTCTTAAGAGCTCACTTTATTTAGACAGATAGTACGGATAAAAAAAAGGTAAAGTGCAGCCATTATCAACCCACTGCAGGATGGAAGCCTCCTCAACAATTCATGATGAGGGAAATGGACCATAATCTGCCACGCTGGTCCAGTGCGGGTTGGCAGATCGACCGTATTCAGCAGTCAGGGGCTTGAACCCCGGTCTACTCAAAGAGCGTGTGCTACTGCACTCCCGCTCCTGACCACTCGGCTACGGAGACGGATGCTTAAACATAACTAATCTTTGTAGTATCAATATGTATTTTTTTGTTTTTAGATTAACTGTATTTTTAATATATTTTTTTCAGAATATTTATTATTATAATAAAAGTTTTAAATAAACATGAATTCAAGTAATTACAGTACTTGTTTTTTTTTTCCACACTTTATTGCACCTAATCATCAAAATTTATTGAGAAAAATGTTTCTTTTTGGAACACCAGTAGCCTGGTTTCATAAATTAAAAGTACTGGTATTAAGATTTTGACCGGTATTGTAAGCCCTACTTTCTTATTGGTTTCTAATACCTCTCGTGTTTGGGGTTTTCATTTAAAAAAAAAAAAAAAAAAAAATCTCTTAACAATAAAATCCATGCTGTGCTGCAGTATAACTGCATTTCTGTCTAGATGATCCCCCTCCCACTTCTTTAACTAGTGACTCCATTATTTTTAGTGGAACAGAATTCAAGCTTTCAGATCTCTAATTAATCACTTTAACATTCCTTTATAAATTGGGGACATTTGCACATCTCCAGTCAACAGTGACTGCCATGA
This sequence comes from Mastigoproctus giganteus, assembly GCF_048544385.1. NCBI lineage: Eukaryota > Metazoa > Arthropoda > Arachnida > Uropygi > Thelyphonidae > Mastigoproctus > Mastigoproctus giganteus. The sequence goes on from NC_143582.1 coordinate 122,426,481, forward strand.
CCCTAAGAATGTGCAAGAGTCCCCATTTAATTGTTTTTACAAAGTGTTTTTTTTTTTTTTTTTTTTTGTGTTCATTATTATTACTTATGTCAAAGGGTTTCTTGCTTTGATTACTATTATTTATCTATTTCATATTCTTGACAAAAATGTGAGGCAAATAAATGTAAAATAAAGAGGAACTACTTTCCATAGCAGATGCTTGTGGCAGCCAACATCAGTTGATGCACTAATTTCAAAATAAATGTGAAAGAAGTAGGGGACTCACACCCACTATTAACTGAACCAAATCTGTTTCTGAGATACTGAAAGAAAAACTAGCAAGCAAAAGGCAAAAATGGTAGATACATATGTGGACCTGGCACATTTGAAATTTAAAAAAGAATGTTCCTCAAAAAAAAAAAAACATCTTGAATAAAAGACTGCCCACATTTAGGAAGATAAAACAAAAATTAAATTTTTCATTATTACTTTTTGGTTGGTGAACATCAGATATTTTCAAATGGGATTGTCAGGTTCTTAGTCTTTGGGGGGGGGGTGTATATGTATTGCCTTTTGTCAGTTGAACTTTTTTGAAAAAAAAAAAAAAAAAAAAAACATGCAAAGTCTAAAAAATTAAATTCTCCACTCTGAAAGATTTTCCTCTCAGTGCTTATTTCGGTGTAATATATTTAAATAAACTTGACTATTTGATGATTTCTATGACTTATCAGAATACAGTGGATTCCCACTCTCTGACTGGTTCATTGTACAATCAACTCTTCCACAATAAAATATCATTCACTATACAATACTAGATTACAATGACCAGTAACTGCTGGTCATTGTAAGTTTGCGAATTGAATTTTAATTCTATTAAATGGCGATTCTAATAAGAGGAAATAGGAGGAATTTTATCCACAGGCTATAAAAGTAAAGATATAAAGGACAAATTTAATTTTATTACCTTACCAATTAACAAAATTAAATGACACTTGAAAATACTGTCTATTTGAACTACTGTGTTCAAGTATGGAGACGCCATAAAGAAAGACATTGCGTTTCTAGAAAGGGTCCAAAGACTGGTAACTCGCCTGGTGAGATCAGCAAAAGGGTGTCCATATGAGGAAAGTCTTTGAATATGTGGAATGCAGAGCTTGGAAATTAGGCAACTTAGAGGAGACTTGAATGAAATGTTTAAGGCTCTGAGATGCACAAGTAAAACGAACGAGGATGAAATTTTCATGGTGGTTATAAATGAGTTTTAGAACTAATATAATTTTAAGTTACGGTGGAGGGGGGGGTAGACTCGATTGCAGGAAGTTTTAGTTTAGCCCGCGAGTTAAAAATTACTGGAATAAGTTACCTCTCAGCCTCTACCACATACGTGGTGGAGTCTGACAGTTTGGAGAAATTTAATGGTCAGATAATTAACCCCTGGCACCTCTGTAGCCAGGTGGGCAGGAGCAGCAGTGCGTAGAACACGCTTCTTGATTAGACCAGGGTTCGAGCCTGTGACCATCAAATACAGAGGATGCAGAAAGGTTAGGGAATGACCACTGCATATCCCCGGAGCAATATGGCCTTAGTTTCTAATGCTCCTAAAAAACCAAATAACAACAACAGATAATTACCTATGGGAGGAGGGAAATGCATAGGTTGTCTATTTCCCTTTCTCTTATTTTTTTAAAAATTTTCTTATTATTAATTAATTTATTTATTTTTTGGCTGGTGCAGCATAAGCTATAGGTTTCCTTGCACCATGTGGCCATTCCTAATAAAGGTACCGGACCATTTATCCAGCTTCTAGAAAACTGGCTAGTTTCAAATCTGGTGGACTATTTTTTTTTGACAATGTGCAGGTGCAGAATATAGCAAGTGTGAATCATAGCAATCAATCACATGTCAGTTTCAGTATGACAGCTGCTGTGTACAGTTGCCCCTCTACATTTATGTGATTATTTGTCGCAATTTATTATAATTTTCATTTAATACAATGTCTAAAAGGAAACATTTTGCGCTCAATATATATCGATGAAAGTAGAGTTACTTATGAGACTTGATAAAGAAACAGAAGGAACAGATACTTAACTTATATGGTGACAGTGATGTGCCTAAATTAATAGAAAACAAAAAACTTGACACCAGAGTGTAGACATGGACAGTGTTGCTTGAATGGATTAGGCAGCGTCAGAGTGAAAAGTTTCCACTTGATCGTTCCATTATAATGGCCCAAGCTAAACTTTTTCACAACTCTATGTGAATATTCATCTGGGTGGTTCAACAGATTTAAACAAAGGCATGGCATTTGCAAGCTGAAGGGTCATGGAGAAAAGGCTTCTGCAGAAGATGCTGCAGAGGTGGATTTAGATGAATTTGCCAAGTTGGTTTCTGATGAGGGTCTGTCAGCAGAACATGTGTACAATGAAGATGAAACTTCTTTATTCTGATGTTACATAACAAGGAAATTGTATGTAACACAAGATGAGTCAGCACCAGCAGGATATAAGAATTCCAGGGAATGGCTTATGATTCTTGCATGTTTCAACACAGCTGGCACCCACAAGTGCAAATTACTCACTGTTGGGAAAAGTCAGAATCCTATGGCATTTAAGGGAGTCAGATTTGCCTTATAAATCACAGGTGTTTCCTGTGATTTATAAGGCAAATAAGAGAGCTTGGATTACAACACAGATTTTTACCAATTGGTTTCTAAAGAACATTGTGCCTGACACCAGGGGTCATTGTAAATCTGTGGGGCTGCAAAATTATTTTAGTGCTTGATAACTGTTCTGCACACCCTCCTGCTAAATTCTATTCAAGGACAATGTATGTGCTGTTTACTTGCATCCCAAATGTATTAAGCCCAGGTACAGGGATGTATTTCTGCGGAAAATGCTAGACACTTGCAACAAAAGTACAGGGATAAAAGAAATTCAGAAAGCACTTAATATTAAAGACACACTTTGGAGTGCAGCAAAGTCTTGGGACAATGTACCCAAGGTTATTTTCATAAACGGTTGGCATAAACTACGGCCATCTAACTTATTTCTTGACGGTGATGATGATGAACCTGGTTTTTGTATGTCTGGTTAGGAAGAAATAGTGAAGAATTTATTGGAATAATCAAAAGGTTTTTGTCATTTGAAAGAGCCAAGTCACTTGATGAAGGGGCTATACAAGAGTGTACAAATAATGATGGTGATGCTCTAGTTGTGCTCCAACTCACTGATAGTGAAATTGTAGATATGATAATGACAGTGCACTGAAAGGAGATGAGAAAGTGTCTATAGATGAATGGAGCAAAAGAGCTTCATCAGTGAGCAGCATATAATGTGGATGTATAAAATTCAAGAGGTTTTCATTAAAGAAAAACCAAAGTATAAGAAACAACAGAATCTGCAGGACATATTTCCAAAGATCAATCAGAAACTTTCAAGTGAAGGTCAGCCTCAACCTTCAACCTCCAATATGCTTCTTCTCTTCCTGTACCTGACATGCTAGAGGTTGAACTGTCTTCAGATGAAGATTAGTGGATTAATATTGATTAAACAGACCCTCCTTTAGAAGTGTATTAAGTTGTATCTGTTAAATACAATTTCTTTCTTTACTTTTCATTGTTCATTTTATATTTTAAGTATATATTAAGCCTTGGTCCAGAAAACCGCAATATCCAGAAATCTGGATCACCTCTGGCCCAAGCTTGCTGGATAAATGGTCCAATACTAAATTACTAAAAAGGAAGAACATTTTACTATGGGTTAGAAAAATAAAAATAAATTTACGCTGAAATACAAAGGTTAATTAATATGTACATACAAAATAATTGATATTTCCGTCCACTCACATTTTTTTTTTTTTTTTTGGTTGTAAAATTTAAAACAGTAAAAAAGATAAGCAATCAATAACAAAGAACAAGGCATGCACAAATGCAACTAAAACAATGCATGTAAGTGACATATAGAGTAGCAAGTTTATGAAGCTTAAAAAAATAGGAATGAAGAGAAGATTCTGAAAATTTATGCTTTTTTATATCATTGAATAGTATGGCAGGGGAAACACATTTCACCATAATAACGTAAAAATCCGCAGAATTCCAGCTATCAGTATTACTGCAAATGCAATAAGATCGAGTTTACTACCCGTTTATAATAGATTGCACTAACAGAAAAGCCCAATAAACTGTAAACTGCAAATTGTTTTTGTTTTATGGTAGTGATCTCCAGAAATGTTCTTTAGAAAAATAACACAAAGGTATATTCATAATTGAATCTTATAACTGAACATATGATAACAATGAACGTTTAGTGCATTTTAATGATTTGAAATCTGATTCTATATAGTGGCTAATAACCAGTGATCATGTTAACCGGCGCCTGCTTATTTCGATTTATGATGTGCTTAAAACTGTTTTAGACTGGACCACGTGGTCCTTCCTCTCAGTCAATAGTAGCGTTTGTAAAAGTGTTGGCCATGTGTTTTGTTTTTGCATCGTTTAGTTGAAGTAATTTTTTTGTATTGTGCTTATTTGACATAAATTTACTGTATTGAACTCGTATATGTACAACATTGTGTAAACTGATAAATAATGTTTTAGAGAGATAAATAGCTTAGTTAGCAAAAATTTCAACCTCTGAGGTCTTGGAACCAATTAATATTGTAAAGCAGCAGTCTACTGTATTTGCTTTGTGGATATGACTCTTTCTTCATCTGCAGGTCTTGTTCTAGAGGCAGCTGAGTTGCTACTTGATTTATATCTAAGTGAAATGTTAGTAAAAAAAAAAAAAAAAAAGTCTGCTCCTCTTTCAATGTTTTAAAGCACTTTACAATGAGGTAAAGCAAAAAGTGTTTTCCTGCCCTTATTATTGCATACTTTCCTCCAAACACAAGTCTTGAAAAGTATATAATGAATTAATATTATGAATTATTTATTCCTTTAACATAAAAGTTCCTATGCCACTTGTCCGTGGAGAGTAATTTTCCTTTGCTTCTTATGAATGAACTGTGGAAATTAAATGATAGTAGTCAATTCATGGCTCTTAACCTATCTCAAATTATTACCTTTTCCCACCAGCAATATTCAAACTCTCTTTCTATTCACTACCATTAATGTATTTAATCCTGTTGTCAATGATATTTCCTCTGATTCAAAGTATTGTTTCATTTAGGTTTTGGTATTAAAAATATTCACTCTTCTTTCTCTCAGATATCTAAGAAGCTCTCTATGCAAGAAGCTTTCCCCTCCAGAAATTTCAGACCGTAAAAACGTCACTGTCAGCTCGGAAATCTCTTTCTCGTTCCTAGCCTCTCCTGGGTATCTAATTAACTCAGAAATAGTAATGGCATCAACGACCTTCCATTGAACAACACCTCTTGTACTGACATGTTTCCTGTCTTTATATTAAAATTTGCTGGCCCTTTCGTCCACACATCATTTACTGATAACCTCAACAAAATTTTGGAACAGATATAATTTCCTATCTACTGAAATCAATACATCATCTTTTCTGGAAGAAAAGTCCTGACTCCTACACAATCAAAATAAATAATTTGAGACCTATCTCCATCTTGTCCTCCCTGCCAGAACTTCAGAAAATTCTTCTTCCTGCTTAACCTCTCAAATCTTTTCCTTTAACTCTGATTAGGTTTATCTCAGCATATAATGCCTTTTTTACATAAATCAAATAAAAAAGACATCACTACAACTTCCAATTTACTTTATACTACTTGACCCACTACTTCTGAAACTGACAGTAATTCTCAGCTGGACTTTTTCATGTGTTTACTGCTTTTGGCACAGTGTCAGTTTTTAAACATTTATTCATTTTCTTCGGGGAAATACCTTTGGTTAAACGGTATCAGCAAGAATGCCTTGTGATGAGGATATATACACTATCAGCTCTGCTTTTCTCTTCTTTAATCCTTCCACTAATTCAGAAGAACCTCCCAGTAATTGCTCACACAATGATTTAAAGATTTGGCCCTTTTTTTTAATTTTTTTTTTTCCCATTCTCTGGAAGAAGCAAGGGCAAATAATGTTTCTTTAAATGAAATTTTGATATCATTTGTGATGTCCTCCTTTTTCTGTTTTAATCTATATCCTCAAAAATCTGCTCATCTCTCAATAACTAGGAAACCTTTTCCACTTCAGTTCCTGTCACTGGCAATACAGTAATTCAAAAGATGACAGTACATGTGATCTCCATAATTATTTTTATTCTAAACTCATCTAAATTTAATTTAATTTTCATGCCTTTTTAATAAAATAATTAATTATAATTCTATTAACAATTTATACTTATTTTATTAATAAACTTCACACCTCTGATTGAACCATAATAGTGAAGTGCATAAAACTGACCTCCATCTAACAATGCTTTATGGCTCACTCATTTGGAGTGGTGCTACAAAAATCCATCCATTCTCTTCTCCTATTTTGAGAAATCAATATTCTAAAATGAGTAAATATTAAAGCTGGTAATTTTACTTGGTCTAGTTTAGAAAAACATACAACTCTCCTAACTAAATGTCTAAACTGGATGTCAGATGAACTAATGAGACATATGGCAGAGAAGAAAAATGCATGGGATACATACAAACTAATACGTGACACAGAAGCCTATGATAGATACAAGTTGATCTGTAACCAAGTTACAAAGGTGGTTAGGCAGGCGAAGGCAGATTACGAGAAATCTTTGGCAAGGGATGTGCAAAGAAAAACAGCAAAGAGTTCTTTACTTATGTAAACTCTAGAAGGAAGGGGATGAATCAGATTGGACCACTTGATATCGATGGGTCAACTGTTGATGATCCTGCTCAGGTAACTAACAAACTAAATGAATATTTTGCATCGACATTCATACATGAGGAGTTATTCAGCGAGGGGAATGCCAGAGGTGTATTCAACTCTGGCAGTAAGCTAGAGAATCTTGTAATAACTGAGAGTAAAGTGGAAGAGAAATTGTTGAAGATAAATACAAGAAAGGCACCTGGGGTGGATGGGATCTATACAGTTATATTAAAGGAGGCAACAAAGGAAGTAAGCAAACCCTTAGCCATAATTATGAGAGCTTCCTTGGACTCAGGGGAAGTACCCATGGACTGGAGATGTGCAAATGTGACCCCAATTCACAAAGGAGGATCAAAGGGTGACACAAGTAATTATAGACCTGTTAGTTTAACTTCTGTTCCCAGAAAATTAATGGAGGCACTGGTTAAAGAAGCACTGCAGGATCATCTAGACAAGACTTCAGTTATAGCTCAGACAGAGCATGGTTTTGTTAAGGGAAAGTCTTGCCTGACCAATTTGATTGGATACTATGATGCAGTCACAAAAGAACTGGATGCAGGGAATAACTTTGATATTATATACTTGGATCTTAGAAAGGCTTTTGATACTGGTGCACAAATTGGAGCAGTGTGGCATTGGAGGCAAATTGCTGCTATGGATAAAGGGGTGGCTGTGAGGGAGAAGACAGAGAGTGGTAATCAATGGACACTGCTCATCGTGCACTAATGTTATTAGTGGAGTCCCTCAGGGTTCAGTGTTGGGTCCATTATTGTTTTCTGTATTTATAAATGATATTGATGATGGTATATCAAGCTTAATGTCCAAGTTTGCAGACGATACGAAGGTTGGCAGGGTTGTCAAGGACACTACTGACACTATGCTACTGCAACAGGATCTGGAAAGGTTGAGCAGATGGGGTGAGAGGTGGCAAATGAAGTTTAACATTGACAAATGTAAAGTACTGCATATGGGAAACAGCAACCCCAGAGCAACGTATCAACTCTGTGGTACTATACTGACAGTGGTAGAGAATGAAAAAGGACCTGGGGGTAATTGTGCAGGTGGATATGAAGTTCTCTGAACAGTGCAGACGGGCTGCAAGAGTAGCTCATGGTGTCTTATCAATGATATACAGGAATTTTTCTAGCAGGGATAAGGAGGTAATTATTCCCTTGTATAAGGCAATGGTCAGGCCGCACCTTGAGTACTGTATACAGGTCTGGAGGCCTCATTTCAAGAAGGATGTAGAGATGCTGGAACGAGTACAGAGAAGGGCAACAAGATTAGTGAATGGAACAAAGGGATGCTCTTACGAAGAAAGGCTTAAGTTTTGCAAATTACAGTGTCTGGAGACTAGGCACCGGCGAGGTGATCTGATAGAGGTGTATAAAGCCTTGAATGGTTTGAGCATGCTCAATGCCGATGGGATTCTTCCTCTTGCTCAGAACCTGAGAGGGCATAAATTCAGATTGAGGAATGACAGATGTAGGATAGACGTGAGGAAATTTGCCTTTAGCCAGCGGGTGGTTGGTTGGTGGAACAGACTTCCATCCCTTGTCGTGGAAGTTGATAGCCTAAATAAGTTTAAGGCTCAGCTGGACAGGTATTTCGAACGAACAGAGGGGTGAAGTGGAAGTGGTTATTTTTTATTTATTTATTTATTTTTTCGGCTGATGCTGCATAAGCTTGCTTTCTTGCATCAAATGCCTCTACTAATGCTAATGCTAAACTCCTATTTCCAAACTGGTCTTCTCTAAAATGTATATTCAGTTCTTTCACTACTCTCTATTGGGATAACATTGATATGAAAATCTCTCATAAAAATTCTAAACATGATATTCTCTATATGCATTAAAAACAGAATAAAAACTCTTGGAGACATTTCATCACACCCGATATTGAAGCTGTATACGATAAGAAAACAAACATGTGCTTGTTTGTAAATGATACACATCATTCATCAATAATAACTTGTACAACTCTAAATATTTTTTTATTTTCATTTTCTGCCTGCTCAGTATGATATTTAAATCACTATTCATCTATTAGGGGTGAACAGGATACATAATCTGCATAGCAGATATAAGTGGACTAACAGACTGAAGGAAGACACCAGTGTCGTATCCATTCATCAAACTCAAACTGAATTTTTCTTTGTTTATGTATTAAACTTCCTTTGCCTATAAACCTGTATGAAAGTGTATATTTGTATGTATAGTCTGTTTTCACAATGAATAATCATGCATTAAGATACATATTTGTTTTCCTTTTAGTTTAAGTGCATTTGCATATATAATAATTGAATATATATTAAGTTTAATATATATATTTTAAGTTTAATACATACATACATACATATATATATATATATATATATATATTAAACTCCCAGCCATATGGCAAGCCAAATATATGACAAATAGAAAGTAAAGCAGTGTGTAATTACTGCAACAAATGGGGGGGGGGAATAAATCAAGATAATGGGTGCTACAGAAGGAATGCACTTAAGAAAGAATACCAAATAATATAGATTCCAACTGATTCAAATTTAGCAGTGCCTCCTCAATGGCATCAGGTTCAAATTACATGAAATATGACACTAACAGAGATGGAAACTAGCCACAACAATACAACAAACAGGGTGAAACGAAATAAAATATAATAGCCCTAGCATTATTCTTCATCTTGTCATAACGTTACAAGGCCAACAATAGCTGGGGAAACAAATCAATGCATCACTAACCTGAGAGATACACTAATCATGGCCAATGAAATAGATGAATAATGAATGCAGGCCCTTATGTAGTGAAAAATTATATTACAACAGATCAGAGTGACTCAAACAGCAACACCATACCACTAACACAAAGTATCAATTAAATAAGAGTACATACAAAAGATATTAGACATAAAAGACCCAACATCAAAGACATACAAAAACACTGAGAGAAATATATAGACAATGAGTAATAATTTTTTACTAAAGGAAACAGTTAGCAAAATTGAAACTCAAAGACTGCGACTAGCTTGAAACTGCAATAAATAAAGCATCCAAACCATTTCAAAAAAGAAACAACAGGAAACAATCAAAAATATCAGACTACACTAGAAATATGAGGTTAGAGGGAAAGACCATTGTGGTGAAAGGGTGTACCTGGTCAGCAATTATGTTTATGTAGGTAGTAGACATCAGAGTGCCCAGCATATGATTGGACCCAGGGAATCCCATCAGAACATCACCCAAAGCATGACACATCCGCCACCGGCCTGTTTTCATCAAAAGGTGCCATCACTTCCCCAGGTAAACGCATGCCTACTCGGCTGTCAACAGGGTGCAACAGGAAATGTGATTCATCAGACCAAACGACCTTCTTCCAATCACTCAAGGTCCAGTTTTGATGCTCATGTGCCCACTGTAGGCACTGTCACCAGTGAACCGTGTTAGCATGGGAACTTGGAACAGCCTGCGGTAAGGCAGCCCCATTTTCAGTGGGGTTTGATGTACCGTGTGTTGCGACACATTACTCCCATCACCAGCATTCCAATTACTGGCCAGTTGCACCACAGTTGCCCTTCTTTTGCCATGTAACATCTGGGAGAGCCTTTGCTCACCTCAAGCATCGATGAGAGATGGTCGTCCAACACCTCGCCGGCGGTTAATGGGTTTCTCCTGCTCGGACAAGTTTCGGTAGGTACTAACCATGGCTGACTGTGAGTATCTCACCAGCTGTGCCGTTCCGGACATGCTTCGACCCAGTTGTCTGGCCATTACAGTTTGGCCTTTGTCAAATTCACTTAAGTCTGCTGCCTTTCCCATCTGAAGAACAACACTTATTAACAGAGATCAGTATCAGGTGTTTTTTATACTGTGTCCCGACCTGTGCCGCAGTTCACCTGCAGTTGCTTAGATTTGCATAACGACTCGCTGGTAATAATGTTCTGGCTCATCGGTGTAAATAATTACAGACAAATAAGTCTGATACCACAATTACAAAATATTCATTATAATCATCCAAAACAGATTCTCCAATCAACTTGATGAGAACCAACAGTAATATCAAGCAGGATTCAGGAAAAACTTCTCAACTATCTCCACACCATTAATCAGGTCATCAAAAAATATCAAGTATATAACCTACCACTCTAAATAGCTTTCATAGACTACCAAAAGGCATTTGACTCAATTGAACACCAACCTCTTATGAGAGATTTTCAAAAACCAGGAAAAGAAGACCAAGAACATCAGACTACTTCAAAATATCTATAGCAACAACAACGCAGCCATCAAGCTACAGAACAGGACCTAAATTTAAAACAAAGGGGAGTAAAACAAGGTTACCCAATGGCACCAAAGTTCTTCACTTCAGTACTAGATATGGTATTCAGAAAACTAGACTGGAGTGATATCGGAATAAACATCTTACCAAACTCTGTTTTGCAGATAACATAGCCCTCTTCTCTACAAGCTGTTCACAATTGGAATGAATGATCAAAGATCTAAACCTAAAAAGCAAAGAAATTGACCTAAACATTAACTATAAAGAAACATCAGATTCAAGACACAACGATGAAGAGCAGTTCAAATATCTAGGCTATATAATATTCTCCAATAATAGAATATACAAAGAAAAAGAATCTGGAATCAACAACTCTTGGAGAAGTTATTGGAGAATGAAAGAATGGATGAAAGGAGATTTCCTTAAAACGAAAGGTATACAACATTACCATACTACCCACTCTAACATATGCAGCCCAAACATGGTCTTTCACAGCAAAACAAGTAAACAAACTTAGAACATGTCAACGAGCAATGGAAAGAAGTATGCTGGGTATAATCAAAAAAGACAGACTAAATTCTACTTCTATTAGACAAAAAACTAAAATCAATGATGCCATCAAGATATCCAAGTCCTTAAATTGAAAATGGGCAGGTTATCTCATCAGGAAACAAGAGGACTCGTGGGGTAAGCTCACAGAGAACGAAAAAGACAGAAAACCAGGTGGAGAGATGAGTTAACATCTCTCCACCTGGATAGACTGGCCCCACACGGATAAGACTGGCATTTAACTGAGAAGAATGGAGAAAGTTGGGAGAGGCTTTTTCCCAGCAATAAGATTCTACAGGCTAACACAACAACATACAAAAGAAACTGAACTACAGATGGCATTATGAGCAATGCATTAACATGTGAATTAAAAAAAGAAGAGGAAAAGAAAATAAGAAAACACATTTCCTATAAGTAAAATGCTTTGCCACTTCATACATTAGATCAGACCCAAACCTTTTTAGTCACAGAACACTTTTCATTTCACAACACATTCACAGAACACTTAGGACACATAAGTTTAGCAGGAGCCAAAGAACTGTTTTGCTAATATTTTATTACATACAACGTACTATGCATCAAGAGCACCTTTATTTCTAACACAGGTAAAGCCGAAATTCAAATAATTGTCATTATACTTTCGTTTTGCTCTTTTATTAGTTGGTTTCTGTTTTTTCTCTTCGGATTTTTGGGGAACAAAAGGCTGAGATTATTCATCCTTACTTTGAAATGCGTCAATATTGTGTTTGTTTTCATCGACCACAGCTGCACCACTAGAAATACTTTGCTTCTCATTTTAAAGTTCCTTTTTTCAACCACAAATCCATGGTCACATATTTTAATAATATTTCGAAATACTAATAATTATCAAAAAAAAATTTATACAACGAAGCAAGTTTAGTTATGATATCGGTTCGCTTCCTCCTATCCTTTAACCCATGTACTCCAAGCTAAATTGCATATGAATGGCATACTAGATCACCACATTGCTACTTTTTCATAGGTGTCATTACCTCTATGCAGTGTAGTACCCAGGTTTTTCCTTGAGGAGGAGGAGGAGAGCAAAGGTGACAAAATAGGCACTTTAACTGCCTGTTTGTAATATGGTCTATTTACCTGTCAAGAAATTGTGCAGCCTTCCATAGGTGCCATTTAAGGCAAAAATGTTGCAGGGGGGAGCAAATGCTGCCCCCTGCACACCCCTTGGTATGCTACTGCTTCTACACATACTTCTCTATGCAAAGCCTGCCAAAATAAAGTGATCCGCGATCTATTTGATTATTACTCTATGCCAATATATTAATAACCAAAAAAAAAATTTATGTTAAATATCATAATGATACAAAAGTAGTGTACGCTATAAATAATAATAATAAATGATACAAAAATAATAATAAAAAATTATTATTATTTTTTTTCAATTATGAATTACAGTTTTTTGCAGAACACTTGTTCACATCTCACAGGACACCAGTGTTCCGCGGAACACAGTTTGGGAAATGCTGCATTACATAATGTGAATTATTTCATCATATTAGTTCATCTAGAAACCGGTTTTTCAAGAGTTTCCCATGAACATTGCTACTTGCAGAAGAGTCTAAGCTACAGCAGTCTAGCTAATGAGCAGAGTTATGAGGGATAGAGCCCATAATATAGGGCAGAGTTCTCTTAATAGGGAAGATCTCTTTTAATATTGCTCAAGTAAAGTTTAAGATATTTGTTTTTTAAGATGATAATGGATGAGCAACAACCATAACGATTCTATGCTAACATGACTGCAACTGCTTTGACTAAAGAATTAGCTGCTATATTTCCTAAATTTAATAAGGCTAGCTGGTTTCAACAAGATGGCGTGACATCTCATACTGCCGGAGTGTCAATGGGCATTGTACAACTTCTTTTTCATAATATCATCTCCAGGAATTGTGGCATTTCTTGAGCTTCAAGGTGCTCAGTCTGTCAGCATGTGACATTTTTTAAAGGGGCACTTAAAAAGCAAGATGTACTCTCATCACCCACACAATATTGAACAACTGAAAGAAAGAATTCGTATAGAAATTGCCGAAATTCCTTTGGAAACGTTACATCACTTCAGGAGAAACATGCATGGAAGATTAGAAGATTGCCTGCACAGAGACAGAGATCACATTGAAGATACTGTATTATCTTCAAAAAATAAACAGTTAAATAACTGAGACTAAAATTATGCCTCTGACTACAGAAAAATGCTCAAAACAAAATGGTGGAGAGTGTTCCTAGGACATTAGAAGTCCATCTTTATTAGATAAAGGTTTCAGCACACTTTATCAGCTTTCCTATTAATAAAGGTTATTTGTAGATATGCCGGTGTCTGACTATTAATAGTATGACAGGGTATAAAGAACTAAGTGAATTGTTGAACAGTATCCTGAGCCCTACTGCATGATGGAGGAACTTCAGTAGCCATCATCCCTTATGGGAAAACTCCAATTTAGCCAGTAAAAGAAGGCGTTTCAAGAAACTAACTATTAGCCACAATTTAAAAAAAAAATTAAATGATGCAATGCATACACATATATTTCATGACCTGCTGGTTTAAGTATGGCTATAGAACTGGCCAAATGTTCAACAGCAGTCTGCCTTGGACTGGAAGATGTACAATGAACAATTAAACAGCAATCACTATTAAAACATTGATCATCTGTAATGATCAATGTTGTAACAAACACTCCATGCAGACTATACGGAATTTCAAAATAGAAATTTGATGATGCAAACTGGAGACAATATAAAAAAAAAAAAAAAAAAATGACATATCATAACCAGATATTATGTAGAGTCTTATATATGACAGGCATTGCAGCAGAACGTGTCAGAAATCAAACAAAAGCCAGACCCATACTCGCTAGATACATACCCCCCAGGGGTTCACATCTGGAGAGTATGCGCTTGGCACACCCAGGGTTGTGAGCTGGATATCATCATTCTTCTCTTTCTTGGTGATTCCCTTCTACTTCTCTCTCTCTCTCAGGTTAATTCAGAATTTTTTTTTTTTTTTTTTTTTTTTTGCCTGGTGCAGCATAAGCCTTGGGCTTCCTTGCACCATATAGCTAATAATAATAATACTACCACTGGACATAAGCCGAAGCTAAACAGGTCCACCTCCATTGATGGATGATGTCGCAGAGAAATATTAATCATACTGCATCGAGTGTGGTGCAGGATAAATTCACTCACATTCAGGCCTTAGGCAGAGGGGTCGGCTCGAAAAATCAGAAACAGTCTCCCGAGGAAGACAGTGGAGCGAGTGGCGCTGTCCCCCATATGGCTACCACAAGAGAAGGGCAAGACCATCCAGCCCCACCAACTGGAAGTGCTTCCTACGCAACTGTGCTAGTGACCACCCAGGAAGGGAGAAAATGGCAACATATGAAGTGGAGCATAGAAATGAATACGTACATCATGCAAGCATACTACTAAATCATGAAGCTGGAGACCGATATGACAACTTACAGGGTGAGACTACATACCAAGTGGCTGGAACGATTCCCGGATATTCAGGTCAAGGAACAGCAAATAGTAGACCAGAGAAAGACCATCATCATGAAGAACCTGATAGCTCCTGCAACCTTGGAAAAAATCAAGCAGAATGTGAGCGATCAACTACAAAGAACAAAGAATATGGAAACAGAGGAGGAAGAATATACCACCACCAAACCAGAGGAAGAAGAGCAAGAAGAAATACAACCCACAGCAGCTGAAGTGGAAAGAGACGAGATCGTGATATCCAGAATAGGGGACGAGTGGAAGAAGGCCCTAACAGAATTCGAAGGAATGGACCCCACAAAGACTCACGTGATACCGAATAGAACCTCGCGGAGAGTCACAGACCACCTCAATCGGCATATAATACCACATTACCTCGACAGCAATGGTACAACACTGGGGGCCATCCACACAGCCGTGTATTGTGCTGTGGTAGCAGCCACGAGGATTAATGGAAGAGAAGCGAGAGACCAGCAGCAGAAGAACCAAAAACAGAAGGAACAACCAGCTTGGGAAAGAAGATTTCAGCAGAAGATAGAAGAATTAAGAGTCAAGATAGGACAATTGACCCAGTACCAATGGGACAATAGGAGTAACAAATTAATTGGAAAAGTAAAGAGCATCCTCAAAAGAGACAGCGACCACAGCAAACATGAGATAAAAAAATCAGGGAACAGGAGAGTACTTGGACACATTGAAGCAGAACCTCCTTGCACTCAGCAAGAGACTACGCCGATACAAAGAGCTCCCAGAGGAAAATAAACAACAGAATCTTCGATGAGGACAAAAGAGGCTTCTACAGGAATTTTGGAGAAGACGGGAAAGAAGGGTACGGACCATCTGAGAAGATGATGATTGAGGAGTTCAGGGGAAATATATGGAGCAAGGAAGTAAGATATAAGAGCCGAGTCATCTGGATAGAACTAGAAAGCAAGAAAACCAAGGATGTACAAGAAATGAGAGGGTGGGAGATTCGGGATGAAGAAGTAAAACAGACGATCAAGAACTCTCACAACTGGCGAACTCCAGGAATAGATAATGTCCACAACTACTGGTACAAGAAGCTCACTTGCACACACAAGCACCTGGCAGAGCAGTTCACCTGAAAGATAAGGCACCAGAGACAATCCCGAAGTTTCACACAAGGAATCGCATATCTGAAGCCTAAAGACGAAGATGCAAGAAACCTGGCGATACAGAGGCCAATCACCTGCATCCCAACAATGTACAAGATCCTGACCAGCTGCAACGGTTGAGCAAAGGATGCAAGGAGCAATTAACCAGAGATTCCGCAGTTATGGAGCAGGCCTACAAGAAGTGCCGCAACATGTACACAGCCTACATCGTTTACCGCAAGGCCTTCGACTCCGTGCCTCACAGCTGGCTAATAGAGACCTTGAAGATCTACAAAGTCAATCCAATAGTGACAAACTTCCTAGGAGAAATGGTGGTGAAATGGAGTATCACCATTAAGGTCGAAAATATCACAACCAGGTCAATCGCCATCAGAAGAGGAATCTTTCAAGGAGATGCCCTGAGTCCAATGTGGTTCTGTCTAGCACTTAACCCACTATCTACCATGCTCAACAAGTATAGATATATCCTCAAAGAAGGAAGGAAGGAAGAATCTGTACACCCTCACCCAGCTGATGTACATGAATGACATCAAGCTTTGTGAGGGAACCGAGAAGCACCTCCAGCAACTACTCCAGATCACTAAAGAATTCAGCGATGACATTAGGATGGAATTTGGTCTACACAAATGCAAGACAAACGGACTGCACCAGAGAAAATTAGTCAATTGAAACTACCAGCTGCAGAGCTGCAGGTAAAAAGATCGAAGCCATGGCAGAGGGAGAGGCCTACAAATACCTGGGGACGATGCAGGCTCAGCAGTTACAGCACAAGGAAATTAAAGCCTGCCTGACCGAAAAATACCATCAGAGACTCAGAAGTCTGTTGAAAGCAAAGCTGAATGGAGAGAACACAGTTAAAGCCATTAACACTTATGTAGTCCCAGTGCTAACATACTCCTTCAGGGTCATAGATTGATCTAACAACGAGCTGGAAGATATCATGAGAAAGACAAGAACGATGATGACCAAGAGCAGCCAACACCACCCGAAATCTGCCGTGGAGAGACTGACCAATGCCAGGGAAGAAGGAGGAAGGGGCTTGATAGACTTCATTGAGCAACAGAAGACAGCGATAGTTAACCTGAAGGATTATTTCCAGAAACACACAGTAGCACTCCATCAGGCCATAAGGAAGATAGACAAGCGGTAAACCTGACTCAACCTAAGCGAGGAGTACCCCCAAAACAAGGAAGTACAAACAAAGCTAAAAGGATGTGCAGAGAAGACACTCCATGGCAGACAGTACAATCATCTCCATCAAGACCACATCGATAACATTGCTTCCAATGCATGGCTCATGAGTGGGACGCTCTTCCCCTAGGTGCCTCCGTAGCCAGGTGGGAAGGAGCAGCAGTGCATAGCACATGCTTCTTGATTAGACCGGGGTTCGAGCCCGTCACCACCAAATACGGAGGATGCAGAAAGGTCAGGGAATGACCACCGCATATTCCTGGAGCAATATGGCACTAGTTGCTAATGCTCCTAAAAACCAAACAACAACAACAACGCTCTTCCCCGAGACTGAAGGATTCATGCTCGCCATCCAAGACTAGGTAATCAACACCAGGAACTATAGAAAATACATCACCAAGTAGCCCAGAGTGTTTGATGACATATGTCGACGATGCCACCTGGCCTCAGAAACGATCCAACAGATCACCGTGGGATGCAAGGTGATCACCAGACTGAGTACACTCACAGACACAACCAGGTAGCCAGGAAAATACATCAGAAGGTAGCAAGGATATACCAGTTGATCGAAGAAAGTGTATCGTACTACAAGCACGAACCCCGGGCATTACTAGAGACCCAACCCACAAACTGTACTGGGACCGCACCATAATAATGGATAGAACAATCTCGCACAACAGACCAGACATAACCTTGGTGGGCAAGAAGGAATAGGCTACCTATCTGATTGACATAGCAGTACCCAACACTGGCAACCTGCAGAAAACCCATGGGGAAAAAAATCAGGAAGTACACGAACCTAAGACAGGA
Source organism: Mastigoproctus giganteus (assembly GCF_048544385.1). Classification (NCBI taxonomy): domain Eukaryota; kingdom Metazoa; phylum Arthropoda; class Arachnida; order Uropygi; family Thelyphonidae; genus Mastigoproctus; species Mastigoproctus giganteus. The sequence continues at coordinate 122,444,735 of NC_143582.1, forward strand.
GATCAAAGGGATGTGGCATATGCAACAAGTAACGACCATCCCGATCATCGTGTCAACCACAGATATGGTGCCAAAGATCCTAAGCCCAGCAGCAATAAGTCTCCCAACGAACATCTACAAGGAACTCCAGAAAGTTGCAACCCCGAACACTTGTAGGATAGTCAGAGAGTTCCTCGACGAACAGTAACACCAGACATAACAACAAACCACCCTGTGTACTTGTTAGCAATACCAGTCACAAGGTGGAACCCCCAGTCAGGGAGAAATAATAATAATAATAATAATAATAAGATATTTCAGATGTTGGATTGCAGGATATTGATCACTATTGTGTTATATTGGAAACATGTTTTGGTAAAATGTAGACTTTATTTAATGGTCTGTAAGCTATAAAACGAAATTCTACTTAGTCGCTGATAGTCTGTCACCTGCTAATTGTGAATAAGCTAATTTTTTCATACTTAAACAAACCTAATTCTTTCTAAACATTCTAGTAAAGGAAGGAAGAATGCATTAATACAAGTTATTTAGCATTAGTAAATTTCTCCCAGTATTTGTGACGACAGGAAGTAAGCTGCTTAATAAATTTTTACTTCAGTCATCATCCGATATCGTGGGAAATTTTGTTTTGGCAACTATTCTAAAGAAAAAAAAAAAATAAGTTATTTGCAGCCTAATTGAATTAAAATAAGAAATTGAGAAGGTTACATAAATGAAGTTTTTTTTATATTTTAAATTTGCTGTATGAAAAGCTTGTATACTTCTTTAATCAAAAATTAAAGTCAGCAGTTTAGTTATGGAACATTCAACAGAAAGGTATAAAATAAAAAGGATTTAAATTTAAGAAGTAGTTGGAAAGTTATTGGAACAATGATCTTAGTAAAGGATATTTTGAAAGGAAAATAGATATATCTATGACCTAAAGTTCGAATACATTTGAAATTATTTTTTATAAACATGTTTTCTTGTGAAATTATTTATGAGGGCCCGACAAAAAACATTAACTTATTGAAACTAAGGTTAGTGTATCTGTGGCAATAGTGAAAACACTTTTTGGATCTGAAGTGACTGTTTTAAAGGGAAATTTTCTTATTTAGATTTGATTTTTAAAATTCAATTAACTATCATAGTTGGTTGCATCAAATGACACTGATACCTGCATATGAATGCTCTGACGTCAGTGTGTTGAAGCATTCATATGCAGGCACATTTCCTGTTACTGCTCAACACACAACTGCTTGGGAACATGAGAGAAAATATTTATTTTGTATTGTAGTGTTTAGTTGAAAGGTACTCTAATAAAAATGCTGAAAAATATCTGCATACCATAATATTTTGTTATATGTGAGTCTCTGAAACTTGTAAGCCAGTGTTATTTTTGTCATGTTAGTTTTGATGTAAGAACACCCTTCATGTGATGCCCAGGGAGGATTGTTCTTCATATACAATGTAATTTCTTTGATGAGTGACTAATAAATTCACATATATATTTATTTATATACCATATGCAACAATGTGTAAGGTATATAAATGGATATACAGCAATACACCACATAACACTGATAATTGGTACTGAAACTATTCCGTGTTATGTGAAACCGTGCTAATTGAGGTATAATTATAATGGATTTTAGTTGAATGCATTGCAGAGAAACAGTCTATAAACAAATTATAATAAACCTATAAACAATTTGCTCTTGATAGCCAATTAAAAGGTTTTGAAATAAAAAAATATCGCAAAAATTTTTTAATGAAAAGGAAACATCATGAGAGATGAGAAAAAACTTTATTTAGGTATTTCAATAATACTTAAAATTTTTTCTCAGCTTTCAAGTCTTTGTAGCATCAAATTCCATCTTGTAAAATTTGCGTATCTTAATGCTGTGTTCAACATTCGGATCTCCAATCAAAATCACCTCGCAGGCCATGACAACCCCCTGAAAAACTTTCTCCAATTCTTCTGTTGAAAATACTTTTGGTGCCACTTCAGAATTATTTTCCTCTTCTTCATATGCAGTTTGCTCATCAATTTCAAGGACAGTTGCTTGTTTGTTTGCTATTTGGATTTTAGGAGCATTAGAAACTAAGGCCATATTGCTCCGGGGATATGCGGTGGTCATTCCCTGACCTTTCTGCATCCTCTGTATTTGGTGGTCACGGGCTAGAACACCGGTCTAATCAAGAAGCCTGTGCTACACACACTGCTGCTCCTGCCCATCTGGCTACGGAGGCGCCTAAGGAGAGTTTCATCATCTAAGTCACTTGCATGTGAGTCAATGCAGTCACGTACATTAACAGTGTCCGAAGTTCCAAATCCCAAGTCTTTTCCGATCATCACAATGTCTTCGGCAATTGTCTGAACTTGCGATTCAAAACCAGTGAAATCATTTACCAAATGGGGCAAAACATGCTGCCAAACAGAATGCATGTTGTTGGCAGTGCTTTCTAACCAAGATGTGGATGTATTTTTGATCGTATTAAAAGGGTAAAAAATAAATTGTGAAATGAAAAGTTTGAAAAGCTGTCACATCTTCTCGTCAAGATGAAATTAAGAATACTGAACAATGTTGCATGTTGCAGCTGACTGCCTGAGGGAAGCTATTTTCACATGTGCATGTGAGACAATAGAGTTGGCACCGCAGCATACATGTACTGTAACTAGGGTACGGCAATGCAGCATACGTGCAGAGTACGTGTCTAGGCTATTGAATGAGTTTTAATATGTACAGTAAATTTTCCATTTAAACTTAACTGAAAACTGTGTTATAGTGAAACCCGTGCTGTTTGAAGCTGTGCAAAACGAGGTATTGCTGTACATATAGCTTCAATTATCTCTTTAAAGGAGAGGTTTTCTTCAAGGGTGTTATCTCAAAAGAAATAAACTATGCAAATACTTTATACAACAAGATGCATACATTTAACAGACAAGCCTCTCGAGTTCGAGTACGAGGGTAGCCTGTGCGAACGTACATTTCTGCCGTTCCTGGAACAGAGAAGTTTTTTCTGATTTATTTTCTGTTTTATTAGCTTAAATTGTCATATTAACTTATTTTCTAGGGTAGTTTTATATTCTTATTTACGATACTTAGATTAAAGTAATTTAGATAGAGATTTTGTAGGTATTACTTAGTATCGGAAAGGGTATCAAATCCACGTGTTTACAGTTCGTAAATAGCTGCCATTGTTACGCGATACAAAATATCTCGAAATAGATAGCATAAGCTTAATATAGTATAGTATAGTACATAATATTGTCAATTAATCAGATAATTAATCTTGTTGAACTTCATTGTCAATTAAATTGTACTTTTAACTATACATATAATGACTTGGGTTACGTAACATAAATAATTAGTAAAAAATAAATAATTAATACTTAAATTGATACGGAAGTTATATAAAGCGATTTTGTAGATAACACTCGATACTGAAACATAAATATAGCGTTATAACTGTGTTGAGATATAAGTTTAGGGTTTTAATTTTGTATTGAAATTGAAATTTTATTGAAATTAAATCGAAATCATGACTCTGACAAGAGCAGCAAAGCAAAAGGCTCAAGCTAATGGGAGTGCTGTGGCTCAGGGGAGAACTGAGGGGGGGGGGCAGTTGCCCTCTGAATCACAGCCTATTAAAATGCACTACTTGCTTGATCTTTGTGGAGCAGTCAGGTACGGGACATGATACTGCCATGGGGGATACCTTTGTGTGTGCGCGATTCAAGGAGTGTAAGGAAATCAGGCGACAACTCGGCATTGTTATGGGCCTATATGAGAGCTTGAAGGACAGGGTGGATGCCCTCGAAGGATTAAAAGTGAGGGGCCCATCAAGCTCTCAGCTGCCCACACCAATGCCAGAGCTTGCACTTGGTCATCGTGCAACACAGCAGCAGCCCCCAAGGCAGAATGCGCTGGTCCCAAAGGAACTAGTAGTTGTTGGAGACTCTATTGTCAGGGAAACGGGAAACATGCTTTGTAAAAAGGATAGGTGGAACAGGACCAGGGTATGTCTGCCAGGGGCAAAGGTTGATGACGTTGTAGAGCGGATATCATCTTTTAAGGGCACAAAAGGTGATATAGTTGTACACGTTGGCAATAATGATATTAAGAGGAGACCGGCGGAATTACTTAACAAGTACAGGTCACTGTTGAAAAAAAAGCCGTGAATTACGGTTGAATTTGAGAGTGTCTGCAATTCTGCCCAGACACGATAGGAGGGAGTATATGACGAGAGCCATGTCGATCAATTCGGCCATGGAAGGATTGTGCAAGGCTCAAGGGGTAGAATTTTTTTCAGCCTGGTCTGTACTTGTTAACAGGAGAGACTGCTTCTACTAGGATGGGATACACTTAAACAGAAAGAGTGCAAGAATGTTTGCTGATGCTATCGAGGCAGCGTTAGGTGGGTCGGAAAACTGCTAGATTGGGGGGGGGGGATACAAGGACTAATAGATTAACAGTATCCACTGGCAGAAGTGAAAGTGATTCATGCACTGCTTCTATTGGAATGAGGCGCAGCCTGGAAATTAAGATGCAGGATATTTCAGAGACTGCTGGGAATCATTGGGGTACAAGTAAATACATGGGTTGTGTTAGGGTAGCTAAGAAAAAGAACAGGTGCATGTATATTTGCATGTACACCAATGCTAGGAGTTTAGTAAATAAATTTGATGAATTTGAGGTATTGCTCAAAACATCAAAGGCAGATATTGTGGGGATTTCAGAGACGTGGTGTCACACAGATATAAGGAATGCAAAACTGGAATTTGGGGGGTAAAATGTCTATAGGAAGGGAGGAGGGGTTATGCTATTAGTTAAGAAATATATAAAATCCAAGGAAGTGAAGCCAGTCGACATTGCTGGACAGTGCAGTGTCGAGTCAGTTTGGTGTGACATAAGCATTGGGAGATCAAAATTGAGAGTAGGAGTGTGCTATAGGCCTAATGATTCTGATGAGTATAATAAGAAACTGTACGGGGAAATAGAGTGGGCCAGCAAATCAGAGAGTCTTATAATGGGGGATTTTAATTTCCCAGATATTGAGTGGAATTTGGGGGCTGGTCACTCACACACTAGCAAGGCTTTTGTGGATTTATTGGATGATTGTTTTCTACATCAGCATGTTCGGGAGGCAACTAGGGGGAGTAATACTCTTGATTTGATTATCAGTAGTGATTCTTCAAGGAATAAGAATCTGCAGGTAAATGAACCACTAGGTGGCAGTGATCACAGTGTGCTGAAGTGGGAGTTACTCAAAGAGGTAACTACCATTAGGGGTAAAGGGAAGGGTTATTGCTTTCGTAAAGGCAACTACGATGGACTGAGACAGTATTTAAATTCAATACAGTGGGACCAACTGATGATGTTACCAACAGCAAATTCAAAATGGGAAGCATTCAAAGAACTTATCTTGGAAGCCACTAGGCTTTACATACCAACTAAGAAATATTGTTCACGGTTTAGGCCTAAGTGGATGTCAGATGAACTAATGAGACATATGGCAGAGAAGAAAAATGCATGGGATACATACAAATTAACACGTGATACAGAAGCCTATGATAGATACAAGTTGATCTGTAACCAAGTTACAAAGGAGGTTAGGCAGGCGAAGGCAGATTATGAGAAATCTTTGGCAAGGGATGCAAAGAAAAACAGCAAAGAGTTCTTTACTTATGTAAACTCTAGCAGGAAGGGGATGAGTCAGATTGGTCCACTTGATATCGATGGGTTAACTGTTGATGATCCTGCTCAGCAGCTAACAAACTGAATGAATATTTTGCATCAACATTCACACATGAGGAGTTATTCAGCGAGGGGAATGCCAGAGGTGTATTCAACTCTGGCAGTAAGCTAGAGAATCTTGTAATAACTGAGAGTAAAGTGGAGGAGAAATTGTTGAAGATAAATACAAGAACGGCATCTGGGGTGGATGGGATCTATCCAGTTATATTAAAGGAGGAAGGAAAGAAAGTAAGCAAACCCTTATCCATAATTATGAGAGCTTTCTTGATCTCAGAGGAAGTACCCATGGACTGGGGATGTGCAAATGTGACCCCAATTCACAAAGGAGGATCAAAGGGTGACACAAATAATTATAGACCTGTTAGTTTAACTTCTGTTCCCGGAAAATTAATGGAGGCACTGGTTAAAGAAGCACTGAAGGTCATCTAGACAAGACTTCAGTTATAGCTCAGACACAGCATGGTTTTGTTAAGGGGAAGTCTTGCCGGACCAATTTGATTGGATACTATGATGCAGTCACAAAAGAACTGGATGCAGGGAATAACTTTGATATTATATACTTGGATCTTAGAAAGGCTTTTGATACTGTTGCAGATGGAAGACTGCTGCACAAATTGGAGCAGTGTGGCATTGGAGGCAAATTGCTGCTATGGATAAAGGGGTGGTTGAGGGGGAGAAGACAGAGAGTAGTAATCAATGGACACTGCTCATCGTGGACTAATGTTATTAGTGGAGTCCCTCAGGGTTCAGTGTTGGGTCCATTATTGTTTTCTGTATTTATAAATGATATTGATGATGGTATATCAAGCTTAATGTCCAAGTTTGCAGACGATACGAAGGTTGGCAGGGTTGCAAGGACACTACTGACACTATGCTACTGCAACAGGATCTGGAAAGGTTGAGCAGATGGGGTGAGAGGTGGCAAATGAAGTTTAACATTGACAAATGTAAAGTACTACATATGGGAAACAGCAACCCCGTATCAACTCTGTGGTACTACACTGACAGTGGTAGAGTATGAAAGGGACCTGGGGGTGGTTGTGCAGGCAGATATGCAGCTTTCTGAGAAGTGCAGACGGGCTGCAAGAATAGCTCATGGTGTATTGTCGATGATATATAGGAATTTTTCTAGCAGGGATAAGGAGGTGATTATTCCATTGTATAAGGCAATGGTCAGACCACACTTAGAGTACTGTATACAGGTCTGGAGGCCTCATTTCAAGAAGGATGTAGAGGTGCTGGAACGAGTACAGAGAAGGGCAACAAGATTAGTGAATGGAACAAAGGGATGCTCTTATGAAGAAAGGCTTAAGTTTTGCAAATTACAATGTCTGGAGACTAGGCACCGGTGAGGTGATCTGATAGAGGTGTATAAAGCCTTGAATGGTTTGAGCATGCTCAATGCTGATGGGATTCTTCCTCTTGCTCAGAATAATCACCTGAGAGGGCATAAATTAAAATTGAGACAGATGTAGGATAGATGTGAGGAAATTGGCCTTTAGCCTTGCTTTAGGTGGTTGGTTGGTGGAATAGACTTCCATCCCTTGTCGTGGAAGTTGATAGCCTAAATAAGTTTAAGGCTCAGCTGGACAGGTATTTCGAACGAACAGAGGGGTGAAGTGGAAGTGGTTATTTTTTATTTATTTGTTTTTTTTTTTTTTTTTTTTGGCTGATGCTGCATAAGCTTGCTTTCTTGTATCAAATGCCTCTACTAATGCTAATGCTAAGACTACATTACAAACGTTTATAGGGTTCTTGTAATGACCTGGTCAGGGTCAAGGTCGTAAACCTTGAACCTGACAAAGGACAAGGTACAGAGTAAAAACAGGTTCATGTGTACTTGCTTTTATACTTAAGCTAGAGAATAGTGAATAAATTTCATAAATTTGAAGTACTAGCAAAGTCAACAAAAGGAGCCATTGTGGAGATATAGATGGATTGTGTCAGGTATAAGGAGGTTCCGAAATTATTTGGATATGGGAAATACAATGTGTACTTCCCATATCCCAGGAAGGAAGAACAAAACAGGAGAGGAGAGTAGGAGAGGAGGGTTATGCTCTCAGTTAAGAAGCACATAATATCAAAGGCAGTGCATTCGGTGGACATGTGTGGCCAGGCACTGTTCTGTACATTTGGTTTGGAGGCATTAGCACTGAAAAACAAAAATGAGAGTAGAAGTTGTTATAGACATGATGACTCTGATGAGTGCAAGACACAACTGTACAGAGAAATATAGTGGGCCAGTAAATCAAAATGTCTTATAATAGAGTATTTTGACTGGAACTTATGAATTGGTCACTCACACACTAGCAAGGATTTGTGGATTTATTGGATACTACATGTGTACAGAGAAATATAGTGGGCCAGTAAATCAGAATGTCTTATAATAGAGTATTTTGACTGGAACTTATGGATTGGTCACTCACACACTAGCAAGGATTTGTGGATTTATTGGATGACTGTTTTCTGCAGCAGCTTGTTAAGGAAAAGGGAAGAGTTCTTACTTTCGTAAAGGTTACCACCACGGTCTAAGAGTTTTCAAATTCTATACAGTGGGTCCAACTGATGATGTTAATCATCAGATTAACATCATCAGTTGGACGATGATGTTAATCATCAGATTTCTAAATGGGAAGCATTCAAGGAGTTAATCATGAAAGCTATTATGCCTTTCATACCAAGTAAGAAATACTGTTCAAAGTTTAGGAAAAAATGATATATTAGATAGACTAAAGAGACTCGTGACAGAGAATGCATATAAATTATCAGGCGATACAGAAGCTTATGGTATATATTGGCTAGTCTGTAATCAAGTCACAAAGGAGGATAGGCAATCTAAAGCAGATTATGAGAAATCTTTGGTAAAGGATACAAAGAAAAACGGCAAAGGAATCTTTACTTTCATAAGCTGCAGAAGGCAGGGGATAAATCAGATTTGACCACCAAATTCTAATAGGAAGCTAAATGATTTTGTAAAAACCTGGAGGAAAATGGAAGAGAAATTGTTTAATTAAAACATAAGAAAGGGACCCGGGGTGGTTAGGTTCTATCTAATTATATTAAGAAAAGCAACAAAGGAAGTAAGCAAACCCTCAGCCTTAATTATGAAATCATCCTTAGATTCAGGGAAGGTCCTCATGGACAGATGCGTAAACGTATCCCCAATTCACAAAGGAGATCAAAGGGTGATAAGAGTAATTATAGACTTGTTAGTTTAACTTCTGTTCCAGGGAAAAATAATGGAGTCACTGGTTAAAGAAGTAATGTAGGGTCATCTAGACAAGACTGTAGTTATAGTTCAGACATAGCATGGGTTCGATAGGGGGAAATCTTGTCTGACAAATTTGACTGGAATGATGTGGTCACAAAGGAACTGGATTAAAAAAATAATTTTGATATCATATACTTGGATTTTAGGAAAGTTGATACTGTTGCTCATGGGAGACTACTAAACAAATTGGAGCAGTGTGGCATTAAGGGCAAGTAGCTGATAGGGATAAAGGATTGATTGAGTTTAGTGTTGAGCCTATTGCAGTTTTCTATATTTATCAATGATATTGATGAAGGTATAGCAGGCTTAATGTCCAGGTTTGCAGACGATAAGAACATTTGGTATGGTTGCTATTGACAGTAAGGACGGTACGCTACGGGAATCTAGAAAAGTTAAGCAATGGGCAGAGATGTGGCAATTTTAACAATGACAAAAGCGAGGTACTGAATGTGGGTAGCAGTAACTGTAGATTAACTTACCAACTGTGCACTGCACTCAGGGTAGTGGAGAAGGAAGAAGAAGACTGGTTAATTGTGCAGTCAGATATAAAGTATATAATATGCAGGAATTTTGATAGTTATATAAGGCAATGATAAAGCCACAGTGGGTGCTGCATACAGGTCTGGAAGCCCCATTTTAGGAAGAATGTAGAGCTGCTGGAATGAGTACAGAGAAGGGCAACGAGATTGGTTGATGACTGGGGTGCAAGAAGGTTTCAAGAAAGGTTTCAGTTCTGCAAACTTCAAGGTCTGGAGAGTGGATGAGGTGATCTGCCTGAGGTGTTTAAGGTTATGAATGGTTTGAGAAAGCTCAATGCTCATGGGATTCTTCCTCTTGCTCAGATTACATGCTCAAGGGGGCATAAATTCAAATCAAGGAAGGAATTGAAAAATAGATATGTAGAAATTTTCGGCAAGTGGTTTATTGCTGGAACAGATTTCCATTTAAATTGAGAGCTTAAATAAATTCAAGGAAAAATTAAGAATACCTTATGGAGGAAATGGATAGGTGAAAGGGGAATTTTTTTTTTGCCTGAGGCGGTATAATTTTGCTTTCTTGCATCATATGCTAATGCTAAATTGGCATTATCAAATCAGTATTAAGTGCTTTTTTGAAGGAATTCCACATGCTTTCAGGTTGTTCACCCTGTAAAGTCACCTTCCAATGCCGGCAGTGAGAGCTGTCAGAATTGGAAGAAATTTTTGATCTTTCGATCTGGTAATGTTTTTTATAATAATAGTTCAACACAATGGAATAGGTTGAAATCACTCTGAGTTATACTATATGGAGCAATTGGCCAGTTTTTCAGAGCCATCACTACCTCTTTCCTCTCCCCTACCCATGCAGTTTCACTAACAAAGTCTGGTGTTTTAGTCCTTCTGTAACCATTTCTGTTTTTTATGTCACTATTGAGAAATGCATATCTCAACAATGTACTTGCACGATCAGCACAACTAGACAAATATTATGTTCTATGATAACTGCAAATAAACATTTCTCACAAATGATATCATATCACCATGAAATGTGACATCAATTTTTGAATTTTTCTTTGTACTGCATGCTGTCAATTTGCATATTTTTTTGCAAATATCTGATTACATCCCATTTTCTGCTGCTCGAAATTGAGAAATAACTTGTGTATGGTACACAAGGCTTATTGTCTTAATTTATATTTTACAATCCACGGAATCCACCCTTGAAATATCAGAAATAATCGATTTCACCATAATGCTCATCATAACCTCAAAAGGCATTACTCATACTGCGTGGTGGAAGAGTCCTTTCCTATTGGGCATGTGATCATCATATACAAAACTACAATCACATGGATGAAATTTGTGAAACCAAGACTACAATGCATGGTATGGTGCCACCAACTACGTGAACATTGTGAACTACAATTCCGAAAACAAATGCATCTTATCCTACAAAATATTCAAATATCTCAGAATAAAATCCACATATATGAGGGCTGTTCCGAAAATACCCAGACTGGCAACACTGCTTCATTGCTATGGAAACAAGTGATGAGTTTGCACTCTAGGAATGTTCCCCCAATTTTCTTAATTTGTGCAAGCGTATTATGTAGTATTCATTTTTGTGTTTGTTATAGCAGTTTATGTTGGGGAATGAGAAAGATATTTCATTAATTATTAGACAAAGAAACGCAACTGAATTTTGTCTAAAGTTAAGGAAAAGTGGTTTTTGAATAAAATAATCACATATGACGAGTCCTGGATCCAACATTTTGATCCTAAGTCCAAAAAGCAGTCAAGCATAAGCAAACACCACAATTCACCACCTTCATAAAAACTGAGTTTTTGGTTCATCAAAAAAAAAAAAAAAAAATCCCGATGTTGAGTTCTTGAGAAACAAACTGTAAATGGAGAAAATTATGCTAACTTGTTATGAGTTCACCTCAGCAGGGCTGGCCTCAGGCCGATGGGCCCTGAGCTTGGCAGAAAAATTAAAATTAAACAAAAAAAGAAATAAATAAAAATAAAAAAGAGAAGGAAAAGGTTTTTTTTTTTTTTTTTTCAAAGTTAAAGGGCTCCTGTGAAACCCAAAACAATGACTTTTTTACATATGTTTAGAAAATATGATCAGCATTTTATTAATGAGTATAAAGGACACAGATAAAAATAATGTTTTTATTATGATTTATTTAATTTTTAATTCATAATATGTGAACAGCAAAGTCTGTATAATTTATAAAGGTGTGGAAATTTTGGCCATTATCTAGGTAATTATCTCAAGGCCAGTTTTTACATATCCCTTGAAATATCAAAAGTAATTAATTTTCACACATGTATACCCCACTTTAGATATGGGCCAGACATAAGGTGGGGTATACATGTATGAAAATTAATTACTTTTGTCTGGCACTCACAGTATGCATCGCTATAAAGTTGTATTGTAACATTGGTGTGTTTTTATTTGAATAATTGTGCTCCTTATTGTGTAAGTAAAATTTATATTATTCTTCATTTTATTTATTGAGTTGGAGCTGGAACACAACACAAACTCAGTGGAAAAACTATGCCAATGCAGCTGCATTGGAGCCGAGCTGGAAATTTGGCCCTGCGAAATTTGGTAGACATATTCATTTGTCAAGACAATTCACAATTTTAATTCATAACAAAGCAAGTTTTTTAAATTAAATGTAACACATTCTTATTGACTCAGCAACTGGCCACCACCTGAGTATTGTTTAGACTGATTCCAAGCTTATAGAAATATTAGTAAATAAAAGAGTCATGAAATATTCAGCAACACCAGTGTCAAATATTAAATATACGTACATCACAGTCTGATTTTATTTTAGTGTTGGTGAATTTACATTTTTTGTGTACATACTCTGTTGTCAGAGGGGAATATGTTTTATTTTACAATACACAAATTTGTTGCTTAACAGTCTGGCTATGGACAGTGTTGTCGTTTTTAATGCCTATCGCGCTAGATTTGGCTTTCTTTTTTATTTTCATCTGAAACAAAAAACTGCAAGGACTAGGAATGAGCTATTACTATGCTAACAAGAGACATATTTCAATCACGGATCGTTTGATCCACGTGTATGGTGTTCGGAAGCTGACCAGTGTATTGGGAGGGACTCTTCCTGTAATTAGCATTTATCCCATGGTGTTCAGAGAAGGAATAAGTAACGACAAGGCAGAGTAAAGCATCTACTTCAGTCACTATAAAGCATTAAGTTTCATTTAGTTTATGGTTTTGAAGTTTTCATTTGCCATTTTCAAAACAACATTCTACCCTTGTCTATTGCTCTGTTTCTATACAGCCAACAAGACCTGGACTATGCTACTGGCCATGAATAATACATTTTATAACCGTTTTATATGTACAGTATCTGTTCTGTGTTTGTTTGTGGTGGAAAAATTTGTTTAAAAGTTAATTGAAGAAGTAACTTGGGAAAAGAGAGTGGGAAATAAAACAAAAAAATTCAGCCAATCACAGAGATTTTCATTTGCTTTATTGGCAGAAAAAGTTCTGCAGCTCTTATCAAGCATCATGTACCATTCTGTGATTCTACATTTCTAAATTTCTCAGAACATTAAAAAATTTACTCATTACCACCAATTTTTTTTCCAACTTGTGATAGAAAGGCTGAAGATGTAAGTAAATTTATTATTCCAGTTTTCATTCCCAAATTGTGGATTCATAATTTGTGAACGTGGGCCATTCACAAATTATGAATGATCCACATGACGTTGTCCAGTTTTGATACTAATATATGTTACTCATTGCTGTAGATCTATTTATTTTTTATTGAAAATTTGTTGAAGGGTCATTTATAGATCAGAGAAAGATATAATATGAATTTCAAAAAGCTGTTTTTCTTGTCCACACTTATTTATTTTTTATTTTTATTTTTTGCGCTTATTGCACAATCAATGCGCACCTCTGAATAGAGAAGTATGCATTGATTTCCTTTGTGTGCAATGCAATGCCAACTTTGTAACATTTATGTAATAAGAGATTTTATTATTGCAGTTTTCATAAGGCAATCATTATATGTTGTATAGTTTATAATAATATATGATTATTAATAGCCGTATGGTGCAAGGAAGCCTGCGGTTTAGGCTGCACCAGCCAAAAAAAATTCCCAAGTTACCCTGAGAGAGAGAGTCAGAAGTAGAAAGGAATCACCAAAAAAGTGAAGAATGATGATATCCAGCTCTGGACCCTTGGTGTGCCAAGTCCATACTCACCACATGTGACCTCTTGGGGTTAATATGTTACTCATTGCTGTAGATTTATTTTATTTTATTTTTTATTTTTCTTTGTTTGTGTGGGTAGCACAGTGGCATCGCCACCATCCTTTCTCCACACCAAGTAGAAAAGGGCCAGGTTCGAATCCCGCGAGGAACTTTAATGGGGGTTTTTTCAGTGCGTGGCTGAGTCAGTCGGTCTCCAGGTATTTTCCCCAGAAACTGGGGTTTTTCGTTCAACATCAAGCAAATCGACCAGAGAACACACGCAATTTACAGACACAAAAACATATGGGTAGATGTAATCAATTACGGGAGATTAATAAATTTTTTTTTCCCTGGAGCCCCTGTAAGAATGATGCCCCGGGCAACTGCCCTGTTAGCTCGTGCCTTAATCCGGCACTGATCAGGAACAAACATCTTGGACAATTAGATGAGTCTCCAACGAAACATTCTGGGTCCCATTAGGAGCTCAGTGGCTAAATGACTAGAGGAACAACGGTACATGACACTACACATATACAAAATCCATATACCTTTAAACCTCTGGCATTGACAGTGTTCTGTTTCACACCCACAATGTATACTACGCGGAGATTAGGGTAACCCCAGGTGTCGTTTGACATTAAACACTCTACTCTCTAATATGCCAGTCGGTGTGTATGAACAGTTCATAAAATTTATCAATGTAAAGAGCAGTACTGGAGAAAATTTGTGCAATGTGCTTAAACAGGAATTCGAAATGTTAGGATTACACAACTAATATCCCAGGGAAAGGTTATGACAATGGAGCTAATATGAAAGGAAACGTTTCAGGTGTTCAGGCAGGAATTTTACAGGAAAATTCAAGGACATTTTTTACACTATGTGCTGTCACAGTTACAATCTAGTTCTAGGGGATATGGCAAAAACCTGTCCTGATGCAATGACCTTTTATGGGACACTTCAACGTCTGTACGAGCTCTTTTCAGCATTAACAAAGAAATGGCGATTATCCGAAAATATGTGAAGGGTCTTTCTTTCTTTCTTTAAAGTTTCTCTGTAAAACAAGGTGGGAGTGTTGAATGTGTTGATTTCGATGATGCACCTTTTGAAAATAGCATCAGAAGATGCTGAAGCAAGAATTGAAGCTGAATCACTAGATAACCAGATTAAGGAATACCAGTTTCTTGTTTCTTTAGTATTTTGGCATGATTTTTTTGTTTCAGGTAAGTAAAGAACTGCAAAGTGATTCTACAGATCTTGCTACAGATCTTTCTTCTTCATTTAAAAACCTTCTGCACTGGATGACCAAGTATAGAGACAATGGCTTTAAACAAATCTTAGTTGGTGCCACAAAAAAAATTATTATTATTATATTTTTGTCTGTAGTCGACTCTCTGGTCGACCTGCCTGTTTTGCTGGACGAAAAATTCCCAGTTACTTGGGGGAAAAAACCTTGCTATCTACACCTGAGACTGGAGTGAAAAAAGCCCATTAAAGTTCCTTGCATTATCGACAGAATTTGAACCCAGGCCTTTTCCACCCGCTGTGGGGAGTATGGTGACAATATCACTGTGCTACCCACACAGACTAGTTGGTGCCACAGAACTTGTGACAGAATTGGAAGTATCTCGAGAATTTCACACAAGAAAAGGCACTTCAATTACCACCTACTGATGAACCTATAACAAATCCTAAGGAAGCTTAGAAGGTAAATTGCTTTAATAAAATTGTAGACAAGCCTTTGCAGTCTCTAGAGTCATGTTTCTAGCAGTTAATAAAACATAATAATCTTTTTGGTTTCTTGAGTCAATTTTTAAGAATTCCAAAGGACGAGTTAAGAAAACAGCTTGCAGATTTAGAAATCACACTTTCAGAAGCTAAAATCATTGAGGGCAACGAATTGGTCAAGTCTGTGCAGGTGGCAGATATTGATGGCCATATGCTAGTGGAGGAAAATGTAAGCATTGAAACCAATTCTTCCAGAATTGTGCTTCGAAAATCCTTTAAATATTTTACAATTTCTCACAACTAATGAAAGAGCCACTGGATTTTTGAATTTAATGATATCACTAAGAATATTTTTAATGATTCCAGTGACTGTAGCTTCTGGGGAAAGAAGCTTTTCCCATTTAAATTTATCAAAACTTAATTAATTAAATAATAAATATTTAAATTATACAAATTATTTAATTAAAACATATCTAAGGCCAACAATGCTTCAAGAGACTCATCAGCCTTGCTATTGTATCCATTGAAAGAGAAGAAGCAAGGAATTTAAATTTTGAGAAAGTCTTCAAAGATTTTACCAATAAATACGCAAGAAAAATATCCTTCTGATTAGTTTTGTTTATATTATCAACATTTCTGGTCACTTGTTAACAAGTTGTAATAATATAAAAATAATAAATAATTATTAATAGTTTTAGTTTTTCATTTTTTCATTATTTCAAAATATTGAGGGATTAATATAAATTTTTCAAGGAGCCCTGCCAGCACGCTCCAATCAGGCACCACATTTTTTTCCACCCTCCATACAGTCCAGACCTTGCACCATGCGATGTCTTGGCTTTCCTGATCCTTAAAAAAGAGTTCAGTTCAAAGGGAAAAAAATTTAACCCAAATGAAGAAGTTAAATCTGCCACATCCGCTATCCTGCAATGACTTTCAGAAAATGGGCTGCAGAAAGTGTTTCAGAAGCTAGTGAGCCGCTGAAAAAGGTGTAAAGAATGTGAAGGACGTGTTTTTTGAAAAGGAGACCTATACCAACCCCCCAAGTGACTCAGATTTACAGCAATGATCTCAGTCCGCACATTTTTGGATCATCCCAAGTTTGTGTATGGCTTGTAAGCATGTTTTATGGCCTGTTTGTTTGCATAGATAATTACTGAATAAATAGCAAGTAAAAAAAAAAAGAAAAAATTTTTTTAAATACTACCTTGATAAGATAAATTTTCAAGATAAAATATATGAAATTCATAAAAGTTAGAAAGGTATATAGCAAAATGACAAAAAATAAACTTACGGTATGGTCAGTCCACAGCAACTTAAGCGAAAAAAATTAAAATAGACAATTAAGTAAGCAATATTGGAATTTCTTCAGAAATAGTAAAAATGTTAAACAATGCAAGTAAATCACACTTTCAAAATTACTTAGAATATCTTGAAAATATAAATTTATTTCTTAAATAGAATTCCAAATATCACGAAAAATGAAATCTAGAAGTGGGGAGAAGAAGTGTCAATGTTGCAAAAGTTTATTTAAAGTCCTAACTGAATTAAAAATTAAATGCTGCTGACAAATTATTCTTTATTTTATAATAAAATACAGAACAAAACATCATATACCAGTACATACATAATATGCTATCAAACATTAGTTTCTCTAGAATTGTTCCATATGCAGATTTTTGTTTGGATTTTCTGTTACAGATGTTCAACTCATTTAAAATGTTGAGCCAAACTTTTATAACCAAGGTGCCTAGACTTGCCTGTCAGGATCATTTCCAAACTCCAACAGAAACACATGCGAACTAAGTTTTTGTTTCTTTTACAGGGCTCAATATTTTGAGACTCAGAACTGTAATAAGGAAATGTCAATAGGCCAAGCACCATTTGTGATAATTTAATTTATTCACAACCGCCTTATGCATCTGTTAGTTCTCTGACAAAGGACCACAGTAAATCAATTCTTTCCGGTTGCTTCATATATTTATTTTTTTTTATTGACAAGTACTGGAAACTTCTCTGCAAATATTTTTAAATTTCAAAATGATATGCTGCCAAGATATGCGGGCTTTTCTAAGAACATTACTTTTCAAAGAAAGAAAGTACACATTGTGCTCATATTCATTAAGTATTTTCTAATAAACAAAAGAATAGAATCTTCACCTCTTGTTTTAATTCTCAACATGATCTTACAGTAAAGGGTGACCAGATTTATAAAATTTATAAATATTTTTGTCATATTTTTTAGATGACTGAATTTCTTCCTAAAGGTGTTCCTTTATGATATTGTTGAAGTCCATACAAGGAATGTCTTTAAAATGTGTTTTTGTTATTAATTATTGCCTGTACAGTTCAAGAGACAACTGATTCCTTTCATCAATTCAAAATGCATTCATTAAAGAAAACACCCTCTCTAATGATGCATTTGTGCCAGCTATTCCTAACACAAAACTCACAATGCATACAGGCAGTTCTTGCTTTACAAGATTTTTTTTTTTTTTTTTTTTTTTTCAAGTATCAACAAATTCGAAAATATAAACATTAATTGCAAAAAATGAATGATAAACATTCATAAATCCCACATTTCAAACCACATTTGTAGCTATACAATACAGTGCACCCCGATTTATGACATTAATCTGTTCCAGAGACACCATTGTATCATGAAAATATCGTAATGTTAATCCAATAACACATTGTTTTTTTTTTTGCTTATTTTGGTTATTCGTTCCAAGAAAGTTGAAATTTTTGCTATATAACCAAGCTATTTACCTCTCTAAAAGGTAATTTTTATAATGTAAATTGTATTAGTTACCAATTCAAATTATTAAAATGCACTATACTTTCATTGTTATCATATGTTCCATTATAAGAATCAATTTATTGGGTTTTTCTGTTAGTGCAATCAATTATAAATGGGTAGTAAATTCCATGTTAGTGCATTTGCAAAAATACTGATAGCTAGAATTGTGTGGGGTTTTACGTTATGATGAAATGTGTTTCTGCTTCATTCCAATCTTCCATCATATGAAAAACAAATAAATTTTCAGAATCTTCTCTTTCTTCCTATTCTTTGTAAACTTGTTACTCCACACGTATTGTGTTAGTTAGTTGCAATTTGTGCATGCTGTTAAAAAATGCTTATGCATGCTATCCTGAAATTTATAAAGAAAAGAGAAGGTCTTGGAAACAAACAAACACCTCGACGTATTTCTGAAGAAGACGACTCCTTGTGCTTCCAACAACGAGTGCCGAGCCAACAATGAGTGATCAACATGTGTGCATTTAGTCGATGATGAAGAATAAACATTCTTTAAATAACATTTGTAAGTCATAAATAATTTCTTTATGCTCATTTCTTTGATAAATCAATCATTGTTTAGCTAACTAATTTCATTGTTGAGAATGTAACTCCTGTTTTCAACATTATGTCTATAAGAAATAAATTCCACACTTTATGAACATGCGCTAAGAATGAATTAACTCGTAAAGTTGGGAACTACCCATATTATGTTCCCAAATTTAATGTCTTCATTTTTCATTGTCTGAATGGTCTCAGTTCACCTGTCACTAGTCGTCACACCACATTTCTTCCAATGATCAATCTTAGATTCACATATATTCATCATGCGAAGAATATATGTGAATCTAAGAATGTGTTATGGGGTCAATTTTGGATATGTTTTAGAGACACTGTTGATCAACACACCAAGATGGAGGGATATTTAACAAAACCCATTTAAAGTAACATAGCTCTGCAAAAGGCTTGGCCCAGTTTTCCACATATTCTAGGAAAGTATCAAAAGAAATTAGTGACAGTTTCAGAAAATTCAACGTCTCTGATGACACCATCCTCTATCAGTTAGTTTTTCAGGTCCAGGAAGCAGATGTAAAAAAATGTTGTTCCTTTCTATTGAGCATTTGTTCTGTCAGGGCAATCAGTTCTTGTGCCACTTCACTGCCACAAATGTCCTCTCGCTCAACCTTTTTGATAGTTCTTACACATTTTAAGTTGGCTGTGAATAAACTTGAACCAGAGAACCAGACTATGGATTATTAAAAAAGTCCTTCAAGAGTTTGATGGCTTTTTTCTTGTGATAGAAAATGACTTGAGACCATCGAACATTTCAATTATTCTTTCCACTGCAGGTAGCAAGGAAAGCCATCACGTCTTCACACTTTCTAAAAGTTGCTTGTATTAAACTTCAGCAAAATTGGAAGGATTTCAGTGCCTAAGCTCTAATAGTGAAAACATGAAAATGTT
The DNA here is from genome assembly GCF_048544385.1 of Mastigoproctus giganteus. NCBI lineage: Eukaryota > Metazoa > Arthropoda > Arachnida > Uropygi > Thelyphonidae > Mastigoproctus > Mastigoproctus giganteus. The sequence continues at coordinate 122,464,451 of NC_143582.1, forward strand.
GAAACACTTTGTGAATAATTGATTCTACATCATCAGCACTTGTTTGCAAAGTGTTATGCATGATATGTGCAGCACAGCCTACTCCCAAGATGTCCAGTTTCACATTCTTGCTTAACTTAAGAAAGACATTATTCTTGCCTTTTCTTGCAATGCCTCCGAAGTTGGTGTTGCAGTTGTCACCACAAAATGCTATTATCTTGTTGGTTAATTTATATTTCTCCAATATGGACAATGTGATCCACTAATGTCTCAGATGTTTCTCCTACGAGATTTTGGAATTCAAACAATTTCACTTGTATTCCTTTTGTAAGTATGAAATACCTCACCAAAACTCGGACCGACTTCAGGCTTGAGTGATTTGATGAATTTATCATAACAGATACACATTTTGCCTCACGTTAGTCACTCATCACATCACGAAATACAAATGGAGCCAGTACATTCACAACTACACTTTTGCATTTTGTACTTTCACATGTGAAACATTTTTGAGAGTAAGTTTTGTATGATGCTAGATGTGCAATCCACTGATCTCAATGAATTGTTATGCTTGATAGAATGGAAAGCTAGCAATCCTCCTTGTGCAGCGAGATGTTTCCATTCACCATTTACATCTTGTTGTTTTGTGATGAAAGAGGTTAATTTTTGGCTTGCACTTTTTGCTAACTGCTTCTTTGTACTTCTTTTTAGCAGTGCGCTGTGTAATATCTGAATGACCACCGGGTTCAATAGAAAATTCAACTGTACAAAAAACAGTGCATAAAACTTTACAGTTATGGAAATGGAATTCTTGGTTCAAAGTCTCCGTGAAACTACATGTTTACTTGGGCATTTTCAAATAATGTTACTGAGCTTACATCAGCACCAACAAATCAATACTTTGAAAAACACCAGAGAAAATGCTACTAAGAAAATACTAAGCTCTCTTCGATGCTGAATAAAGTGTGAATGATCATTTGTGTGAAAACATAATGTTTCCTTGTGCTCTTTACACCACTGTATCCTCTTTTAAGCATTACCATCAGTAATCAGTGACTTGGCAATAGCAGCCCCACCACAATATACACAATGCTGAATTGGTCAAGAAATACGTTCTTCGATGTCTCTACCCCATTCCTCTTTATGCAACAACTATTTGGTCATCAGCCCCTACAACACATTTCGAAAAGTTCCTCAGCCTGGAATACTGGCTCCTGAAATGGCCTTACTGGCGGACTAGCAACCAGTACAGTATTTCTAGGGCCGAACTCTACAAAAAACAAAACAAAACAAACAAACATCACTGCATGTTCATAAATATGTTGAACAGCAATTACAAGAACTACTACTTTCATATCAGGTGTCTCCATTATTTTGTCCCCTTATGCATCAGTAAACACAGATTTTAGTTTTTTTTTTTTTTTTTTTTTGTTAATTTTGGCAGTGCCATTGTTTGATAGCTTCCTTCAATAATTGGTACATGTAGAAAGAACATGTCTGGTTCTGGGTTAATTCTCAGAGGCAGAGCTGCATGCCACCGGATGGGTCCCCAGGTTGCAGATAGGGTGATGGCTTTCAGATATGGAGGCTAGCTACTTTGGTGGCCCCGAACAAGCAGCGCCAGCTACTATCAGAGCATGGTGGGACAAACCTGGCAAGTTGTCCCTACAAAATGCCACACAAACTCTACAACGGTGCTGGGACTGTGGCGAGCCTATGCTGCCACCTTAATCAAAGCACAATCAACCATGAGGGAGGGCAGCAGTACCCCTCATCATCGGCAGAAGGCAGAAAATGGACTTGGTTTCTGAGTGAACATGCAGACGCACCCTTGGCATACATACTCAAGACTTTGTTTCTGCTACTGCGATGTGAAGAGCAAGGGGAAACTACCACATTATCTATCCCATGTTTTAGCACACATGAATTTTCCACACATTTCTTCAGCGGGTGACTCCAACGAGACCTTGATCATTCAAACACCAGGTGTCATGTCCGGCAGGAGGCGATGTAAGGCTTCTCAGGCCATCAACCAACGAAATCCTTACATGAACCTTGGAACATCAGAATTCTGCTCCAGACAGGAAAGTTGGAATGCATTAAAAAAGAAATGAGACAATACCAACTCAAGAATTTAGGATTAAGCGAGGTCAGATGGAAAGAAGAAGGAGACTTCTGGAGTGATGAATTCAGAGTAATTCACTCTGGCGCCACAAATGGACAAGGAGGTGTAGCACTAATTATGTAGCACTAAATAACAGACATACTAGTCATAGGTACGAGAATAATAACAGCAAGAATAGCAGCAGTACCAACAGACATGCTGATCATCCAAGTCTACATGCTAACGTCAAACCACGAGGAACAGGAAGTAGAAGACATCTACAAACAACTGGAGGAAGTACTCAAAGACACACCATCAAACCTCAATGTGATAATCATGAGAGATTGGAATGCGATGGCAGGAGAAGAAAGAGAAGACAAGATCACTGGAAATTATGGACTGGGAAACTGAAATGAACGAGGGCAGTGCCTTGTAGATTTCTGCAGACAAGAGAAACTCATCATCACAAGTTCCCAAAAGAAGATATCAGCTAGATTATATCCTAGTAAAAGAAAGATATCGAAATCAAGTCACAAAGTCCATATCTTACCCAGGTGCAGATACAGATAGTGATCACAATCTTGTAATGTTAAAGAGCAGACTAAAATTTAAAACACTAAAGAAATGGACCAACAGGAAGAAGTGGAATTTAGAATTATTAAGACAAGAAAAAGCAAGGCAAAAATTCAAAGACACAATAGGCGAAGCGGTACAAAAAAACCTTAATGAAAACAAAACAGTAGAAGAAATATGTAAGTTTATTAAAGAAACCATCACCAGAGCAACAACATGAATTGTAGGCTTCAAAGGAGCAGAAGCGAGGAAACCATGGATCTCACAAGAAATATGGGCAAAAGTAGAGGTAAAAAGGAAATGGAAAACCAACAGTACTGAAGAAGGTGTAGCAAAATATAAGAAATTAAGAAATGAACTACAAAGAGAGTGTAGACAAGCAAGGGAAACATGGTGGAGCGAGAGGTGTAGATTCATTGAAGATCTAGATAAAAAAAGGCAGATCAGATCTAGCTTTCAACGAAATTAGACACTTCACAAGGAAGAAGGGAATAAGATCCAGCACAATAAACAACAAACATGGTCAACTTTTGACAGAACCTGAAGAAATAAAAAACAAGATGGAAAGAATATATCACCGAACTCTACCAAAAAGACCACCAACAAGAAATAGAAATCAAAAAGAGTGGCTCAGAAGACAACACGGAAGACCTGTCAATAACCAAGGAAGAATTTGAAGCGGCACTAAAAGCAGTGCCTAATGGAAAAGCAGCAGGAATTGACTCCTTGTCCATTGAGCTCATTAAAGAGGGTGGTGATGAGCTACATGAATGTATTTTCACCTTAACAAACCAGATGCAAAAAAAGTTCATGGCCTGAAGATCACTGCACAGCAGACATGATCCCATTCCCCAAGAAGCACAATACCAAGGAATGCAGCCAACACAGGACTTTCATTCTTATCCCGCATGTATCCCAAATACTAAAAATAATAAAACAGAGAATCAGTGACAAAATTAACAGATATTTAGCACCCAACCAATTTGGTTTCAGGAAAGATAGGGGAAAAAGGGATGCCATCGCAGCCCTAAGGCTCATGGGAGAGAGATTTATTGGCCTAGGAAAAAATCTCTACATTTGCTTCATTGATTACGAGAAACCCTTCGATAGAAAACAATGGCCAAAACTCTTCTCAATCCTGGAAAAAATAGGAATGGACGAAAACATACTAAACTTAATAAAAACATTGTACAAAGACGAGAAAGCCATAGTATACATTGATAACTTTGAAACAGACCGAAGAAAAATAGAAAAAGGAGTACGACAAGGCTGCCTACTTTCACCAGGCATATTTAACCTCTATGTGGAGGAAATGATGGCAGAAGCCCTTGGAAACAGCAATTTAGGAGTGATCATAAATGGCGAACAAATAAAAGCAATAAAATTTGCGGACGATCAAGCAATTGTAGCAACTAGGAGTGACCTGATCGAGATGTTAAAGCTGATCAACCACACAGCAGAGGCTTATGATATGAAAATTAACATGAACAAAACAAAGTGCATGACATTCTCAAAGGACCCCAAAGCTATGGACATCAAAATAGGAAACAATAATATTGAACAAGTAGCAAAATTTAAATATTTAGGAGAAATGCTGAGCCAAGATGTAAGATGCACCAAGGAAATAAAAGCAAGAATTGGGCAAGCAAAACAAGCTTTCAAGGAAAAACAAAAAATTCTGACAACAAATTATTTGAATGAGCATATAAGAAAAAGAATTCTAAAATCCTATGTTTGGAACACGGCCCTATATGCATTCGAAACCTGGACAATAAACAAACAAGATGGACAGAGAATTTAAGCTTTTGAGATGTGGTGTGGAGAAAATAAGCTGGACCGAAAAAAAGACCAATGAAGAAGTTTTAGAGGAGCTAGGAGAAAAACAAAAAATGACAAACCTAATCAAGGAGCGAAGAGGAAGGTGGTTCGGACATAACCTAAGACACAGTGAAACGTTGTGCCTGATTATAGAAGGAAAGATTAATGGAACTAGACCCAGAAACAATTTCATAAAGCAACTGCAAAGGGATACAACAACAAGATCATACCAGGACTTGAAGAAGCTGGCACTCAACAGAGAGATGTGGAAAAAAGTCATCAGTGCTACCAACCAGTTGCAGAGACTGAAGGAACCCATGATGATGATGAGAAAGAACATCCTACAAAATTATTTTTCAGTCTTAGGAAAATGTAAAAATTAAAGAGTAGGTCAAACATGAGTCTAGATTATACAGAACACCACTTCAGGTGGTGGCTTCTGACTGGATTGCAGGTTTGTGCATCAGTAGTTATTTTAAATAAAATAAGGGCTGTTATACAGTTACAAATTATTTTCTTTACTTGGTATCCATAATTTCCCACGAAGCAATATTATTTACATTTACTATAAAATTACAATTTTCTCACATGGTGCATGCAATGACAACATTTTGCAGTGACGGCCTCAAGCACAGTAGCTTTCAAACTGTGTATATGTGGACCTGATGCAGGATGAATGCAGTATTAAGGATTTCATCCCTACAAAGTTTAATTTTACAGTCAAGATCTATGAAAACACCAAATTCAATAGATTTAAAACTGATTCCAACAAGCAAAAGAGGAATAGAAATCAGCTAGTTCATTCCATGTGGCATTACTGTGATTCCAAATGACATGCAATAAAAGAGCCATGTGATAAATTCTCAATTGGGGAAGAGATGATCACCACATTGTGTACTGACATCCCTAGAAGACCACTAAGATTGCCCATATATAATGAAGGGTGCAGGTAGTCAGATTGTGTGATATTCTGGTAGATAAATAAACAAGTTTGTGAAGGTACCAGTAATTACAAAAGCCACAACATCTCAATTAACTGGGTCTGTGTGACAAGAAAACTGAAGCCAATTGAAGTTGTGAATATTAAAATCACCTAACCATTGGGAAAGTTAAACAGCAGAAAGTCCAGTTTTAAGAAAAGAAGTCAAAGAGTTCTTGGTGATTAGGGAATTTGCAACAGAAGTAACAGATATTAGCTAGAGAGATTTTAGCTAGAGGAGACCAAAAAGAGCAAATTCCAAATTAAGGAATGTGTGACAAGAATATCAGAATGGGCATATATGCAAGGAATCACAGAGATAAAAAATTATGTAAACCAACATGGGTACTGGTCAAGGCAAATGAAAATTTGGAATCTGTCAGAAAAATTAAATGGGATGGTTGTATACTGTAAACTGTATACAGTGAAACTTCCCTTTAACGGACAGCCATGGGGAACGAAAAATGTGTCCGTTAGAGAGAAGTGTCCGCTAACAAGAAGTCTGAGGGAGAAAAAAAAAAAAAAAGAAAGAAAGAAAAATCGTTAAATGTTTAATGTAAAATTAAATTAATATATACACAGATTTTGAACAACATTTTTGTAAATAATATACAATTACATACACAAGAGATAAAGAAAAATCGTTAAACGTTTAATGTAAAATTAAATTAAATTATATACAGATTTTGCACAATATTTTTGTAAATAATATACATACAATTGTGCTATGCATATTATGACTTTATCTTAAGAAAAATACATACAGTAATCACTTATTTTCTTTGGCACCTTCTTCCGGCTGATAATTTTGTTTTCAACATTTGTTTGGAGTGAAGAAACCATCGAAAGTCCTTCAGTATCTTCTTCAGCGGCGAAAAACATTTTTAAACGATTGATTTGTATGAGCGCTTCTTCTATTTTCATCGGTGGTTCGTCGTTAATATGTTCTTCGACAGAATGACCTCCTTCCATTTCTTCATCCTCATGAGGAACTTCTTGAAAAATATCGATGATAATGTCGCTGATATCTATAGCACCATCTTCTGTAGTGAGGTTCGAGTCTATATCTTTGTAGCCTGGGTCACTTGTAGCCGAAGTGTCGCACATTATCAATAGATGATGAAGTTCTTGTTCTTCTTGGTGCTCCAAATTGCTGTTCACAACTTCAATTTTTGCGTTTGAGAAGCCAGACTTTACAAAACAGTTCACGACAGTTTGTTTTCTAATTGCGTTTACTGAAGAGGAAATCCACTGAATCGCATCTAGGATGCTGATTTTCTTTGCAAGGTCACTCGCACATGTTACATCGTTCATGTTTGCAATGTCTTCACTACGTTTTCTGTAGTGAAGTTTAAAATTTTTTATTATCCCTTGATCCAAGGGCTGACACTCTGCAGATGTGTTTGGTGGCAGAAAAACGATTTGAATGTTGGACAATTCAATGTGCGGGTGAGATGCAGCATTATCCATGAAAAGAATAATTTTTCTGTTTTGACGAATCATGTTTTGGTTAAAGTGACTTATCCATTCGCTCATGGTATCTCGTGTCATCCACGCTTTTTTTATTAGACTTCCAGTCAACATTCAAAAGATTCAACTTTATGCCCTTGAAACAATGAGGATTTTGTGGTTTTCCTATAACAAGAGGTTGTTCAAAGTTTCCCAGCATATTTGTACACAATAGTACAGTCAAGCGTTCCTTAGAAATTTTTCCACCCTGGCACTTTTCGTTTTTTAGACTCTGTTTTTTCAGGAAGAGCTTTAAAAAACAACCCTGTTTCGTGACAGTTGTAAATATCCTTAGCTTCAAAATCACGACATAAATCTTCGAATTTGACGGTCCACTCTGTTACAACCCCAGTATCAACAGATCCACCTTCATCACTTATGGTTTTCCAAGAAATTTTATGCCGAGGTTTGAACTTGTCTAGCCATCCCACAGAAGCTTTGAACTCATTTACTCCCATAGATTTCGCAACCTCCAAAGCCTTTTCCCTAATAATAGGCCCATTAATGGGAATTTTTTTAGCACATTCGCACAAAACCACTCATACGTCACATTGTCAATTTGAAGTCCAACAGTTTTCGGGAATGATTTTTGAACCTGATCATTTCCGTGTTGCCAAAATTATTTGAGTAGTTCATTTTTTCCCTTTAGGATGTCGCTTACCTGTGTCTTCCCGATTTTGAATTTTGCAGCGAGATTGCGAACACTATTTTTTTGCCGATCATACGCATTAATGAGTTCGACTTTATCTTTTAATGTTAAATGTTTACGAGAAGACATTGCGCACTTCACACGACACTGAAGAAAACTGAAACTGAAAAGACGAAAGGCCGACCAATCCCCCCCCCATCTCAGTTGTCCTAATTATTTGCGATATGATTTCTTTCACTTCAAAGGTGGTATTTGTGCACAATGTCTGCTCTGATATTCCCTGTCAGAGAGGTAGAAAATAGAAATTTCCTCTTTTCAATCTTTTCAGGCTTAAAATTTTTCTACCAATTCTGTCATATTCATCTATTGCCTCATTGATCCCAATTCCACCAGTCACCTGGAACTCATTGACTTCCTCTCTTTACAGCTCGACTTTCTTCAGTCCAACTTTACCAACAGTAAGATAATTTTGCTTAGTGATTTAAATGCTCACAACTCCACTGGCTTCAGTTTTCTAGTCACACAGACTCAGCTAGTTGAGATGCTGAGCCTTTTGCAAGACAGATTTTCATGCAATTTAGCATGCAGTTCATCAGAGCTTGAATTTGAAAGTTGACTTGAACAGTGATCAACCATGGTAGATTCTTGGCCAATTTGGAAACATTTTTCCTAAGAATTTCTTAGCATTTGGAGGATGTCTGCTCAGGTTTACAGAAAACTTGGTGCGCTTGTTCTGATTTTATATGCATTATGATTGTGAGAGAGGCCCAAGGCATCTGAATATCAACATAGCCATTTTAGTGTTTTGGTGGAGTTGAAAGTGGCTTAAACTGATAATGTAAATTTACTTGTCATCTTGTTCACTGCTTCTTTACTAATAAATAAAGTCTTCTAACTTTCTGATCAGATCTTAAGTATTCTGAACTGTTCCATTTTTTTAAAATGACTCTGAATACCATTTTAAACCTGACAACAGAACCATTCATCATGCAAAATCTGGTTATGCATAGTTGTATCAAAATGGTTATGATTTCAGAAAACTTTTCTGGCCAGCCATCTTCAGTTGCAAACTTCATTGAAATTATAAGGATTCTGATTACAATGTAATCAGTGACGTAACAGGAAATACTGTTACAAAAATACACATATTTCATCAACTATATAAATCCCTGCCACACTTAATTAAGTTTCAATTCAGAAAACAGACACTTGGTTAATAATATTTTAGCTATGTAGTGTATAAATCTCAATAACGCTGAACTGGTTTCTGATATGCTGAATAAATATTCTGCTTCAATTTTCACATTTGAAAAAGTTTCCTAGCCAATGGTTTCTAGGAAGTGAACGATTTTGCATTAGTTGAAAAGCAACTAGACTTTAGTTAGCTAAAATAATAGCTAAGACATGCTTTAAAAATGGCACCAACCACAGAACATATAACAAAGAAAATATCTTTTACTTATTAAAACTTTGAGAGAAATTAGCATTAGTAGAGGCATATGATGCAAGAAAGCAAGCTGATGCAGCATCAGCCAAAAAAAAAAAAAAAAGGACAGCCTTCTGTTGAAGGCGTCCTTTTTTTTTTTTTTTTTTCTAGAAGGCTGCTACTCACAAGTTATAAAATGATGTTTTGAATGTGCTACTATTTACATTTATCCCACAAATATTATCAAAATGAAGACAGCATTAACTTTCATAATCATATATTTACACAGGACATCCATTCTGTTCTACCTATAATTGTATCAACCTCTAGCCATGTTTTTTTTTTAAATTACCTTTCTCTCTGAAAAATATGTACTAAGATATGTTGAATTGTTTTCCAAACTCAGTTTAATTCACCATTAGCCTAACATGTTGTCTAGCATTACTAGCAGCACCATACATGTCATGTTAATAACTCAGGTTAGCAAGGAGAATTTATTTCTCTTTTTTTACAGTGGAAAGCTGTTATGAAAAAAAATAAATAAATAAAAAGCAATATGGAAAACAAGCATTAAACATTTTAATGGTAATAAATAGGACAAGCTTCTGCATTTAAAGGAAGTAAAGTTCAGAGCACTTTTTAAATATTCTATATTGTTAAAGCTATAATAGAGATTAGTTTTTTTCTATACAAGGATAGCCTTATTATGTAGAAATCTTGTTTGTTAAATTGCTCAAACTGACAATAAATTTATCAAGTCAGTAATAATAAATTTGCTAATGTTTATCATTGTTTTGCTTAACAATTTACTAAGCTTTTTGCTAAGCTGTTTTATCTTGGAATAAACAAGGTAACAGCTATAATTTTTCTCATCTTGCTTTGCATGGCTGTTCATATGTTAAGTCTTAATGAGGCCATTGCACGAATTTATGTGTAATAATCTGCATCAATAACCCATTTGTTTCTGTGAAACCTCTTGCAAAGCAGGTGGTTTTTTTCATTCGTGGAGATAAAGAAATGTTCATACTGCTCTTAATTTGTGTAGAAAAACCTGTGAGCAATAGAAGAGATCCCAAATTTAACCTACAAAAAATATCATTAGTTTACCACATAGATACTGTAGACCAGTATCCATGTGGTGAACTAATTAAGCTATAATAAATTAAATATGAAAGACATATTGACTTCTATGAGTTGACTACATAGTGGGAGAATTATGTGATCACATTTGTTTCCGTTTTTTTGGTTGAAATTCAAAAATTCTGCACATAAGGCGACTTTCAAATTAAGTCATTCTGTGTGCTAGTAAGTCATTACAAATAATCATTCGTTATTCAAGAGAAAAATCCTGTGTAATAAAATAAACACTTTTGTATATACTTACACGTTTCACTTCTCCTTCTGGATCGGGATGACCCTCTTCTGCTAATTTCTTCCTCAGCTCTTCAAGTTCTTCTTTCTCTTTCTGACGGTCATAATTATCTGCCTCTACTTCTTTCTCTCGATCTTTCATTCGGCGAACTAGAGCACTGCCTCTATCAACATGAAATACAGATCTTATTTTAATATGCTTGTAATTTACTATTCAGCAATTACATCAATAAAACTGAAATGAGAAATTCAATGATACCCTCCCAGTCATGAATATAATGTTTGAAATAAGGACAAGAAATAGCTAAAGATTCTCCAATTTGTAATATGACCTTTTATTTTAACATTAAAATGGAGAATTAAAAGTATGTATTACATATAACACATTTTTCAAAATTTAGAAGGGCATCAAGAAAGAGTGCTGTTATTGTTCATTTTTATAGGTGAAAACATGTTGTGCATTTTATACATCATTCATTAATTATGATGCCTCAAAAGATGTATGCAAAGATCATTATATTTTTATATTTTTGAAATAAAAGCAAATGTGTGCTTTTGGTGACACGGACCTTCAGTACACTTCTTTTGTCACTAAATAGTAGGGTGACCAACTCTTGATCAGCCAATTCCGGAATATCAACGTTAAAAAAAATCAGGAAACAACCAAAAAAAAAATCAGGATATTTTCCTGTTAATAATACAAAATACCTTGTAATATTAATGCATGTACATGTCCCTTCTTGGTTATTGTACATATATAGGTATACCGTGAGGTAGGCTGAATAAATTAGATACATGTAGGCAAACTGTTTATTCATTATTAGATCAACATCAAACAATCAACAGAACATAGCCTTCTATTATTTTTTAATGATAAATATGTGATAAATTGGGACAAATGGCATCCCACCTAGGGTTCTTTTGGGACGCCTCTATAGAGAGCCAAAAATCAGAATGTCCCGCAAAATTCAGGGCTTTTGGTCACCCTACTAAATAGGCACATCCAAATTTAAATACTAAATGTCCATATCACATTTTATACACAGCGAGCTCTATACATCTCACTTATTTGCTCAATGGTTCTAGATATATTGATATAAATCACGTTCCCCAAAATGGATTAAAAAATGCTATACACCCTGTCCTCGAGTAACACAAGTTTTTCATGAACACAAATTTAGCTTAATAGTATTTACAGTGGGACTGGTTTTTGACCAACTCAGCTGGTCATTAATGAGACTTCTCCATAATTGCATAAAGTGGAAGAACTTTATACTGTGAACATTTGTTTATGCAAATATTATTGAATAAAGCATTGTTGAATAATGTCACAGGACATCCTCCACCATGCAAACATTTAACAAATATATTTGCATGATGAGGGATGTCCTGTGACATTATCCTGTGTTTTTCACCACTTAGAAAATTCTTTAAACAGCAAACACTATTTAAAAGTGTTAAATTCTGCAAAGAAAGTAGCAACTACCATTTATTAATTTTTTTTTCTACATGTATTATTGTTTCTTTTTTGCTAAAAATGAGTTACACAAAAGAAATAATACATAAACAATACAAAATAAAACATTAAACAAACTAGCCACAATAAAGGTTAAAATTAACAACGTGTCAATCCTGTTAGAATTACATTCCTGTAATTATGTTATTTCTTAAGAATTTGTGTTCAGTTAACATGAGTTCAGTTCACTCAATTTCATTTAAAAACAGAACTACTCTCTGCATTTTAAACAGGGTGTATATAAGAACCATTAATTTTCTTCTGTAAATTGATAAAGGTAAACATCTTCTGTACCTGTAAGGGGAACCCCAGCTACTGTATTTAATTCTACAGAACTCAGTATCCAATTGTTGACTTACAAGAATTTACTGAAAATTGTTATAAACAACCAGCATTAAATAAGGATAATTACCGTAATCAAATTTCATCTGATTGTATATCAAGTTCAGCCTCTAAATAGACATGCAAATTTAAAAATCTTACCTCTAAGAGTGAGCCACCTCTCATCGGTTGCACTACATTCAGTTAGAAAGTATATTTTTGTGAACAATGGCATCACAAAAATCACACACACACACTGAGAGATAGCTTACTTATTACTAGTTTCAGTTTTGCTGAACATAATTAGTAAAACACACATTTATGGCAGGAAAAAGAAATAAAACTTATTTATTTTTGCAATTGTATAGAGAAATGCACTTCAGTTCTCCCTTTCAAAGTTAAAATCTATACATTGCAACTTTTAGTTATTTCAGAGAGCTTTGTGTTCCACAACTGTAAAAAAATTGCATCACTGCTTGACTGTACAGAGTATTCTTCGATGTTTATTTAAAAAAAAAAAAAAAAACAGTGACTATCGACTTTCCTTTTCTATTTGGTTTTATTTTATAAACAAAGCAATACATATGACTGATGATTGGAAACACTGAAATTTTTGGACACACTCTGAAAGAGTAGGCAGAAACATTACAGCAAAGTATAGTGGTGTAATTTATGAGAAAAATATATTAATATATCCAGGAAAACCACCCTAATTTAAAAGTTTATAAAATCGGTCAAGTAAATTTAGTAATAAATTTACTTAAAATTACTTTCTGCCTTAAACTGCATTAATGACCATTAAAAGGCTGAACCCCAACATAATGACATATCTACAACTGAAAAATAATTTTTAAGATAGAGTGAAAAAAAACAAAAAAATTTCACACTCTTTAAATAGCAAGCAATTACAAAACTTAGTTCACAAACAGATAGTTACAGGCAAATGTTCTCAAACATTTGACAGAAAATAAAACTTGTTAATTCTTAAACTTGATCTAAGAAAACAGACAACAAAAGGTGATATCTGGCTAATAAAAACAGCAAATTGCCATTTCTCACCCATTCAGCAGTATCTGGACATAAAAGGAATTATTCTAGTCAATAATGATCCATGCAGCCTCTTTGTGCAATAAATTCAACCATACTTCCTTCACACAGAAATTCAGTAACTTCAAAGAAATAGAGAAAAAAAAAACTTATCAGTATCCTTTTAAGTTGACAAATGTTTTAAATATTTAAGTGAATCCAAAGCTAGCTGTGAATGTCCAGGTGTTTGTGTGTGTAGTTGTGGGAATTATATTTCTATTTACTGATAAAATCAAAGTTTGATGCTATTGCAAGAGGTTTATAATTTCTGCTCTTTAATTGACTGAAATAATATACCTATTTCCCCTGAATTCATATCAGCACCATAACCAACAATAAAAATAAACATACTATTAAATAAGTAGTCCCCATCCATACATTTGTGACTCATGACACTTGAATATCGACGATTTTACTTTTGTACACTTGCTCACAATTCACAAAATAATCAGGAAGAAAATAAATAAAATGAGGAAGTTGCAACTTCCACAGCCACCGCTTTTAACAAACCAAAATTGGTACATGTGCTCCGTGTTTTCTCACGAAATCTCGATGCCTCTTACATAAAGGTGGTAGTTGATACCCTAGCCGATGCAACAAGCACATCAGCTACCACTTTTGCTGCACCATTTGTTCTTCTGCATGAAATTTATATATATTATTGCATTGCTAAAAGTTAGTGATATGTTATGTTAGTGGTATTTCAAACGTTGCTGGATTCCTTTAATATAGCATAGAATAATTCTCTTTTCCCATATACATGGTGATTCACAAGGATACGGAGTAACCTAAGGATCTGATTTCTGAGACTGAGTTAAAGTTCATGTGAACATGGCCCAATTCTGATTCATGCACTCACACAACTTTGATAGAAAGAAGCAGCATTATGTACAGAGCAGTGTCACTCTTTTGCATTCAAGATGCCTTTTACACTTACAAGTACTAAATATGCCAATATGGTGCATATTCATGAACTTTGCGATGCACATGCTACTGCTGCTGAATACCAGCAACAAGCAACAAATAACTGACATGTTATTTACCAAGTTTTAGAAACATTTGCAAGATACTGCTCACTTTTAAGATGAGCATGCGGTTTGACAAGATGTGAAGAGCAAGACCATTGTTGAGGCAATACAGCATATTACCCATGCTAATATGCAAAGGATATCCCATGCATTATTGTGCTTTCTAATCAAGAGTACAGAAAATATTGCATAAAGAAGGCAAGTATCCAAACCACATGCAGCCTGTTAAACACCTTAAATCTAGAGACTCTGCTCAAATTTTGCAATTGCTGAATGATAACCACCATTTTAATCATTACATCCTATTCAGTGATAAATCTCAATTCACCGAAGACAGTCAATAACACAGACAACTGCCATGTTTAGAAGGAAATAAATCCCCAGAAGGTAATTTTCAATACTGATTCTGTGTTGGTGTGGATCTGGTATGATAAGCTGATTGGTCCATTTATATTTGAGAGTCATCTTACTGGACAAGTCTACAATTTTTGCAAAATGAATTAATGAAACTGTTACAAAAGGCATTTTTGTCTACACAATGTTGAACATAAGTGAAACATGACAGAGCCCTCCTCACTATTCATATGCAGTGGTTCATAAAATTGCCCACATACAGTGGCAGACAAAAAACTGCATCGCCTTAAAAAAATAACTTTTGTAGTGAAATGTATAAGACATTGTTTGATTACATTCATTTTGTTTGTTGCAAAGCAAAGGTAAAAGCTGCATCACCATAAAAAAGTAACTTTTGTAGTGAAATGATAAGACATTGTTTGATTAGTCATTTTATTTGTTGCAAAAGAAAGGTATTGCCTCAGATAACAGTTCTATTGCATCAGGCAGCAATTGCAAGGTATTGCATCAGCTGTTTCTATAAATACGGAATTGGAAGGGTATACACACTCATTAGTATTCTGTTTTGCGGAGGTATAAGCATAGCTCCAATATGTTCAATTGACACTAAGAAAAAAAATTATAGCTGTTGCTCTATCCAAGGAAGGGCTTTCTATGTGTGCGATCACTGGTAAAATAGGCTGCCACCAATCAACAGTATCCGGGATCAGGCCATAAGAGAGTGATTATGCCTTCCAAAGATCGATATTCTCTCACACATTTGAAGTTTCACATGTTTACATGTGAGCTCAATGTATGAGATGATAATAGTGTGTTTCTGCCTAAAAAAGAGAAACACTACAATTCTCACCTAACACACATGAACCTCATGTATCTCTTACCTCAGTTAACCGGTGTGTGTGTTACCTACAAGTGTGTGTGTGTGTGTGTGTGTGTGTGTGTGTGTGTGTGTGTGTGTGTGTGTGTGTGTGTGTGTCTTGAACTGTTCTCCCGCATATGTTAACTTTTCTTTATAAAAAGTATATTCATACAGCATCCCAGACATGGGTGAGCATCCTGGTTTCAAGAAGCCAAGCAGTGAGTGCAAAAGGAAAGCATTAAGTATAGAAGAGAAACATGAAATAATAAAACGTTTTGAAAGAAATGAGAGAACGTGATATCTCGAGGGCAACAGGCTTAAGTGAATCCGCATTGCGCACCATCAGAGACAATTAAGTGAAATTAAAAGCTAGCTGGAACAACTTCAAGTGCTGCAGAGTCAATTAGAACAAGGCCTAAAGAAATAGAAGAAATGGAAAGACTACTAGGCATATGGATTGAAGACCAAACCAAAAGAAAAAAAAATAAAATAAATAATTGGGAGCAAGCACTAACTATATATGAAGACCTTAAAACAAAAAATCATCAAATCCTGCAGAAGTGGTTTCTTTAATGCTAGTAGTGGCTGGTTTAATGGCTTCAAACACCTCTACTCTTTTCACAATGTTAAGCTGTCTGGTGAAGCCGCAAAGGCATTTCCACCTGTGGTACAGAAAATAATTGAAGGTGGTGGCTACACATTGGATCAGATTTTCAATCTGGTTGAAACAGGCCTCTATTGGAAATGTATCCCTTCAAGGACCTACATATCTAAGGCAGAAGCACGTGCCACAGGATTTAAGGCTAAAAATATCGCTTAATTGTGATATTCGCCGACAACGCCAGCGGAGACGAAGTTACAACCAGTAGTGATTTATCACTCTGCCAATCTGCAATCCAGCCTTGGTGTTCATTATAGGTCTAGCAAGAAAGGTTGGATGACTGGGCAAATATTCACGGATATTTTAGTTCCAGCTTACCATGACGCTTTCAAGAATTATTGCAAGAAAAAGAACTTAGATTTTAAAATTCTAATAATTCTTGATAACGCACCAAGCCACCCTAAGACGGTTGCTGAACTCTATCCGAATATCAAATTCATCTTTTTACCTCCTAAAACAATCTCTCTACTACAGCCCCAGTGACCATGGTATGATAGCTGCATTTAAGGCTTACTATTTAAGGCGTGCATTCAAGATGATAATTGCTGCTACTGAAGGTGACAAGGCACAACTGTTATAGAATTCTGGAAGACACTTAACATCAAAGTTGCCATTGATATGATTGTAGAAGCCTGGAAGGATGTAACAAAAGACTGCTGGAATCGTGTGTGGCTGAAACGTATCCCTCATTCAATTTGTTTGAAGGCTTTGAACCTTCAGAGCAACTAAAACAAATCCAAGCAGGTTGTGTTGTGTTGCTCTTGCAAAAGAAGTTCATTTTGAGGAAGTAGAAAACGAAGATGTAGATGGGCTTTTAGAATCTCACAATAAGGATCTATATACTGAAGGTTTGCAACAACTTGTTGCAGCCAGTCAAGTGGAAAGTTTAAATGAGGATGGCGACAAAGTCCAGCAGGCTGCCCCACGAGAACTTAAAACAGTAGAGTTATCAGCTGCTTTAAGTGGAATTCAAAAGCACCTGCAGTGAATTTGAAGATAATGATTATAATGCTGAACTTAGTAGGATAGCACTTGGTGGCATTCAGACCCATTTGAAACCATACAGGTAGCTCTTGTATGAAAGGAGGAGGCAGGAAAAGCAAGAAAAGTTAGATAGATATTTTAACCAGTACAGAAGAAAGAAGAGCAGGACAGTGGATCACACCCTTCCACATCGGGTATAACAACATTTCGTTCTAAGAATGATAACCCTTCTTCTATCTCTTCATTATAACTCACCAGCTACAGCCCTTTACCACACCTACTTCAAACAAGCAAGCTTCATGTCTTGCAAGATACAGTGCTATATTTACTGTAATATTTATTTATTTATTTATTGGGTTTCTTTTGGCAATTTTATTGGGTTTCTAACCTTTTTTTTTTTTAGTTTTACTTACAAGACAACATTTTTTTTGAGTGCTCTGCCCCTCTCTCTATTTTTCTCATAAGCATTGTTGTTTTTAATGCGTGAAATACCATAATGCGGAGTTTCTAGGATCACATGTACCGCATTATAGCAGAACTGACTGTACTTAGTAGACATTTTTCATCACATGAACCAGTTGAAGAAGTCTCTGCAAGGCCCTGGAGAAAATGTTTTCACTTGAAGTGACAAGATTCTTGGATTTAAAAGGAAACTGAATCTTGGACAAAATTGTTGCAAAAGGAAATCTGGAAATGTTTCCACTGCTGCTTGGGTTTGAGAGTGAGGAAAGATATCAGCAAGTCCTCCTAAGTCTTATTCAAAACCACCTCGAAGAACTGCAGAACAAAATTAAACAGCATTTTCCCTCCCTTTCAACACAAGTTTATGACTGCGTGAGGGACCCTTTCTCTGAATCTTCTGCTCAGCCTGAGAATTTGACTTTGAGAGAAGAGGAAGAAATTTATGAGCTGCAGTCTGGTTGTACACTCAAGGTGGGATTTACTGGTCTGCCAAATCAAGACAAATTCTGGGTTTCTTTGAAAGAAGAGTATCCTGCCATTCATAGGAAAGCAATGAACATTTTGCTGCAGTTTTCAACTTCTTACATTTGTGAATAAGGACAGAAATTGTCTCATTTCAGTTGAAGATGAAATACGTGTGTGCTTATCTCAAGTTCGACCCAGAATTGAGTATTTGTGCAGCAGAAACAAGCACAGGTTTCCCATTAAAGAGGTAAATTTCATTCATTTATTTTTAGTTTCAAAAATAACACATTTTATGCATAATAGGCCTATAAAAGAGATCAAAAAATTAACACGTCTATAATAATTTTGTAACTCTAAATATATTTCTTGATGAAATGTCAAAGAGTATGAAAAAAGCTGATTAAGCATAGGTAATGCATCTCCATCATTTCTACTACCCAGGTAGTATGCATGAATCATTTTATTATATCTCATATTGTGAATACCTTCACAACAAGTTGCCTAGGTATTGCACTACTTCGAATAAGTAACACTTCTCTGGGAAAGAAGACTACTGTTACTTATTCTCAGATGAGCAGCACCACAACCACCCAGATGGCACCGTTTCGAAGCTGGTTGGCTTCATCATTCGTGGGAGGGCAGGTGCCCTGTTGCAACACCATCAAGCATCTCTCATATTGTGGAGTTATACTTAATAACTGGGTTTTCACTATTGAACAGGGTCCTGCCCATCCAAAGATGATGAAGCCAACCAGATTTGAAACGGTCCCATCTGGTCTGGGTGGTGGTGGTGGTGGTGGTGGTGCCCCTCTGAGAATAACTAACAGTAATCTTCTCTAGCAGAGAAGCGTTCCTTATTCGAAGTGGTGCAATACCTAGGCAACTTGTTGTGAAGGTATTCACAATATGAGATATAATAAAATGATTCATGCATACTACCTGGGTAGTAGAAATGATGGAAATGCATTACACATGCCTAAACAGCCTTTTTCATAATTTTGAAACTACTAGGCCTATATTTGAGCCTGATCATGTCACTCAGTAAGAAAATGTTTCTCAAATCTTGATAAAATTGCGTCTTAGACTATATTTGTATTCACATTGCTTTGGCTAATGGTTTTAGTTGCTTTACTATTCAACATTGTCAATTTAAAAAAAAAATTTCAACTTGTAAATAATATTAATTAAAATCAATTTACAACTTTTATTTAAATTAATTCTACCAAGCCAACCTTTAGAAAAATTAAATCCCATTTTGGCTTAAGCCAGTTATTTAACAGAGCTTTATTATGTTTGCCTTATGAGTTTTTAAAATTTATAAAAAAAGTTTAATTTCAAGAAAGGTAAGCTAATCTAATCTTAACTATCTGTTTTTTTTTTTTCAAGAAAGGTGGGCTAAAAAGTCATTTTTAATTTTAAATAGGGGAAAAAATTACTCTTGCACATACCATACCTCATTACCATCTTGTATAGCAGAAATATGTGATAAAACTTTTAGGCTACTGGGATAATGTAAAAAAATGGAGTAGGAAATTAAAAAAAAAAAAAAAAAGGATAAACTAAAGTCTCCTCTACATACACTACTGACTTGTATTACAGTTGATATCTTTTGTGGGGGATGGGGAACCTCACAAAAAGAGTAGGCCAATAAGTCGGCAAAAATAAACAGATTCACAGAAAATTATTATATCAACAAATTACTGATCACACTATCATAGATATAATAATGCATTATTATACCAACAGCTCATGCTACCATGAGCTGTAGATATAATAATATTTAAGCAAGGGTTCCCTGAGACCTGAAAATTATTTCAAGGGTTCCTTCAGGGTAAAAAGGTTGAGAAAAGCCGTGCTATAGTTTTAATGTAGATGGCAAGTGAGTACATTGAACCATTGAGGGAAATTATGAGAGCATCACTGGACACCACTGGATTGGAAAAGTGCCAACGTATTGCAAATACATAAAGGCAGTTCTAAGTGTAGATGGAATCTACCAACTTGTTAATCTAACTTTTGTAGTAGGCTTATATAGCAGAAGCCTACTACGAATTGTATAATTGCATGGAGACAAATGATCAAGGGTGGAATTCAGGATCACTTTGATAGAAATAGAATTCTGAAGGATACACAGCATGGATTTGTAAAAGGAAAATCACGTTTAACAAATCTGGTTAGCTATTTTGACAAGATCACTTGAGAGCTGGACTTAGAGAATACATTCTACGTTGTTTATTTGGATTTCAGCAAAGCATTTGACTCAGTCCCACATGAGTAGTTACTTTATCAGCTGGAACAGGTTGGAATCACAAAGAATATCCTTACTTGGATAGCAGGATGGCTTCAGGGCAGGAGGCAGAGGGTTGTGATAAATGGTTAGTCTTCTGTTTGGGTCAATGGAAGAAGTGGAGTTCCCCACGAATCAGTATCAGGACTACTGTTGCGTTTGATTTTCTTAAATGACATCGATGAAGGGATAGAGGGCATATGTTTAAATTTGCAGAATGGTAGAGTAGTTTATGATCACCACCAAGCAGAGCTTCTTCAGTGACATAAATAGACTTCAGGGATGGTCGAAAAGTGACAGCTATGCCTTGCTTGGTATGCCTTGGATGGTCGAAAAGTAGCAGCTTCCTTGCATTAAAATGCAAGGAAGGCACAGGGTGTTCTATAGATGATATATTGAAAATTTTCTAGTAGAGATAAGAATGTCATAATCCCAATATAAGGCTATTGTGAGATCACACTTGGAATACTGGGTTAGACCACATTGGAATATTGTGTTCAAGTATGGAGACCACACCTAAAAAGACATTGAGCTTCTTGAAAGAGTCCAAAGACTGGTAACTCACCTGGTGAGATCGGTAAAAGGACGTCCACATGAGGAAAGACTTCGAATATGTGGGTTACAGCTTGGAAACTAGGTACCTTAGAGGAGACTTCATTGAGTTATTTAAGGATCTGAGAGGCAAAAGTAAAATGAATGAACATGAAATTTTACTTTTGTCCATTTATAAATGATTCTAGGAGTCATAAATTCAAGTTACGGGGTGGGTGGAGGGTTAAATGGATTACAGGAAGATTTATTTTATCCAGTGAGTTATAAATTTCTGGAATCAGTTACCTACATGGGTGGTTGACAGTGTTCGGGGAAATTAAAAGATCAGCTGGATAGTTACCCATGGGTAGAGGGAAATGCATAGGTTTCTATTTTCTTTTCTTTTATTAATTTTATTATTATTTTACTCTTTTATTTTTTAAGCTGGTGCAGCATAAGCCTTAGGCTTCACTGCCCCTTATGGCCATTACTAATACTAGTCTTTGTTATCGATATCTTTGTGGGAACTTCTTAACTTTCAACACCTTAAATTTAACTTCTCTAGTGTTCAAAATTTACCTTAATAATGGATGCTACAAGATCAACTTACAATATAAAGTCCACGGACATCACGATCCATATGGACCACATCTGGATCATCACTCACACCAGAAATGCAGATTCACATCTGCAAGCATTTCTGGTGTGAGTGATGAGTTTGTCATTTGTATAGCCTGCTGCATGTATTCTAAGGTTGGTCTAGTGGACAAACTTAGCTGAACTGACGATTCTTTTCTTTTCACCTGATATAAGGAGTTTAACAATCTCGAATTAGAACTTGGTGCATTATGAGAAGAATCTGAGTCACTGTAGAAACAAGTGTCCTGTGACCTGCCAAGTGATGCATCCCCAATTTGGGTCCTAGATAAGAATAGTCAAATGCATGCCACTCTGGTTGAAGGTGATCTGGTTTTATTGGGAGGAAATGGATAATATTTTTTGTAATAAAGATAAGTGGAACAGAACCAGGGTGTATTTCCCAGAGCAACAATTGATGATGTTACTAACACGATGTCAGATTTTTAGGGGGGGGGGGAGGTGAAGAGAGCATTTCCATAATATTAAAGGAACACAACCTGACCATTTGTTGAATAAATATAGCACCATGCTGAAAAAAGCAGTGTGTACTGGAACATAAGAACAAGTTTGAGCTTCTGAAGACCTTTCAAGACCAAGATAGCGGCAAGGAATACAACAATTTTCTGAACATGAGAAACCTATGAAAAATTAGGAAAAATTAGTCAAGAAACACTTGTCATGATGAATTGAAAACGACAAATGAAAAGTATGATAAACACTAACAAGGGCAAAATTGAGTATACTGAGTTATGCAAAGCCATTAGAAAGAGACTCAGAGAGGACATAAGAAGATTTAACATAAGAAAAGTAGAACAAGCATTAAGGAAAAACAAAGGACTTAAATCAGCAGTCATGAGCAGTAATACAGAAAGACAATGATACTGAAACTGAAAGAACAGTGATGGTATATTTATAAATAGCAGAGAAGTCAAAATTCAAATAGCAGAAAAGGCAAAATTCAAATAGCAGAAGGAGTGAGGAAATGATACAAACAGCGGGGGAAGATGAATCACAAATTAGCAATGCATATGACATGTAATATCCTTCCTGATGAGATAGAACATGCATTGAAGAAAATGAAGAATCAGAAAGCCTCAGGTGAAGATGAAGTTACTGGAAAAGAAGCTGAAACATAAGCCAGAATATCAGCAGTGGATCGACAATGACGGAATCCATACTGGCGATCATTGACCAGACGGAAGGTTTCTAGTTAGTTTAAGAGTTGGCGGTTAATTGATTTCTCCATTACTTTAGAAAGAGTAGAAGTAATTGCAATGGGATGATAATTGGATGGGAAGGATTTGTCACCCTTTTTAGGAACTGGCTGGATATGAGCAAATTTCCAAGCAGAAGGAAAAACAGCCCTGGAATAAGAAAGTGGAAAAAAGGTGGCAAAGAAAAGGAGTAAGTTCAGGAGCTCAGGTTTTGAGAACAATTGGAGAAATACCATCAGGACCTGGAGCTTTCTTAGTATCAAGATTCGTTAAAATCTTTCTGATCTCCTTTTGACGGAAGACCACAGATGGCATTGAATGGAGCATGTTGGGAATGGTGGGAGGTGTTTTACCAAGATCATTAATACAGGAGTTGGAAGAAAAATGGGATACTAGCAGGTCAGCTTTATCCTTGGCTGAAGTGACAACAGAATCTGGTTTTGACAGAGGTGCAAGCAGAGATGGCAAAAAGTTGCAGCCAATGGCTTTGGCAAGAGTCCAGAACGTTCGGCTACCATTAGGACAAGAAGCAAGTTTTCTACCCTTAGCCTGTTCAAAATCTAGTTTGGACTGATTAATAACTGCTTTACAATTGTTGCAAGCTTTGGTGTAGGCAGAAAATGAAACTGAAGAATTGAAAACAAGCCAATTATGATATGCAATGTTCTTCTCTTGAACAGCCTTAGCACATTTTTGGAAAACCAAGGGTTTAGATAAAGGACGAGATTTTAAAGTGGAGTGTGGAATAAAGGATTCCATTCCTACAAGAATAATTTCACTGATGCAATCTGAGCAAATGTTGACATCAGAAGTTTTGAAACAGTAATCCAACCATGGAAATGAAATTTTGCAGGTCATCCCATATTGCATTCTTGTAAAGCCAAACAATACGAGGTTGAGAACAGCCATGAGATAAAGGCTCCATTGGAGAAGAACAATCACCAAGTTGTGAGCTGAAGTGCCTAAAGGACCTCTCACTTTGACCGTGTACTTAGAAGGTTTGTTTGTGAGAAAAAGATCAAGGCCGTTGGCTGTATGGTTAGGATTGGCCAGAGTTGTGAACATTAAAATCACCAAGGAAAATTACCTCTGTGAGAAAAGTTGGACTGGAGAAGGTCAAGTTACAAAGAGAGGAAGTCAAAGAGCTCCAAGTGATTAGTGGAGTTGGGAGAACGGTAGAGACAACAGCCGAATTTAACACAATGAGGTAGAGAGATTTTGAGCAAGAGAAAATCGAAAAGAGGAGATTCCAAATTCCCAAGTCTCTGACAGGGAATATTAGAACGAACATATACCCAAGTACCACCTTTGAGGCGAAATGAATCATACAGCGAATAATTTGCGCAACTGAGATGAGCAGTAGTTGAATCAACCAATAACTGAGATTCTGTCAGAAAAAGTACATTGGGTTTGGCAAACTGCAAGTGGAAATGGACATCGTTGAGATTAGAATTGTGAAAACAACTAGGAAGTGTATATATATATATATATATGTATATACAGGGTGTTTCAGTTAAACGTTTCAGAACTTCTAAGAGGGGTAGGGTACATCCTGACAACTCGAAATCATACAGCAATGTGGGGTCGGAAATGCTTTCCTGAAGCGGTGTTGTACACAGAAGCACCATAAAAAGAAAAGAGACCGTAAGTGAGAAATCGTTTTAATAATACATGAAAAGAAGCAAAAGGTACATGGATTAAAGTAAGTGTTCGAAGTTTCATCAACCTCGTATTGCTTTCGCACAGTGGTACCTTGGAAAATGTGCTACAAATCCCCTTTTTCCTGCTGAAGTGTTGTTTTCCGATGAGGCATCCTTCACAAGGGAAGGAATTTTCAACCCGCATAACGACCATATCTGGGCGGTCAAGAACCCGCATGCAATACGACGTCGTGCAGCAAAGATTCGATTTTCGGTCAGTGTATGGGCCGGTATTATGGGAGATCACCTCATCGGACCTTACCTGTTACCGTGTCGTCTAACCGGACCTATCTACTTGATCTTTCTGCAGCAAGTATTGCCACAACTTTTGAGAGATGAACAGATTTCTGCATCGATGTGGTTCCAACACGATGGAGCCCCTGCCCATTATAGCGGAGATGTTCGTAACTACCTGGATGTCACATTTGGTCAACAGTGGATCGGACGTGGTGGTCCCGTGCGTTGGCCTGCTCGGTCACCCGACCTATCATGTCTTGATTTTTATTTCTGGGGTCATATGAAATCGCTAGTTTATGACACCCCTGTTGACAATGCTGAGGAGCTGGTTGCAAGAATCGCAGTAGCTGCCGAAGAAATTCGAAATTCGCCTGGAGTATTCCAGAATGTTCGGATGTCCATGCGTCGGAGATGTGAGGCATGCATTGTAGCCCGTGGAAGAAACTTCGAACACTTACTTTAATCCATGTACCTTTTGCTTCTTTTCATGTATTATTAAAACGATTTCTCACTTACGGTCTCTTTTCTTTATGGTGCTTCTGTGTACAACACCGCTTCAGGAAAGCATTTCCGACCCCACATTGCTATATGATTTCGAGTTGTCAGGATGTACCCTACCCCTCTTAGAAGTTCTGAAACGTTTAACTGAAACACCCTGTATATGTATATATATATATATATATACATATATATATATATATATATGTATATATATATATATAGTCAGTATATTTTTCCCTTGCAAATATTCAAAAAGTTATGAATTTTTGAGATTATAAAATATATAAACTTGCCTTTAAGAAATGAGTTGTAAATTAAAACAACTTACAGAATAAATATAATTTTAAATATAATACCTATATATAATTTTCATATAAGAAAATATTTATATAAAAATTTTCTTAAAATGAAATGCCACTTTCACTGTTATTGGTACATATTGTATATGTCATATGCAAAATTTTTAAAACATCATCTTAACACAAGGCAAATTTACATGAGTATAATAACTAAATCTTGCTACAAAACTCTACATTATCAACAGCATGCATGCAGTGGCACATTTTTTTTTAAAGGCCACAACAGCATCCATGAGTGACCAGGTTTAAGTACAATTTTGTACAGCAATGATAGAGATTAATATTATTATAACTGAAGAATTGTATTATTAATGGATCATAGGATATACTAAATATACACAATTATTTCTTACCATTTCATTTTGCCTAAATCACCTGCTTAAACAATTTTACATATATGATTCTAAATTTCAGTTAAAAGCAGTACTTTATATAACAAAACAAAATCTGATAACAATCATTCATTGCAGAACTAATAATTCTACAATTACAGCCAAGTTAGAACCACTATCTTCTCACTTGGTTGTTAGGAATATTTCATTTCTAAAATTCAGTTTTAGCTGATAAGCAAGTTGAAATTGTATGTAAAACGGAACCGATAGTTTTTCATGCCTGGATTCCAGTTTGATTGTCTATGGTACAGCAGCAACAGTGATTATGAGATTTTACTCAAAATCAAATGCCATTCTAGTACAGTAGACTTTCAGAATAACGGCACCTTTGGGGATTCAAGATGCTGTTAATTAATGTAAAACACCATATAATCCGTGACATCAGTATAGAATTCACTTTCAAAATGGCGAACTTAAATAAATACAGTAAACAAGTGAAGCCGTTTTCTTTTTTCGGCACTGATCTCAATGTGACATTATTTCCAGTGCCATTATTTGGGGTGCCGTTATTTTGACAGTTTACTGTACTATTTTTTTATGGAAGCAAAATGTGATAAAGAGTTACATTAAATAATTAAAACAGAATTATATGCAATTTTCAAAATTATTTGATAGTTTAAAAAAAAATTATGCTAATCTTTCAGACTATTATGGAAATTAAATTGAAACTCACTTGAAATATTTTAAATCATCTCTTTCATCGTCGTAATCTTCAAGAAATTCTTTTAGCCTTTTTGTTTCTTTAGCCTACAAAAAACACAGAATAAGATTTTGAAGATTGCACTTTTATCTGCATTTCCTCCTCCTCTACTCTACTCCAAAAAATAACAGAAAAAGCCCTTCACCTTAATTTAGTTCCTATGGATCTAGAAATTACTGTTCAAGATGGACCCACTGGAACAAAAATGTAATGCACAGCATTCATTTTAAATATTCAAGGATTTTAAAACCTTTTTTTAAACACTAATGTGTGCAAACTACATAAGACCACTGGTGGAGTATTACTTTAATATGCAATTCAAGCATTAGGAAATTAATTAAAAATAACTGAACTAACAGGTTCACATCAATTACTTGCAAGATAATTAACTGTATATGAAAAAATAATGTGCTTGACAGCTGTATGAGACATTTGGATGTATGACAGTTCAATGTATAATATAAACTGGTGCATGTTTAACAGTTTGACAAGTCCAACAATTCAGCAATTTCAATGTAAGAATTTGGGGTATGGAAAAAAAAAAAAAAAAAAAAAAAGCAAGACAGGCAATGCAAACATTTAACAAGCTGCTGTAAATGGTTAATTAACTATTCACAATAAAATTCAAAATTTTCAAAGTGCACACTGACCATCTTTGTTTTCTATGTTTTTAGAGGGCCTATAACAAAGTACCATGGACAGTTTAAATTTTGAGAAACAATTATATTCCTTTCTATCACACTTTACTTTCACTTCTGTTGGTTGTATTTTTAGGAATTTCATACCGAGGTAACTTGCTCTAGAGACCAAATGTAGAGAAAATTAATGGATACTGGCTGGTTAAGATGTATCTTCTACTGCTCATTTTGAAAGCTGCTTTATACTTTTAATCAAAAGCAGTTAAAATTAGTGCTAGACTAGTTCCACAGATGGTTATGGGCAGGTGAGTAAGCTTGCCTGGGTACTGTGGAGGGGACTTCGAATTGGAGTCAAGGCCCACCTACAGAGAAAGGAAATCTAGCCAGTGAGGCATTTTCCCCATGGAGGCTCTTGGTATTTC